>NW_027507748.1:450930053-451527553 GCF_037356315.1 Lithobates pipiens | reverse complement strand
GTAAATGATATCTCTGCTTGTGTCTGCATAGCGTGCCTTGTCCGTATTGTGTGCTGGCAGCAACACCGCTATATTTGTCTTCCTCCAGCTCTGCAGTTTTCTGACCCTACAAAAGTACAGCTATAAATAATATGCAAAAAAGGCAACCCGTTGTGTGTTTCAGAATGAGATCTTGTGTCCCATTCATCTTGTGCCTTGTGCTGCAGTGTGTTTCTTACCATTTGTCATTGACTAGAACATGGATTGAAATGAAATAAATCTTTGTGATGCCTCCTAGCAACCATTCAGCTTCAAGGATACACTGAAGACCATGGCAAAGTACAGATTGATTTCATTGGTTGTTAAGAAACCACACATACCTTCCTTGGTAATTCTAGCCACAGAATCCTTCATACTGAAAAGGAAAGTTAAGCCTCTTTTTGTAGCCCGGCTTGACAAAAGTTGATGTGAAAAATCATAGAAGCCAGGTGGTAAATTGTTGGCCAAATGTGACTGCATTTAATCGGATGCAGTCACTGTTTGGGTATTCAGAGAGCCAGAGGTGCTGCACCTGTCAGAATACAATCGCCAGAAGGGGATATTTTTCCATGCACTATTTATTTTATTTTGGATCAAGGAATCTGACGTCTCTTGGTCACTAAACGTGTATGGCTAGCTTTTATTCTCTCCTTATGGGGGAAGACAAAAAAGCTCATGTTGTTTGTTGGGGTTGCAAGGATGCAGATATCGAGCGTTGGCACGACTACTTGTACTCGCACAAATGCTCTTATGCCTAGATCCAGGGCCAGGACAAGGGGTGGGCAGGTGGCGCGGCTGCCTTGGCTCTGTGGTCTCATGTCAGGCGGGAAGGTGCCACAAGGAGATTGGGGGGGGGATTTGTGTGTTAGGAGAGATTTGTGGGGGTAGCTAGGGGTAAGTATGGTTCTAGGAGGGTTAATTTGGGGGTGCTAAGAGTGGTGATTTAGGGGGATTTTGTGTTGGAAGGGAGGATGGGAGGGAAGAATATTTGTGCTGGGAGGAGGGAAATTCATGCTGGAAGGGGGTATTTGTACTGGGAGGGGCGAGAGAAGTGTGTACTAGGAGAGCACATTTAGGGTAAAGGAATTGTGCATCGAGGGGGTGACTTTTTTTGGGGGGGGGGTGGGATGGGGGGGATTTTAGTAGGGGGGGGGATTTCTACTGGAGGAGGAGGAATTTATGCTGGGGGGGCGCTAAGCATGCAGATTAATGCAAATTTTTTTTTGCAGGGAATATTTGCTGACACATAATGCTCGTACATCTTTGGGGGGTGGTGGGGGGTGTTGCAGTTTGGGCTTGGACTTTAGATTAACCTTTTCATGCACTGCCTAAACTGATAAATTTTTGGTGTGATTTGAGCCCATACAAAATTAATGGGCTCAAATTGCACTGCAAAGAATCGCATTCATTGTGAACAGGAATGCGGTGAAATTCCTGTCCGAATTGTGCTGTTTCCCCCACTGTTCCTGTGTCAACCCAGGCTTGTTTTAGTGACTTCAGCCTGGGTCCACACAAGAGCTCTGCGTCAAACTGCATGCGATTCGGACAGAAATCACACCACATTCCTGTTCAAATCGCATGTAATTTCTTTGCAGTGGTATTTGAGCCCATACATTCTGTATCGGTTCTTGCTATCTTGGGTACTTGTGCACAAGTATTGGTACATGTACTCGCCAATAAAAAAAGACGACATCGGTGTAACCCTATTCTGTATCATGTCCTGTAAGCAGTTGATTCTGGGATGACCGTTCTGATCTGGACACTGATCACTTACAGGAAAGGAAGGGTTTCTGGGTGTCCATTGGAAATACTGTACAGTTTTAATCCCCTTAAAAATATTTAGGATAGGATAACCATTTTATAAGCTTGTAAATACCTTAAAATCATTTACTGACGGTTTTGTGAGTTGAAATGGTCCAGCTGTGGTGTGTCTGTAAAAATCCCAATTCCCCTATAGTCCAGTTTTTTCTCAGAAGCTAAAATGTACTGTGGGGGGAGTTTATAAAAACTGGAGCAGCCATGCATTACTACCAATCGATATCTATCTTTCATTTTCAAAGGCTAACTGAGCAAGCTGAAGACAAAAGCTGATTGGTTGCCATGCACTGCTGCCCCAGATTTTGGCTGCTCCAGTTTTGACAAATTAACCCTTCGTTTATTTACATGTTCTTTTATTTTATTGTGTTAAACATGTTAATGTCCAAAACCTTTCTGAAGTAATGCAGTAAAAGTGCAAAGGAATGTTTTAAATGAAGCAGAATATGTTTATACCGTATTAGACTTTTACATGCTTGTGTAGTTCAATGCCAAGTATTAATGAAGATGACATTGTGGGCTCTGAGATGGATGTCTGCCTTCTGACTGGTGTTTTATAATGTACATACAAAAAAATTATATCAGAACTAGAAGAGCATCTGTTTAAAAAAACAAAAACAAAAAAAAAACATTTACTGCACTTGTATGTACTAACTTTGTGACCTGTTACGGGTCAGTAAATCGGAAAGTATTTAGGACAGAGACACACAGGCAACTGGTGTTTTTTAAAAGGGGGTTCACCAATGGCAGCTTCTGGATTTATCACACTCCAGCTTTCCTTCCTAGACCCACTGTATATAATGTAAAAAGAGATGGCAAACTTTATTGTAGTTTCTTACCAGATACTTAGGCCATTACAGAAACTTCCACAGCCAGATTTTTAAGAGGGTAGGGTCTGCCTGATATAACTGTTGTAGGAAGTAAAAATTTGAGTCTCCGTGTCTAACATGTATAGTAATACCCTCGTCTAGTATGTCACCAAAGATGAAGGGTACAGCACAGCAAACATAAGAAAAGTGGAGGTAATACTAACATTTTACCTCAGACTCTGCAGATGTCTGGGAAAAGCTGTGGCCCAGTCACACAAGCAGAACATCACTACAAACAACCAAGCCGCTCTTCAACCGCTGTGTGTGTTTTTGTGTGTGTGTTTTTGTGTGTGTGTTTTTGTGTGTGTGTGTGTTTTTTTTTTTTTTTTTTAAACCTGCAAGGCAATGTCATAATGTGCATCACATATTAGTCAAGTATGTGAAACTTGGCTTAGAATGAAGCGAGCTGTCATCGTTGAAGGCACTTTCGTCTTCACTCGGTCTTCCTCCTGGGTTCGCGGGCTCCAGCTATGGGAGTGGCCAGAGCCGCAATGACATCACTCCCGCCATTTACGGGACAGAACTATGGAGTAAAGGCATGGGTATGCCGTTCCTTCAGAGCGCATGCGCCGGTGATGTCACCCGCTGCGTCTACAGTAAATATCTCCTGAATAGTGCACATTAACCACTTCCCGACCGGCGTACGTGGGCAGGCATATTGGCGTACAGGTACGTCCAATTTTAAATGCCGCCCTGCCATCGCAAGCGCGCCGGTCGGGACCCCCGTGAGTCCGGTCGCGTGTCCCGCAAACTCGATCGCCGTGGGCATACCCGCAATCGGGCGGCTGAACGAGGAGATGCCATTGTAAACAGCATCTCCCCGTTCTGCCTAGCAACAAGTGACGCTGATCTCTGCTCCATGTGATTGGAGCAGAGATCAGTGTTCACTAAAAGAAAGCCCAGCCCCCAACAGTTAGTAACACACCTCCTAGGAACACTTAACCTCTACACTGCCCCCCACTGGTTAACCCCTTCACTGCCAGTGTCATTTACACAGAAATCGCTGCATTTGTATAGCAGTGATTGTTGTATAAATAACACTGGTCCCAAAAATGTGTGTCAAAAATTTCTGTGTCCGCCATAATGTCGCAGTCACAATAAAAATTGCTGGTCGCCGCCATTACTAGTAAAAAAAAAAATTTTTTTTAAATTTTCATAAAACTATCCCCTATTTTGTAAACGCTATAACTTTTGCACAAACCAATCAATAATCGCTTATTGTGATATTTTTGGTAAAAAAATGTAGAAGAATACGTATCGGCCTAAACTGAGGGAAATAAAATGTTTTATATATTTTTGGGTGATATTTATTATAACAAAAAGTAAAAAATGCGTTTTTTTTTCAAGATTGTCGCTCTATTTTTGTTTATAGCACAAAAAATAAAAACCGCAGGGGTGATCAAATACCACCAAAAAGCTCTATTTGTGAGAAAAAAAGGACACCAATTTTGTTTGGGAGCCACGTCGCACGATCGCGCAATTGTCAGTTAACCACTTGCCGACCGCCGCACGACGATGTACGTTGACAGAATGGCACGGGCAGGCATATGGGCGTACCTGTACGTCCCTGCCTTCCCGCGGGTGGGGGGGCCCCCCCCCGGTGCCAGCGGCGGTCGGTATCCGTGCAGGAGCGATCCGGGATGAGGGGGCGGCCATTCATTCATGGCCACCCCCTCGCGATCGCTCCTGACAAATGGGAGTGAAGCATTGCATCAGAAGTGGAAGTGATGTAATCTCTCCTCCGTGTCGGTATTTTTCGTTCCGGCACCGAGGAGAGAGGATCGGTGAGTTGCACCAACACGACACTTCACAGTAGAACATGCCAGGCACACTCACACCCCCCCTTTACCCCCCGATCACCCCCCAATAACCCCTGCCCCCCCAGTCACAGTGACACCAATTGCATTTTTTTTTTTTTTTTTGCATTGGTGTCATTTGTGACTGTAAACTGTTAGGGCAGTTAGGGTTAGCCCCCTTTAGTTCTAATGTACCCCCCTAACCCCCTCAATAAAGGTTTAACCCCGTGATCACCCCCCGTCGCCAGTGTCACTAAGGCTGGGTTCACATTGCAGCGGTTTATGAGAACGGATGTGATTCGCACCGCACTGCAGTGCAAATCACATCCGATCTCTGTGCGATTCGAGTTCAGCCATTCGCCGCACCCGCCGCAAATTCGCACGGGACCCTTTTTTTGGTCCGCAGCAGAATCGGATCGCATGGGTGTTCACACCATGCGATCCGAGTTTGCAGATCGCACTGCGATATGCGAACTGATCTGGGGGTGTCATTAACATTTCACTGACACTCCCAGCAGTTCGCATAGGGCAGTGTGAACTGCCGCCGGGAGGCATGCGATGCGGGAACCCGCCGCGGATTCGTGGCGTTCCTGCATCGCTCCAGTGTGAACCCAGCCTAATAAGCGATCATTTTTCTGATCGCTGTATTAGTGTCACAGGTGACGCTAGTTAGGCAGGTAGGTATTTGGGTTCGCCGCAGCTTTTTATAGCACCAGGGACCCCCATATACTACCGCATAAAGCCCCCTGATTGCCCCCTAGTTAACCCTTTCACCAGTGATCACCATATAACTGTTACAGGTGACGCTGGTTGGTTAGTTATTTTTTTATAGTTTCAGGGCACCCGCCATTTATTACCTAGTCTCACTAGTGTACCCCTAAATTTAGGGGTGTCTACTTTCCAAAATGGGGTCATTTGGGGGGGGGGGGGGTTTGTGCCATCTTGGCATTTTATGGCCTTCAAAACTGTAACGCCCTTAGAAAGCCTGATGGCGGTGCTTGGTTTTTGGGGCCCTGTACGCGGCTAGGCTCCCAAAAAGTCCCACATATGTGGTATCCCGTACTCAGGAGAAGCAGCAGAATTTATTTTGGGGTGTCATTTCACATATGCCCATAGCATGTGTGAGCAATATATCATTTAGTGACAACTTTGTGTAAAAAAAAAAAAAAAAAAGTTTGTAATTTTCCCGCAACTTGTGGCAAAATAAAAAATATTCCATGGACTCAACATGCCTCTCAGCAAATAGCTTGGGGTGTCTACTTTCTAAAATGGGGTCATTTGTGGGGGTTTTGTGCCATCTTGGCATTTTATGGCCTTCAAAACTGTAATAGGTAGTGAGAAGTGAAATCAAAAATTTACGCCCTTAGAAAGCCTGAAGGCGGTGCTTGGTTTTCGGGGCCCCGTACGCGGCTAGGCTCCCAAAAAGTACCACATATGTGGTATCCCCGTACTCAGGAGAAGCAGCAGAATTTATTTTGGGGTGTCATTTCACATATGCCCATAGCATGTGTGAGCAATATATCATTTAGTGACAACTTTGTGTAAAAAAAATTATTCAATCGCTTGAGGCAAAAAAATAAAATATTCAATGGGCTCAACATGCCACTTAGCAATTTCCTTAGGGGGTCTACTTTCCAAAATGGGGTCATTTGGGGGGGTTTTGTACTGCCCTGCCATTTTAGCACCTCAAGAAATGAGATAGGCAGTCGTAAACTAAAAGCTGCGTAAATTCCAGAAAACGTACCTTAGTTTGTAGATGTGACAACTTTTGCGCAAACCAATAAATATACAGTTATTGACTTTTTTTTTACCAAAGACATGTGGCTGAATACATTTTGGCCTAAATGTATGACTAAAATTGAGTTTATTGGATTTTTCTAATAACAAAAAGTAGAAAATATCATTTTTTTTTTTCAAAATTTGCGGTCTTTTTACGTTTATATCGCAAAAAATAAAAATCGCAGAGGCAATCAAATACCTTTAAAAGAGAGCTCTATTTGTGGGAAGAAAAGGACGCAAATTTTGTTTGGGTACAACATTGCATGACCGCGCAATTACCAGTTAAAGCAGTGCAGTGCCAAATTGTAAAAAGACCTCTGGTCATTTACCAGCAAAATGGTCCGGTCTGAAAGTGGTTAAAGCGACGCATGTGCCAAATCGCAAAAAGTGGTCTGGTCTTTGACCAGCAAAATGGTCCAGGGCTGAAGTGGTTAAGGAGATATTTACAGTACCTATAGATAAGGCTTAATATAGGCTTACCTAATAGATGGAAATTCTGTATGGGAGTTTACTCCCACTTTAAAGTGGAACTACACTGCACCTGAGCACCACAAACCAAAAACACTATTTTACATCTTTTTTAATATTTAAAGAAAACTCTCCCATCCATCAATGTCTCCAAGCTTTATTTTGCTGAGAAATCACTTTAGGCTGGGTTCACACTGCTGCGGGGGGAGATCCGGATGTGATTCGCACCGCAAATCACATCCGATCTCCGTAGCGATGCGAGTTCAGCCATACAGATAGTATGGCTGAATTCGCAGCGCTCCCGCAGCAAACTCGCACGGGACCCTTTTTTTGGTCCGCAACAGAATCGGATCGCATGGGGGTTCACACCATGCGATCCGATTCCTGTGCGAGTCGGCAGATCACACTGCGATATGCGGATGGATCTGGGGGTGTCATTAACATAACATTGACACTCCCAGCCGTCCGCATAGGGCAGTGTGAACTGCCGGCGGGAGGTGTGCGATGCGGGAAAACGCCGCGGATTCGCGGCGTTCCCGCATCGCAGCGGTGTGAACCCGGCCTAAAAAAAAACAACCCCTAGCATTTCTGGCTATGGCTATTGTAAGGGATTGTAGAGTTACTCCTTAGGTCTGTTTTAGAAGATAATGTTTTAGAAAATGTTTTCATCTCATGCTAAGCTTGTGCTAAAATTACCAGACGTGCTAAGGCGAAGTGTGAAGCAGGATGCGTCTGCGGTTAGTTGCTGGACATTAAGAACATATATTGTGTATTGAGAACATTGGCCTCAAGCCAAGGTGATAAGGTCAAACATTGTGATGTTGTCTGTCTATAGGCAGAATTACTATGAATATCTTTTAGGTTAATATTAATTGTATATTGTATTAACATAATGCTTGAATGTGATTGGTTGTTCATGGGGCCTTCCCCTTATAAGACCCCTTTTTGTTTATTGCATATTATTCTGTGAAGCCGGAATAAACCTTTGTATTCTTGATCATCTACACACTGTGTATGGTGTCTTGACTTCCCGACCGGTCAGAGTTTTTCCAATGACCACTAGAGTCCAGCTTGAGCAGAACTAGAGGGGCGCACCTTACAGCTATCTTGAGTAAGGGCAAATGTTCATGTAGCATTTACTTGCTGGAATCCATCTGCCCAGTAGAGTGTGCACCGAAGACTCCTGGGATGTATGACATTTGCCTTTTTTGTTGTGGAATTGAACAGAGGAGTGTGGACGAGCAGTTTGGTGTCTCTAACTGATTGCCTTGACATCAGAGCCATTGGAGAGGATTGGGAGCAGCAACTCATTCCCATCTACACAAGAGCCATAAATGACACTTTTGGGGACAGAATGTAGACCATTCCATCTTGAAGCTTTTAGGCCTCATGTCCGCTCTGTTACTCCTAGGGGCATCTGGCAGTTTTTGTTTTTTTTCCAGACTCTAAATGCCCCTGCATGTTTGTCTATTTGTCTATGCACACACAGGCATTCAGAGGAGTTCAGAGGCTATGTACTGAGCGAATACAAAATTGTAATATTGGTGGCCAGAATTAAAGTGATATTAAAGTCTAGGAACACCTACCTACTTTGTGCAGCAGTATTGCACAGAAACTTGATTTTCCTCCTCTTCTTGCAGTCCCCACCGGTACTGTTGGCATTTTTTTTACCTGAATACAAAGCATGCATTAAGGTAAAAACTTTTAGACTTTAGTCCTACCTTAAGTTCTGCATCACAAGGTCTCTCTTCCAGTCAAGTGTTACTAAAATCTGAGCTCTAAAAAAAAAAAAAAAAATATTCAAATGACAAACATTTTATACTTGCCTGCTCTGTGCAGTGGCCAGAATGGCCCTGATCCTCCTCTTCTTGGGTCCTCGTGGCAATCTTGACTCCTCCTCCTATTCTTTGTGTCCCCATTTCAAGTCGTTTGCCATGGGTACACATGGTGCATGCTTGCGCCTGACCTGTGCATCTATGAAGCTGAGCTCCAGAGACTTTCACATCTGGACTTCATTCCACCCTTCCTGTTCACGGCATTTGATTGACAGCAGTAGGAGCCAATGGCTCCTGCTGCCGCTCAAATGTTGCGTGAAGAGTAAGAGCAGGGAGAATATATGGAGCACAGCACTGATTCCTTCTCCCCCTCTTCCCCTTCACACAGGGAGGAGGGGGGAGGGGGATGGCACAGTGGGAAACTGAAAATGTTTTTTCAATGCATTAAGGTAAAAAACATTTTTGGGTTTAGTATCGCTTTAAGCTAGACCTGTGATTTCTTTCAGACTGATAGATTCAGCTTTTTGGGTTTCTGTTCCTTGCACGAGAGAAACCTGGAATTACAACATTTATAACAAGAGTTCAAACAATATTCCTTCTTTTGTTTACCTGCAGTTTCAAAATAAGAAGCCATTTTGTGTTTTTTCTCTTATTCCTCACAGAAATCTCATGTATGGCGTAGTGAAATTAATGAAGTGGGTTGGTCAGCTTAATGACACATTTTACTACACTGACTGTCTCTTTTTTGGAGCAATCATCTCTGCCACAGATCCAGGTATACCAAATAATGTTTTATATCTATTGTATGTATTGTGTATTATTTGTTAACTACTAGAAGGGCTATTTTTATGTATGTGTTCACACATAATTATCACAACTTTTACCCATTCACACCTTTTTTACCATTGAATTCCATTAAAAATGTGTGCCTCTTGGCTTTAAGTTGTGTTAATCTAGTGTGACAAAATTTATACCTAAACCACTCCAGGGTAAGTTGGGGTCAGTAATAATTAGTGATAAGGGATAGAAGAGAATGCAGAGCATAAATTACACTCATTCTTCTTTATCCTATAATCAACACAATGACATTATACCATAGGCCTGAGGACTTGTAGAGGGAATGTCTTAACTCGAGTCAGAAGTCTTTTAACTGCATCCCACCCGGCCACTGTACATCTACGGCTGGGCGGGACAATTGTCGTTCTGGGAGGACGTACCTGTATGTGCTCCTAGAACTTGTGCCTCGTGCGGATCCCTGGTCCACCGCATGCACTAATCCGAGTACCAGGCTGCGGTGCTCTGCCCTGGTACCATGCGATTGCTGTGACCATTCACAGTGATCACATGTCCATTAGAAACCATGGCTGCCATTCATTCAGCCATTGAGAACTACCGTGATCTGTGATTGGTCAGTTATCCCATGATACAGGCCAAGCACTGCCTCTCTGTACCATGTAATAGCTGTAACAAATCACAACAATCACAGTAGTTCTCTATGGCAATAAATGCTGTCAAGAACTGTCAGAAATGATTGCTTATTTACCAATCGTAGAGCAGTGTCACTATGGCAACACTGCTCTAGTGACAGGATGTAATAGAACTATATATATATATATATATATATATATATATATATATATATATATATATATATATATATATATATATATATATATATATATATATATATATATATATATATTGTTTTTCTCCTACAGTGGCAGGCTGCTCTGATATCCCTGTATCTCAGCGCCACCAGCTATTATCTCTGATCCATGCCACAGCAGTACAATGTCACCAGACCAGTGCTGCCAGTCTGTGTTCCCAGATCACCTCCACACCAGTCATATTGTCCCTGATCCACCGCCACACCAGTCATATTGTCCCTGATCCACCGCCACACCAGTCATATTGTCCCTGATCCACCGCCACACCAGTCATATTGTCCCTGATCCACCGCCACACCAGTCATATTGTCACTTATTACAGCCACAGCAGAAAATTAATTCAGGTAATAAACCTTAAGCCTTTTAGCGCCACTTTAAACTTGGCCCACCAGTCTGCAGACGTTACAATAGCTGTCATGTTTGGCTGGGTATAGACAGCCAAAAAATAAGATGCTTGGGTTAGGATTTACCCAAATGTGTACACCTGGTGGGCAAAACAATTGTGATGTGAAATTTGTTTTCACTGACATTTACCAGCTTGCTCATTGAGAACGGGAAAAAGACCCAGCTTAGACATGAGAGAATTTTGTGATCACCTTTATGCCTAATTAATTGAGAGCGTACAGTTTAGTCTTTTTTTTTTTTTTTTTTTTTTTTTTAAAGTGACGGTCCTAGCTATATTCAATGACCTGCGTGCGGATGTGGACTTGTATGCTCTTCTGTTTGGAGAAAGTGTCCTCAATGATGCTGTAGCCATTGTGTTGTCATCGTAAGTATTTTGCTCTTGGTATTGAAAATTAAATAGTATACAGTGTACAATACTACAGTGACTCAGTTACCAGTGTTTGGGTCCTGGCTTCACTTCCCACCAGGGGGCTGTCTGCTTAGGGTATGTATTCCTTTATTTTAAGGCATTTATTGCGGGAGCCCCCAATCTCCTTGGCACACAGAACTATTGTTATTGTAAAGAAAATTTATGTAGTAGTTTAAACGTAAGACTTCGAGGCAGGGATAAATTGCATCATGCTGACCTAAAAGTTCCTGAATGATGACGCCATTTTTATATAAGCACAACCACCTTTATGATGTCATTTCCCCCCCCCCCCCCTTTTTTTTATTTTTTTTTTATTTTTATTTTTTTAACGTTGCTCAAAAAGCCGTGGGTGGCCCTGCAAGAACCCCCTAGCTTGGCAGAAGCAGCCAGGTGGAAAGTGATTGGCCAAGTAGCATCCAATCAGATGCCCTCACTGTTTGTCAGGGCAACTGTCAGGCCAGCTTTAGTTTAAATATTTATATCCTGAAATACCCTGACCTACAGAGTGTTCTGAGTGTTCTGATTCCTTAACATCCCTTGCACCTTATTTTCCCTATAGCTTTGCTGCTTAATTTAGCCACAAATATCTGTTTTCCCGGATGTAAATTTATAATGTTCTGTGTTTTTTAGGTCCATTGTTGCTTACCAGCCAACTAATGAAAACATGCACACCTTTGATGCAGCTGCCTTTTTCAAATGTGTTGGCGTTTTTCTTGGCATTTTCAGCGGGTCTTTCGCAATGGGTGTTTGTACCGGTGTATCAACAGCTCTTATATCCTTTCTGGGGTTTACACAGAGGTATCTGTTTTCTCACGTAATGCTTGTAGCACACAGGATTCTTTAACCAGAGAATTAAAGTTGTACTAATGACATGGTGTTCCGAGCAATTTATTGCTCAACTTGGAAAGAGATTTACTTATTAAAACAATGGACCCTGGGGCTAAGCAGCTGTACTTCAAATGTGTAATGGAGGCAGCCACCCACATGCTAGTTTTGAGGGTTCAGCTTTACTGCAAGTAAATAGACTGCCCTGGAACTAGTATGTGGTCCCTAAGCCAAGGAATGGCTACTTCTATTAGAGCATTCTCCTCATACAGGTTTATTCTTATTTTATATCAAAGCAAATTTCCCCATGAGAAATGATGGAAACTCAAATGTCAACAACCATTTATTCATAGGTCCTTCAGTTTATAGTCTATATAAAAAGATTATAGTAATAGGTTGTGTAACCATAAAATGTCCAGCCTCCACAAGGGGATTAGAAGCAAAATCCTGCAGAGAAGAGAGGCACCTCTACAAGTAGCAATATGTTGCTAAATGTTGTACCTTCATTAAATGTAACCATATTGCTACACTTGGAGCCGCCTCTCTTCTCTTTTATACTCAGTTGTGATATGACGCTACTTTTATATCAAGACATTACTTGTATATCAAGTCAAAATTTATTAAATTATTTTGCTTGACTTGCAAAACGCTCTAAAACCAAGGTTTTTCTGTACTTCTTTTAATATTCATTCATAATAAAAAGTAAAAAAAGAAAATAAAACATTTATATTAGTGTATGTAAATACTTACAATGAACCTCCTATTTTTTTTTTTTTTTTTTTGTACGCTGTTATAAATAACCATTAAAAGAATTGTTATATCCTTTTTTTTTTTTTTTTTTTTGCGTAAACATTTTTTAACCTTGAAGTGGACCTTCACCCTCCCGAGGAAGATCCCATCCTTTTACTCCTTCCTTCCTTTAGCGGAAAAGGGAATTTTTTTTTTTTTCAAAGTCTGCCCCACCTCCCTATGCATGTCGCTCACTTTAGGCGCAATGATGCGCACACTGCCGGAGAGTCCCCCTGGTACATCTCACATCCCGGGAGGCATAGGCTTTCATTAAAAAAACAGGAGTCCGTGGCAGGCCTTTTGGCACTTCATCATTGGCTGGGCAAGAAATTATCTCAGCGGGTGATCTCAGATGGGTGAGTATCTGAAATGTGTAGATACCATCATCAGGTAAGTGGAGCAAAAAGGAAAAAAAGTTGAGATAGGTCGGAGTTCCTCTTTAATGAGTTCATTGCTTTAAGGTAAAAATGTTTAGGTTAAAGTATCACCCAGCAACCCCCCCCCCAATACTTGGTCCTCACTCGATCCAGTGCTGTGCCCGGTGGCTTCTTCCCACTCTTGCAGGCTTTGCTGGGAGCAGTGAGAACTAATGGTTCCTGCTGCTGTCAGTCAGATCCTTTGAGGGTGTGGGGGGCAGGGCCAAACCACGCTTTTTGTGTAAATGGACACAGGCAGCGTGGCTCAGGATCGAGCACGCAGATGTCTCATGATAGGAAGCGACATCCTATGGTAGCACACCGAGAAGAGTAGGAGCCAGGAGGGCCGTGGTACTCGAGTAGGGGAGGATCAGGGCTGCTCTGTGCAATTCATTTGCACAGAACTGGCAAGTAGAAGCCTGTTGTTTTAATAAAAAAAATGTAGGACTTTGCAGTCACTTTAAATGTATTTAAATGTACTTTTGCCAGAAATCTAGTAACCTAGCCAGGTTTTGAGTAAACTTGCTGGACTTTTTGTTTTTCATCCCAATGATCTAACCTATAAATATTCCATACTTCTAAGGCCTCATTCATATTCACACTGGGATTGGCTCCTGCGTTTTCTGTATGTGGGGTTGTTGGGAGCCACCTGCAGAAGTATGAACCAGGGCTTAAGCAGGAACATCTGAATGCAGGAAAAAAGATCTAGATGGCATAAAAGTTTTATATATACTTCCCTGCATTTACCAAGTGTCAAGTCATTTCTCAAATGCAGTTCTTCATAATATTTTTTATGATCGTCAGAGAAAATTGCCTTCCTATAAAATAATTTCTTTTATAATGATTTAGTGTTAGTTTTGCTTTCCAAAACTTTTCTGATAGGGAACTGTTAAGTTATTTTTTTTCTTAACTGGTTGGTAACGTAACCAAGTTTACCAAGCTGCACTGCTTTCCTTTGCTGGAGACGGCCCTGTTTTTCTTGCTATCGTGGAGTACTTTCCTTCTGGCTGAAGCGTGTGGCTTTACAGGTAACTGTATACAGAAATGTACAAGATGAATTGTGCATGTGAATAAGTCATGTTTGTTTTCATTGTTGCACCAGTTTGGCCAGTTTCTGAACAGTTGGCTGACCTACCTTTTTATAAATGTGTTATTGTGCTGTATAGAATCCCATTTCAACACATTGTAACTTTCATGGGACATAAAAATGGCCTAGATCTTTAAAGAAAAAAGCAGTTGGTCACATCTTGGTAGTTTCTGGCATGCTAGCACTATTTAAAAAAAAAATAAAAAAATAAAAAAAAAGTAAGATCTTGCACATAAGGCATGCCACCCCATTTTTGTCTGCATGGGTGTTCTGCAGATGAGTTGGAGGCTCCAATATAATCTATATATTTTAACACTTCTGGTTTTGTCAGATCCATGTGTTTTCTTCCCCACCCTCCTGCTATGTCTCTAGGGTGTCTGCAGCACAGAAATAGGCATTCTATCTACTTCATAACTCTCAGACAGATCACAAGCTGAAGGGAAAACTCCCCAAAGGGAACTAAGGCCTCATTAAAAAGTAGGGCCATTTATTCCAGTCCTGCTGAAGGGTATTCTACCCAATAGAAGATACATTTCTCCTATGTGGACAGTTTATTTTTAAATTTAACCGAAAAATAACCTAATGGGTATACAGACAACGTTTAAAATCTGGAAAAAATTCCAACCCTTCTCCAATGTATTTTAAAGCTAAAGTTTGACTGCAGTTGGACTTTAAATCTGAACTCCAGACATTCAGTTACGTTCTAAAATGTGACTTATTGCTGTGGGTTAAGTTCAATGAGGTGCATGCCACCTTGTGAACTAATCTTTTCAATCTCATAGTTTTACATTTTTACTGAGCTCCAGGAGCATAGTTATCAACTATTCGTTTGTTGCTTCTGTAGCTGCACAGTTGCATACAGTGGTTGTGCCCACTCCCTTCCCTCTTTCTGCACAATCGCAGAGCTTTTTGAATTGTGTGAACCTGTTTGAAAAATATAAAGCTTTCTGTAAATTAACAGTGTAGGGGCAGGCAGAACTGCTGTGGGTGAGAAGACAGCGTATTGCCTTACAGGGTACTGGGAGTGTAGTAAAAACTGTACTCCTGGCATTTAGGAGATAAGTCCACGTGGTGGCATGCACAGACTTCACTTCTATTAAACCAGCACATTTTACAAAGTACCTGAATTCCTGGAGTTCTACTTTAAGCATTATGACTTTGTTTTTTTTTTGTTTTTTAAATGTAAGAAGCCATTTAACTTTGTACAAATAATTTCTTATTGTAATTACAGGAGTAGTTGCTGTCCTGTTTTGTGGTATCACACAAGCACATTATACATATAATAATTTATCTCCAGAATCAAGGAATAGAACCAAACAGGTAATGAGAGCTGCTTCTGTTTATCTTCTTAATTAGGAAATAATATAATGCTGCCCCTGTTAACATACCAGAGTTTGTGATCTAGTCATTTAGGATATAGAAGGAAATGACATAAATGTTTTGTGCTACCTGATTGATTTGTACAGATTAATTTATATTCTGATGTAACACAACAGCCAGTTTGTTCTGGCTTCCATAGTGTAACCTGCATCTGAAAAATAGTTGAAAGAATGTAATCTAGTTTACTCAGACATCAGCTTTGTATTTGCTCTCATTTTTAGTAAAGCTTTTTCAGCCAAGAAAGCTGCCATCTTAGCCTCTGTTTGATTTGCAACTGCCATGGTGCTGCACATGTGATCAGTTATGACGCCAGCCGTTTGGCTTTAAAGTTTTGTAGAAATAACAAGCAAATGTGACAGAAATCCTGCAATACCGGGAATATGACTTTATATTTTAAACCATTTAATCGATGGATTTACTTCTGCTTTAACCTGTGTGTTTACTAAAGCGGAGTGCCAGGCTAGTTGCACCGTCCTAAAGCAGAACTAAACCTATTGATTTAATAGTTTCCTAAAATTGTTACATTCCAGGCATGCTGTTAATAAAAACTGTAACAGTTGCTTGTGCTCACAACTGAACTGCATATTGGGATGATGGGATGATTGGATTATTGGCTGCAATACTCAGAACTCTCACTAGATGTCAGTGTACTTTATACACATTTTATTTATATATTTATACCATGCCAAATGTTTTATAGTTTAAATATTTTATTTAAAGTTGGAAGCTCTTAGGAAATAGATTCCTACTTCAAGGTTTATAGATGCGTAAGGGCCCGTTCACACCAGAACATAGTGCGGTAAAGGCGCAGTCTGTGCGGGTGCCAAAGTACTGTTAATGGCACCCCAAATGCAGATCACAAGCGTAGTGTGTTTGCAGGCACCAAATTACATGGTACCACAGCACCATGCAATTTGGTGTAGTGCAAGCACTACTTTTTGTGCCGTCTGGTGTGTTTTATTTTATTGCACCGCACTGCAACATGTGCATTCCCTGAGCAAAACTGGTGTGAAACGGCCCTAAAGCTAGAAGAAGGAATCAAATTCAGCCTTAAAGCAGCAGAATTCTTAACTTATGTAACTGTAGCCAAGGG
Organism: Lithobates pipiens; assembly: GCF_037356315.1. Classification (NCBI taxonomy): domain Eukaryota; kingdom Metazoa; phylum Chordata; class Amphibia; order Anura; family Ranidae; genus Lithobates; species Lithobates pipiens. The sequence goes on along the minus strand of NW_027507748.1, from coordinate 451,510,962 downwards.
TATCAATTAATCTCCAGACCTTCTACATCAATTAATGGCTAACGCATCTAATTCTGCTTTAATTGTAATCTGAAAACTTCTGCAGGCTAGATACATACCTATTGAGTCTTAATAATCTATAGCTTACTGCAGTACTTCGACTTTTTTTTTTTTTTTTTTTTTTCAATCATTTGTTTCATGCCTTTAATGAACTCCTTTGTGTTTTGCTGCAGCTGTTTGAGGTCTTGCACTTTCTGGCAGAAAACTTCATATTTTCCTACATGGGTCTCGCACTCTTCACGTTCCAGAAACACGTGTTTAGTCCCATTTTTATTGTTGGGGCTTTTGTATCCTTTATGCTGGTGGACAACAAAATCCATAACGTTACTTGTTTTGGGTGTGGTTTTCCTGTTGTCTTGGAGCTCACCGACATGTATGCATTCCGTCACAGAATAATGTCATGTTACATATTGGCTTGGGGCTTTTCATTTCAAGGGAGTAAACAGGATGACAGATGGGTCCCTTAAGCAAAACGTATCTGGATATCGTGGCCTTAAATACTTCATAACTTGGATACAGTAAAACTGAAATGCTTTCCATACAATGATGTAGAATTGATGTACTGTGTGTTTTACACTGTCGCAGACAAAGGCATAATGCTTGATTATTGCAGTCATCTCGTGCTAAACACGCAGCATTATTTATAGAGTGCTGCATGGAAAGAAGTAGTCATCTTCAAGGAACCCTGTAAAACAGGGGTCTTCAAACTACGGCCCTTCAGTTGTTCAGGAACTACAATTCCCATCATGCCTAGTCATGTCTGTGAATGTCAAAGTTTTACAATGCCTCATGGGATGTGTAGTTCCGCAACAGCTGGAGGGCCGTAGTTTGAGGATCCCTGCTCTAAAATATCAACCTCTTCTGTGCAGTTGTACATAGACATATAGAAATGTCCGTGCTCACAATTAATGAAGTGAAACCATTGTTACAGTTTCTCATACTCAAAATAAAGGAACAAAGCAGCTAGCATAAAATTGTTTATGGCAATGGAAATCATATAAAGTTCATATGCAGAGCTAGAGCAGTAGGTTGAGGAAAACCAGAGTGAAGAGTGGTAGATGAAGGCAGAAACCTTGCACCAACTTTTGTGTATGAGCCCACACACCACACCACCATGCTAGTATAAAATGCCTTTACCAGAAGGTGGATGATAAGAAGCCTTCTCTTTGGATCACAGAACTCTCCAATGATCAACAAACCATCCCACACAGGAACTGAAACCGTGGTGAGTCCCCTTTTTTTGCGTAGTTGCCAAAAACAGGTCTCCGGCTGGATATCCACATCCCTTGGGTAGCATAAACGCTAATAGATCTATTATCTTTTCAATATGCCGAAATAGATTTTATCCTCAGTTACATCTACATAGCCTGGGGCTCATTGATGTCCCATATGGACACCAGATTTCCCTGCTGCTAAAGAATTATCCTTCTTTGTCCCACCCCTATTCTGTTGACCTGCGGCAGCAGTCTTCTGTGCAGTAACTGAAAGTTAATGCATTTTATTTTGTTTCCTTCTCCAACACTAACATGGAGGCTGCCTTTGCTAACTTTATTTTCTGAAGATTTTAGTTGCCTGGCTGTCATAACTTAATAGATTGAGTGACTAACCCAGAAGAGTATATTAACCACTTCAGCCCCGGATCATTTTTCTGGCCAAAGACCAGACCACTTTTTGCGACGCGTTAACTGACAATTGCGCGGTCATGTGATGTGGCTCCCAAACAAAATTGATGTCCTTTTTTTCCCCACAAATAGAGCTTTCTTTTGGTGGTATTTGATCACCTCTGCGGTTTTTATTTTTTTTGCACTATAAACCTAAATAGAGCGACAATTTTGAAAAAAAAAAAGAATTATTTTTTACTTTTTGTTATAATATCCCCAAAAATATATAAAAAAAAACAAAACATTTTTTTCCCTCAGTTTAGGCCGATACGTATTCTTCTACATATTTTTGGTAAAAAAAAAAATCGCAATAAGCGATTGGTTTGCGCAAAAGTTATAGCGTTTACGAAATAGGGGATAGTTTTATGGCATTTTTATTCATTTTTTTTTTTTTGCTAGTAATGGCGGCGATCAGCAATTTTTATTGTGACTGCGACATTATGGCGGACACATCGGACATTTTTGACACATTTTTGGGATCATTGTCATTTATACAGCAATCACTGCTATACAAATGCAGTGATTTCCTGTGTAAATGACACTGGCAGTGAAGGGGTTAACCAGTGGGTGGCAGTGTAGGGGTTTAAGTGTTCCTAGGGGTGTGTTACTAACTGTTGGGGGCTGGACTTTCTTTTAGTGAACACTGATCTCTGCTCCAATCACGTGGAGCAGAGATCAGCGTCACTAGTTGCTAGGCAGAATGGGGAGATGCTGTTTACAATGGCATCTCCCAGTTCAGCCACCCCGTGAGACGATTGCGGGTATGCCCACGGCGATCGAGTCTGCGGGACCCGCGACCGGACTCACGGGGGTCCCGACCAGCACGCGAGCGTGCCGGCAGGGCGGCATTTAAGATTGGACGTACCTGTACGCCAATATGCCTGCCCATGCAATTCTGTTGACGTACATCGGTGTGTGCTGGTCGGGAAGTGGTTAAGGGCAGTGGGGTTTATTTACTAAAGCTGGAGAGTGCAAAATCAGGCTTACTTTTGCATAGAAACCAATCAGCTTCCAGGTTTTATTGGCAAAGCTTCACTGAAAGCTGAGTTTAGAAGCTGATTTTTTTTCTATGCAGAAGTGAGCCTGATTTTGCCTCCAGCTTTAGTAAACCCCAGTGAGTCAGCCAAGCAGCTAGTATTTTGAAGATATCAGCAATGGCAGCCTTTGTGCATGCTAGGAAAGGTCTAATTTAACTTGTTTCAGTTGTTACTTTGGCATGTTTATTAACGTAAAGCCCAGTTAATTACCCTAAAAATATATTATAAACAAAAGACTTCATTCAATCCTTCTGCCATATATAATCCAAATGAACACCATGCTCCACTCCAACCCGTGTATATTAAATCAATTACCAGAACATATTAACCTTTGGATTAACAAAAGTTCTGTCATCTGCAACAAATATTTTTTGGATTTTAGTAAAACAAGCTCAGAGACGCAAACAGACGTATCCTAGTGTAGTACAGTGAGGGGAAAAAAGTATTTGATCCCCTGCTGATTTTGTACATTTGAACCACTGACAAATGGTCAGTCTATAATTTTAATAGTAGATTTATTTTAACAGTGAGAGACAGAATAACAAAAAAAAATCCAGAAAAACTAGTTTCAAAGGAGTTGTACATTGATTTGCATTTTAATGAGTGAAATAAGTATTTGACCCCTTCGCAAAACATGACTTGGTGGCAAAACTCTTGTTGGCAATTAGAGGGAAGACGTTTCTTGTATTTGGCCACCAGGTTTTCACACATCTCAGGAGGGATTTTGTCCTACTGTTTTTTCCAGAACCTCTCTAATGCATTTAGGTTTTGAGGCTGAAGTTTGGTAGCTCGAACCTTCAGCTCCTGTTTGATGTGATATATGTAAAGAGACGGCACAAGTCATTACTGTACAGAAGCCGTGTTTACTGAATGACCCAGCAGGAACAGGAAAACACCACATAGGAAGAAGTACAACAAAGATGCACCATAGCGTTGCATTTAAAGAAACACTTCATCCATAGCATCTCCCTCCACATATTTTCAATGGAATTAGGGTCTGGAGACTGGCTAGGCCACTCCAGGACCTTAATGTGCTTCTTGAGCCACTCCTTTGTTGCTTTGGCAGTGTGTTTTGGGTCATTGTCATGCTGGAATACCCATTTACGACCCATTTTCAATGCCCTGGCTGAGGGAAGGAGGTTCCCATCCAGTTTTTGACAGTACATGGCCTGTCAATCATCCCTTTGTTGCGGTGAAATTGTCTTGTCCCCCTAGCAGAAAAACACCCCTAAAGCATAATGTTTCCACCTCCATGTTTGCCGTGAGGATGGTGTTCTTGGAGTCATAGGCAGCATTCCTCCTCATCCAAACGCTGCGTGTTGAGTTGATGCCAAAGAGCTAAATTTTGGTCTCATCTGACCACAACGCTTTCACCCAGTTCTCCTCTGAATCATTAGCAAACTTCAGATGGGCCTGTTCTTTCTTGAGCAGGGGGACCTTGTGAGTGTCAGGATTTCAGTCATTCGTAGCGTAATGTGTTACCCATTATATTGTTGCTGACTATGGTCCCAGCGGCCTTGAGATCATTGATCAGATTCTCCTGTGTAGTTCTGGGCTGATTCCTCACCGTTCCTATGATCATTCTAACTCCAGGAAGTTAGATCTTGCATGGTGCCCCAGGCCGAGGGAGATTGACAGTTATTTTGTGTTTTCTTCCATTTGTGAATAATCACAACTGTTGTCACCCTCTCACCAAGCTGCTTGGCGATGGTCATGTAGCCCATTCCAGCCTTGTGTAGGTCTACAATCTTGTCCCTGACATTCTTGGACAGCTCTTTTGTCTTGGCCATGGTGGAGAGTTTGGAATCTGCTTCTGTGCACAGGTGTCTTTTATGCACATAACGAGCTGAGATTAGGAGCACTCCCTTTAAGGGAGTGCTCCTAATCTCGGCTCGTTACCTGTATAGAAGACACCTTGCAGATTTGGGGATCAAGTACTGATTTCACTCATTAAAATGCAAAACAATGTAACTTTTTTGAAATGCCTTTTTCTGAATTTTTTTATTCTATCTCTCACTGTTAAAATAAACCTACCATTAAAGTTATAGACTGATTATTTCTTTGTCAGTGGGCAAATGTACAACATTTGCAGGGGATCAAATACTTTTTTTCCCTTGCTGTATATCAATTAAAAACAGTTTCCTGTAAGTGGTTCTAAAGGCAGAATTTTTTTTTTTACCTTAATGTATTCTTTGTGTTAAGATTAAGCTCCCCCAGCTCCCTTTTTATACTTACCTGAGCCCCATCTCAATATAGCGATGTGCATGAGAGTAGCGGCTCTCCCGGTTCTCAATCTCCACAATGGCTGTGCAGTTGCTCCAGAGCTTACCGTATATACTCGAGTACCCCAATTTACCCCCAAAAAAACTGGCAAACTTATTGACTCGTGTATAAGCCGAGGGTGAGACATGCCTGTCCATCCCTGTGTGTGTGTCCGTCCCTGTGTGTCCGTCCATCCCTGTGTGTGTGTGTGTGTCCATCCATCCATCCATCCCTGTGTGTGTGTCCATCCATCCATCCATCCCTGTGTGTGTGTGTGTGTCCATCCATCCATCCATCCCTGTGTGTGTGTGTGTGTCTCCATCCATCCATCCCTGTGTGTGTGTGTCTCCATCCATCCATCCATCCCTGTGTGTGTCCATGTGTGTGTGTGTCCATGTGTGTGTGTGTCCATGTGTGTGTGTGTCCATGTGTGTGTGTGTCCATGTGTGTGTGTGTCCATGTGTGTGTGTGTCCATGTGTGTGTGTGTCCATGTGTGTGTGTGTCCATGTGTGTGTGTGTCCATGTGTGTGTGTGTCCATGTGTGTGTGTGTCCATGTGTGTGTGTGTCCATGTGTGTGTGTGTGTGTGTGTGTGTGTCCAGCCTACCTGTGTCCTGAGCCTCCGTCCCGTGCCTTGCCTCCGTCCCGTGCCGTGCCTTGCCTCCGTCCCGTGCCTTGCCTCCGTCCCGTGTCGTTTCGTGCCTTGCCTCCGTCCCGTCCCGTCCCGTCCCGTGCCGTGCCTTGCCTTGCCTCCGTCCCGTGCCTTGCCAGGATCGCCTCGGCGGCCATTCTAAAATTCAAAAGCCCCGCCTCCGCCTCCGCCTGTGATAGGCGGAACACTGAATTTCCCAGCAGCCTGTGTTACGAGGATGAGACGATATCGGTGATAGGCGGAACACAGGCTGCTGGGAAATTCAGTGTTCCGCCTATCACAGGCGGAGGCGGAGAAGGAGGCGCGGCTTTCAAATTGTAGTATGTCCGCCGTCTGTCTGCTCGATACGCTGATCGAGCAGTCAGACGGCGATGACTCGAGTATAAGCCGAGGGGGGCACTTTCAGCCTCAAAAAAGAGGCTGAAAATCTCGGCTTATACTCGAGTATATACGGTAGTAAATGAGGGGAAGCAGTGCTGACTGCCATCATCCAACACACGCAAGTAAAAATGCTGTTTTATTTTTCATTCCACTTTCATGTGATTGGGTATTTTTTATAAAGTGAAGCGTCACCTCATTTTCTAAGCTCCGGAGCAACTACACTTGCAATGTACACAGTAATTTTGCCTGTCATAAATCAACCCCACTGTTCACTTGTTTGTAAGTTACTAATAAATGGTAAGATTGGTTTGTGTTACTTGATTATAATTGTGATGACCATCCAGCGAAGGTGGATAACCAAGACAGATTACCTCACTAAGACCCCTTTCACGCTGCGGCGTTTTTCAGGCGTTTTTCAAGCGCTTTAGCGTTTAAAAAAGCGCCTGTAAAGCGCTTGAAATAAGCCTCATCTGCAGTCCCAATGTGAAATGTCAGCGCCCGAAAAATGCTCGTAAAGCGCCGCTTAAACTAGCAGCGCTTTACCAGCATTTTTTGAGCGTTAATGGGGCGCTTTTAACCCCTGCTAGTGGCCAAATAAAGGGTTAAAAGCGCCCACAAAACGCTGCTGCCAATAGCGTTTTTTGGGCGTTTTACAAGCGCTTCCCATTGATTTCAATGGGAAGGGGCGTTTTAGGAGCGTTGTATTCACCGCTCCAAAAGCGCTGCAAAGAAGCTGCTTGCAGGACTTTTTTTGACGCTCTGCCAGCGCAGCGCCTTGGTGTGAAAGCACTCGGGCTTTTACATTGGGATTGCAGTTGCAGCTTCTTTCAGGCGCTTTTTTTAACGCTAAAGCGCATGAAAAACGCCTAAAAAACGCCCCAGTGTGAAAGGGGTCTTATGTTACTTACAGTGGATATAAAAAGTCAACATACCCCTGTTAAAATGTCAGGTTTCTGTGATGTAAAAAAATTAGACAAAGATAAATCATTTCAAAACTGTTTCCACTTTTTTAATGTGACCTATAAACTGTACAACTCAATTTAAAAACAAACTGAAATCTTTTAGGGAGGGGGAGTTAAAAAATAAATTTGTGGTTTCATAAGTGTGCACACCCTCTTATAACTGGGGATGTAGCAGTGTTCAGAATTAAGCAATCACATTCAAACTCATATTAAAGGAGTCAGTACACACCTGCCATCATAGGAAAGTGCCTCTGATTAACCCTAAATCAAGTTCAGCTGTTCTAGTAGGTCTTCCCTGACATTTTCTTGGTCACATCCTACAGCAAAAGCCATGGTCTGCAAAGAGCTTCCAAAGCATCAGAGGGATTTCATTGTTAACTTATCAGTCAGGAGAAGGGTTCAAAAGAATTTCCAAGGCATTAGATATACTATGTAACACAGTGAAGATAGTCATCATGAAGTGAAGAAAATATGGCACAACAGTGACATTACCAAGAACTGGACGTCCCTCCAAAATGTATGAAAAGTCGAGAAGAAAACTGATCAGGGGGGCTGCCAAGAGGCCTGCAGCAACAATAAATGAGCTGCAGGAATATCTGGCAAGTACTGGCTGTGTGGTACATGTGACAACTATCAACCGTATTCTTCATATGTCTGGGCTATGGTGTAGAGTGACAAGACTGAAGCCTTTTCTAATGAAGAAAAACATCCAAGCCTGGCTAAATTTTTAGCAAAAACACATCTGAAGTCTCCCAAAACCATGTGGGAAAATGTGTTCTGGTCTGATGAAACCGAGGTTGAACTTTTTGGCCATCATTACAAAAGATATTTGTTTTGGCGCAAAAACACTGCACATCACCAAAATAACACCATGCCCACAGTGAAGCATGGTGGTGGTGGCAGCATCATGCTTTGGGGCTGTTTTTCTAAAGCTGGAACAGGGGCATTAGTCAAGGTAGAGGAAATTATGACCAATTCAAATACCAGTCCATATTGGCATAAAACCTTCAGGCTTCTGCTAGAAAGCTGAACAAGAGGAGGAACTTCATCTTTCAGCATGACAACTACCCAAAGCATTCATCAAAATCAATAAAGGAATGGCTTCACCAGAAGATTAAAGTTTTGGTATGGCTCAGTCAGAGCCCAGACCTGAATGCGATTGAAAATCTGTGGGGTGATCTGAAGAGGGCTGTGCACAGGAGATGCCCTCCCAATCTGATGGATTTGTAGTGTTTTTACAAAGAGGAGTGGGCAAATATTGCCAAGTCAAGATGTGCCATGCTGATAGACTCGTACCCAAAAAAAACAAAAATGCTGTAAAATCAAAAGATGCTTCACAAAGTATTAGTTTAAGGGTGTGCACACTTATGCAACCATATTTTAGTTTTTTTTTACTTTTACTTCCACCTAAAAGATTTCAGTTTGTTGTTCAACTGTGTTGTACAGTTTGTAGGTCACATTAAAGGTGGAAAAAGTTCTGAAGTGATTAATCTATGTCCCATTATACAAGCGCTGTCAGACCTTTTGTTAATGCAAAGGTCAGTATGTACTGGTGAGTGATTTAATATGAACTGGATGGAGTGGAGCGACGCAATCTTTAGGAGAGCTACAATACCACATTCACACGTGCATATGAATCTCTACTGCAAATTATTATTATTTTTTTTTTTAACAGAACTTGGCAGAAATTTTTTTTTTTAATGTTGAGTTTATATTTACGCACGTTGGTGCGCATTGCATTAAGTGTAAATGTGTTCTACTGTGCAGAATTTTTATTTTGACCGTTGGAATACATTTATGCTCAAACGCACATTTACGTGCCTAAATTATGCTCATAAGCTCTTCTCTGAGTGCATCTTTGTTATGTGTGTTTGTTTTTTTTTTTTTTTTTTTTTTTTACACTTCAGTGCCTCTAAACACTGCTCCTATAACACGGTTTATAGCATCTGATGTTCATGGCCACAAAGGCTAACAGAGCTTTGAAAGCAAAAATATGCTGTACGCCTGTAAAAGCAGCGATTTCCATCAGCAAGGGCATGAGGCCTTTATATACTATATCGGGGGTATGGAATAAAAAAATTGCGGTGGTCCAGTCATTAAAATTTTCATCCAGCTGAATTCAGAGTCTCATGTTTGTGCTATGACTCGGATCTTTCCTATCACAGCCCCACTTTCTTACATTCGTTTCCATTTTACATCACAGCCCTCTTCCACACCCCCACACCTCCTTTTACATCATAGAACACCCCCTTTACATCACAGCACCCCCCCCTTTTTAAATTACAGCCCTGTTTTACATTACAGCTCCTCCTTTACTTCCTCTGTCCCCCCCCTTCACATCACAGCCTCCCTACTTGCATCAGACCATCAGTGTCCTCAGCCTGCACTTCACATCAGTGTCCTCTGTCACCACTTCACATCACGGCCCCCTTCCTTGCACACCAGTCCCCTTCACCGCACCCCTTACTTGAATCCTAGTCCCCCTCACTTTCCTGCATCCAAGTCCCCTTCACAATCTCCCCCCCGTGACTTTCCCTTCCCTTATAACACATTTTCCCCTGTCAATCGTTACTCTCCTCTCCCCTATCTTACCTTACACATCAGATAGAAGGCAGAAGGCACGACATTTTCAGAAGTTTTACACTGGATATTTTCTATCTTTTTCACCAACACAACATATAAAGGAAGGGTTTTCTACATGGACTTGAACATTTTATTTTTTTACTGTACGCAATATTTTTTTATGGTAATTATGCACAAAGTAACATTATTTTGGGAGTTTTTTTTATATACAGTATATGTTTTGGGTATAAAATGAGCACTCTTATTTTGTGGTATAATTAGTTGAAGTTTTTCTTTTTGGAGCAGCACTGAAACTTTTATATATTTCTTTCACTTTTTTGAAGAATTGGCTAAATGGTGCTATTTTTTTCAAACATTAAAGGTGACCAACCCACATTCCTAAAACATAACAACATGCACAAAGTTTTCCTCTAAGTTTTCCTCTAAGTGGGACTTTAAAGGGGTAATAGTCATCTAAAGGTCATACCATTGTCATAAAGAAAATATTGGTTTTATTGGAATATGGTTTAAAAAGTAAGTAGTACAATACATAGAATATACATAGGCTGCAAATACAGTGGTATGCAAAAACAACGCAGTTGAAAATAACCACTATGTTGAAACAAAGGACAATGGTTACCTCTGTTGTCCCAACAGAGTAGTGGTTATTTCCAACTGCTTTGTTTTTTGTATACCTCTGTATTTGCATAATATGTATATTCTATGTATTTTACTCCTTACTTTTTAACCATATTCCAATAAAACCAATATTTTTTTATGACCATGATATGACCTTTAGATGACTATTACCCCTTTAAAGTCCCACTTAGAAGAAAACTTTGCATTTTTTTTTTTCCCTTTTTTTTTTTTTTTTTTTAACGATCGTAAGAATGTGCAATTTTTATAAAGTCCAACTCAACTTTCAGTTTAAATCGGCTAGCTAAATTCCAGATGCAACATAACAAAAGGTATGCAAAGTCTTACATTTTGTGTTTACCTAGAAAGCACTTGACGCTTGCCAGCATGCTGTAGAGAAGGACCCGATATGTTTTTGTGGAAGGAGTGGTCTTGGCAGAGGTCACACACTCCTCTGCTAAACCTATAGCTCTGTAATCCTTAAATCTCAAGTTACTTAATGTTTGGTTAGCTATATCTGATTCAGCATGAGAAATTTCAGATCTTTTTCTGCTTAGGCTGTGGCTGCCATTAAAACTAACCGTAAGACTGCACACCTTTTTATTTTGATGCACTAAGAATGTATTTAGCTGATAGAAAAAATTATAGTTCAATTGAACTTCTCGTTTTAATCATTGGTGAACCATGGGTAGCTTTAAAAAAAAAAAAATAAAAAAAATGCTGACCGGAAAAAAAAAAAAAAAAAAATTGTGCTTTATAAAAAATAAACCTCTTGCACAGCATAGCAAAGGATACACATTTGCACAGTGTAAAAGAAAAAACAATACTCTGCCTTTTGAAAATTTATGAATAGTGTTACTAAACCCAGGACCCTGCATTCACTATATCACTGGTCTCCCACAATACACATAACATGGAAATGCAATTATTTTAGTAAATATAAACTGCTAAATACCATTTCTCATCAGCAGTATATAGCAGTCTTGTGACTTCTATCAGTGTCTGGTTAAAGCTTTTAGGAGAAGTTTTCATTCCAATTTGACTGTACTATGAGGCTGCATGACCCTGGATCCTCTGTCTGGACAGTGCTGATTGGCCCTGTGCTGATCACATGCACCTGCCTAAGACAGAAAAGATATTCTAGAAATGCACATCAAACTGGGCATTTGCAGAGTGACTCCAAAGGCTCTGTGTTATCAGGAGATGGATTGGGGACAGTGGAAGATGGAGTGTATCAGAGAAGACCAGATCAAACAGCCTTGTTACACAATGTAGAGGATTAACCCCTTGGGTTTCACTGAGTATAAGCATGTTTTACTGCATATACAGACTGATTTTATTGTTATGGGTTTAGTAACACTTTAACGAACTACAATGTTTTGCAGCGGCATCAGTATTGGTACTTGGAGGAACTGTAGTCTGCTCACATAATTTGTAATAAAAAAAACCTTTGCCATTCTGAAGCTTCCCTTCAACCACTTTGCTTATTATTTTATATATACTGTGATTTTGTACTTGCCGAATATGTTGTAGAAATCTCCCTCGACTGTCTGGCTGTAGCCATTTTAACTGTGGGCAACTGAATCTGGTGCCTGTTCACTTCCAGGATTTACACCAAAGCACAAACACACCTCCAGCTCTGCAGCTCTCATTGGCCCCCTCATGACTCATCCCTCCTCCCTTCCTGGCAAACTCTCACAAGAGAGCACTGTGCATGATGTCATAAGCCTAGGCTAATGACCAGACAAACAGGAAGTGGGCTGTATAAGGTACTTACTGGCAGAAAAAAAAAATTTACGATCAAAAGACAAAACAACAAGGGCTGAAGGTTTAATAGATGGAAAGTTAAAATGACTGAAGCCCCACTTTAATAGCAATGTTTCATAAGAAATGAAAGCTTTACTCAAAAAATACACCAATTACCCTTTGCAGAGCGTTAGAATATTGAATTACTATTTTGTGGTACAAATACAACATTTTATTGTACTACTCACTGTAACTTACAGCTATTGTTCTAATTCATGTTTTGGGTAATTGGTATTAGAATGTTTTTTTTTTTTTTGGTATTAGAATGTTTTTTTTTTTTTTGGTTTTAAAATATATATTAATTTATCATTTGGTGTTCATTCATGCTGCATACATGCTAAATCCTCAATTTTAGTGTGCAAGCGGCTGTCAGTTTTTAGTTGTAGTGAATTGCAGAGGTGAAAGGCATGTGACGTGATTCATTGAAGTGCATCGCTTACTTAAAATTAAAAAGTATGGGAATTTGTAGGGGGGGTGTTGGGTGGATGTAGTACTGCTTCGATGGTGCCTCTGTCCCCTGCTGGCTCTAAGGCTGAGAACCAAGCGAGTGAACACCACCGATCGCTCGGTTCTCAGGGCTCCCTGAGCAGAGAGCTGGTGACTCAGTCACTGCCTGCACTACTTGCTTATTGATGTCTGGAGCTGCCATTTCCCAACGTGTATTTGACCTTCCATAACGGAGGGTCCATCTCATGTGGTATGGGTACATCCTGACTATATGTTGGTGACCTCACTTGGTGGAGGATATCGTTGGATTCCATTTGCACTAGAACTTTATACAGCATTTTGTTTTCTTTTGGTCTGTTGGATTTATAGGTCATCTTGTTGGACTTTGTTTTCCCTTCTTGTAGTTTAAAATGATGACGGCAAGTCAAAATCGAATATAATAGAGTGGATGACCTCTTCTTTTTAGTTTTGAGACCTTGACTTCTATCTGCTATAGATAGCTGTGTTCGTTGGGAGAGCAGCTCACATATATCCACTTTCGTTTTTCTTGAACCTGGGCAGGCGGCACAAGATTGGGTGGAATTTTCAGCACATGATGATGTTTTCAGGTAAGGTTATGTTGAATGCTACATTATTATTATTATTATTATTATTATTATTATTATTATTATTATTATTATTATACAGGATTTATATAGCGCCAACAATTTACGCAGCGCTTTACAATATAAAGGGGGAGACAATACAGTTATAATACAATAAAATACTAGAGAATTGAGTGCCCTGCTCAGAAGAGTGTCATGGTTATGCAGTGATCTTCCTGTGTTTGCTTACCTCCCCTCATGTTCAGACTAGAGGCCAGCCACTTCCACCTGGTGGTTTTTATAACCTCTCCTCTAAGCATGGCTCCACCCCAGGCCCTATCAGGGAGCCCTATATTAACCTGTGCACTGCAGGCCATCTGTGCTGATCAACCATTGTGTATACCTTTGTGTTAGCTTCCTGTTTCCTGCCGTGTGCTCTTCTACTGGTTTCCGTTACCGACTTTGGCGTGTTTGACTATCCCTGTTTGCCTGTGATCCTGACCTTTTGGCATGTCCCCGACTATTCTTGTCTGCTTGTGGCCCCGACCTTGGCTTTGTCCCTCACCATCCCTATCCTCCTGTTGCCTACTGTGGGTGTGAGCTGGGGGACCCTGGGGGTCGCGACCTGGAGCCAGTTGCAGCCAAGTCCTTCCTCACCACTAGAGGCGCTGGTGAACACCTGCTGGCTCTTAGACTCCGCACCCCAGGGCATCTTATGCTCTAACCCCAGTGGGATCTGTCCCCCGTCTGCAGCAGTCAGCCGTAGGGTCCACAACCCTGCGGTGCACTCCTGATCCCTACGGTGTGCATCTGTCACCTCGCCTCAAGGTGACCTGACAAAGAGCTTACAGTCTAATAGTGTGGGGCAGGTGGTACAAAAGGTTGTAACACTGGAGAATGAGCTGATGGAAGTGGTAAAAGATTAGAGACGTGATGGGCTTTCCTGAAGAGATGAGTATGGCGGAATTTCTTTATGAAATTGTCACAACAGTAGAAAATCTATTGAACAAAAAAGAATTACAAGAACTTGTCGAACACGTGAGTATTACCAATACAAATTTCATACTGGTGTTATGAATTTGTTTCCAACAACCTCCACGGTGCCAGAAATGTGATTTAAATGCCATGTTGATTACATTTCAAATGATTAGGGTTTTCACCTGATCACCAATGCTACCAGGAATGAAAATGAGGATAAATTGGACATTTTAATTTTCTCCCAGAACAGGGTTAGAGGGGAACTCTTCGACTGGGGAAACTTGTTCCCTTGGCAACTTTCTAAAAGGGAATTTCCCTTACATTAGAAAATTTCCTTAATTTTTACAGAATAGTAAACTTGTATATTTTGTGTCCTTTGGCGTTATCAGTGCATGCCAACAATATTTTTACAACTTTCCCATAGTACTTCAAAAGACCTGCATGCTATTAAGAAAGTTAAGAAAAATTGAAAACTTGTAATAAAAAACAAAATTGGCAGACTCAAATAGGAAGTGGAACAAAATCTCCCTAATGAGATCTATGGGGGGGAAAAACCTGACAGGGGCTTTAACTCTACCTTACACTCTCAAAAGCAAAAAAATAAATTTAGAAAAGATATATATATATCTCTCTCGATCTCTATACCTGTGTAAATTGTTGTGTTGAAGTTGAGTCTGATGTGTATGACCCCACTTGTTTTGGTGATTGGCCATCCTACACTGGACATGAATTTACCTTTTACAACTTTATTTGCCTACTTGTGATGCTTCAAATATGGCCCCTTTTACACTGATCAGTTTTTCAGAGAAATGAATCCCTTGAAAGGATAATTGCACCATTGGGAACATGTTACAGATTTCATCCATATTTAGGGTGGAACATGTAACGTGCTCAATGCTGCAACCGATGCGCGATTCCCCCCCTCCACTTCCTGTGACAGCAGTATGGAGAGAAGTTCCCTGTATTAGCAGTCACTTTTTAAAATCGGCATGCCCGTGCGGCCACGTAATTCATTCACACAGCTCTCTGTGAATGAAGTACAAGCTCCAACATCCTTTGTAGCTGTCGGCTTGTAGTTTCTAGTGAACTACCCTGTTGCTCCACAGTTTGATTCTTCTTGTCAGATTGTATCTGCTTCCCATACAGAATGTATGGGTACACAGATACACTGACAGATCTGCAGGAGACCTGCATGGCACCAGCGCTGGTGCAATGCTTTACAGGCTTCAAAAACAGAAAAAGAAATGTAAATTTTTTTTACCGGCAAAAAAATGTGCATTTATTTTTTATTTTTTTTCAAAAAAAGTGACCTTATACCTTTAAATCTTATGGAACTCTTCACACAGGGCAGTTGTATTTTTCACTGCTTTTTTTTTTTGCAAAAACTCAGTAAAAATGCATAATGCATCCTTAATTCCTATGGACTAATTCAAAACGATCATTTGCGTGTTTAAAAATCCTGCTTGTAGACCACTTTTCATAAATTCCACCTGCCCTTTATAGCAAAGTGGGAAAAGGATATTGGGCCCATTTCTGTTAGTGCTTGGGAAGAGATTCTTCAGGTCTTCCACTTTGTGTCTCTTTCACTCTCGCACAGGTTAACCCAGATTTTTATATTGCATAGGGAGTATAGGACCCCGGAATTTCTGTGTGCTATGGGCTTAAGAGGCGATCTGGCTTGTCCTAGATGCGGCAATTCAGGGTCTTTGTTGCATCTATTACGGTGCTGCCCAAAACTCCAGAGATGTTGGGCGGAGGTTGTGGGCAAACTTAATAGGATCTTAGATGCAAGTCTTCTAATGGATCCTCGTACGTGTTTGTTGGGGTATGTCGACAGTTCATTGCTTAAGCCACCCATGCGGACTAATATCATACGTGCGTTTGTAGCCTGAACACAAATTGCCCTCAAGTTGGCCTCCCCGTTTCCTCCTACTATATCTGACTGGATATTTGATCTTAAGTGTATTTCCTTTGAGAGCGAGAGAGCTTTTTTTTTTTTTAGAAATGCAGTTAAGACTCAATTTGGTTACTGTGGCCAGCTCGTATGAGCTCGCTTTTGAGCGAAGTTAAACAGCCTTTGTAGACTAAGTAGTAATGTTAAATAGGTCCCATCTGCATTGCTTGATGTTTGCAGACCGTTAGTTTTTTCAGGTAAAAAAAAAAAAAAGCTCAAGATTATGCGTTTTTTTTTTTTTTTTTTTTTTTTTTTTTTGTATCTTAGTTACAGAGCAGTGTGAAAGCGGCCCAAAACGCAACCGACTGATGTGAAGCGTTCCATAGGATTTTAGAGGGATGCATTTTTCATACGTTTTTCTACTGAACAACTGATCAGTGTGAAGGGGGCCCCTACTCCTTAGGGTTTGATGCATTCTGCGCTCAGAGATAATGAGGATTGGAGTCAAAATTGTTAGCTTCAAGGACTTGCAGTAGGAATCTGCAGAAAAGACATTTCTGGGCCACTTTCTCTGAGGCGCAGAGTGAAGCTCCTCCAAGTGTTTCATTTCAACTAGTGCCTTTGTTACTAAATTTGAATCTACAACTTGTAATCTTGTATAGTGTTTCTGATGAATATTGGTTGTATAAAACAAATTTGCATTATGGAAAACAATCTTTTATGAGGATAAATGTAATTTTATCTTCCACTATAAAATGAGTTTCCTTTTTCCACAGGTCTCCGTGGAGCAATGGCATTTGCCCTCGCAATTCGTGACACTGCCTCATATGCTCATCGGATGATGTTTTCCACAACTCTTCTAATTGTATTTTTTACTGTCTGGGTAATAGGCGGGGGAACAACTCCCATGTTATCCTGGCTGAATATCAGGTGAGTGGTATCACAACTAGTCATCCAACATCAGTCATCTGTAGCAAAGCAGCTATGAAAGCACAAGCTTTTTTTTTTTTTTTTTAATTTAAACAGGTTTGTATTTTTTACTTGTAGGCTATCACATCAAGTAGTAAAATAGCTCAATCATCTTCCATACCCCTGTCTTCATTTTCATTTCATTCTTGTACTATGCCAGAGTTGGTGACCATGTGCCATCGATGGAGGATGAGTCCATTAGACGTTGGCAGTATTTCAGGTGATTTGGTTCTTCCATGTGAAATTAACACAGTTTCTTTGAGTACAATCCTTGGGGAACCTTTCAGCTGCTTTTGTTGATCTAGCTACCCTTCTTTAGGACTATAGCTTTTGTATGCATTTTCTCTGTGCTTGGCTTTCTTCAACTTATTTGCATATTACTTTGTGATTGGAAATTAAAATTCTGAATTATAATAAGATAATACTTTATTGTTGACAGCCATACTCTGCTCATAATGGATTTTTTCTTTAAAGAACTGGTGAACTTGTAAAAGTAGCTGGTTTATATAAACAAGATTTTAATTAATTTTCATTATGGCAGTTTACAAAACATTTAATACATTTTTAATATTGTATATAGTTTATTCATACATTTTTATATCATATTTTTATATATATTTTTTACCATTGAGGTTCACAAACCAAAGAGTTAAGGTTCTGACTCATTGGTTTTTATCTTATCATAGTCTGTGTCAGAGGGAAAATTAGTATCAACACATCATATTGCTTCAAATTTAGTTGTTTAACCGCTTGAGACCCGCGCTATAGCCGAATGACGGCTACAGCGCGGATCTCCTTTGCCGGGACAACGTTTATTGACATCGTCCCGTGCACGAGCGGCCTGCGCGCCCCCTGAGGGGCGCGCGCGGCACGCTCTGTGACCGGCGAGTCTGAGACTCGCCTGATCGCGGATCCGAGCAAGGGGTCGATCCCGACTCCTTATCACGTGATCAGCTGTCAGCCAATGACAGCTGATCATGTGATACAACGGAGCTGGTAATCGGCTATTATTCCTCCTCGCGCTGATAGCGCGAGGAGAAAAAAAAAAAGCCGATCACCGGCGGCTGTGATCGGGACATTAGTCCCGATCACGTCCAGCCCTGCCAGTGCCCACCTGCCCCCTGCTTTGCCACATCAATAAAAAATGTGTCCCGCCCTGTCAGTGCCACCCAGCAGTGCCCACAGTGCCACCCAGCAGTGCCCAGAATCTGCCTCAACTAAGGTGCTGCACCCCAGTGCCACATATCTGTGCCCATCAGTGTCATCTACCAGTGCCCAGCAGTGCCGCCCATCAGTGCCCAGCAGTGCCACCTATCAGAGCCACCTATCAGTGCCCCTTAGTGCCACCCATCTGTGCCACCCATCTGTGCCCATCGGTGCCGCCTTATCTGTGCCTATTAGTGCCGCCTTAACTGTGCCTATCATTGCCTCCTCATCAGCGTACTTCAATGAAGGAGAAAAATTACCTGTTTGCAAAATTTTATAACAAACTATTAACCACTTGCCGACCGCCCCACGACGATGTACGTCCTTGCCTGCCCGCCGGTCGGGGGGCCCGATCGGGCCCCCGCCCGGTGCCTGCGGCAGTCGGTATTCGTTCGGGAGCGATCCCGGACGAGGGGACGGCCATTCATTCATGGCCACCCCCTCGCGATCGCTCCCGACGAATGAAAATGTCCCGTGACATCACTTCCTCTCCTGTAATGTAAACACAGGAGAGGAAGTGATGTATTCTCTCCTCCGTGTCGGTATTTTTCGTTCCGGCACCGAGGAGAGAGCATTGGTGAGTTGCACAAGCACTACACTACACAGTAGAACATGCCAGGCACACTCACACCCCCCCTTTACCCCCCGATCACCCCCCAGTTACCCCTGCCCCCCCCCCCCAGTCACAGTGACACCAATTGCTTTTTTTTTTTTTTTTTGCATTGGTGTCATTTGTGACTGTAATAACTGTTAGGGCAGTTAGGGTTAGCCCCCTTTAGTTCTAATGTGCCCCCCTAACCCCCCCAATAAAGGTTTAACCCCGTGATCACCCCCCCTCGCCAGTGTCACTAAGGCTGGGTTCACATTGCAGCGGTTTATGAGAACGAATGTGATTCGCACCCCACTGCAGTGCAAATCACATCCGATCTCTGTGCGATTCGAGTTCAGCCATACAGATAGTATGGCTGAATTCGTGCCGCACCCGCCGCAAATTCGCACGGGACCCTTTTTTTGGCCCGCAGCAGAATCGGATCGCATGGGTGTTCACACCATGCGATCCGAGTTTGCAGATCGCACTGCGATATGCGAACTGATCTGGGGGTGTCATTAACATTTCACTGACACTCCCAGCAGTTCGCATAGGGCAGTGTGAACTGCCGCCGGGAGGCATGCGATGCGGGAACCCGCCGCGGATTCATGGCGTTCCCGCATCGCTCCAGTGTGAACCCAGCCTAATAAGCGATCATTTTTCTGATCGCTGTATTAGTGTCACAGGTGACGCTAGTTAGGCAGGTAGGTATTTAGGTTCGCCGCAGCTTTTTATAGCGCCAGGGACCCCCATATACTACCGCATAAAGCCCCCTGATTTCCCCCTAGTTAACCCTTTCACCAGTGATCACCATATAACTGTTACAGGTGACGCTGGTTGGTTAGTTATTTTTTTATAGTTTCAGGGCACCCGCCATTTATTACCTAATAAAGGTTTAACCCCCTGATCACCCGGCGGGTGTCATTTGTGACTGTAATAACTGTTAGGGCAGTTAGGGTTAGCCCCCTTTAGTTCCAAGGTACCCCCCTAACCCCCCCAATAAAGGTTTAACCCCGTGATCACCCCCCGTCGCCAGTGTCACTAAGGCTGGGTTCACATTGCAGCGGTTTATGAGAACGGATGTGATTCGCACCGCACTGCAGTGCAAATCACATCCGATCTCTGTGCGATTCGAGTTCAGCCATACAGATAGTATGGCTGAATTCGTGTCGCACCCGCCGCACCCGCCGCAAACTCGCACGGGACCCTTTTTTTGGTCCGCAGCAGAATCTGATCGCATGGGTGTTCACACCATGCGATCCGAGTTTGCAGATCGCACTGCGATATGCCAACTGATCTGGGGGTGTCATTAACATTTCACTGACACTCCCAGCAGTTCGCATAGGGCAGTGTGAACTGCCGCCGGGAGGCATGCGATGCGGGAACCCGCCGCGCATTCGTGGCGTTCCCACATCGCTCCAGTGTGAACCCAGCCTAATAAGCGATCGTTTTTCTGATCGCTGTATTAGTGTCACAGGTGACGCTAGTTAGGCAGGTAGGTATTTAGGTTCGCTGCAGCTTTTTATAGCGCCAGGGACCCCCATATACTACCGCATAAAGCCCCCTGATTGCCCCCTAGTTAACCCTTTCACCAGTGATCACCATATAACTGTTACAGGTGACGCTGGTTGGTTAGTTATTTTTTTATAGTTTCAGGGCACCCGCCATTTATTACCTAGTCTCACTAGTGTACCCCTAAATTTAGGGGTGTCTACTTTCCAAAATGGGGTCATTTGGGGGGGGGTTTGTGCCATCTTGGCATTTTATGGCCTTCAAAACTGTAACGCCCTTAGAAAGCCTGAAGGCGGTCCTTGGTTTTCGGGGCCCCGTACGCGGCTAGGCTCCCAAAAAGTCCCACATATGTGGTATCCCCGTACTCAGGAGAAGCAGCAGAATTTATTTTTGGGTGTCATTTCACATATGCCCATGGAATGCGTGAGCAATATATCATTTAGTGACAACTTTGTGAAAAAAAAAAAAAAAAAGTTTGTAATTTTCCCGCAACTTGTGGCAAAATATAAAATATTCCATGGACTCAACATGCCTCTCAGCAAATAGCTTGGGGTGTCTACTTTCTAAAATGGGGTCATTTGTGGGGGTTTTGTGCCATCTTGGCATTTTATGGCCTTCAAAACTGTAATAGGTAGTGAGGAGTGAAGTCAAATATTTACGCCCTTAGAAAACCTGAAGGCGGTTCTTGGTTTTCGGGGCCCCGTACGTGGCTAGGCTCCCAACAAGTCCCACATATGTGGTATCCCCGTACTCAGGAGAAGCAGCAGAATTTATTTTGGGGTGTCATTTCACATATGCCCATGGCATGTGTGAGCAATATATCATTTAGTGACAACTTTGTGTAAAAAAAAAAAATATATATATTTTTTGTCATTATTCAATCGCTTGAGGCAAAAAAATAAAATATTCAATGGGCTCAACATGCCACTTATCAATTTCCTTAGGGTGTCTACTTTCCAAAATAGGGTCATTTGGGGGGGTTTTGTACTGCCCTGCCATTTTAGCACCTCAAGAAATGAGATAGGCAGTTGTAAACTAAAAGCTGCGTAAATTCCAGAAAACGTACCTTAGTTTGTAGATGTGACAACTTTTGCGCAAACCAATAAATATACAATTATTGACTTTTTTTTTTTTACCAAAGACATGTGGCTGAATACATTTTGGCCTAAATGTATGACTAAAATTGAGTTTATTGGATTTTTCTAATAACAAAAAGTAGAAAATATCATTTTTTTTTCAAAATTTGCGGTCTTTTTACGTTTATATCGCAAAAAATAAAAATCGCAGAGGCAATCAAATACCATCAAAAGAAAGCTCTATTTGTGGGAAGAAAAGGACGCAAATTTTGTTTGGGTACAACATTGCATGACCGCGCAATTACCAGTTAAAGCAGCGCAGTGCCAAATTGTAAAAAGACCTCTGGTCATTTACCAGCAAAATGGTCCGGTCTGAAGGTGGTTAAACATGATTTTTTATTTTATTTTTTTGCATTTTTTTTGTTTGTTTAGCAAAAAATAAAACTCCCAACTGTAATTAAATACCACCAAAAGAAAGCTCTATTTGTGGGAAAAAAATTATAAAAATGTCATTTGGGTACAGTGTTGTATGCCCGCGCAATTGTCATTCAAAGTGCATCAGCGCTGAAAGCTGAAAATTGGTCTGGGCAGGAGAGGGGTTTAAGTGCCCAGTAAGCAAGTGGTTAAAAAAAAATCTCTATTTTAAGGCACAGAAACACCAGGTGGCCCATCAGACAAATAAAAGGGTGTAGCAAAAAGAGCTAAAGCGTGTGCTGGCTCGTGTTAGACTTGATATCACAGCAATAATGACAATCCATCCAGACCCCCTTGATATGGGGATACAGTCAAGGAGCAGATAATCATACTTTTTCCCATCCTCTAGCCCAGTCCCAGTTATATGCGAGGACTATGCAGTAGTGTCATCTTAGAGCCACTTGGCCCATATTTTGTTATTACTTCATGTTAAAGAACAGATTCATGTTTCAAGTGCAGCCATTATCCATTTTAGAAGACCTATATAGCACTGCTCACTATGAGGACTTAATACAAAAATGTCTTCCGAGGTGACAGATAATACTTGTAGTTCATTTACATATCTCTGTGAAGGGGGAAGGGCGTGGACACTTTCTGGAATGTCAATTCCATAGCACATTCAATTGCACTTTGCAAATCAATAGAAAACTGTTTAAGTAAAGGAACTACCCCATTCCTGTGCAAAGGTGGATGTTGGATGGTCCATAGGGGGTCATTGGGGTCTCCCAGGAAACATTTCTTGACTTTATCATAAAGAGAATGTCCACCAACTTTTCGTTGATCCGTTACCATGCCATTATTTTTTTGGTTTAACCTGCATGACTGTTGGGGTACCAGACTATCAGACTTTAGCTTGTGTTTGCTTTGCCGCTGTGAAAATGAAGATTAGAAGTCTAAATTGGTCGGTGGTAAAACCATCTGATAGATTAAAGAGAACTACTTTGTATGGGTTCTTGAGAATGCTGCTACAAACAAAGCTGTGAGGCACCCTGGAGGAATTTAGAAAATCTAGGGGACACCATGTACCATCTAATTAATAGTTTATAAATGGCCTTGTTGAATGAGGCGTTCAGTTAAATGTTCAGATGTGTCCCATATTTGGGACTTGGTGGCATTCAAGGGAGCTGTCCAAATCTTTCCCCCATTAGGAAATGTAGTGTGAGGTGTGTTCAGAGTCGCCCTCTAAAAGAAAACCACACATTGAATAGACTATATGGGGTTGATTTACCAAAACTGCAGCGTTCAGAATCTGGTGCAGCTGTGCATTGTTGCCAGACTGCTCCTTCAGAGCGCATGAACCGATGTCATCTGCTGTAATGTATAGTGAATATCTCTTAAACCGTGCACGTTTAGGAGATTTTTACAGTACCTATAGGTAAGCATTATTATAGGCTTGCCTATAGGTACAAGACAAAGATTGAAGTTTACAACCACTTTAAGGTGGATTGTACGTAGTTTTTGGTTTGGGAGTTTTTTTATTTTTTATTATTAATTTGGAGAAAGCTAAATATCTTAGACGAGGAGGCATATTGTGTGGATTGTAATGAGAAAGAGCTGAGTGTTCCTTGCACAGTGGTTGAGTCATATACTGAACTCTGCAAATGTCTGCTTTGGTCAGCTGCAGGAATTTGAGGGGTTTTTCATATCCCTGGTGGAAAAGTTGTTATGGTTTTAAAAGGTGTGTGGAATGGTACAGCAATTTGTTTGAATATTTTATAGAATCCCAGATTTTTCTTTCCAGGTTTTGCATTTTATTAAACTTTTCAGGCACCAAAGAAGTTGGGCGCTGTAGTTTAGTTTCTGTGCAGGGCCTAACAAACAGTTGTTAGAGCATTCATTGTACAACACATAGTAATTGAAACAGTACTGAGTCAATATTTAGCACCAATGATATAATGGTGGAGTACAGAGAGTAGATGGCCCCCTGTGAGTGTTTAGTCATGGGTGTGCTAGTGCCATGTAGGGGGTGTCCTGTTGTGGAGAAGAGATGGAAGGGATGTCTGGTGTGGGGAGATAGGAAAGAGAGGATGGTTGTTTCTAGGAGTCAGATGTTGTGCAGTGTGGAAGGAGAAGAATGTAGGAGTAAGAGGCAGGTAGAGGAGAGAAAAGCAAAGAAATGTAAACAGGTTTTTAGAGTGTTTAGGTGCCAAGTCTGTGATACGTTTGCACAGATCAGGGGAGGTCCATAGGATAGTCTTTATCCTAACTGGCGCTACTTGATATGCTTTGTGCTGACCTTCAAGGGTCTGATTTGATTGAAACATTTTAAGAGGTTAGGAAAGCTAATTGTGCTGACCAGTAGTACAGTAGTAGTTGATAATGTGGTGCAGAAAGGTGTGTGTTTTTTTTTTTTTTATTATTATTTTAATTTTTTTAAGAGCCCACAGAACTATATTTGGCACTTAAATGACTCCCTGTTATCTTTAACTGACATTGTTAATGCAATTCACACCTCCCTTTTTTGTATACTTGGATGAAAATGCCAATTCCGCTTCTTCCACAACAAACCTATGGGAAGCCCATAAAAGCGATGCTTATTCAAATTACTGTGTGCAAAAAAAAGGTTTCTAAAATCGGCTTATTTTCTCACCTTGTAAGGACATAATTCCAGTCATTACAGATTGTATCATTGCAAAAAAAGTAGAACTTTTCCTTACTGATGGGGCAAAAAACATTTGTGATGGACTAGAAGAAAATTTCACTTCTGTGCTAACAAACCAGATTCTATGCTAGCAAACATATTCTTACCTACTAACATGATTGTGGCCAATCCGTCCACAATCGGGGATAAATTTACAAATTGACTCTATCTGTAACTATTTAGCAGATGACTTGCTCCTTTCCTAGCTTTGTCTGCTTCCTTTTCATACCTCCCACCTGCAGATGTACTTTCCTCTTTAACTCCATCTTGAAGCAGCCTCAGTTTTTCAACTAAATTTAGCAGCTTATACTGGTTGGAGTCTTCTTAACCCCTTAACCCTTGCAAGATAACTATGGACCAGTCCTGTATCAGCGTATCATCCAGAGCATCTACAGACTCTTTCTGTGGTCAAACAAATACTCCTGCCATTGACGGCTACAATTCTGGAAAACAATAGTACATTATTGGTTGACCTGGATGAACTTGTCTTTTTTCAATCAGGCTAACTATGTAACAGTTTATATCCACGTTATGTCGTGTTACTATCTGTACTAAAAATGTATTGAATGTGAAGTTGCCATATTGACCTTAGGAACACTGGCTGAACTTGAATGTAAAATATGAACCAGTATATGGATAAGAGAATGTTCAACAGGGGTATGGCGGTCTGGTGTCATCTTCAAGGCTGCTATCGAGCCATTTGATATTTCTTCTGGAAATCAAGAGTTGACTCAATGTATGTACAGTTGGCTGTATACAGGATGGTGAGAGGTGAATCCCCAGATAGATGAGTCTTCCCATCGGTGAGGGAAATATCTTTGGTTGTCTGAGCATGGGTGCTGGTGAGTTCAAAGTCTAGGACCATTTACTTGAGTCGTTGACCCATAAGCCTAAGAATTTTTGTAAAGTTTGAAAATCTTGTCATGGGCTTTTGTCCGGTTTTAGCAGTACATCATCGGCAAAGAGGAATAGATTGGTATCCAGCAACTTCTTTGCCCTGGATATTGGGAATGGATTTTATAGTGAATGGCAAGTGTTCAATTGCTAGGGCAAATAAAAAAAAAGGGGCACCCCTGCTCATTTTTATACAGATGGGTGGGAAAAGGGTGGAGGGGTGAAATAAATAATCCTTCTCTAAAACTCTGTGGAAGGTGAGAGTTGACTAGAAGGTATAAATAAAAGGACACCAGGGCTCTCCACGTGTTTCCCTCTGAAATATACTGCCTACAGGGGGTGAGATTGAGGGGTGAGTGTACTGAATTAATGGACTCCACACAGTATAGATCTTCCTGTTAATAAAGAAGGCATCTGTGAAATGATGGGCCTCCGTTGTGTGAATTGCTTCTGCCATGCCCTTGCATTAGTTTGTTAGCAGCTAGTAAAACATACGTGGCTAATTTTAAATTGGCGTTTAGTGAGAAAGGGGTGTTTGAGATTGAGAAGTGCAAGCCAAGGATCTCTTAGGGGCAACTAAAGGTAAAAAATAGTTTGTCTGGGAGCTTCAGACAACAGAGCTCCTACTGCATTTATGTAAAACATGTATTGGTGAATGAAGATGTAGGAAAAGTGCATAAAACTTAGACTAAAGTATATTAAAATAATAAGAGAAAAAAGAATCCAATGGCAAGAAACATTCCTTAGAACAACAGTGGTGATGGGGGAGCTGGAAGTTTCTGCCACCCTGGCCAATCTTGAAATAGCGCAAGTAAATAGAGAGAAGGTTGGAATATAGCTATAAGCTGAAGTACCTTGCCTCTAAGTTATTCTGTATACACACAAGAAATCATCTGAAAATTGTCAGGCTTTTGGCCCGTGTGTACAGCTCACTCTCGCATGCACTCCCACCTGCTCAGTGAGCCTGTAACTCCAACAGGAATGCCCATTAAAACAACTTACACAGTGGTACAGTTAAAACAGTGCAAGTTTGCAAATTAACATGAGAACTGTGGCATACTGCAGGTTGAGCAAGAGTCATCAGGTAAGTAACATTCCAGCATACCTATGGCCATTGCAATAAATGGCTATGTCACTTGTGTTGCCATGAGGCCATAGCCGTTGCCCCTCAGACACAGATGTAGTAGTTCATGATCGAGAGAGTTGCAATGTCACCTAGATGCATGTAAAGAAGGCGCAAAGTAGCCACAAAACATACCTTCCAAGTTTTGGTGTATCTGCTGCTAAGGCAACTGCCTTCAGTCCCTGCCAATAGAAATAAAATAGCAAACAGTCAAATAGGCATGTTGGAGATGGGTTTGGTGTATTAGGGTTGAGGGGACCTGCATAGCTGATAGTTACCTAATGTATGACCAGGCCATAGGTTGATAGAGGTTGATAGGCCAGTTTGGTGTTTAAATTTCAAAAGCCCACTTTGTAGGTGAAGGCCTTCATAAACAACCCTCTCCAGCAAGTTGATTGAGGTTTCTGCAACAAAGTGCTAGCTATGTGCAAGGAAGGAGAGTCAACTCGCTCCAGCAGAAGCGCCAGACAGAAATGACTGTAGCTGAGATCGAAGTGCTGGCATTATTTCAAGTAGGTAAGGGCCTTGGGTCAAGTGCCTAAGAATGAATCATAGGGCACATAAGGTCTGTGTTATAAAACAATCATGTGATGTTGGACCCAGAAGTATGTGTGTGTGACTGTAAGGTGGCAAAAACAAAAACGTGAAAGTTGCCCATGGATTGTAACTTAAAGGGTTGTGGGCTGAGTTTACTATACACCGCACAACTAGACCCTAACAGTGTCAGTCCCTAGTAGTAGGAAAAGAGTAACAATATCAAGTTTTACCACATCTAGGTACCAGAGCAGTGACAATTGAGGTACAAGCCATCTGAGGCAGTGCTTTACACCGTTAAAATGTTTGCCTCAGTGGTTATCCTAGCTGTGGACTTATGACTGATTCTAGAATGGCTGATTGGGGAGCTGCTGCTCTTTATGCAAGAGTGGTTTTACATGGTCTGGACAGGATTTGTTGGTGGAATTGATATTCAGCTCTGGATTCTACACAGTTGGGTACAAGGATGAGAGGCACTCCTTGGTTTCATCAATGCTTGTGATTGTATGCATCTTCCCCTTATATGTGATGATAATGTTGTATTTGATGTTGAAAGGTCTGAATGTAGGGCTTCCGTTCTCAATTGAACTGTTGAGGGTTAGAGGTCTGTGAACAGCTGGTACCGATTCCCCTGAAACTGGAAGAAACTATCCCCCTGAGTTTCCTTCAAAATTAGTGGAGCTTTATCAATGCATCCCTTGTCGTGGGGGGACTTTTCTCTGGTTAGGGCCCTGTGGACTCTAACTCCATCTACGCTCTGGAGATTCCCAGTACAAGCTCTTGGCATATTGCATCACTCTTAACTGAAGATAAGTGATATTCTTACACACCTCGGACCCCAAGGTTGGCTTTGTGAGCCTGTTTTTTGTTTTTACCTCTTCTAGCTTGTAACGGGGGGGGTCTAGAGTTCTAGCTTGAGGTTATAGATTTCCTCCTCCTGTCCCTCAAGCATGGAGGTCATCCAGCTGTAAAGTGTAGAGCCCCAACTTATTTGGTTGGGCCAGGTTGTCTAGAGAGTTGGTGCTGGTCTTGCTGTGGGCTGGGCTGCTGCCTGCCATTTTTGTGGGATGCGCTGGACAAGGTCCCTTCTCGCCTATTTGCCGTTGCAGCATTTTAGACTTTGGCTAGTTAGGCCCATAGTCTGCAACGGTTAGTGTTCGTGGAGTAGTGGTGGCTCTATAGCACTTAATTGGAACCTGAATTTTTTATTTTTTTGGATGGTTTTAACCATCATTTAGACCAGGGATATGCAATTAGTGGACCTCCAGCTGTTGCAGAACTTCAAGTCCCATGAGGCATAGCCACACTCTGACAGCCACAAGCATGACACCCAGGGGCAGAGGCATGATGGGCCTTGTAGTTTTGCAACAGCTGGAGATCCGCTAAATGCACAGCTTCCAAAAATTATCTTTTGGTTTCAGCCTGAGCCATTCTTAATTTTTTATTTATTTTTTTCAACTGAAAAAAAGATCAGATTTCCCTGCCTCCATGCCATCAATACTGTATTTGTACATATCTGTAATATAAGACTCCTGGTCATTATATAGGCCAGCTCTCTGGGCACCATATACTTACATTTGTTGGGTGGTAGTTTGCGAGTTCTTTCTTCAATGCTCCACACAATTCACTTGGGATTGGGACAGGCATGAAAAATTTTATCAGTGTATAGCGAACTTGTACACATAAAGAGTTAACTTCCCAGAATGTCTTTGGCATGTAACCCACCCACTAACAGGGAGAATGTGAAGGTTCTATGCAGTGTTCTGCTTCAAACCTAGGACCCTATTGCCACAGTGCAAGCCCCTAAAACACTGTGCTGCCCACTGCATTTGTAATTGTGATTTTCTGCAATTTTTCTCTTATTATTGACACTAAAGCCCCATACACACTATCAGTTTTTCTGCTGAGTTTTTCCTTCAGATTTACCAAAACCATATAATATGAGGGCAAACCTTAGGAGTTTCAATGTGTATGCAACCAGGCATACTGATAGTGTGTATGGGGCTTTAGAGTTTCCTATAAGTATTAACAGCCATTGAGTGAAAATTCTTGGCATTCCTAGCAATGATCTGCACTGAAGTTTGTTCCTGAGGTGCAGGGGTGCTGCATGTCTAAAATGATTTTGGGACAGAGTGATCAAATGTCAAACCCTCCTACTCTTACTAAACACAAATCCATGAATTTGCATAGTGCCTATACAACAAAAGCACCTGCAGTTAACTAAACGTTTTGTAATGTGTAATAGACCTGGAGGTGATTTTCTTTTTTTCTTTTCTGAATAAAAACTGGGTTTCACTTTATAATGGAGTGGGAAACCTAAGTGCTGTTTTCTAACTAGATTCACTTGGCTAGAGTTTAGCTGTTCCAGCTTTGGCTAGACTCCATGATATGCCCTTCAAATTGCATAAACTCCTCTCCAATAGCTCAACAATGGAAGCTCTGTGGTGAGATCAAGGCTCGCTTGTTTCATCGTGTCTTAGTCAGTCGTTTCAAATGAAAGTAAAGACAAATTGAAATGGGCTGTGTCATTCTGCAGCTGCCATGGTGGAATAATAGACCAATTCCATTCACTCGCTGATGAAGACCAAACAAATGACTTTTTCTCTTTAGAAATAGCTGCTGCTGACATCATACGTTTCAGTTGGTGACAAAACGCTAAAGTAAACAGCGTGTGTTAAATGACACTGACAAAGTTAGAGATTTAGCAAACCTTCTATAGCTATGAATGTGTGCTACAAACAGGGGATTTAGAGTATTCACTAAATGTGTATCAATGTGTTTTTTAAAAGGGAAAAAAAAAAGTTTGGACGCAAAATAAATATTACCAGCACACAGAGTGGTTATAGAAAATAATCACCCCTCACTCCACATTTTGTTGCTTTGCAGCCTGAAATGAAGATATCATTTTTGTTTTATCCAGCTGTATTTACTAATGTAACTTATAGCATCCACGTGAAAGACGTAACACCAACATGTCAGAAGAAGAAAATTAAGTTTTGCCTAGAATTCTACTTTAAAGAATGTTGTACTTCTGCCCATGCAGGCGGCACAGTTTATATATGCTCAGAGGCGGCTCTAGACTTTGCGAGGCCTTAGGCAAAACTTAGACATGAGGCCCCACTCATGCCCATAATGGGAAAAATAATATAGGTGAAACAAATTAACTGTATAAATGCATATATTAACAGCCTTAAATCCTATGAACTCAGTTTCTACAATTTTCTCTGACCAATTATTCTTTAATAAAATATCATTAAACATAGTATATCTCTATAGGATAAATGCAGCCTCACTGTGCCCCATCAAGTGCAGCCTCACTGTGCCCCCCTCAAGTGCAGCCTCACTGTGCCCCCCTCAAGTGCAGCCTCACTGTGCCCCCAAGTGCAGCCTCACTGTGCCCCCCTCAAGTGCAGCCACCGTGCCCCATCAAATGCCGCCAGGGAACAAATTACGTAAGCTGATCTAGAGTCACCGCCCACGTGATATTGTCTTTGAGCTCCCTGCAGTGCAATCTGGGTGTTGTAGTCTCTGCAGAGCACAGGCACCAGAGGGCCAAGTCTGCTGTCTGTGCTCAGTGCTGTGAAGAACTACAACTTCCTTCATGCACTGGGGCATCTGACTGGGGGAAAGACCAGGAGGACGGTGCCTCGGCGGTGGAGCCTGCTATTCGATGCAGCTGACCAGACTGAGCTGAGATGTCATCTCCTACCTCGTCCGCGGAGGCTCATTAGCTCAGTCAGACAGGCGGCACCAGCGTCAGTCTATGTGCAGCGCCCACCCGCCCGCTCACCCTGCCACCGGCTTGCTTGAAGTTGTGCACACACTTAGGGATATTTCCTTTTACTCACGAGGGACCCCACACACTGTCCTGTCAGGCAAATTAGGTGGTCGCAGCCCGCGAGGCCCTTGTGTGGGCGAGGCCTAAGGCAATCTCCTAATTTGTCTAATTAAAGAGCCGCCTCTGTATATGCTACTACAGAATAAAAAAAAGATGCTATTTCATTATGGGAGCTGAGGGCACCCTAGTGAGTTGTCTTACTAAACCTGGCAGCCTGTTTAATTGTCAGTCCATTTACACCTTCTGTCTTGGCTGTGTATGCTTACTAACAGTAGTAATGTGCCCCTTCAAATTGAATAATGCAGTGCAGTGTTTTGCATTCATCCAAACATGGCATTTTGTGTTTTATTCATGAGCATAAAAGCCTCTTAAGTTTACTAGTGTGATATAATCCATAAATTATTTGAATTGTTTGTGTAATAGGGTAGGTGTTGATCCGGATCAAGATCCGCCCCCAACTAATGACAGCTTCCAAGTCCTGCATGGAGTAAGTACCCAAATTCTTAATTTTTGTTGTTTCAATATAAGTTAAAACCTTCCCACAGGGCTGCTATTCGGAATCCCTGGACCCTGTACAGCCTACCCGAGGGTCCTGCAGAATGTTTTTACCTTAATGCAACAGATAGGATTGTTGTCTAATGACATCTATTGCCAGTGATATATTTGGACATGAATGATTTTCACAATGTGTATTTTATGGTGCTTGTAGGATGCTGGAGAAGCTGTTGAAAAGAGTCGCACACGACAGGAGAGCGCCTGGATTTTTCGGCTCTGGTATACTTTTGATCACAAGTATCTTTTTTGTCTGTTATGTTATTTCAGTTTTTGATTAAGGTGGACACCGTATATATCTTGCAATCTTGTCCATGATCCTTTGTTTGTTTATTTACACTAACTTTTTACATTTTCAGGACAAGCTTTTGAGGTGTTCAATTCTTCTAGGTCCAAGTAGTACTGATCTACACAAAGTTTTATAAAACTTTGTATATCAATACTACTTGAAACAAGAGTGAAAGAAGTCAACCCAATCTTCTACTCATAGGAGCAATACTATAGCCTCTATGAATGACCCAGGATCTATGAAAGGGTTCGGGTAGATAACTTGCAGCTCCGCACCTCTATTCAGACATCACACATCATACTAACTGTAAGTTATGACTCTTGTGCTGATTTTTTTATTTTTAGTTAAACTAAGATGTATAGGATAAGTTCACCTTTTAAAAAATAAATGCACATATTTTTGCAGGTAAAAAACTTGTTTTTTTTTTTTTTTTAATTGGGAGCCTGGAAAGCATCTGCTGATTGTGGGTGCTATGCAGGGCTCTTGCAGGCTCTGTGTGTAAGCTGTTTGGCTGTACATCTCACGGCCAAGTAGTTATACTTTAACAGAAAAGCTGCCAGACCTTGTAGTCATCTGTGAAGTGAGACGCTGGTGGGTGGAGCCCCGCATGGGCACATTCTTTGAAGATTCTCAGCGAGCAAATAACAAACATGTTATACTTAACTGCTCTGTTGCAGGGGATTTACATAGAGCATCCCAGATCCTCCTCTTCTCGGGTCCCTCTTCAGCTTTCCTGGCCCCTCCCTCCTATCGAGTGCCCCCATCACAAGCAGCTCGCTGTGGGGGCACCCAAGCCAAGTAGCAGCTCCCTGTGTCAATTCGGACATGGAGCCCGGCCCCACCCC
Source organism: Lithobates pipiens (assembly GCF_037356315.1). NCBI lineage: Eukaryota > Metazoa > Chordata > Amphibia > Anura > Ranidae > Lithobates > Lithobates pipiens. The sequence continues at coordinate 451,478,519 of NW_027507748.1, read as the reverse complement.
CCCCCCCCTCTCTCTCTCCTGATTAGCTGACTGTCTTTGACAGCAGCAGGAGCCAATGGCGCTGCTGCTGTGTCTCAGCCAATCAGAAGGGAGAGACACTCGTGGACATTGCTGGAGAGAGATGGGGCTCAGGTAAGTATTAGGGGTGCTGAAGGAGGCTGCTGCACACTGCATGGTTTATATATTAATGCATAGAATGCATTAAGATTAAAAACCTTCTGACTTTACAACCACTTTAAACAAGGTAATTTTAGCACGTCACTGAATGCATTTACTTGTTGCCTGGAATAGCTCCTTATGTACATATACTTTAAATGGATCATTACATAACTATATAACTGTCTAAAATATGTCAGTTTTTCCTTAATGCCAAAAAAAAGTTATCTGAAGCCTATGCTGACACACAGTGGTCCTCCATTAACTACAACGCTGCCCAGCTGGTGTGGCTTGGTTGCCCGATGTTTTACAAGCCCACAAGTATATAATGTGAGTATATTACAGATTTTTATTTTTCTTGCTTTTCATCTCGCTCTCCTCTAACATTTATTGGGGCCTTTTCATGCTGATGTGTTTTTGTGCAGCTAAGAGGGTCTTTAGTCAGAAATTTTTTTATTAAGTCCAGCAGCAAATACTGTGATCAAGTACCTGTCAAAGCTAGTCACCCGCTCCCCCAAAAAAAAACTCCAATATAGGGAGAGGAGATTTGGATTAGGTTTGGGGTCAAGTTCCGCTTGAATGGCCCTTTACGCTTTTGACAGTAGATGATATTCAATATCTAGCAATACATTTTCTAGCAAGGTAATAAAGTTGGCAGACCATAATATAAACCTATGGTGGTTACAGTTCATCATCAAAGGCTCCAAGCAGACGTACCAGTGGATCTGAAGGTACAGTAATTTGGGAAGATAATGCCATGGTTTGCAAAGCCTTGATCCAATATCTGTAAACTTCGGACAGCCCCATAAGGTTTATGGAATATGTCCTTTGCATTTAGGGCAGATAGGTGTATCTCTCTTATCCCACATAAACAGCTGCTTTTTTAGGGGTTCTGATGAAGAGCTAGACCTGATGAAGTATAAATAATTGGGTAAGTTAATGGGAGGCCGACACCTAAATTAGGGGTTCAAATTCTAGGGCCATATCCCATTGTTCACCACTAATCTCATCCTCTGACCAGGGTGCCCTACTTCTGAGGATAGCAGGATTTTGTATAGTGGAGTGCAGGGATGTATATATACGTGAAATCAATCCCTTCCACACAGCAGTTTGTATTACTTCTTTAAAAAAGGGGGAGTCCGTTTTGCTTAGGTTAGCAGAGTGCGACTGAGCTTGTACTGCATGCTGGATTTGTAAGTATTGGTAAAATTGCCTGTGGGACAGAAGGATTTCATAGCAGAATTACTCAAATTGCTTAAATGTTGCGTCTAAGTATAACTGGTCATGAAAACATACACCCTCCTTTTTTTTCTTTTTTTTTTTTTTTTTCAGCAATCATGAAATCCTTCCAATTTGGCCAGCTCTGGGTAACTAGGGTTATTCCATGTAAGAGTAGTTTTCAAAAGCCTTATCGTATATGGAGAGGTGTTTAGAGACCTATACTTGCCACGAGATTGGCAGTGGGCCAGTTAGGAGGAAGGGCGGTTAGAGCCATCTTTAAATGTGGCATTGCAGACAGGGCAGTATCTGAACTACCCGGTTACCCCCAACCAAGCCAATTGCTGGAATTGTGCCGCTAAAGTCAGTTCTTTCACTGCTTTCCTCCCTGTCTAGATGACCTTCTGATTTCTAGGGCATGCCCTCTAGTGCTTTTTTGACTTCCATTAGCTGCAGATTTGGTGAATTCGTTGACTTTTTCCGATCACTATTACTGCCCTATTGTACTGTACTATATAGGTATGGCTTTTAGTATTTGGCCGCTTCTGAGCCCTATAATGTGCCTTAAACAACTGTACCTTTGTTCTTGTATTATGCCCGCTCACAGTGCTTTTTGCCTCTTTTTCATTATATGTCCTTGAACACTTTAATAAACAAACAAATTATTAAAACTAAAAAGTACATTCTGGGGTGGGGGACAGCCAGCCCCCCTATCCATCCCATATTGCAGAGTCCATTATCGTAGTCTAGCCTACTTTTATTTATTTATTTATTTTTTTAGATATTAAATCCCTGAATTGGGAATCTATATGTGAGAACCATTTCTTAGTAATTCAAATAGGAGGATTGTGGAAAATTACACAAGAGCTGCGGTGCCCAGATCATTTTAATTAAGTTAACTTTTCCTACCACAGAGAGGAGAAGCTTACTCTAGCTAGGACACTATACTCTGTCTATCCAGTAGGGGAACTAAATTAAATTTAAGGTATTGTCAGGAAAGGGGATCCAGAGGCATGATGACAGGTTTGTTCCAGTTGATAGATTTGAGGATTTTTCTGGTTTTACTATCGGCCTGCAAAGAACCAGGGGTGTCACCCAGATATAGTAGGGTGTCGTCAGCATAAAGGGATACTTTCACCTCGGTTATGTCTCAACGGAAGCCAACTATATCTGCAGATAGTATGGACCATGATCACCAGGGTTTGACTGCCAGGGCAAATAGGAGGAGCGACAAAGGGAACCACTTCCGAGTGCCCCAGTGCAGGTGGGAGGTTGCAAAGAGATCACTATTAATACAGAGTCTAGCCCTAGTGGCAGGAATAAAATATGTGCACCCAGTTAATACATTTATTCCCCAGACCAAATCTAGATCGCACTTCCCTGAGGTAATGCCACTCAGCGCTGTCAAAGGCCTTGGCAGCATCTAAGGAGAGAATGGTCCTGCCCCCTGGGTTGTCCACCAGCATTTGTATGTTGAGAAAAGGAACCTGATGATGATCGCTGTTTATCTAGATGGAATAAACCTTGATTGATCCTCATGAATCAGTTTGCCTATAACCTTAGTCTGGTGGCCAGGACTCAAGCTAGAGCTTAACAATCATATTCAATAAAAAAAAAAAATGGGACTATGAGTCCTGGAAGAAGTTTGTCTATCCCTGGTTTTGAGAGGACAATAATAATCGCTTCCTGCATAGAGGCCAATAGTTTGCCAGTATCTGCTACCTCATGCAACACCTGCAATAGGGAGGGTAGGAGTACGTTCCCATGTTTTGTATACACCTCAGAAGGGAGACCATCAAAGCTCAGGGATTTATTTGTGGGGGACCCTGCTAAAGCCTCTGTGACCTATTCGATCATGATAGAGTTAAGCATAGCTAGTTGCCTAGTAACTAGGACCTAGTGAGCTTAGGGAAGGCACAAACCTCTAAGAATGGCGATAATTTGGTAGATGTAGTAGTGAGCTTGGAAGCACACAACATTGTAAAACTGATGAAGTGTAGTTGGTATGGTCCACTTGGGAGGTATATATAGGTCTCTAGTACTCGAGCCGATAGCATTTATAGAAGGAGCTTCTTGTTGTGCTCTGGCCACCAAGGCCAGTAGATGGGCAGTATTCTCCTCCACCTCAAAATAACACTATTGTAAAAAGTAATGTTTCCTTTTAGCAGCAGGTAGGACCACCAAGTTCTATAGAGACTCCAACCACCTGTTTTGAGTGATAGGGTTAGGATCAGCAACTAGACTAGCCTTTCTGCTCTGTAGCTCCAATCTGACCCTCCTTAGATTCCTTCGATTTATATTTGACAGCCGTTATCTCTATAATAAGAAGCCCCCTTGGATAGTGGTCTCATACTATAGCTGCTGAGGCCGTCCCACATTCTGCATAGAAATGTGGGACGGGTCCCTTGGAAAATGGTTAGCCAGAACGGATTTACCTTCCACAAGGGGTGCATGGGGGGGACCAGGTATTGACAATCTTGCCCAAATTGTGGCGTGATCAGGCATAAGTCTAGGTTCATATGCAGAGCCCTCAACAAAGGGTAGTATGACAGAGTTACCAAGTCCTAGATCTATTCCTGACAAACCATTATGGGATGCTGAATGACAGGAATAACGTTTCTAGCTCTCGTATCTCCCTCCGCACATCTTTGAGACCAAGTTGATTTAAAAAGTGTATTTTGCAAGGAAGGGGGTTCACGCCCTTGTTAGCAATGGAGATCTTATCCAAAGCTGGGTTTAGATGATTATTAAAATCTCCTAGCGCATAAATTGTGCTAGATGTTTTAGGGTCTCAGTGGGGAAGGGTGGAGGGATGTACAAAGCAGCAAGCCCTCAGCTAATTTAAAGCAAAGCTGTTGAGTAACTAAAGTAGTTAAACTCATATTTGAAATTGAAAGCATGTATTTTAGATATCTATTGAAACTGCTTTAAAGCACCAAAACCCAAGAATTCTGTTCAATGTGCAGCTTTAGGTTTGAACATTGTCAGGTTTGTATTGCTATCCTTGTCCAAGCAGGTGAAATTGATTGTTGTCACCAGGCCAGAAAGTGATGGGGAAATACAGAATTTTACAAACCGCAATGGTTGCTGAGGTAACCTATTTCATATGGGACGCCTGTTCTGGTTACACCTGTCTAAGATTACTTTTTGAATATTCCCTTTCATTTGGTGTTGTATCTCCTGAACAGGAATTGAACTCTCCCAAATGGGACATAGACACAAAATAAAAACCTGATAGTGGTTTTAATCATTCCCTACTAAATAAAAAACTATTAAAAGTTTGGATAGAGAGATACTTTGAGCATAGAACCTCGGGCACTAGCCTTCCTGACCAAGGGGGGTGCTTTTATGGTTCTCAACTAAATACATTTTGAGGAGATTGAATGCTGGCCCCAGAGAGGAAAAAAGGGTTACCAAGTAATAAGGGAGGCTTAACGTATTTCATGGGAAGAGGGCACTTATACTCAGTTGTGTGCAATGGGATATAGATGACAATGTATTTCATTTCAGATCAGTAAAAAAACTCAGCATATTTTACTCCCGTGTGCAACTGGCCTTTGTGGTTACTACCAGGCTGGACAGTCTTTTCGGTCAGTTATAAGGGAGCTAAATGTAAAGTATCTCCATAAAGAATGTTTACATGTGGAAAAGGCAGCATTTGGTACTTGGACTTCACATGCATATTTCAAATAAAATATTAAGAGCCCCTCAGGTAAATGCCCCAGTCGTAGATTTGTGTACACACTTTAATGTTGATTCTACACACTAACATGAGCACTGTGAAACCTCATCTGCGGGCTGGCTGAGGATTCTGTACATAATCTATTTTTAAATTTGTAGAAATTGACTAACGCATTATGTGTCTTTATGCTTTCAATGTAGAATTCAGAACAGCTGAGAGAAGATGATGCAGATTTCATTCTTAATGATGGTGACCTCACATTGACTTACGGAGACACCACCATCACAGCTAATGGGTCTTCAGGCTCTCACACGGCCACCACAAGCCTAGATGGCAGAAGAACAAAAAGCAGTTCAGAAGAAGCACTGGAACGTGAACTTGGAGGAGACTATGAAATTACCAATAGAGGAACACGGCTAGTATTTCCTCTTGAAGAGAATGCATAACCTAGAGAGGCGATGGCTATGAAGGAAAGATGTATGACCAAGTATGGTACCGGAGCATCTCAGGCCCCAGTGTGGTGAAGAGTTGGGTGCAGTTCACACACTAGAAACATAACCATTCTTGTGGTACTGAAAGTGGAAATTTAAAAGATGACCTTCTTTTCTTATCAAATGTGACAACTGCATCTTTTTTTAGGTATGGCGCACAAATTGCACACATAACTTTGCTGCGGCCTTCTCCTTGCTTGTTCCCATGTGTCCTAGTGAAAAAACCCAAATTTTGTTATGTGCTGAACAATGAGGGAGATGTGACTGCTCTTACCCTCTGCTGTTGATGCAACAACTTTTATTTGTAGCAAGGAGCAACCTCTTTTGGAAAGTGCCTGCTGTTTAAAGATCAAGTGGTGATGTTATGGCATCTGGAAGAAGTGTTAATCCATTTTTTACCATTCCTGTAAAGTATAATATATAGATGCTGAAATGCATGACAAGGACAGTTTACTTAATAAGAGTATTTTTTTTATGGTTTTGTAAATTTTAGGTTAATGTGCGTTCAGTGCGTAAGCATGGCTGATAATGTGGTTCGCTGATATATTAGACTTTCATGTTTATGTCTTAGGCTAAAAAAAATACAATGTACATTTACATGTTTAGTGTTACTCCTTTGTTACAGCACTGATTCCCTCCAGCAAAAAGATACTACATGTTTGCTGACCTCTTGGTTACATCAGATTGTTCCATTTTCTGTGCTGTCTGCTGGGAAGTTTATACATTTTAAATCTATGTAAAAATTGACTATACTGTAGTCAAAGTTTGTGCAGGTTTTTTTTAACGCAACCTCCAAGACTGTAAAATAGTGAACATTCAAATGCACTAGGAAGTTTGTGCTGACCAATGTGCTTTATGGCTGGATTAAAACAGACATGAACAAAGTATACTTTATAATTCAGTGCTGAATGGGCAGCACAATTTTATCTACAAGCGCGTTGAGACCCTATAGGGTAAAGGACCGCGCTATACCACAGGTGAACACCAGTGGCAAAAAGCCCCCTGAAGCAATTCTGTTCACATAGGTAGCGCTATACAAGTCACTCATTCATTCATTCTTTCACAATTTTATGTGTTCTGCTTTTGTATGCATTTAACTGCATTTCCCATTTATTTGTATGGAGTTGTATGCGTGCATGTGCTTTTTTGGGTGATTCGGAATCATTATGTAAATGAAATCTTTTAGGGCTATAATTCTATATATTTAAAAATCTGCTTTTGACAAATTAAAGGCAGGGTGAGAGTGAAAAACAGAAAAAATGCTGACGATTTTACTTTGATGGCCATCTCCAATCTAAATTGGTAAGTCGTACATCAGCTTAGTGTAGAGGTCAATGGGGAGAGTCTTCTATCAAACAATGACAAGTGTATTGTTTAATAAGAATAGATTACCTATTTTACTAGTATGCTTAAGCTTAGAACACACTAAGTTTTATTTTTTTATTTTATTTTTTTCAACCCAGCGGGCTGAACGAAAAACCTGACTGCTCAGGTTAGAACCGCTGTACTAACAATGCAATGCTGTTGTGTTCTGACAGGGCCCCTCCCCCACTAGAACACTCGGGTCAGCTCGCTCTCAGCCATTGGCAGACCCTTTGATCAGGAGCCTTCAACAGAAGCCATCTGAACTGCAGCACACATGGGCCACATGTCGGCCACTTTCTATTGAACTGGCCGATGCTGCCTGAAATTAGCCCATGTGTACTAGGCTTTAGTGTTGAGATATTCCACAGTGCATTGTACATAAAAACATACAACCATCATGTCATCTCCTGTCCATAAAACGTAATGATGCCACCCCATTTATACATAGACAAACTACAACAAATTAAGGTGGAAATTGATTACTACTAGTTCTCTGAAAACTGTTATGCAGTGAGAATTACATACTCCATGCAGATAATACATATTGAAGGGTGATTATATATGTACAGTATACAGGATGTAAATACTTATGTTTGTCCTTTTTTTTTTTTTTTTTTTTCAACCTGTTTTCTTGGGTCACATGATCATTGTTCCTGTTACCAGTGCAACACTGTCCTGGTCGGGGCGAAGCTAAACTACAGAGTATCATATGTCCTGTGACATCGTTTTAGCTTTTATGCTCCCTCCCCTTCCATACTTTTCAGACAGAAGTGCGATGTCATTCAATAATCTTAGCCATCAAGGGGGCAGAGCACATGCCTGACTGATGGCTCACTCTGTTCTGAATGGCTTGGAAGGGAGGGTGTGTAATAGCTAAACACTGTACCATCAATGGGGGGAAAAAGGTAATCTAAGAGGTGCTGGGAAATTGATATGAGTTTAAGCACAATAGTGAGAGAGAAAAAAAAACATTTGAAGAGCTCACCGACTCAGGTTAGGCTGCTCACAACAGGCAAGTCTACCTTACTGCGAGTTCTCCAGCAGGTTACCAGGAAAAGACATTCATACATGAAAAGAGTACAAGACCAAAAAAATAGAGAATCCAAATTCTTTTATTAATGATGTGTTTAAAGATCGCCAACGTGTTTCAGAGGTCAAAGGAGCTCCCCCTTCATCATAGCTTCAGTTAAGACTTAGACTTACTTTAACCACATGCGTACCACGTTCCGTACATATACTGCAGCAGGGTGGCCGCTCTGCACCAGATCACATACCTAGCACATGATCTGACACTTCTGGGTCTGGGGCACACGCATGCTGCCGGGCCATTCCCGCTATAATTATACAAAGCAGGAGAGGATCATCGGGTACAGCGGACTCAATGTCTGCCAGCACCCGCCGATGCTTTGGTACACAGGCAGAACAGCAGTCTGTACATAGACTGTACAGTCTATGTAAACAAAACAGATTGCCGTTCTGTCAGTACGGAAGGCATGGATCCTGTGTTCATGTAAAGCAGGAACACTGATCCATGCATTTCACTGGTAAAAGCACCTCCTCCACTACACTGAATCAGACTGCACACATTTAACCCTTTGATTGCCCTGATGTTAACCTTCCCAGCCAGTGACGGTGCATTTATTTATTTATTTTAGCTCTGATCACTGTATTGGTGTCCCCCCCCAAAAAGTGTCGGTGTCCGATTTTGTCTGCCGCAATATCGCAGTCCCACTATAAGTCGCTGATCGCCGCCATTACTCGTAAAAAATATCCCATAGTATGTAGACTATATAACTTTTTGCACAAACCAATCAATATAAGCTTATTCAAATTTTTTTTTTTTTTACCAAAAATATGTATCAGAATACATATTGGCCTAACTAGATGAAGTAAAAAAATTTTTTTTTTTTTATTGGGTATGTTTTATAGCAGAAAGTAAAAAGTATTGTGTTTTTTTGTTTTGTTTGTTTTTTTTCAAAATTGTTGGAATTTTTTTGTTTTTATTTTTTTGCGCAAAAAATAAAACCAGCAGGAGGTGATCAAATACCACCAACAGAAAGCTCTATTTGTGGGGAAAAGGGACATACAATTTATTTGGGTAAAAGCGCAATTGTCAAAGTAACACAGTGCCGTATTGCAAAAAATGGCTCGGTTATGAAAGGGGTTAAATCTTCTGGAGGTCAAGTGGTTAATGCTCGTTTTCCCAAAAGACTCCATATTGTCAAACCAAGACTGCATTTTGTTTGTCGGCACAAAACTGGGGGCTCTGACTGGGTTGTAGGTCTTACCCTATTGTTAGATGAGCTCAGATGTTCAGAAGAATCTAGTGTTGGTGTCAGACAAAATGAGAGAACATTTTGCATCTGGTTTCACACTTAATACCGATGCGGCTCCCAGCAAGGGTCCTGTGCATTCCTGTCAGCCTGAATTTTTGGCTGAATTCAGACCTGAAACTGACCAAAAGACACACACAGCTCCTGTGCAAATTTGCAGCGGAGATATGTAAACTGGCTCCATAGAAAGCCGGTCAAAATCTCCTGCTATTGCGAATTGGGTATGGGGGAACCCGCATTCCACTTCACAATGGTGTGAACCCAGTCCCTTCATATTATATGGTATATCATAACCACCAGAAAATTGTAAAAAAAAACCTGAAAGGGCTGCCAACATTTTCTTACTCTACAAAAGTGGAGTCTGACACTTTTGCTCTCACGTGGATGGCGGTAACTGCATGCTGTGCTCCAGTCCCCGTCCTCCCCAGCCTGTGCCCACTCCTGAGCAGTGTAGTGTCTGTAGGTATTTGTCACTGGCAGTAAAGGCATCTTTGCCATCATGTACCACTTCAGAAAATGCATTAAGGTTGTGCGATTAAAAATTCATGGCACTTCTGCACCCAAACTGTGGATTGTGAGTTACCACAACAAATGGATGTCTCAGGGTTTTTGGCTCAAGTTACTTAATTACTGTTTAGCATACCTTCAGTGGTTATTAAACAGTATAGTTTTATCTTTTTGTCAGAATTTCAGAAAATGTGGGGTAATTTTAGTGTATTTAAAAAATAAAAATAAAACAGATGAACAAAATTGGTAGATTCAACGTTTTAATTCTGCAGGTTTTTTTGCTGTGAGAAAATAAATGATTTGGTGGGGATCTTTTGAAACGTGAAAAAGTAGCAAAAATTGTCTGGCCATTTTGGTGCTAGTTCACACTTATGCGAATTCTATGCGGATGTGATCTGAAAAGCATAGATTCACATGTCCTCTAAAAAATAAATATAAAAAGCATTATTTCCAATGAAGGCTGTTCACATACATTCAGTTCGAATTTAATCTGGTTCAAAAAAGGATCCTGTGTGAGTTTAGTGTGGTTCTAGTTTCAGCTCCATAGACTTCTATGGGACTGAAGTGAAATCGCAGTCTAAATTTCACATTACTGCAATTATTATTTTTTTTTATTTCCCCCTAGATTTCTAGAAATAAAATTTGCAGATGTGACCACTCCCCTCACAAATTTACACGAAATTTGCATTAATATTTTGCACATGGCAAGCATAATTAGCAATGTGAATTTGTAATGTGTACCACTTTAAATTCACACCAAACAAAAAAGTGTGAACAGGCACTAAAGAAAAGGGGGGTGGCCTGGTAGCTAAAGGCCAGTCTTGCAATGCAACCCCTTCAGTTTTCATTAGATTGCCTATAATGATTTGATTGGCAGCAGCGGGAGCCAATGGCTGTGCTCCTATCAATTTATCCAGTCAGGACCCGAGACACCGGCTGGAGCTGGTGTGCTCATCCCCATCGCTGGAAAGACCGGTTTCAGGTAAGTAAAAGAGGGGCTGCTGCATCACAGGCGGTTTTTCGAATGCATTAAGGTGAAAAACCTTGAGGGTTTACAACCTCCTTAAGGCCGCATGCACACTGTATATTCTCCCTGATGGCTTTTCTCTTACGGGAGTTTAGCACCAAAAAAATAACAGGCCAGAACGTTCCTCTTATTCTGGCCATTAGAATGTATTAATGCATGAACATGCCTAATTTGCCCATTCATGTGCTTTTTAGGCTCAAAAGCTCCTCTCCTGAATGTAACTTTGGGTTTTTTTTTTTTTTTGTTTCTTAATGCCCCTGCCTCTAAACTACTGTAAATGCATATGTATGCGTGAACGCCTAGGTTAACAGGAAGGGGCATTTAGAGGAAGAAAAAAAAAGCTGAAACGCCTGAAAAATAGGCGTTTTTGAGCTGCAGTGTGCATGAGCCCTAATAGTGTCTAGTATCTAGGAGTTTGGATGTCAGTCTTTATGATTTGCATGCCGGCCTAGCTAGAGGATATTGAAGCTGGGATATCCAGGGGATTGTTCTTTTCAGAAGGTGGTCAACCATAGCGGCTCTTACAGCGCAGGTCTCTTTTATGACGATTTATTGACCCATATGTAAACTCACTTAGCAAACACTACTTGTCTCTATTAATGTAACAATATTTGACTGTGGATGTATGTGTGAAGCATGCAAAAAGCATAAACTGAAGATTCACAAATTACTTCCTCTTTGGAAATAAGTTGTTCCCATGTTAAATCTTCTTTGATATTAAGAAATGTTTTTTTGGTCTCCATTAATTTGCACAATATTTCTGAAAGATGTAAATCTAAAATATTAAATATCTTCTGTTGCATATAAAAAAAGTTATAACATTAGATGCCTTGTATTAGTGTTGTACAATGTATGAGATCTGTTCAGCTGGCTAAAGACTGCTGATACAGTTTGAACCTAGAAGTTCCTTGTGTTGCGTCCAGATTGTTCTGGAGTCCACAATCAAGACAGAAAGTTTGTAAGTACCTTCCTACAGGACCCCATTATTCTTATTGTGGGCACACTAGGAGCATGGTCTCTCTTAGCTATTAACAAAATTGATACAAGGAGGTTCCAAACTGTATAAAGTCTAATAGTAAGTGCAAAAATTCAACAGTGCAATGTACATCATTATATTAAACACAACCCTTACATCACAACACTCCATTATTCTAGTTTTGGGTGCACTATAAGTATAGTCTTTCTCAGTACCTAACAAAATTAATACACAGAGGTTACAAACAGACCCGTAATCTGTATTCTCTCTGAGTGCAAAAACTTTAACAGGCATGTATGTCATGATGTTAAATTCACCCTTGCATCACTGGCTTGTAGTATTAACAAATATGTATATTTAGTAAGCAATAATTCCCCATTTCATTTGTGTTATATATCTGTCATGCTTTCAATCTTTTCACTGATTCAGCATTTATGATGTAATATGCACTTTATTGTATATATGTTGGGACTAGTGATAAGAAAATTTAACAACCTGGCTGAATAAATTGCTGAAATATGATTTCCCTTTGTGTATTTACATGGCCTGTCTGTATTCATTTACCATATTGATCACCATTTAAAATACCTAATGAAGTATTGTCTTCCATTTGTCTTCCACTTAACATGATGTGGGTATAATATAAAAATTGCATTGATCTGGTTAGAGATGATGCCTTTAAAGTGGTTGTAAAGGCTGAAGTATTTTACCTTTTTATGCATGAAGGTAAAAACCTTCACTATGCAGGTGCCCTGTCTGCTGTCTCTGAGAAGACCAACTGGATTCCATCTGACGGGATCCCGGAAAGCAGAGGTGGTGCTCTGCATGAAGGCTCCTCCAGCAGTTAGTTTTTTTTTTTTTTTTTTTTTTAGCTTTGTATCATTGTTTTTACACACTGGGGAGCATTTCTACTTTTACATGTCTGGCCTGGATGTTTAATCATTGTGAGCCTGTTCAAACTGCAAAATGGGGTAGACACTTGTCGCAGTGTGCCTGGGTGATTGAAGGAAAGCAGAAACCATGAGGATTCTCATGATAAAGCTGTCTATGACCACTGTTTAAACACTTAAGGACCGGAAAGGTTTTACCCCCTTAATGACCAGGCCATTTTTTGCAATTTGGCACTGCGCGGTTTTACTTAGTAATTGCACGGTCGTACCCAAACGTAATTTGCGTCCTCTCCCCCCCACAAATAGAGCTTTCTTTTGGTGGTATTTAATCACCACTAGGATTATACATTTTTGTTATACATTTAGGCCAAAATGCATTCAACCGTATGTATTGGGTAAAATTTTGTTTTTCAGTAAATGTATATTTCTTGGTTTGTGCAAAAGTTATAGCATCTACAAACTATTTTTACACAAAGTGGTCACTGAAATGATATATTGCTCACACATGTCATGGGTATTTGTGGCATTACTCCCCAAAATACAATCAGTACATTGCTAGTCCTTGTTGGGCATATATTGTAATGTTTTTTTCAGATTTCTCCGTTTACATTGATGTGGACGAACAAATCTCTGCCAAGAAAAGTGATAAAAAATATATGCCAAAGCATAGGGGCCCCTATGTCCACCCCTGCCCCTATGCTTCAGCATATATGCGCCTATATTATTATTATTATTATTTTTTTTTTTTTACTGCGGTGGTGAAATCACCTCCTACAACGCTAGTGGCTGATTTCCGCATTGTGAGAGAAAAAACCCTGTTGCTTTCAAAATAAACAAATCTGTGCTGCAGCTGAATGGCATACCTGCAAAGCAAGCAGTTAACAATAAAGCATTACAATATAATAGAGTACAGTAAAATGGCAGATCTTCAATGTAAACAATGGTCAACAAAAAACACAGTAACAATAAAACATAGTATCATATTAAGTACTGCAAAACAGTAAGAACAGAACATTAACGCAATAAAATGACAACTATTTTGGCTTTTTTTTTTAATTTATTTATACACTTTTATTTTAACTAAACGTTCCAGGTTAGGGTCTCTCAAAATGCGATGGGCATCTAACATGTTGGAACGGCTGTGATATGGCCAGCTCCACTGTCTGGACAGCCTGCCTTCCATAGACCGTATCAAGCAAACTGGAAGTGACGTTTTATGTCGATGTGTACCAAGTCCCACTTAGCCATTCTTGCTGCGGGGGCAGATTGTTTTTAGCCGTTTCCTAAGCTATGATCTTTTTTACTAAACACCTTTTGAAACGGATTTACGCTATGGGTGCCCATTTGTGATTGCATGTGGATGCTAGTTTGCATATACTCTGATCCGTACCAGGAAAATCCATTGCTTTCTGGGGACATCTGGATTGGCCAAGTACTTCATTAGACGCTCTTTACCCCTGCAGGGGTGAGGGCTTCCGGTGAGTGTACATACTTGAGGGGGAGCGCAAGAAGTCACTTTACTTGGATGCACTTGGTCACTTTATTCTATGCTCGAGAAGTCACTTTATTTTTGCACAGAAGAATACAAAAAGTTGTCGTTCTTTGGACATTAGCACAACAGCACCTTTTTTGGAAATATGCATATGAGACACTGAAAGTATTTCCTATATTGCTATATGGACTTGGGTATAAAACATAATTTTTTAATCGGTTTTCTCACAGGTTTTGCATTTAATATATTTTTTGGACACTTCACATTACAAACAAATTGAATACTATATTACAATCACTTTGAGAAAGTTCTTACCAACCAGAAGCTTTTTTTACTGTGTAATGCATTGCACTTTATATGTATTTGGAATTCACTTCTTTAGTGTAATAGGGTTCAAACTACTCACCCTTGCATGCTATTCCTCTTTTGGATTAGAGGTATCCCCATACCTTTATTTTATTTATTTATTTAATGCAACTTGAGGGCCATAGAGTTCAATGTTAACCCTCAAAAGTTGCATGAAAGTCATAGCTGAATGTTATACAATGCAACAGCTGTGCGACAGTTGTCCATTATCACTGAACAAAGCCAAAGTCGTATCCACGTTACACCCATCCAAAGTTGCAGTCCAAAGTTGGTGCAACTTTGGAGTCATATAAGTGTGAATGGAGCCTTATGCCCTTTTTTTCCTCATTTTTAAGAGCACTGCACGCACTCTATTATATTCTCTGTATTTGTTGGATCCTGTTCAAAGTGGTGTGCAGAGAGATGTGCTTATCTGTATGGCGACTCAGAAAATAATGCAGCAGCAGAGCACTAGATCATTTACTTTAATGCAAGATTGAAGGATGTTCAAGCTATTCTAAATCTATTTGCTATGATCCCAAATGCTTTCTCCAACACCTAGCCTCCTAGAGTCTATATGCAGTTGTGTTCATAAGTTTACATAACCTGGCAGAATTTGATTTCTCTTATATTCACCAACTGACACAGCTCTTCTCTTAGCCATTGGGTTGTTTGCCCTATTACTAGGAGATACTAGGCATTAGTGGTAACACAACACTCAGAACTCTTAGTTCCGCCCAGGGGGCAGTCCCTTGGGAAACAACCCTCCAGCCTGCCAGGCAGACCTCAGTTTTATTTTGCCTAGTGAAGGAGAAGGGCCTAGGAATCTTGCCGGCCCATTGGTCTGTGCATCTTTTATGCAGAAGCGTGACTTTGTGTAAGATGAATGATCCTGTGATCTACTATCAACAGCCGGCTGGGTGACAGGCTGGATACCCTTATCCTTGTAGTCTCCCCAGTCCGGCCATCGAGCGTGTGCAGGCTGTAGCTACGCGCTCGGCAGGCCACGATGAAACCTCTCCTCCAGAGGTGGTCGGTGAGCTTTTATGCTCCGGGGTATACAAATGACCAGGCTACTGATGTCTGTCACAGTATGCCGGGCCAGCTGCCACTCTGTACTGATCAGTGAAGTGGGTCTGTGATGGAATGTCTTTCAGCTCTTCATGACTGGTAAGTACAGCTCTCTGCCTCAGCAGGGCATTCCCTGGGAGGTCGATTCGGGGGTCCCTCACCTAACTCTCTTCTCTCCCCGTCCCCATCTTCCCTCCCCCCCCTCTCTGGGGAGATGCTGCATGTGGCTGCTGAGTGGTGTGTGTGTGTGTGTGTGCCTTTGTGGGGGCTCTCACCTGGGGGGGGGGGGGGGCAGCGCTGGCTAGCGGTGTCCTGGGTCCTGTTGTTCATGCCCCTGGAAGGTGTCTGTGAGGTTTTGCTGATGTCTTGTACAGCGCTGTGTTCACTGACATCGTTTTCTCCCTGTACCTCATGGAGCTGCTCTGGCGGCCATTTTAGGTGTGGGCAAGGGCAGCATGCATTTCCTGGGCTTCAGCGGCCATTTTCATAGTGATCTCCTGTACAGGACATTGGTGGCCATTTTCTGGAAGCCTGAACACGTTTTTTCAGTGTTCTCTAGCAGCAGAATGTGCTCGTGTGCTCTCACAACCATTTTCCCTGTATTTCATGTCTTTGTACTGGACGCTGGGCGGCCATTTTATTGAAGCCTGAGCACACTTCAGCAGTTTGGCGCTATTTGCAGCGGCTGCCGCCGACAGTTTTTGTTTGCTCTGCACCTGGGAGCCCACAGGGACTACAGGCACTGCTTGTTGGATAGCGCAGAACTCCTCAGGGTGGTGAGTCCAGTGGAAAAGAGACCCTCAGCCAGCGGCAACAAGGAGGGTGGGACTGTCACTGTCCTAAGTCCCCTTCGGGTGGCAGACAGGGTAGGGTCAGCATGGCTACAGAAACTGGTGTTTCTTCCCCTGAAATCCGGGCAATTGCAACCGGGTCACCTGCAGACTATGCAGTGCCCATGGACACCCTCGGTGGTCCTCAATTCGTTCATTGCCAAGATGGAGGCGGTGTGGGGTGAGAAAGGTGCACTAAAGCGTCCCCTGCCCCCCCCCTCCTCTGGGGCGAGCTCTGATGCAGACTCTGGTCCTGGTGACCCCTGCTCTGTCTTGTCATACGCTGACCAGGTCCGTGAGGATGAGTCCCCGTCTGGGTCCGTGCGCGAACAAACGCTTGTTGGAGCACTTATCACAGCTGTGCGTGATACCTTGAAGATTCAGGAGCCAGCAGATCCCTCTGCTGATGTACCGTTCCTTTTTGGGTCCCGCAAGCCAGCACGTTCACATAAGGTATTCCCGTATCTGACTTTTTTTGACAAGTTGATTTACAAGGAATGGTGTCGCCTGCAACGGACCTTTTCAGTCCCCAAATACATGGCGGTGTGTTACCCTTTTGAGGAGAGCCTTCTCAAAAAATGGTTGGCTCCTCCATTCGTGGACCCCCCAGTATCCTGGTTAAATAAAGTAACCACGATCCTGGTTGAGGGGACTCCTGCATTCAAGGATCCCACGGACAGGAAGGCAGAGGCAGTGGCTCGTTCTTTGTTTACGGTTGTGGGGTCAGCCGTGCAACCAGTACTGGCATCCGCACTTGTGTGCAGACACTGACTGAGTGGGCAAAACTTTTGCACCGCGAATTGGGAGAGCAACAGGCTTCTCCTGTCTGCGTGGAACTAGCAGACCAACTACTGCAAGGCCTTAAGATACTCTCCCTCTGTTATCCAGGGCTTCAGTGTCAGCTGTGGTACTGAGGCGCCTGATTTGGCTAAATTGCTGGTCTGCTGACCAGGCATCCAAAAAAGCCCTGACGGATCTTCCCTTCCTTGGCGACCGGCTCTTTGGATGACATTATTAAAAATGCCACCAGTGGTAAGAGTACCCTACTCCCACAGGCCAGGGCGGCTAAGGAGCCACGCCATAGGCAAGGGCCCTCTCTTTCCGCTCACAAACTGCTTTTTCATCTGCCAGGAGCTTCGAAAAAATGTCCCCAGCCCGTCAGGACAACCATGGATGGACAAAAACGTCCCTGAAACCACAAGCCTACCAAGCCTGTGAATAAAAGTGCAGCTGCATGAAGGTTTGCCCCCACCCATGTCTTGGGTGGGGGGTCGCCTTTGGGACTTTGCAGCCCGGTGGTCCTCTTGGTTATCCGACCAATGGGTCTGCAATCTGATTTCCACAGGCTACTAGATAGTTTCTCTCTTGGCCGCCAAACAGATTCATCCCCTCCAGCATACCCGTATCCCCGGCTCGCCGGGAGGCCCTCTTGGGGGCAGTAAGGGACCTGCTGAATCGTGGGGTGGTTGTACCGGTTCCGAAATCGGAACGTTTCCAGGGATTCTACTAAGATCTTTTTGGACGTACCCCTTCCTTGTTGGGAACTACAATCTTGGACCTAAAAGCTCTCAATCACTTTGTAAAAGTGCAGAGGTTCAGAATGGAATCCGTTCGCTCAGTAGTCGCTGCACTCCAAGGGGACTCCCTGGCATCCTTAGACATCCAGGATGCGTACCTGCACATACCCATATGCCTTTGGCATCAAAAATGTCTGCAGTTTGCAGTCGGGGAAGCCCACTACCAGTTTGTGGCTCTTCCTTTTGGTCTGGCATCAGCCCCCCGAGTCTTTACCAAGGTTTTGGCGTTGCTGCGGGATCGCGATCGTGGGATACCTAGACGATCTCCTTCTGAGGGCATCTTCCACCTCAGAGTTAGAGGAGGATGATGTGATCACCATGCAGACCCTACAAGAAATTGGGTGGTTGTTAAACCTAAAGAAGTCGGTGATTGTACCAACTCAGCGTCTGGAGTACCTAGGCTTGCTGCTGGACTCCATGGAAGCGAGAGTTTTTCTCCCTTCAGACAAACTGCAGACTGCGGTAAAACTGTTTGAGCCATAAGTGGTCGTCGCTCCGCTTTTGCATGCGTGTCCTGGGTCTCATGGTAGCCTCCTTCGAGGCAGTACCTTATGCCCAGTTCCACACCAGAGTCCTGCAGAAGGAGATTTTGACAAAATGGGACAAATCTCAGTTGTCCCTGGTTCATCAGATCCAGGTGAGCCAGTCAGAGACTCACTGATCTGGTGGCTGAGGTCCCCGGTGATTCAGTCCGGAAAATCGTTCCTGTCTCTGAAGTGGACCGTGATCACAACAGACACCAGCCTATCCGGCTGGGGTGGAGTGATGGGGGTTCAGTCGGCTCAGGGCCTCTGGTCGACAGAAGAATCTGAGTTGCCGATCAATCTGCTCGAACTGAGAGCGATCAGGCTGTGTCTCCGCTTGGTTGATGAGGGACTCAGGGGCGTCCAATCAGGATCCAGTCATACCACGCCACGGCATACGTCAATCGCCAAGGGGCAACAAAAAGCTCAGCTGCTGCACGGGAGGTCGTTCACATACTTCGGTGGGCAGAGCGACATTTACCGGCCCTGTCGGCCATTTACATCCTGGGAGTGGTGAACTGGCAGGTGGACTATCTGAGTCACCAGATGCTGGACCCAGGAGAATGGCCATTGCATCCGGAGATATTCAGGTTACTGTGCCTGAAGTGGGGCACACCAGACGTGGATCTTCTGGCCTCCCATCCCAATCAGAAGGTGCCAAGATTCGTGTCCAGGACAAGGGATCCGTGGGCAGACGCGTCAGATGCGCTGGTGGCTCCGTGGGATCAGTACCAGCTGATCTACGCCTTTCCTCCACTGAAGCTGTTACCACGCCTGCTTCGCAGAGTGGAAGCCGAGGGGGATCCCAGGAATACTGGTTTCCCCAGATTGCCTCAGCGTCCTTGGTACGCAGACCTGGTGCGTCTGGTAGCAGACACTGCCTGGCGGCTGCCGTTGCGAGAGGACCTTCTGTTTCAAGGTCCGATTCTCCATCCTGCTTTACCGTCACTGGCTTTAACGGCATGGGTATTGAGAGCCAGGTGTTGAGAAAGCGGGGTCTGTCGGACTCTGTGATCCCAACTATGTTAAGAGCACGAAAATTTTCTTCCCGGAAGATATACCATTGTACCTGGAAGGCCTACATCTCCATGTGTGAGAAGAAAGGATGGCATCCGTGCTCCTTTTATATATCCAGGATCCTGCTGTTTCTTCAGCAAGGAGTAGACCAGAAATTGGCGTTAAGCACCCTTAAAGGGCAAATTTCAGCCTTGGCTGACCCCTGGCGTCTCATTCATTAATCAGTACCTTCGTTCAGGGAGTATAATATATACTCCCTCCGGTGCGTCCACCGTTGCCCCCATGGGATTTGAACCTGTTGTTATCGGCGCTTTAAAAACCGCCGTTTGTAAATATCAGGGAGATTCCCCTGTTGACTCTTTCCCAGAAAGTGTTTTTTCTAGTGGCCATCACATCAGCCACAAGGGTTTCAGAACTGGCAGCCTTGTCTTGCAAGTCGCCCTATCTGGTTATCCACAAGGATAAGTTGGTGTTGCGTCTACAACCGTCTTTTCTATCGAAGGTGGTCTCAGCTTTTCATATCAATGAGGACATTGTATTACCATCTCTGTGTACTAAGCTGTAGCACCCTAAGGATGTGGCCCTTCACGCTCTGGACGTGGTTCGGGCTCTTAAGGTTTTTTTTTTTGTCTGCCACTGCTCCCTTTCAGAAGTCGGACTCAATGTTTGTTTCGGTGGCTGGTCCCAAGAAAGGCATGGCGGTCTCGTCGGCCACCATTTTTAGGTGGATCAGACAGATTGTGGTGCAAGCCTATGCCTTGAAGGGGCAGGTGCCCCTTTTTCGGTCATGGCCCACTCCACAAGGGCAATCGGAACATCTTGGGCCTTCTGACACCAAGCGGCTGTCGCTCACGTGTAAGGTGGCGACCTGGTCGGCTGTCCACACGTTTTCCACGTCAGTGCATCGGCTGATGCCTGTTTTTGGCCTCAAAGTTTTGCAGGTGGCTGTATAGTTGCAATTGAATATGCAATATCTATTTCCTTTTTTTCGATAAAAACACAGTACCCTTAAGTTAATGCGATGTTGCATTACATTCGGCAGTTTTTGATGTGGTTATGGGTAGTCGCTCCTATTGAGGGTACCCTGGTTTTTGTGGTGTTTTTTTTTTTTTCCACGCACTGTTTGTTTGTTTTCCACGCACTGTTTTATTTGTTTATTTTTTTGTGGGTAAAGTTTCACTACCCTGTTTCCCTGAACATAAGACCTAGCGTGATTGTCGGTGATGGCTGCAATATAAGCCCTACCACCCAAATGAGCCCTACCCGGTTTCCCTGAAAATATGACCTACAAGGACTTTAACTAGTGTTTTTTTTTTGGGGGGGGGGGGGGTTTGGTTATGGCTTATATTGCAGCCATCACCGTTAATCACTCTAGGTCTTATTTTTGGGGAAACAGGGTAGTTCCCACTTGCCATGGTGGATGAAGTTTCTATGCTGTTTTCCCACCCCTCGTTTGGCACTGCTTGGGGACGTCCCAATAGGTAAGAGAGGAGCTGTGCCGGGTGGTGAATATAAGAGAAAATAGGATTTTTGTACTCCCTGTAAAATCCCTTTCTCTGTGATCTACTGACTGACACAGCACCCGCCCCTCCTTTTTTTTAATCTTTGTTCTATTGCTTGTGGATGTATTGAGGTCTGCTTGGCAGGGTAGAGGGTTGTTGCCCAAGGCACTGCCCCCCTGGGTGGAACTAAGAGTTCTGAGTGTTGCGTTACAACTAATGCCTAGTATCTCCTTGTAATAGGGCAAACAACTCAATGGCTAAGAGAGGAGCTATGTCAGTCGGTGAGTACAAAAATCTTACTTTCTTGCCCTTTTTCAGAGAATATGAATGAAAACACAAAAAGATCTTTCACTCATGGTTAGTGTTTGGCTGAAGCCATTTATGATCAAGCAACTGTGTTTACTCTTTTTAAATCATAATCCCAACAGAAACTACCCAAATGACCCTGATCAATAGTTTACATACATACACCAAAGGGGTTTAAATGGCAAATAAAGGTAACCATCCTCACCTGTGATTTGTTTGTAATTGGTGTGTGTATGTATATGAGTTTCTGGACTCCTGCCAGACCCTTGCCTCTTTCATCCAGTGCTACGCTGACATTTCTGGATTCTGAGTCATGGGCAAAGCAAAAGAATTGTCAAAGGATCTGTGGCAAAAGGTAGTTGAACTGTATATAAAACAGGAAAGGGATATAAAAAGATATCCAAGGAATTGAGAATTCCAATTGGCAGTGTTCAAACTCTAATCAAGTAGTGGAAAATGAGAGGTTCTGTTGAAACTAAACCATGGTCAGGTAGAACAACTAAAATTTCAGCCACAACTGCCAGGAAAATTGTTAGAAATACAGGGAACCCCCTCACATATAACTTCGGGTGAAATACAGGACTCTTTGAAAACATGTGGTGCTGCTTTTCCAAGATTCACGATAAGGGGGCACTTGAAGAAAGATTGGCTACATGATCAAGTCACCAGAAGAAAGCCATTACTATGCAAATGCCACAAAGTATCCCACTTACAATATGCCAAACAACACAGAGGCAAGCTTCAAACCTTCTGGAACAAAGTCATTTGTAGTGATGAGACCAAAATTGAGCTTTTTGACCACAACCATAAACGTTTCATTTGGAGAGGAGTCAAATAGACCTATGAAGAAAGGTACACCATTCCTACTGTGAAACACAGAGGTGGATCGCTGATGTTCTGGGGATGTGTGAGCTACAAAGGCACAGGAAATTTGGTCAAAATTGATGGCAAGATGAATGCAGTATGTTATCAAAAAATACTGGAGCAACATTTGCATTCATCAGCCAAGAAGTTGCATGGGACACACTTGGGCATTCATACATGAAAATGATCCAAAACACAAGGCCAAGTCGACCTGTCATTGGCTATAGCAGAATAAAGTGAAGGTTCTGGAGTGGCAATCTCAGTTTTCTGACCTCAATATCGTTGAGCCACTCTGGGGAGATCTCAAACGTGCAGTTCATGCAAGACAGCCAAGAATTTACAGGAACTGTAGGTTATTTGCCAGGAGCAATGGGCAGCTTTACCATCTGAGAAGATAAAGATAAATTCTGCCAGGGTATGTAAACTTATGAGTACAACTGTATGTAGATATTTTACTCCTTTGTGAGAGTGCGCATATGGAATGGCTTTAACAGATTTTCACCTAGTGCAAGTGCTTTCGTCTGCTGTGAAGACCAGGTTTAGGCCAGGGGTCTCAAAGTACCAGCTTGCGGACCAATTGCGGGCTGTGGACCAGTTAAACATGGCCCGCAAGCAGGGCCGAGCCTGGACGCGTGGCAGCGGCTGGGAGCTTTCTCTCTGATCTGAGGATCTACCCATCGCCCCATCCACCTGTTCTGTCAGAAATGCCCCCATCGAATAGTGCCCATGCTGAAGGCATATGCACCGTATGTAACATCACAACAGCTGATTTTACCATCAGCTGTTGTGACGGCGAGACAGCGCAGGCGCACGATAGCCGACAGAATTTTTTCTGTCGGATTGTGCTCTGCGCTCTAGTGGCGTGTTCATGTCCATGATGGGTGGATTTCTACACGTTGTGGGCGGATTTATGGGCACTTGGGGGTTGGATTACATGGTCAGTGCTGCAAAACTTTGTGATGGGCAGATTTCTACATTTCTTGTGGGTGGATTTATGGGCACTTTGGGGCGGAATTAAATGGGCAGTGCTGCAAACAAATAAGCTTTTGTGATATTCCGCCCCAAAGTGGACATAAATCCACCCACAAAAAATGTAAAAATTCGCCCATCACAAGGTTTTGTTTTGCAGCACTGGCCATGTAATTCCGCCCCCAAGTGTCCATAAATCTGATTTACCATCAGCTGTTGTGACGGCGCCTGCGCACAATAGCCGACTGAAGACATTTTTCAGTCAGATCGTGCTGAGGCACGTTCATGTAGGTGAGAGGCCTAATTTATTATGAGAGGGGTGGATGTTTTCATGGACGGCCAGTGCTGATCTAACATGAAAGGGGTGGATGTTTTCAAGCATGGCCACTGCTGCAAAGATGGGGCAGAATTTTAAACGTTTAGCTAGCTAAATAGGCCCTCCAGGAAAAATAGCAGATAAATATTTGTTTTAGGCCTCGTTAAAAATTATAAAAATTCTGCCCCCATCTTTGCAACACTGGCCATCATTGAAAACATCCGTGCCTTTCATGTTAAATTCCCCCCCTCACCTACATGAACACTCCTCGGCAGCGTGCGACACAATCTGACTGAAAAATGTATTCAGTTGGCTATTGTGCACAGGCACCGTCTCGCTGAAACAGCTGATCGTAAAATCAGCTTTTTTGCTATTACGTACATCGCATGTGCAGTTCGTCCCAGGCACTTCGACAGAACCCTGGCCCCGGATCCAGGGTCCTGCCACCGCAGGGTGGAGGTTTGTGGCATTTTCAGGGTGCCCTGCCACCAGGCCTGGAGGAGAGGACTCGAGAGGCAGAAGATCAGGCCACCAGCTGACTGCCAGGAGGAGAGGTAAGTGAGCCATCACAAAGAGGCTGAGCAAAGTCCTTTGGTGCGTGACTGGGATTGAAATTTGTGAAGAGGGAGTATTTGTGGAGTGCATGTGCGCGTGGGTGTGGGGGGGGGGGGTTGGTATTTGTGAAGTGTTAGGGGGGATATTTGTGAAGTCGAGTCGGCGGGGTTATTTGTGGAGTGTAGGGGGTAATGCTGTTTAATGATGTTTAATATTGCGTCCGCTGACACCAGGGCTGGGGGTTAATATTGTGTCCACTGACATCAGTGCTAGGGGTTAATATTGCATCCACTAACACCAGTGCTGGGGGTTAATATGGTGTCCACTAACATCAGTGCTAGGGGTTAATAGTGTGTCCGCTGACACCAGTGCTTGGGGGGTTAATATTGCGTCCACTGATACCATTGCTAGGGTTTAATATTGCATACGCTGACACCAGTGCTAGGGGTTAATATTGGGTCCGCTGACATTAGTGCTGGGGGTTAATATTGCGTCCGCTGACATTAGTGCTGGGGGTTAATATTGCGTCCGCTGACACTAGTGCTGGGGGTTAATATTGCGTCCGCTGACACTAGTGCTGAGGGTTAATATTGCATCCACTGACACTAGTGCTGGGGGTTAATATTGCATCCACTGACACTAGTGCTGGGGGTTAATATTGCATCCACTGACACAGGTGCTGGGGGTTAATAGTGTGTCTGCTGACACCAATGCTGGGGGTTAATAGTGTGTCTGCTGACACCAATGCTGGGGGTTAATAGTGTGTCTGTTGACACTGGTGCTGGGGGTTAATAGTGCATCTGCTGACACCAATGCTGGGGGTTAATAGTGTGTCTGCTGACACTGGTGCTGGGGGTTAATAGTGCATGCGCTGACACCAATGCTGGGGTTTAATAGTGTGTCCGCTGACACCAATGCTGGGGGTAATAGTGCATCTGCTGACACCAATGCTGGGGGTTAATAGTGTGTCTGCTGACACTGGTGCTGGGGGTTAATAGTGCATCCGCTGACACCAATACTGGGGGTTAATAGTGTGCCCGCTGACACCAATGCTGGGGTTTAATAGTGTGTCCGCTGACACTGGTGCTGGGGATTAATAGTGCATCCGCTGACACCAATGCTGGGGGTTAATAGTGCGTCCGCTGACACCAATGCTGGGGTTTAATAGTGTGTCCGCTGGTGCTGGGGATTAATAGTGCATCCGCTGACACCAATGATGGGGGTTAATAGTGCGTCCACTGACACCAATGCTGGGGGAAAGGACAGTTTTCATGCAGCCCCCATTGGATGTAAAAATTTGTCCTATGGCCCTCAGGTAATTTGAGTTTGAGACCCCTGATTTACAGGAACTGGAGGCTTTTTTTCCAAGAGGAATGGGCAGCTTTACCATCTGAGAAGATAAAGAGCCTCATCCACAAATACCACAAAAGACTTCAAGCTGTCAGTGATGTTAAAGGGGGCAATACACGGTAAACACAGTTGATTGATAATAAATGGCTTTAACCAAACACTAACCATTAGTGAAAGAAACGTTTTTTGTGTTATCATTCATATTCTCTTAAAAATGGCCAAGAAATCATAAATTCTGCCAGGGTATATAAACTTATGACCACAACTGTATATATAACAAAAACAAGTGTGAAATACATACACCAATAAGCTGTGAGTTAAAAAATTATTACTGATTGACTAGAGGTGAATCAATTTTTTGCATCCATCCAACCGCATTGTCAGTTGATATTATTTCACTACCTTTTGTAAGTAAACCATCTGAATTTTATTCTTATGTACTTGCCTACTTTGATGTATAAAATTTTTCTGAGTGTATAGATCAGTATTTGATTTCATTCATATAGATTTAAAGCAGAGGTCCGAAAAAAAAAATTTTTTAAAAGGCAGCAGCTAAAAATACTGCAGCTGCTGACTTTTAAAATATGGACACTTACCCGTCCAGGGCGCCCGCAATGTTGCACACAATGTTTTCACTCGGCTCTTGGGTGCTTCTGCCGCCATCTTCGGTAAGGTAATCACAAAGTGAAGCCTTGCTGCTTCACTTCCTGGTTCCCTACTGCGCATGCGCAATCCGGATGGTCCCTGCTGTCTCTGGGACCTGTGTGTTTCCCAACAGATAGCGGCGGGAGGGGGGAGGAGTAAACTCCCATTGGAGTCTATGCCCAGAAGTGGGTGCAAATACCTAAATTATATAGGTATCTGCTCCCCCCCCCCCGAAAGGTGCCAAATGTGACACCGAAGGGGGGGGGGGGGGAGGGTTCCGAAAAGCAGAGGTTCTATTTTTGTGTGAACCTACACTTTAATTCGTTCCTGAAGAAGCACGTTGCTGCTTGACACTAGTTAAGCAATCATTGAGCCGAATTGCCATAGCCTGAGTTGGTGTCGCCGGTTCCCAAGACCATACTCTCCAGGAGAGTACTTGCAAGGTCACCTGCCATGGTATTATTATTGGGGTACTCACCAACCTTAGGGATGCTTTGGCCTTATACAACTTTGTTTTTATCTAACAGAGGATTGATTTACCTCTAGTCAGTCAGTATATATATTTTTTAACTCACAGCTTATTAGCGTATGTATTTTACACTTGTTTTGGTTTTATTTATATATATATATATATATATATGTGTGTGTGTGTGTGTGTGTATATGTATGTATATATATATATATAAAGATTGTAGACATAATTAAAACATTTTGCATACAAAGTCCATTCCTTCTTTATTCCTGATTTAAAATGAGAATTTTTAGGACGTGGTACAGTCTACTTTCTTGTTGTCCACAGTACCACCCTCTCTGGGTTGACATTTTTTGTTTATTGAGCTTATACATTATAGCAAAAGGCTCCTGTGGGCCAAAAATTACTGGCAGTTTGTTTAAGGCAGTATATTCACTTGAATGGGCTGTCTAATGCACTAAATGTGCAAGCCAATGTTTTGTAATGGAAAACACCACAATGCATGGTAGAAAGTGGCACCACAGTGCGCCAATGTGCAAAAAGTGCATACCAACATACATGTTACTACAGCAGAGCAGTGAGAAACCAATCTAAGAATCAGTCTCGTTGCTGTCTGATGTGTTTAAAGCCTCACCTCATCAATTCGCCCTTTTTTTTGCAAATTGTATTGAAGTCAAAAGGGAAAGCACAATTAGGTGGCTTTGAGGTGGTAAAGTTGTAGTGCACAAATAGGCCATGTAAAGAAGGTTTTGGCCTGAGCACTGTCACATGAATAGTGGAGTGATGTCACTGCTCCCTTTAATGTCCAACACCAGGGATTTTAGAGTGGACTGTGACAGAAGCTGGAACTGGAAAGAAGTTCTGGCACCAAGAGTATTAAGGGTTCTGGGACAATGTCACTTTGTCCTGAATTGGCAAGGTGACGGAATCTCTTTATGTTTGATTATATTTCGCAAATCCCTATAGACCAGCAGTGTTGTGGCATTATATTACAGAGGAGATCTCTAACTTTTGGTACCTGGTCAGACAGTCTGTTTACTAGACTACAGAATGTCAAAGCATTTTTCCTGCTGGAACATGTCTGATTACAACTCTAATCTTCCTGTCCCAGACCCTGGGAATTACATAAGATACCAGCCTCCAGCTGTAGTAAAGCCAAATAGCCAGCTGAAAAGAATGAGTTCCTCAGCATGTGATGTGAAAACCAGATGTTGCTGGTTAATCTTCCCTTTTTCTAAAGAGAGACTATAATGATTTTGTATCCGTTTTACTTTTTTTTTTTTTACAAGTTTATAAATGCATGTTTTCCACTATATTTATATAGTTATACAAATAAACATTTTATACATGACAAAGGATTCCCAAAGCATCATAGGTTAGCTAAGGAGAGCACAGTAGAAGTAGCTTCCTTTCAGAAACAGCAAGATTTCTATTTTTCTTAATCAGAAAAATATATTTATTGGGTAAATCATAAAATACACATCAAGGGTTATACATACATCAAATAAAGAATACCATGATGGTACCAAATATAGGCCAGTACCAAATTTCATAGAAAATTAAATTTAGTATCAACACATTATGCATTAGCACAAATAATATGACTGCAACAGAGCCACATATACTCAAAATATCTTCATCAAAGATCAAAGATAAAACCTCCTCCAACAGGGAAGAAAAGAAAACAATCCTTTATTAGTCATTATCACCTGAATGTCCTAGCACAAGATCCACTTAGGTCTTTAAATAGAGGCCTATCCTTGGAAAATTCTGCCCCCCCCACCAACTAGCGAGGAGCTAGTCCCAGAACATCAAACCATGGTTGCCACATAGAATAACATTTGTGGGAGACATTTCTATGTTGGTATGTCAATCTCTCTCGTATAAGTGTGTTATTTACTTGTTCCACCCATTGCCCCCTGGTGGGTACTTGAGGAGCAATCCAATACAGCAGTATGTGCATTCGGGGTAAGGGACTCCTCCTCCAGCTCACACCCAACAGACAAACAACAGGATCCCTTGGAATCTTGAACAGAAACACTTGTGATATTGTGTACAAAGGAAATTAAAAATGGGCTATGGCGCTAAAACCCTGTGCCTGTGCAACTCTATGCATACAAATATGTGCTTTGGATATAACCGTGCTAGCAAATATTACTTATCGATATCTATATAAAGTGCTAGTGCTATCGTACAATCTGTGTACAGTGCTACATATATATTCTACTATTGTTATAAATATCACATTCATAAAAAATTCAGACTGAACAGGAAATTACAAATATGCAAAAAATGCTATTTAAAAGTGCAATTCAATTGATCTCAGCAGTCCTATAAAGAATCGTGCAACAAAATTGTGCAAAAAAATTTGTGCAGAAAATTAGTCCCAAAGAACGTCCTTCAATACAAAAAAATCTTTTTTAGAATCGCATTCAAAAATCGCTAAAGAGTCGCATACTGCAGTATTTCAAGAGGTGGTGGTAGAGTAAGGTGACTAGTGCAAAAAAGGCAATGTAGAGGGAAAACACTCCTCCCCGGTGCGCCACTCAGTGTTATGAGAATATGATTGCTCTCACCAGATCAAGCACCCTCATGGGGTTAAACGAGCCTCTTTCGCCCCCTCCCCTTACTAAAGGGCAGAGGATCTAGGCACAGACAGCTTCAACCCTTTAGTAATTTCTTTATTTATAGGTTTTTCCTCTTTTCATGTATTTATTTTATTTTCATAGACTAAGGAAATAGTCCATAGCGCGACTTCATATATCTATTCTATATTGTGTACAAAACCTTGGTCCAATAATGAAAGAGTTTGGGGGAACCTCCAGAACATATGGAGAAGATAACCATGATCCCGCTCACTTTTTGGACACAGGGGAGTGTATCTATTTCCCCACCTATGCAGCTGAACAGGCGTCCTATTGGCCCTATGTCAGTGATGGCGAACCTTGGCACCCCAGATGTTTTGGAACTACATTTCCCACGATACTCATGCACTCTGCAGTGTAGTAAAGCATCATGGGAAATGTAGTTCTAAAACATCTGGGGTGCCAAGGTTCGCCATCACTGCCCTATGTGATAAATATAGATCGGATAGCTTCTGGGAGGCCGACACTGAAACCAAGGGGGAAGAAGACAGGCAAAGCTCCCAGGTCTCACCATTGTGTCCATTTGAGGATTTCCCCTCTATTACATTTCTGGGGACAACCCAAAATTCGATTTTTTATTTTTTTTTTATTTTTTTTACTTTCACTATTTATAATAATGGTAAACGGACAAATAAAGAGGCTGAATCTCCTTAACGGGAGCACAGACAGCAATAAAAAATGACAACTGTTCTAATAAAAGCACTCTACATTCTATCAAACAAAACAAAAGTTTTGCCTTTAGTTATACTTCAAATCTGACTGTGCCTGTCAGATCCAGTAACAGTGATCCAGCTGGAGTATGCAAGCGGAAGAAGTGCAGGAGGAGTGTCAAGGAGACTGTATATAGACTGTGTAGATGTGAAAAATAAGTGCAGCACTAATAAATTGTCTCAGCATGCACTGAGGCTGAAAATTGTTTACTGTGCATGTATAGCATGATGGTTTTCTCACTGTTCACGCTGTACACGCACAGTGTAAACTTGGCACAATTTTCAGCCTTCCTGCATGCTGAGAATTAGCGCTGCACTTATTTTTCACATACCCTGTTTCCCCAAAAATAAGTCCTAGCGTGATTGTAGGTGATGGCTGCAATATAAGCCCTATAAGACAATCCCACTAGGTCTTATTTTCGGGAAAACAGGGTACTTCACTTTTGCAATTGATACCGTCCTGTGCTGGCTGCTACCGAACAAATTTAAAGGAGACAGGAAACCACAAAAAAAACAAATTCACACACTGTTTTCTGTCTCTGGAGTGCCTGTGTAAATTTGGTGTGCCTGGCTGTGCAGGGTTGGGGATCCCAGTTCATCTGTGGCTCCTAAGGGTGTGTGCTACACATATATATGTATACACCCTTTTTTTTTACAAAGTAACATTTTATACATGATAAAGGATTTCTAAAGCACCTCAGGTTAGCTAAAGAGAGCACATCAGAAGTAGTCCCCTTTTCAGATACAGCTGTTATTCATTACTTAACAAAATACCTGGAGGACTGAGAAAACGTTAACATAAGTTATGAATGCATATCTTCACTTCTGCAAAATAGAAATAAGCTGCAGCGTAGGAGACTCCAACACTTTATCTCACAACTTTCAAAAATCCTGGATGAGGATTGATGAAAAACTTTTTGCTGTCCCCCCAGACTCTATTTCAAAATGTACCAAAATTATAGTCCTCCCATAGATAGATAACTTATCAGAGTCTTTTGGTAAATAATTAACTTGATAACTTTCTAGATCTAAACCCAGATTTCCCATTATATATTGCCTTCATACACATCACAATCTGGCCGTGTAATCTTTTTACAATCAAGTTTAGATTTACCAAAACATCGTTATATGAGGACCTACCTAATCTATCCAATCTATTTGTATCCAATAGGGCAGACCCTTGTACTACATGTAGGTAGATCTAAAGGAGATTATACAATGCATTTGTGCAGTAAGCTATGAATCCTCTTGTAATGATTCCCCCAGACTTCATATTCCACATATGCCTCTACTATCTTCTGTTACAACGTATCACCTTTCTCCTTCTCTCTTATATTTCCCCATCTCACCTTTCAAACCTCTCTTCAGTGTTCTTCATCTATCTCTCTGTTCCCATCCCTTGTTACACATCCACTAATGTATCAATATTGTATTTGTAGTGCTACCCCTGAAGGAGCCGCTTGGTAATCTAGGTTCACTGTTTTGCGCCTCGACACCAAGAACAATCTTAGACCTTCTGACGCATCTGGTTGAAAGATACTACATGCACTTATAGCAGTGATGGCGAACCTTGGCACCCCAGATGTTTTGGAACTACATTTCCCATGATGCTCCACTACAGTGCAGAGTGCCAGAGCATCATGGGAAATGTAGTTCCAAAACATCTGGGGTGCCAAGGTTCGCCATCACTGACTTATAGGAACATGAGTACAGATACCTTTTAATTTGGTTGTGAATTAGTACCAGGAAAAAGACGCAAGACCGTTTAGTGGTAATGATCTCATACCAATATTGGTATGGATCAGAATAAATGGTGGTTTGAGCATAAATAAACACAAAGAAGGTAGGTTCAGACACAGTCTGCTAGACCAGCAGTCCCCAACCTTTTTGGCACCAGGGATCGGCTGCGTGGAAAAAAACTGTGCCAAGGAGCGGGGGTGGGGGGTTTGGGGGCTGGGTCATGTGGGGGGTTCCTCAGGCAATTTGTCAGGAAAATGGCTGGTGTTAGCGTTTCAATCATCACAGCACCATGCTTGCTATGGTACCAGCGCATTATTTTTATTATTGCATTGTAGTAATAAATTAAATAGTTTAACCCACCATAATCCAGAATCAGTGGGAGCCCTGAGCATGTCACTGGCCACTGTTGCCTGCCACCAGATGCAGCTTGTGATTTGCCATGCTGCCAGCCACCAGATGCGGAATATCTCTTGCCACACTGCCTGCCACCAGCTGCGGAATATCATATGCCACCAGATGCGAATTGTCACTTGCCATGCTGCCTGCCACCAGATGCGGAACGTCACTTACCACGCTGCTTGCCACCAGATGCGGAACGTCACTTGCCACACTGCCTGCCACCCAGTGTGAAATGTCACTTGCCACGCTGCCTGCCACAAGATGCAGAATGTCACTTGCCACGCTGCCTGCCACCAGATGCGGAATGTCACTTGCCATGCTGCCTGCCACCAGATGTGAATTGTCACTTGCCATGCTGCCTGCCACCAGATGGGGATTGTCACATGCCACACTGCCTGCCACCAGATGGGGATTGTCACATGCCACACTGCCTGCCACCAGATGGGGATTGTCACTTGCCCCATCACCTACCTCCACGTTGCCTGTCACCAGATGTGGAATCACTTGCCACGCTGCCTGCCACAAGATGTGGATTGTCACTTGCCATGCTGCCTGCCACCAGATGTGGATTGTCACTTGCCACATCACCTGTCACCAGATGTGGAATGTCACTTGCCACGCCCCCTGGCACGTTGCCTGTCAGCAGATGCGGATATTGTCACTTGTCACGCTGCCTACCACCAGATGTGAATTGTCACTACATTGGTGGCAACACTGGTCCATTTAGCACAGAGGCAGGCCTCTTTGCAGTGGTGAGATCTGAGTGAAGGCAGGAGAAGGTAATGCGGGATGGACGGTGAGAGATGATGTAATTTCTCTGATCCCCACCGCACCTCCGACATTGAGGCTGACAGAACACCGGCTGTGAGGGCGGAAGAGTAGTGATGCGAGGGCGGAGAGAGATTGTCATCTCTGCTTGCCTGCCCGCTCGCTTCTCTAATCCACCCGGCTCTCATACGCTGGCCAGCCGGCTGTCCGAAGCCACCTGCCAGGCTCACTTATGCCAGCTGCCCGACTCACGCATGCCTCCCGCCTGGCTGTCTCATGCTGGCCGCCTACACCCGCGAACCGGCTGCAGAGAGGCCACGGCCCGGTGGTTGGAGTCCCCTGCACTAGACAATGTAACCACTATGCCAAGGTAACTTACAATAGACTTCTGTACCACTAGACTAGGAATAACTTATTAATTAGCAAGGTCAGCATTAAACAGTGCATATAAGCATTAACTGTAATGTGAATAATAATACTATAACTCCTAAGAGAATGGCTAGGATAAGTACCTCTTAGCATAAGCAATAAGTAAACGTCTCTAAATAAGTTCCAAGTGATTATCACAAAACCAACATGAACCAGTAATAAAAACACAAAGTGTAAAATGCATTCCTAAATTGACACTTTACATGTTTAGGAAAGCAATGTGCAGAAAAGGTCCTTAATACATAGTCCATATATATACAATATCAAAGTACATATAAGTGCAGATACAGTGGATATAAAAACCCGCTGTTAAAATATCAGGTTTTTGTGATGTTTAAAAAAAATGAGACAAAGATAAATCATTTCAGAACTTTTCCCACCTTTAATGTGACCTATAAACTGTACAACTCTGTTGAACAGCAAACTGAAATATTTTAGATGGAGGGAAGTAAAAATAGAAAAATAAAATAATATGATTGCGTTAGTGTGCACATCCTTACACTAATACTTTGTTGAAACACCTTTTGATTTTATTACAGCACTCAGTATTTCTGGGTATGAGTCTATCAGCATGGCACATCTTAACTTAACTTAACATCTGAACTTATGGGGCACAAGCATTATGAAAGCAGCACCCTACTTAATGTATATCAGAAGAGGCAGTGAGAAGCAGCCAAATGGGAAGGAACCCAATAATGAAATAGTCAGGCAGTGCTGTAATTTACATCTATAGACATAAATTACTATTACGTGACTGTAAGTTTCTATTTTACAAAGAGCTGCTGTACTGAGCTTTACACAGTGTGCCATGTGTCAAAGCCAACAATGCCTCTGTTTACAGATCCGTTAAAAAAGTAACATTTTTTACACCTTTGTGCAACAAAATGTTTTTCTGCTTTACTTATGTAGCGCCGGCTCCTGAACTGCAGTTTGGTTTGGGTATAATTATTCCAAATTTTGACCTCAGCATCAGTCTGACTGGACTATAGGGTGTTCAGCCTGGCCACCGGGGGCACTGTCTCTTCTGGCAGACATGGAACCACAGTCTGGTTGGGTGCTTTTAAGGTTACTTTCTTTTGGAGCCTGCCCAGTGGGAGTATCACTCTTGCTGTGCTTTCTGGGAGAGGGTACTTAAGATGCGGATGTCACGTGGTTCGGGGTTCCGGTCCAGAAGTATGTTCTGACTCCATGATCCTGGTTCTCCTGACCAGCCCCCAGGAAGGCTATGGCCTGGGGTGCGGATCCACCTGACTTTATGTCTCAGGGCTGGCTAGCCCGAGACAAGGAAACGAAAGAAAGGATTCTGAGGTGGTCCAGCGCCGTCTCCGGTTGTGGAGAGGCCCAGCAACTTTGTAGCTATCCAGGGGAGGACTCTTCAGAAGAAGGCCACGTACGGGTTGGCTTCTTAGCAAGAGCCTGGTGAGGCTGAGGGACCTAAGTGAATCCAATCTCGTGGGTATCGCCAAACCGGCTGAAAGATCCAGGTATCACACGAGTGTTCTACAAGTTCTAGTTTCCTACATGTTCTACAACAACGTCTGTGGCAGAGACTTATTTCTACATGTTCTACAACAACGTCTGTGGCAAAGACTTGTTCCTGATTTAAGCACTTTGTTGGTTGCTAGGCCTTGTGAGAGAGGGACTATCCAACTTGAGTGAACATCCAGCTGTGAATGGCTATTCTCTGTATTTACTCAAAGTAAGAGAGTTCTTTATTATTGACTTTGACACTAAGAGTACCTGAACCTTTCCTCCTAACCCTCTGATCCTATACCAAGAGACTTTTTGTTAACTACGTTTTTGCAAATAAAAATCCTTTTAAGTGGATCTGTCATCAGTCACTAAAGTTTCTGGGCCATCTACCATGGGAACCCCTAGACGCAAATCAAGGTGAAGAAGGTAACGGTAAGCCCAATCAAACCAGCTGCTAGGGGAAAACCTTGTGATTTTCCTCCAACAGATGGCCATAGTTTCATGCGGTGCATGCGCAAGATAAAGCTCATGACGTTGTGCACTTCATCACAAGCATAGGGGGATCCAGAAAGCACGGATGCAGGACAAAATAGATAAAGCCTCGTACACAAGATCCGATTCTTGGCCAACAGAGCGTTAGAATTGTGTCCGAAGAGCGTGTGGCGGGAACTTGTCTTGCATACAAATGGTACACAATTGTCAGCCAACAAACATGAACGTAGTGACGTATTAGATGTACTACAAGCCGATAACGAGGAAGTTCAATTGTCAGACGTCACCCTTTGGGCTCCTTCTGCTAATTTCATGTTAGTAAAAGTTTGGTGAGTGTTGATTCACGCTTTTCATTTCGTACTTCTCATTTTGCGCTTTTCAGTTTATTTTTGAACGGACATTCATCAAGCAGCCATGTTGCGGAATGGGAGAAGACAACGTGCTATTATTGGACTTAGAGTTATTGCTTTGACCCAAGTCCAGTCCAGGAACAGGAGGAGGAGGAGTTCTTGGACCAGAAATTGGTTGCTTAATCGTGACCAATTATGTTATATGTCTTTGCTGTGGGAGCTCCAGGAGAATAATTCAGATGATTTTCGGAATTATCTCCGAACGACGGACCTCTGCTTTCACCAACTATTGGCATTGTTGACCTCCTATGTTAAGTAGCAGGACACATGCATGAGGCTTTTATTTATTTTTTTGGTTGAATAATGATTTGATTTTGTATATTTTTGGATGCATAGAATGCACTTTTTGGTTAAGTTCTATTGGCAGATAGCATGTCTAATTTTATTTGTTTTCTTTTTTTTTAATGCACAATAAAAAAACTGTGGAGAATAATACTTGGCTATGTGTTTTACTTCGAATGACAGTTTGGGAGTAGGCAGTTACATTTAAAAAAATAAAATCTAAAATTAACAAGGGACACCAACATAGCTGTATCTTTTATCTTAAAACAGAGTTTCACCCAAAAATTGAACTTCCACTTTTTGGAAACCCTCCCCCCTCCGGTGTCACATTTGGCACCTTTCAGGGGGGAGGGAGGAGCAGATACCTGTATAATCCAGGTATTTGCTCCCACTTCCAGGCATAGATAGCCACAGTATCCGCGGATATCTCTGCCACATCCGGCGCCTCCTCCGTCCCCCTGCTGTCTTCTGGCAGACACATAGGTCACAGAAGACAGCAGGGACCAGTGGGATCACGCATGCGCAGTAGGGAACCAGGCTGTGAAGCTTTCACTTCCTGATTCCCTAACTGAAGATGGCAGTGCCTCCACCCAGGAGCCAAGGGACAGATCAGCTTTGGCGCCGACATTGCAGGTGTCCTGGATAGGTAAGTGTCCATATTTTAATAGTCAGCAGCTGCAGTATTTGTCGCTGCTGACTTTAAAAAAATAAAAAAAATTGCCGGAACTCCGCTTCAAAAACTACAGGATAATGCTATTTTGGTAACTTGACCAAAAAAATAAAAAAAAACAAGCATAGTAATATCACTCTTGATATTACTAGGGAAAAAAAGCCTTTGAAAATGTGTTTGCAGTATCACCAGCAAAGCAGCTTAATTATTATCCCATTAACCACTTGCTTACTGGACACTTAAACCCTCCTCCTGCCCAGACCAATTTTCAGCTTTCAGTGCTGTCGCACTTTGAATGACAATTGCGTGGTCATACAACACTGTACCCATAAATAGAGCTTTCTTTTTGGTGGTATTCGATCACCTCTGCGGTTTTTATTTTTTGTTAAAAAATTTTAAAAGACTAAATTTAAAAAAAAAAAATTTTTTTTGTATATTTTGTTATAAAATTTTGCAAACAGGTAATTTTTCTCCTTTATTTATGTACGCTGATGGGGCTGCACTGATGGGCACCAATGGGCTGCACTGATGGGCACTGATAAGGTGGCACTGATAGGTGGCACTAGTGGGCACTGACAGGCGGCACTAGTGGGCACTGATAGGTGGCACTGAGAAGTGGCACTAATACCTGCCACTGATAAGTGGCACTAATACCTGCCACTGATAGGTGGCAGTGATGGGCACTGATTGGCCCCACTGGTGGGCACTGATAGGTGGCACTGGCAGGGGGTACTGATTGGCACAGATGAGGCAGATGTGCCTCCTTCCTCTTTGGGACTGATGTCCCTTGCACATAATCCGGTGATCGGCTTTTTTTCGTGAGGCGAAAAAAATGAATGATTACCGAGCTTTTGTTTACAAACGTGATCAGCTGACAGATGATCATGTGGTAAGGGTCCGGAATCGGCCCCTTACTCGGATCTGTGATCGCCCGAGTCTCAGTGACTCTGTGATCACAGAGCGCGCGGGGAGCGTACAAAGGGCAGGACGTCATATGACGGCCTCCCGAAAATTTAGGTCCGCGCTGTAGCCGTCATTCAGCTAAGGCCCAGACGTAAAGTGGTTAA
Organism: Lithobates pipiens; assembly: GCF_037356315.1. Lineage (NCBI taxonomy): Eukaryota > Metazoa > Chordata > Amphibia > Anura > Ranidae > Lithobates > Lithobates pipiens. Next base: position 451,440,954 of record NW_027507748.1, on the reverse strand, counting down.
AGAAGAAGAGAATGTGCGCTGCATTTGGAGATTTCATAATTTGCCGCGCCGCAAATATTAATTCTCCATTACGAATGCTAGTTTACAAGATCAACTGCTTCTGAGCACGCGTGTTTGGACTTTTGTACACACAATAGGAAAATCCAACAACAGACATTTGTCTGCGGAAAATTTACTAGCCTGCCATCCAACATTTGTCGGCGGAAAGTTGGCCAACAATTTTCTGATGGAGCGTGCAAACGGTTGGATTTTAGGCAAACAGTCTGTCATCACACAGTTCCCGGACGGAAATCCGATGGTGTGTACGCGACATAAAACGAAATGGAAATTTTCTGCTAAAATGAATAGTTCTGGTCACAAAGCGGGGGTAAATCTCGCTGAACACCCTGCTGAAATGTGTGAGCTGGACAATGAGGTGAGAAGCCAGCAGACAAGTTATGTGGAGGTCTCCTCACATGGCAGACACAAAGCCTCATATGTCAGCCTGTTCCCCTCCTACATGCTATGCTGACATTCCATTCCCAGGCTCGCAGTAAATCCAGCTTAGGGTAGTGGAGAGGAGATAATGGCGTGTATGTCTCCCTCCCCATCCTGCCAGGGAAGTGGACTTGATGTGAGGAGGAGGATAGAACGTTACATAAACAGAGCTCGGAGCCCCGCCCAATGGGCGGATGGTAAGGGAGGGTCGTAGAGCAGCTGAGCGGGGATAGATAGCACAGCGGAGCGGGGACAGATAACATAAGTGAGCGGGGACAGATAGCGGCACACAGCGGGCACCATGCTGCAGGCAGCGCCGGCCGAGTGAGCGCTACAATGAAGAAGAGGCGGCGGCCCCGGAGGTTGTGGTTGCTGCTCCTCCTGTACGCGGCGTTCATGCTTCTGCTGCTCTCTCTGCTCTTCCGTGACGGCTTGTGGTCCACCAAGAGAAGCCGCCCAGAGTATGACAACAGCTGGGCACCTCGCCGGCTCTGCCCATCCCTGGACACCTCTGTATGGGAGGATGAAGGTGGAGGAGAAGAGGAAGGGGTGTCCCCCCAGCCTAGGACACACGTGTACCTCCATGCCACCTGGAGGAGCGGCTCATCCTTCTTGGGGGAGCTTTTCAATCAACACCCGGGGGTCTTCTACCTGTACGAGCCAGCCTGGCACATGTGGCAGTCGCTGTACCCCGGAGACGCCGAGAGCCTGCAGGGGGCGCTGCGAGATTTGCTCCGCTCCCTGTTCCGCTGCGACTTCTCCGCCCTGCGGCTCTACGCGGGGGACAACCTCACCACCGCGGGGCTTTTCGGCTGGAAGAATAACAAGGTGATCTGCAGCGCCCCTATGTGTTCCGGGGGGTACGACTCGGCTTCTACCGCTGGAGGGTCCCGGGACAGGGTGGGGCTGGTGGAGCCTGGGGACTGCGAGAAGCGTTGTCCGGCCCGGCCCCTGCGGGACTTGGAGAAGGAGTGCCGCCGCTACCCGGTGGTGGTGATTAAAGACGTGCGACTGATGGAGGTGTCAGCTTTGCTGCCGCTGCTGCAGGATCAAGGGCTCAACCTGAGGATAGTACAGCTTTTTCGGGACCCTCGAGCCATGCAGAACTCTCGACTGCGCTCCAAGCGCTCCTTGCTGCGGGAAAGTCTGCAGGTGTTGCGGAGCCGATTGCGGGGAGGGGATCCAGCTAGCAGAGCGCAGCAACAACAGCAGCTTCACCGTGGGGGAACGGACTTCCTGCTGGGGGGTTCCCTGGAGGTGATCTGCCAGAGTTGGCTGCGGGATCTCCTCCTGGTGAGGGGTCATGGCCCATCCTGGCTGCGCCAACGCTACCTCAAGGTTCGCTATGAAGACTTGGTACTCTCCCCTCGTAAGGAACTAAGCCGCCTTCTGCACTTCACCGGGCTGCCAGCTGTGCCCGAGCTGGACGACTTTGTGATGAACATGACGAGGGGACCCAGCTACTCCTCGGATAGACCCTTCCTGGTATCTGCCCGCAATGCCAGGGAGGCTGTGAGCGCCTGGAGGGAGAGGCTGAGCAGAGAACAGGTTCGCAGGGTTGAGGAGGCATGTGGGGAAGCTATGCAGATTCTTGCCTACAAAGCTGAGGCAGATGACAGAGCTGTTTGAGCCCCTTACCTCTCTATCAAAGCAGGAATACGGCCTCCTTCCCATGGACGATTAGCCAGTACAAAGGCTGGCCAGTGACAGAGCAGTTTTCTATCCTGCAATCACAGGTTGTGGGAAAGAAAATCACTTGACTCTCCCACCAACAGAGTGTTTTTTTTATTATTATACAGGATTTATATAGAATCCCTCCAGCATAGCCATTGTGTTCTCGGGGGGGGGGGGGGGGGGGTGAAGCCGTCCCTTCTGAGAGCACATGGTGGTTATTTCTAGCTGGTATAACAACCACTAGCAATAATCATTTGTAAAATCCAACAGGTTGTACCCAAGTTGATAGATCAAACAATTTGGGTACATTCAGTCTGCCCATACATGGTTTGAATCTCGGCCACTCCCTGCTGAGCTGACGAGATCCAAGCCACTTATGGTCAGCTAAAGCAATGACAAGCTGAAAGGATTCATTACAGTTCAAAGGTATTAACACATTGAGTAAGTACCTGCAGTTAGGGACAGATGTCCAACCCTGGACACAGACAGATACATCCAGGGTTGGATATCTGCCCCTAACCAGCAATCCAATGAATCAAAATTCAGGACACTCACAGAATGTCACTCTTAAAGTGTTACTAAACCCACAACAGTTGTATATGCAGTAAAGCATGCTCGTTATACTCACTGTGGAACCTAAGGGATTAATCCTCTGTATTGTGTAAAAAGTCTGTTTGATCCTGTGTGCACAGAGCTTCCACTTCTTGCATTGTCTCCAAAATATCCCCTGGAGGATAAGACCGAGTTACTGGAGTCATGCTGCACATGCTCAGTTTTGTGTGTGTGTGTTGCTAGAGGAGGAGTTTTATTTTTTTTTGTCTTGGGAGAGTGCATGTGATTTAGCACAGGGCCAATCAGCACTGTCCAGACAGAGCGTCAGGGGTCCCACATCCTCATAGGACAGCCAGTGCAGTAACTCCCCCCTACAAGCTACCAAGCACTGATAGATATAACAAGACTAAATACTGCTGATGAGAAAAGGTATTTATCAGTTTATATTTATTAAAATAAATCCATTTCTGTGTACTGTGGGATACCAGATATAGTGAATGCAGGGTCCTGGGTTTAGTAACACTTTAATCATAAACTCCAAAGGCTACAAAACAAAACACATTCAGCCAACAAACTGTTTACTTCTGTAATGTGCACCCTTTCTCAAGGCAGTTGGATCATCTCCTGGATGCTTTTTATTCGGTTTAGCCTTTGGAGTTTATAACTAAATTCAGAAGAATGACGTGCAGTGAGTGCTCTGGATTTGTTTTTATTGGATTGCTGTATTGGACTCTTACCAGGAGCACCAATAGAAGCCACCCGGGTGGGATCTCTAAGGGTAATCTCATCGATATGCACTAGTCCGAGCTTGCTCCAGAGTTGGTCCTAGCGGTGAGTGCCATGCATCTATTTTACTTAGGTGTGCCCCTAACCACAGATCATCACTCTGTGCAGATACTGTGAATTTGAACAGCCATGGCTCTTCTCAGCCAATCAATGCATTGTGCTGGCTGAATGGCCTCAGCTCTTTGCATACACCTATGATCCTAGAAGCAAGAATCCGCTCATTCTTTTTGTTTCTGGAATCTGACGTATGTCCCTAATCACCTGTGTAAAGAAGGCCTACAGCACTCAACCTCAAAGATGTCTCTAGATACTTAAAGGGTTAATTCACCTTTATAGTTAAAATTGCGTTAAGGGACCCCCAAAGAGTTTACATAATAGTGTGGCATAGACAAATTGAGCTTATAATTACATTCCTCTAGGCCAGTGATGGCGAACCTTGGCACCCCAGATGTTTTGGAACTACATTTCCCATGATGCTCCACTACACTGCAGAGTGCATGAGCATCACGGGAAATGTAATTCAAAAACATCTGGGGTACCAAGGTTCACCATCACTGCTGTAGGCCAAACGTGGTCAGAAAAGTAGCATTCTAAGTCCTAAAGCTAGGATGGATGGTATGTTGAGCCCACCACTATTTAGGCCTCATTCACACTGGTCATTTTGATGCTGTTAAAGGCATCTGGTAGTTTTTATTTTCCTACATGTTTTCCTTTGTGTTCATGCACACATAGGCTTTTAAACAGCGTTCTGTGGCAGGAGAGTTTAATGGCAGAAAAAAACCCTCTGCCAGGAGCAGCGGCATATTGGCAAAAAAAATATATACTAGGCGCGTTTAGCACTTGAGCATTCATTTATTTCAAAAGCCAGAATAAATGAATCTGGCCAATGAGATACATTAACACCCAAGCTCTTGACGCATGTAAATGCACCTAAATGCTTGTAAAATTGTTAGACACTTTTACAAGCTTCAGGTGTTTTTATTTCTGCAAAAACTCTGCTGGCTTCTAGGAGAGTCAAACAAATCTTGTGTGCATGAGGCCTAATAATGGGATGAGTGTGGATCTGCTGTATTTCTTGTCTACAAATCCTCATATGTACAGTGGGCTTTCCCCTGGCGGCAGATGCGCAATGAACTCTCTCTTCCCGCTTAGAGCTGCTGTAATGGGATAGGCAGAGCACACTGCGCATTTGTGGGTTTGTTGACAAATGATGCAGCAGTTCCCTCATTCCTGTAATGCTAGGGACGAGCTAAATGTACTGTGTGTCCTTGTTTATATATAGGATGGACCTGGTCACTCAGAATGCCACTTTTTAGGTCTTTGTGGAAGCCATGGTTTGCCTACGGTAGTGTTTTTCAACTCTTGTCCTCAGGGCCCACTAACAGGCCAGGTTTGCAAGATAACCGAAATACATCACAGGTGATATCATCTGCTGCTCAGTGATTGCAGTATTCTAGTCTGCATTTCCCCAAGGTAATGCATAAAATCTGGCCGGTTGGTGGGTCCTGAGGACAGGAGTTGAGAACCACTGGCCTACAGGAAGCTCTACCATCATTTGTAAGCTACTGGCTCCTGTTTACTGCACATTTTATTACAAAGGTGCATATCCATATAGAAGGTGGTTATAAGAAAATTATTCTGCTTAATTCAAGCAGACCCACTTCAGATCATTCCTTACAGAAGACCCACCAGTTAGGATGTTGTAGAACTTTCTTCATCCAATTGGGACGTGTAATAGGTGCAGTTATGGATTCTGTGAACTTTTAAGGTACATGGCCCTGGAGTTGTTTTTAACATCAGAAAGTAGTAACTGTACTGACCGTAAAGCAGAAATTTGCACCTTCAAATGTATTTTTTCAGTGTTTTTAATGTACTTGTTAAAATTTGTATACTGTTTTTAAAGTGTAATAATTTAAAGAGGAGCTGCACCTAAAAAAAAAATATTAAAAGCCAGCAGCTACTAATATTGCAGCTGCTGACTTTTAATAAAATCACACTTACCTGTCCCAGGTTCCAGCGATGTCGGCGGCAGATGACGAGCGATCGCTCGTCTCGCTGCTGCCACCGCCGCCATCCTCTGTCAGGGAATCGGGAAGTGAAACATGACGGCTTCACTGCCCGGTTCCCTACTGCGCATGCGCGAGTCGCGCTGCGCGTCTCTTATGGTCCCCCGCTGTGTCTCTGGGAACTGTGTGTTTCCCAGAACACAACGGGGGGGGCGGAGCGTCTGCGGCGGTCTGGCCGGAAGTGGGTGCAGTTACCTGGATTATCCAGGTAACTGCACCCCCCTCCCCCCTGAAAGGTGCCGATTGTGGCACCGGAGGGGGGGAGGGATAAGATTAGCGGAACTTCCCCTTTAGGGTGAAGAACCGCTTTAAAGTAGGTTTAAAATAAAAAAGGGTCGTAGGAGGTGGCTTGCCAAACCAAAGTGAACCAACAATTTTCTTATGAGACTGTTAAAATGTTCTAAAATTACTTTACATGGTATTAAATATTTAAAGTGTAAAGTACAAAACTTTTTTTTTTTTTTAAATTTTGGATGAAGAGGGGAATGATTAGACCTTGTGTCGAGTTTTTATTGCTGTTTGTGACCCCATTGGGCAGATTCTATTTGTCCTGTTGACACTTGTCACCTAGAGAGAAAGTAAGGGGAAATCCAAAATTTTAATAAGGGGAAATGAAAAATTGTGGGGGAAAAACAAAACAAAAAAAGGGGAATTATTCGAATGGGGACACCTGCCTCAGAGGGGAATTTCCTTTTAAGATCCTCTCGCATCTCTGGGACAGAAAGCGAGGGTATTATTCCCCAATGTGCCACAGTCAGCAAAAAATAAACTGGCAAGGATTAGAACCCTTCACTACTCCATCCAAAACTTTAACCCCCATGCTATGATAAGAATTGATTGGAAGTATGAAGGAAAACTTATTTCTCCAGAACTAAGTTGGTGGCAGATCTTGTGAACAGTGCTGAGACATTGGTTATGTGGTCTCTGGAGGATCTTGGGGGAGGGGGGGGGCTGTCATTTCAAGAAGAGCTGCAACTGTGCTTCCCCTTAGACAGGGTCTGGTGATATGGTACTAGCCCAATCATGGAGGCAGCCTTTCTTCTGTAACTTTTTCTCAACTTATCGTCCCTCTGCAAAGATATTAAATATGTGAATGAATTTCACCCCATTCACACTTGTGCGACGTGTCATGCAATTATGGACATCAAAGTCGCATGACAAGTCGCACCCTATGTTTTCCAATGATAACCATTAATATATGTGCGACTTAAGAGTAGCGACTTCAAAATAGTTCATGCACTACTTTGGTTTGACTTGCATGCAACTTGAGGCCCTTAGACTTCAATGTTAACCCTCAAAAGTTGCATGAAAGTCATACCTGAATGTCTTACATGCAACAGTTGGTTAGACTTTGCAGAGGGGGCAACAAGCCACATCCAATTCGCACCCATCCAAAGTTTCATCAAAGTTGCACTCCAAAGTTACGCAGCTTTGAAATTGTACAAGTGTGAATGGAGCTTAACTGTTCTAAATTCTTACATGACATCCCAATCCTTTTGATTGTTTTTCCTAAATTTGTTTATAAAAATTCTTCCTGCAGTCACATTATGGTCACTGGAAATCCATTAAAGTATAACTAAAGGCAAAACTTTTTTTTTTTTGGATAGTGGAGAGGGATTAGAGCACCTGTCTGTTTTTATTGCAGTCTGTGCCCTTTATATTTGTCATGTTTACCATTTATATTGAAAGTGAAGTTAGAGTAAATCCCAAATTTTGGGTTGTCCCCAGAAAAGTAATACAGGGGAAATCTTCCAATAGGAACACTAGTTCTGGTGACCTGGGGGTACCCAAGGAATTCCCTTAATTTACAGGGATTTCCTCTCACTTCCTGTTACCCTTTCACTTCCTGTCTTATAGCCAATCTCAGAAATGGGAAACAAATGGTGAAAAAATCTGACCAGGCTTTTTAACCCTCGCACAGAATTACCAGCACCCAGACAATGGAAGTCCCTCACTCCAGCTTACACTGTAATCTGTGTACATGTAGAGCGGCACAAGCTGAGGCATAGGTTGTGGGGGGGCAGGGTGGGTTTCCTGGGAAGGCACAGTTTTCATATCACAAGCAGCTACTCATCACTGCTGTGAGTAGCCATTCTTGTTAGATGCTACCTGTAGGATAGGAAGCACCACTTTAGCAGATGGTGAGTTCTTCAGGAGTATTGGACCAAAGGCAAGTTTTCAGAGGGTAGATCTCTCTCAGCCCAGGGCGCTGACAACCCACGCTACGCCACTGGCTACCAGTACAGAAATAGAGGGCAATTCTTCTGATGGGGACACTTGTTTCTGTGACTACTGTCTAAGAAGCGATTTTCCACAAACATTGGAAAGATAAGCTTTCATTTCCTGTTGAGTTTTTAGGACAGGAAGTGAAGGGAAATGATTTTAATGAGGTACAGACGGCAAAAAACAAAACTATTAACTCCATCCTACTTTATACAAAATGAAAGGGAAGTTTTGGCTTTAGATATACTTAAGCTCAGTTTTAAAGTCATCATGTGTTTGTCCCATACATTGCAAGTTAGCACTGGTGTTTGACCCAGCAACCTCAAATGGGCATAGTGAATTCTCAGTTCTGTGTAGCTCCAACTCTTCATTGTCATGAGTTAACTAAAACCTGGTTGCTTTGGCTTACTGCACTGTGTACATTAGATTTGCTCATTGTCATGGCTTACTGAATACATCCTAGATATATTATCATTAAAAAATGTATGGGGGTGGAGTAATGGGGTGTCATTTTCCTAACTACTGTGACCATGTAGCAGATAAACCCCGAATTTCTAATATTGCACAATGCAGTTGGCCACATATACAACATACAACATGTGAGTTTCACTTGACTAGCCAAGGATACTTTTATATATTTATATATTGAATAGTTTAGGAAAGGAAGCAAAAGTGAAGCCTTATCCATGGCCGTTAATCAGGCTGTATCTTAAAAAAAGGTAAATTAATAGATTTTTGTTTGCAGCAGCTTTAAAAAATAAATCCCAATGGTTCTCTTACATTGTGATAATAAGAATTGTTCTGCAAACAGCATTGTTTTAAACAGAAATTATTTGTTGTGTTGTGTTCTCTTTTTGCATAAATCAGTGTTTTGCTATAAAGACAATCAAAGAACATGTTTCTTCTCATTTGTAATTATTATTCAGTTGTAGGCTGTTGCTTGGCTCTGATACTTACAAAGAGTATATGCACATTCAGACCCCTTTCACACTGAGGCAATTTTCCAACGCTTTAGTGCTAAAAAAAAAAGAAAGGGGCCTGAAAAGCTCACAAAAACCTATTTTCATTAAAATTAATGAATGTATTCACACCGGGGCAGGTTGGTGAAAAAATGCCCCAGTCCATTGAAATGAATGGAAAGCTCTTCAAACGCACCTGAAAAGCTCTTCAAAAGTGCTTAGTGTTTTACTGGCAGTTTACAAGCGCCTCAGTGTGAAAGGGGCCTTATATGGTAAGTGTGATTACTACGCATTGCTTTTCTGGTAGCGATGTCCCTATGTGGGCACCTTCAAGCTAACTCTAATTAGTTGCATTGTAGATTGTGGACATGCCAGGGATGAAACAGCATTCACTTAAAGTAGTGTCCCAGCCGCAAACATTTTTGTTTTTAAAGTCAGCAGCTACAAACACTGTAGCTGCTGACTTTTAATAAGGACACTTACCTGTCCAAGGAGCCCACAATGTCCATTCAGCTCGGGGACAGGGGCCACCATTGTAACTAAGGGAAACCGGCAGTGGAGCCTGCCGGTTTCCTACTGCGCATATGCGAGTCACGTGGCTCTTTCTGAATGGCCCGGCAGTGGGGTGAAGGAGAAAATGATGCCGTGGGCCGCAGCCGAGGTAGGAAGGAAGTAAGGTAGGTAAAAAAATAAAATAAAAATTATCCAAAAACGAGTGGTGGAGGTGTGGTCATTCCTTTAAGAACAACTTGTAAAATAGGTGGAACTCTACTAAACTGCAGAAAACCATGCATAGTAGGTGCCTACAATTGTCTGCATGTATGGTCTTAGCTTGTAGAACACCCCTGGTATCCTAAAGTGAGAGCACTCTAATACAGTGGTTGCCAACCTTTGGGACCCTGCGGACCATTAAACTCACAATTTTGAATCCCGTGGACCACTAACATAAATTTGTACACACCTTATACACATAATGCTCCAGCTCTCTGCCCCCCTCCCCCTGGATCACATGTTGCCTTATACACACATTGATCTGGTTCTCTGCCCCCCACCCCTCTGCACTCTCCATCACACTGCTGCCTTACACAGACTCATCACTGGATCTGCCTTACCCAGCTACGTGCTTGAGCTCTGTGATCAGCGCTGCCATTGGAAGACCCCTCCTTCACCTCCTGCTCTCAGCACTACTCCCGAAGCCTGTCTGTGCACATTAAGAACAACACTGGAAGCAACATTGTATACATCCACCACAATGCTGATTTGCAGCAGAATCCCTGGGGACCACCAACATTTTCTCGTGGACCATCAGTGATCCATGAACCACTGGTTGGTGACTGCTGCTCTAACCTGTAAAGAGGTGACAGTGGGAATTTGCAATCCTAGTTCCTTTGTGCAGGAACACTAATTCACCTGTGTGCAGGCATGTACTGGCCATCGGGTCTACAGGGAGTTTCCCGGTGGGCCGATGGCTCAGTGGGCCACTCTGATGTAAGGGGGCTGCTGATGGGACACTCTGATGTAAGGGGGTGCTGATGGGACACTCTGATGTAAGGGGGCTGCTAATGGGACACTCTGATGTAAGGGGGCTGCTAATGGGACACTCTGATGTAAGGGGGCTGCTAATGGGACACTCTGATGTAAGGGGGCTGCTAATGGGACACTCTGATGTAAGGGGGCTGCTAATGGGACACTCTGATGTAAGGGGGTGCTGACGGGACACTCTGATGTAAGGGGGTGCTGATGGGACACTCTGATGTAAGGGAGTGCTGATGGGACACTCTGATGTAAGGGAGTGCTGATGGGACACTCAAAATGTAAGTGGGCCGGTCTGGATGAAGTCCAGGGCCAAATTTCTGTCCCAGTCCAGCCCTGCCTGTGTGCTCCCCTGAAATGAATGTGATCTGTGATACTTGCTATAGAAAAGTGCATATCCAGCCAAACTTGATTGGAAAGGTTTTTACTGCTGTCCTGGGCTTAATGAGAGTTATTCTCACTTCCTGTCCTACTGACAACAGTTTCACAAGACAAGAAGTGAGGGGGACTTTCTAACATCAACAGAACAGAAAAAAAAAACTTTGCTAAAGTAGAGGGTGAAGTTAGAACCATTATAAGATTTTTTGTTCTGTCTGTGTCCCTGACGCAGCTTTTCCCTCACTTCCTGTCTGGTGAAACTGTTGTCAGTAAGACAGGAAGTGAGGGGAGATCTCTGTAATAGTGCCCTGGATAGCAGTTAAAGCCTGACATAAGTTCTAATCCTTCTTTACTCCATTCAAAAGACTCAACCTTTGATACCATGTTTTTTGGTACAACCATAAATTACCATATTTAGAATGTAAGAGGAAACATAGTCACGTTCCCCAACCCCCACAATCAAACAACCTAATTTCTTACCTGAATTGCAAGGTGCTTCTTGCTTTAGATTTTTATTATTATTTGAATTCAGATTCTGTAGATGGGAAGACTACGAGTTCCATCTGCCGTTGCAACAAAGAGACTCGGCTGGCAGCAGGACAATGACATCAAGGGATTGAGTTACTAATCCAGTTTGCACTACAAGTGCACTTGGAAGGGCAGTCACTGTAAATCTGAGGGGAAAATCTGAAATGAGGGGAAGCTCTGCGGATTTCTATCATCTAATTCATGTACAAACTATTGCAGTGCAAAGTGGATTTGCCTTTAGTAAATACACTAATCACACCACTTTTGGAGGCTTGAATGCAATAATGTAATATTTGCAGTTTTTAATTATTGATGCATTTTATGGGATTAGGTGGATTATGCCTTAAACTCATAAGTGATGTAATAGACAAACAGAAATAAGTATATTTTTTAAAATGTTTATTTAACCACTTCAATACAGGGCACTTAACCACTTCCCACCCGGCCAATGCATATATACGGCCGGGTGGGAGCCGTCTACTCCTGATAGGACGTTCAGGAACGTCATTCAGGAGTAGCGGGATCGCGCGCGCCCGCGCAGCGGCGCGATCCCGATGTGCTCGTGTCACCCGGACACGGCACATCTCAGATCGGCAGGAGGGCTCTGTGATTGGCCCTCCTGATCACATGACGGCCGTGTCCAATCACGGCCGTCATGTGATGTAAACAAACAGCCGGTTGCTAGGCAATCGGCTCTCCTCTCCTCACACGGAAGTCACCGCTGAGGAGAGGAGAGCAGAACGCTGCAGCCGGCTGATGATCAGTGAGTATGGGCTGCTTTTTACAGCTTTTTACTCACTGATCATCAGTGTAGTGTAAACACACAACACACCACACAGTACAAACACAGTCCCCACATATGTCCCCAAAACACACATGTCCCCAAAACATACATGTCCCCAAATAATAAAAACACATGTCCCTAATAATAAAAACATGTCCCCCACATATGTCCCACTAAAATCACATGTCCCAATGATTATCTGCACACATATGTACGTGATCACCTGCACACATATGTACATGATCATTTGCGTACATATGTCCGTGATCACACAAACCAATTATTATACACTTAACGGAATTTTTTTTTACCAAAAACATGTAGCAGAATACATTTTGACTTAAATTTATGACAAAATTTGATTTTATTGGATTTCTTTTCAAATAGAAAAAAGAAAATATTGTTTTTTTTCCAAATTTCCGCTATTTTTGCGCTTATATCGCAAAAAAAAAACGGAGTCGTGAATAAATAACACCAAAATAAAGCTCTATTTGTGCGAACAAAATGATAACAATTTCATTTGGGTACAGTGTAGCATGACCGCGCAATTGTCACTGAAAGCGCTAGAGCGCTGAAAGCTGAAAATTGGGCTGGGAAGGAAGGGGGTGAAAGTGCCCTGTATTGTAGTGGTTAAACACCTTCCTGCCCAGACCAATTTTGAGCTTTCAGCGCTGTCGCACTTTGAATGACAATTGCGCGGTCATGCTATACGGTACCCAAATGAAATTTTTATCATTTTTTTCCCACAAATAGAGCTTTCTTTTGGTGGTATTTGATCACCTCTACGGTTTTTATTTTTTGCGCTACAAATAAAAAAAATACAGATTTTTAAAAAAAAAAAATGTTTTTTTTTGTTTCAGTTGGGGGGGGTTGGTTCACAAGGTCCAAATTGAAAGAGTCGTATGCAAAATTAAAAAAAAATCCCTATTTATCTTTGCTCAAGTTGTATAAATCACAATTTGCACTTTACATAAAGTGTATTTTAAAGCACGCTAATGGTTACTATTGGGTATACATTAATTATTCATCACTTTGTTGAATATTGGTATTAAAAATGACTATATATATATATATATATATATATATATATATATATATATATATATATATATATATACATATCTGGTATAGTAGTTTTGTAAAATATTCCGTGATACATGGCTGCAAATAGAAGATTGATAAATCTTAAAATGTCAAACTTTAAAAAGGAATAAAAAAATAACAAAATGTAATATAATATATGTATAGCTAGTCCTAAGAAACCAGTGTTGCTCTGGGGTTAGTAGTAAATCAGAACAGACCCACACAGAATATTTTGCTCAGTGTTACTGCACAGACACAGCAGACAAGGGAAGGAAGTAGGTCATGAGCTCATTTCGCCTTTTATGCTTAGCTGTAGAAAAGAGCACCGCTTTTATGTATAGAACATGTAGGGCAGGCCCCGTACTGTCTAACAGGCATATTCCTTAGCTTGTTTCCTTTACAAATATCGTAGCTTGTTCAGAGTTCTGGCTCAGAATTGATTTCCAGACACAAACTGCTTCGTTATATACAGATCATGTGGTGTTGTCACGTTGGAAAACATATTGAGCATACATATATAAAGAATGATTATTTCTATCTATGCATAAACCACTGGATAAACGTGTACTTCTATATTAAAGGAACCAGTTTGCTTATTAACTGCAGGGCCTAGGAAGAGAATAAAAAATCCCGATCTCAGAAAATGTTCATAGTTTGCAAGGCAATAATATTCTGAATTAAAATATTTCCTGACATATTTTTAGTTTGGGGGGTTATGTATTAGATCATTTTGCAACATGGTGTAATGGACAGGTAAAGCTTAAGTTGTAATTTAATAAGGCTCAGTGGACGTTGGCAAATATTGTGCCCCCATGTTATATATATATACACACACACACACACGCTCACAAAAATGAGTACACCCCTCACATTTTTGTAAATAGTTTATCATAGCTTCTCACGTGACAACACTCACTGAAGAAATGACACTTTGCTACAATGTAAAGTAGTGAGTGTACAGCTTGTATAATAGTGTAAATTTGCTGCCCCCTCAAAATAACGCAACACACAGCCATTAATGTCTAAACCGGTGGCAACAAAAGTGAGTACAATCCTAGGTGAAAATGTCCAAATTGGGCCCAATTAGCAATTGTCCCTCATCGTGTCATGTGACTTATTAGTGTTACAAAGTCTCAGGTGTGAATGGGGAGCAGGTGTGTTAAATTTGGTGTTATCGCTCTCTTATATAGCACATAACATAACATGGCACCTCATGGCAAAGAACTCTCTGAGAATCTGAAAAAAAGAATTGTTGCTATACATAAAGATGGCCTAGGTTATAAGTAGATTGCCAAGACCCTGAAACTGAGCTGAAGCACGATGACCAAGACCATACAGCTGTTTAACAAGACAGGTTACACTCAGAAAAGGCCTTGCCATGATCGACCAAAGAAGTTGAGTGCACATGCTCAGCATCATATTCAGAGGTTGTCTTTGGGAAATAGATGTATGAGTGCTGCCAGCATTGTTGCAGAGGTTGAAGGGGTGTGGGGTCAGCCTGCCAGTGCGCAGACCATACTCTGCACCCTGCATCAAATTGGTCTGCATGGCTATCATCCTAGAAGGAAGCCTCTTCTAAAGATGATATACAATCAAGCCCACAGTCAGTTTGCTGAAGACAACCGACTAAGGACATGGATTACTGGTGTCAAGCGTACGTGGCAACAACCAGGTGAGGAGTATGAAGGCAAGTGTGTCTTGCCTACAGTCAAGCATGGTGGTGGGAGTGTCATGGTCTAGGGCTGCATGAGTGCTGCCCGCACTGGGGAGCTACAGTTCATTTAGGGAACCATGAATGCCCACATGTACTGTGACATACTGAATCAGAGCACGATTCCCTCCCTTCAGAGATTGGGCCACAGGGCAGTGTTCCAACATGATAATGACCCCAAACACACCTCCAAGACAACCACTGCCTTGCTAAAGTAGCTGAGGGTAATGGTGATGGACTGGCCAAGCATGTCTCCAGACCTAAACCCTATTGAGCATCTGTGGGGAATCCTCAAATGGAAGGTGGAGGAGCGCAAGATCTCTAACATCCACCAGCTCTGTGATGTCATCATGGAGGAGTGGAAGAGGACTCCAGTGACAACCTGTGAAGCTCTGGTGAACTCCATGCCCAAGAGGGTTAAGGCAGTGCTGGAAAATCAGAGTGGGCAAACAAAATATTGACACTTTGGGCCCAATTTTGACATTTTCACTTAGGTGTGTACTCACTTTTGTTGCCAGCAGTTTAGACATTAATGGCTGTGTGTTGAGTTATTTTGAGGGGACAGCAAATTTACACTGTTATACAAGCTGTACACTCACTACTTTATATTGTAGCAAAGTGTCATTTCTTCAATGTTGTCACATGAAAAGATATAATAAAATATTTAGATATTATGTGAGATACTGTGTGTATATATTTTTTATATTTTATACTGTATATATATATATATTATATATATATATATATATATATATATATATATATATATATGAGCCTTTCAACAAAGAAGAACTCTTGAAATAACTTTCCGGTCTTAGGGAACCTCTGCTAAAAACGATGTATCTACAGCTCATGATACATTACTGTGATGATCCGTGAAAAGAATGCTCCTTACAGTTGTGAAGATTGAGAAGAAATACCCCTTAAGGCTTGGTTTACACCTAAACCAGTGTGCATCCCTTTTCTCAGTTTCAGGGCTGAATCTGTGCCTGAATTTGGCCCTGAAACTGAGCCAAAGACGCACAGCATTTCTGTGCAGTGCGCTCCGCAGCCCCCTCGCAGATATTTGAACCTGACTCATAAAGAGCTGGTCACATTCGCCTGCTATGCGAATTGGATGTGGGAAAAACCCACATCCAATTTGCGTAGATGTGAACCCAGCTTTACAGATAGTTAAAAAGATCAATAGTGTCAGCGGAAACTTATCTGAGAGGCAGAAACTGCACATTTCTCAAGGAACCCCAAGCAACCTCTGGAGGAAACCTGGTTGAGAAACCCTGATCTATATAGTGACAGTGCCAGCTCCTGCCACTATGAAAGTGTAGGAGAAAATGACACAGGATTCATATTGAGGCCGCGTACACACGGGCGGACTGTTCGCCCAACTTTGTCCGCTGAACAGTGTTTCAGCGGACAGTCCGCTCGTGTGTAGGCTTCAGCGGACTGTTTCAGCGGACAGTCTAACGAACAAAGTTTTTCGGAATTTCCGTAAGACAGTCCGCTGAAACTTGGTTTCAGCGGACAGTCCGCTTGTGTGTAGGCTTGTTCGACAAACTAAGTTTCGCGCATGCTCAGAAAGGATTTACACGGCGAAGGTTGCATTGCAGTGTATTGGACGTCGTATTTCTCGTCCCGTCGTACGTGCCGTTCACGTCATCGCGCGCGGTTTCAGCGGACTGTTCGTTCATCGTGTGTGGTCAAGTCCGTTCATGCAAATTTTGAGCGGACTGTTTGTCGGATTGTTTGACGAACAAAGTTGTGTGTACGCGGCCTAAGGCTTAATGTGAATTTCAAGCCTGCTGTGAATGGAGAAAGCTGTGTTTTTGTTTTTTTTTCAGATTTTGTAGTCCCGAATTGGAGTCTGGAGCTTGAAGGTTCCAAAGTGTCTTGGGTGGGATGGAACCTTCAATCCTGTTTCTGGATTTTACTGGTTTTCTGCAGCCTGGGTGAGTACACAGGTGTGCAGGGTCGTTATATACCTGAGCCTAATGGCCCGTACACACAATCCTGAAAATCGGACAAAAAATACCGCTTTTGACACGATTCTGCGATAATCTGATCGTTAGTACAGAGCATTCGAGAGCCGATCACAACAGTTCATCTGATATTATTCGATCGGACAAGCACGAAAATTTTCCTTGTATGATACCAGATCGTACGATTTTCGTTTAGTCAGTACAGTTGTCGTCCAAAAATACAAAACAAATACATTACAACACATGACATCACTTGTACGATATTTGGTGCTATTTTGGAGACAGGTCTCACCCAGGTATAGGAGGCGCCCAGCCAGGAGTCAAGAGACAGAAGGTCTCGTCCAGAAGTCAGAGGCGCCGCACCAAGGAGATAGGAGATATCAACCAGGGGTCAGAGGTGGCCCAGCCAGAAAACAGAGGGTCTTGTCCCAGATGAACCCCTATGCAGAAGGCAGAAGCCAGGGGTGGTCCATGCAATAGGGTACTGTGATTAAAGGTTAAGAGAGCCAAGTGAACCAGGACAACACAGTCAGCGGGACTGGTAAGAAGAACGGTGGTACTGCTAATAAGGGAACCAGGTGGCTTGGCATTTTCAGTTGATTATTCATGTTGATTGGGAAAAACCCCTGTGTGGGCGACTGATGTTTAGGTGAACTTTCCATTATGTTCAATAAAAGTGACACACACACACTCTGCAAGGATTAAATGCCTGTTAAGTCTATGGCAGGGACCCCCCTAGCAATGCAGCCAATCTCTGGCAGCTACCTCACTAAGGTGTTCCTAGCTGCAGTTGCTCTCCTGTCTCCTCTGAGTACAGTGCATCGTTAATAGTCCGGCATTGTGCTTGATGACGCTGAGAGAGGCTGCCAAGCAGGGAATCCATAGATGTTGCATTATTAGTATTCTTGGCTTTTTTGCCTCTGTTTTTACCTGGTGATGTTGGGTGTCTTCCAACCAGGAAATGAGGTGGCCAGTGTGAGTTGCAATCAGAGTTTCAGTACAGAAGAGGAGCCTGTACAACTGTGCAAGGCTGAAGGTAAAGCTGGAGTTTCACTTTAACACTGTTTGCTCCTAGAACATACATCCTAAAATGTGTGTTTTCCAATATGTTATTTTCATTTCTAATAGAAGTCTTACTAACATAACTTACCCTTGTGTTTGCCTGCTTTTTTTTTCTTTTTGATAGAAATCTACCAATGATCTACTGATATGTTCAGGTTCCATCTGTGTACACAATATACCGACTTTCATTTTATAAGCCTAGAGGCATTATATTTATTGAATTTAATGCACATTTCATTAACTTACTCTCTAGTTGCACATCACGTGAGCCCACAAATCTGGCAGCAACATGTTAAGAATGAGCCTGCAGCATATACCAGTTATCAGATGGAGATTATATAGTCATAAAAATTAAATTTATTCCCTTGCCTATTTTAGATTGTCCTCTGTGATAAATATTTTTTTACCCGAGTGACTTATATAGTAAATCAGTACAGAATTCAATGGCTGATCTTAAATAGTTCGATTTTAGTCTACCATTGTCAGATCCATGAAAGCTGAATTCTGAACGCTATGGGATTACTATGCTTAGCACATTTTTTCTTCTCTTAATGAATATGGATTTCCATTGTCAGTTACTATATTTAAAGCTGAACTCTTGACTGTTTGACTTCTGATCACTCGGTTCTTGGTCTGCTCAAAGTGGTGAGGGGTGACTGTCAGTCACTCCTCTTCACTCTGCTTCTCCAGCTCTACACTGGGGCACTGGGCTGGAAAGAGGGTGGGCACAACTGGCTTTGGCTCTCAGCTATGTTTGGAAGTAATACTAGGGGTCTAAATATAAATGTTTTCTCCCAAGAACCATAATTCACTGTGGGAGTTTGTCTCGCTGTGTATTCCGGGAGAGGGTACTTAAGGTGCTGAAGTCACGTGGTTCTGGGTTCCGGTCCAGAAGTTGTTGCTGACTCCATGGTCCTGGTCCTCCTGACCAGCCCCCAGGGGCCCTCATGGCCTGGGGTGTAGATCCATCCATTTCCGAGCCTCGGAACTGGCTAGTCAGAGGTGCAGTAACTGGAGGGAGGATTCTAAGGTGTTCCGGTGCTGTCTCGGGTTTGGAGAGGCCCAGCAACTTTACATGCGACCAGGGGAGGACTCTTTAGTAAGAGAGCCACGCACAAGGCTGACTACTCAGTAAGAGCCTGGAAGCTGAGCTGCCATGGACATTGATTGAATCCACATTTCATACGGTATCGCCGGGCCGGCTGAAAGATTCTGGTACAGTAAGAAAAGTTCCTACTTCTATCCTTCTGGTTACAACTAAGTTCTTCAACCAAGTCTGTGTGAGAGACTTTGCAAAGCTAGAATTACCTGATGGCTGCTAAATCCAAGCTTAAAGATATATCCAACAGTTAAAGAATCCAGTTGCGAGTGGCTATTCCCTGGATTATGTACAGAGAGAGACTTTATTTGAAGTCAGCAGTTCCAAGCACCTGAGCTAAACTTTATCATGATACCCTCTGTTCCCAACAGAGAGACTGAGTTTGTTCAACTGTTTTATGCAAAATAAAAATCCTAATAAGGAATTCAAGTCTCGGTCACTACAGTTACTGGGTAAAATGTAATGCAATATGACATCTTGATTACATTCTTTAAACTGGTACAGAATGCACCCAAAAATTTAATTAGCAGCTTGTGTGGGTTGTGCTCTGATTTTCTCAGAAGTCTGCACTAAGATACAAGTCAAAGTTTTGGTGAGATACTGTAGCTTTCCTACAAAAAAACACAAAAAAGAACGTAAAATAGCATCCACTTATTAACCTCCCTGGCGGTCTGATTATTTCAGATTTTAGGTGCTGAAAGCGATACAATTATTCTGCATGAAAATTTGGCGTTTTATATTGTATTCCTGTAATTCTTGGGAATAACTCACTTAAATCTGTCCAAACCAGAGTCTAGCAGACATCCCGGGTATGATAAAGTTTGAAAAATGAAATCATAAATTATAATATAATAAATAACTATAAATAATTGTACCAAATAATAATATAACAATAATAAAAATTATTCAATAATGTAATCAAATCAAAAACACTGAAATTTGCTCAGTTGCAGAATTGTCACTGCCATTACTTTTCAGTATTTGATGACGGATCTCCCCACAAATCGCTATCCCTCAATTCTGCGAGTGATTCTAATTTATTATCGCTGTTTTCTAGCTGGTCTAAAATAATTTTTGATGTAAAGGGACAGTTTTGGTTGCTATGGACAATCTCCAGTTTCCAGGCATAAAGAACAGTTTTTATATGATAAAACTGCACGCAGGACACTGGGCAGAACACTAGGGAGAAAGGGAATGTGAAATAATTACATACAGCAATGTAATCTGTAAGATTACATTATACTGTATGTATACTGTGTGTTTCACTTTTTGAATTTGGTGCCGATCTCTGTCCCCGTGCGTCGCAACGCTCGCAGGGAACTGTGATTCGGGTCCGTGATGAATCGAGCGGAAGAACGAGCCGCTCTTCCAGCGGGGGGACATCGCTGGATCCGGTGGAGAAGGTAAGTTACCTCCTCCTGCATGCAGCGATGCGGTCCCGAGTCTGGCTCGGGGTTACCGCTTTTGGTATAAAGCTTCCACCATCAGTCAGACCCCCAGGGGGGTTAATAATGAATCAAACATTGTACCATTCAGAATATGTATAGAGACCAGTTCGGGGGCAGTAAAACCCAGTGGTTGAGTCACGTTTTTACAGCCCCTGAACGGATACCCCCTTTAGCTGCAAATACAGTAGGAATTATACCCCCTGTTGCTTTTGGCAGATGTATTGCACACCAAATGCAACCTATTCAAGTGAATGGGATAGCTTTGCAAGTGCCCCGCATTGCACGTGGTTGCCATGGGCTAGTGTGGAGTTCAAGAGGTCAAAGCAAGTGGTGAGAAGATGGTACAACATCTCCTCATGACCTGTCAGATGTAGTCAATGTTAATGTGAACAAGCCCAAAGAGCTATTTTTTCACAACAAAAAAAGGTAGGAATCTACTACAACATTTGTAAAACTTTTTGCAATGCCCATTGATCACCCAGAAGTTTTTTTTATTACTCCTTAAAGACTGTTGTGATAAGAAAAACATTTCTTAAAAGTTTTTTTCTTTTTTTTACAGGAACCTTTCTACAAACCAGTCCTTCTCAAATGTGCTTTACAATTTTCTGATTGGCAAGCAAGGATGAGATAAGGTTCGGGCCAATAATAGCGGACCACTGACCCAATCAGCTGCAGCTGTGGATTTACCCTCCCCACAGCCACATGTAACAAAGGATGGGGAGGAGGGGGGATGCTGGTGATATTTTTGACCTAATATAGCCACATGCCATTGACCAAATATGGCTATGTGATCCTATTAGGCCAATGATCTCACCAGCTGATTGACTATATCAGTGATGGTGAACCTTGGCACTCCAGATGTTTTAGAACTACATTTCCCATGATGCTCAACTACACTGCAGAGTGCATGAGCATCATGGGAAATGTAGTTCCAAAACATTTGGGGTGCCAAGGTTCACCATCACTGGAGTATATAATGCTGCCACTTCTAAAATTGTGTGGGTGCGATTGATGAAAACTTTATCTCATAATGACTCCAGGGATCGCCAGCAAATTATACAACTTTAAAAAAGTTCTATCTCTGGTCTAATTCAGGGTGGCAGATACAAATTATTGCATCATCTACATTGATGTGGGCAGCAGTTCAGATGCTAGCATTTTCACTCTGCCTTAAGTCAGAGAGTGTGCAAATGCCCTGGAACTGCCGTGATGTTGAGCCATCTATACTCATGGGTTTTCTGTCAGATAGGACTTTTGTACTGGATGGGCATTTATTACAAATGCACACTGGATACAGAGAGGAATGTTCAGCTACTGCCTGAGCTGAGGGTTAAGTTTTATTACCATGCATTAAAAACACATAATAAAGTATACAACATGCACAAAAAACAAGAAAAACTCTTGCTGATTAATGCATTGTGAGGTAATGCACTGATGATAATATCCAGCATTAAAAATAGAGCCCATATATGGGCAGTGGCATATCTGCCATGAGGCAAACAAGGCATTTGCCTTGGGTGGCATTTTACAGGAGCGGCACAGCCCCCCTGGGCAGAAAGAACACTGTACTAGCAGTAGTGTTGGTGCGTGGGGTGTGAACCGCATGTCACACCGACCCTCTGACAATCTCATAGATAAACTCCTCTCCTGGTGACCAAGCTGCAGCCGCCAATACTTCGGTGATGTCACCCGGCTGTCACCTCTTCACCTAGACTCTGCGGCCGCCCCTTCTAGGTGCTGCATGTGAGATCGCCCACCCAGCAGTGCGAACAATGAGAGGAGAGCGGAGCGGACGTCACATTGCTTAGTCATTTCTATGTGAGTGACAATGGGGAGGAAGACAAGGGACTGCCTGGGAGCAGCTTTGCTCTGCCTCCTGCTGCAGGTAAATGGGGACCTACAATGTCCCATTCCAGGCCTGGAGAATGGAGACCGACCAGCTGGTGTTACCTCAATCCTAGGGACACCTAACTACAGTATCTGGACAACACCATAGAATCCTAGGAACACCTACCCGATCGTGTTTACACATACCTACATTCCCTGGACAGCTATATACTCTACTGCTCGATCAGCACCAACCCTTCTCTATATATACTACCTACTGCACTATGGACACCTACCCTTCTCTATATATACTACCTACTGCACTATGGACACCTACCCTTCTCTATATATACTACCTACTCCACTATGGACACCTACCCAACTCTGTATCACCACACCTCCCCCCTCTCCCTATTAGGAGGTATAGCTCTAATAGGAAGAGGTGGAGCCTAAACAGTAAGGGGTGGGGCAAATTTATATGGGGGTGTGCCTGATTTTAGTCTTGCCTATCGAGTACAAAACCAAAATACACCACTGTATATGGGTATGCATGCATTACATTGCACACATGTGAATGGGCCTTAAAGGAAACTTCTCAATGTGCCAAGCTGATTTGCCAAGGTTTGTGATAAGTTTACTCTCATTACAAGAATTTAAAAATCTAGAAAATCCTTTCAGTGGAGGGTTATTGCTTAGTGACTCTAAATCGTGATGCCCAGCTACCTCTAGGCTCCCCTAAAAGTGCCAGAGTAGTTGTAATTGGCTAGCTGTGTTCTAATGACAATAAAGATGACATTGCTCTGGTTCATAATTCTAGTTCTTTAATTCCATCTCAATTTTCACTTGGACAATAGCTCAGGATAAGCTGCTTGTAATAAACCAGATCTCTTAATCGTGGGTGATCTGATGCATTTTAGTGAGGATTTGACAATAGCATAGCAATATGTTGTTATCTGCTTTATTTTGTGAACTTATTTCTCACCTATTTCTTATACAAAGCATAACGTTTTTGTCATTGTGCCATACACGAACAGAAGCATGAAAAAAGCAGAGGTGTCCACTTAGGATAGTTTGTAGGGCAGAAAGCACAGCATTAAATGTCCTTTGTTAGTAAGCATTGGAGCTTAGTAGTAGGAGTGATTCAATTGGCATGTTGGAAATAATAGGATTTTTATATATAGCTTACCTGTAAAATCCTTTTCTTGAGAGTACATCACGGGACACAAGAGCTCATTACATAGTGGGTTATATAGTCACCTCTGGTGATTGGACACTGGTTAACCCCAATTAAGGAGAATTCCTCCCCTATATAACCCCTCCCATATGGGAGGCACCTCAGTTTTGTAGCAAAGCAATAGGAAACTACGTAAAACCCAAGAGGGGCTGGAGCCCTGTGTCCCGTGATGTACTCTCAAGAAAAGGATTTTACAGGTAAGCTGTATATAAAAATCCTATTTTCTTGATCATACATCACGAACAAAGGAGCTCATTACATAGTGGGATGTCCCAAAGCAATGCTCAGATTGAGGGGAGGGAGACACAGATCATAATTATAGACCGCCATGGGCCGGAGGACCTAAACTGAAGCCTGCAGTACACTGCGCCCAAAGGCGATATCTTCTTGCCCTCTGACATCCACCTGATAGAATCTGGTGAATGTGTGGACTGATGACCAAGTTGCAGCCTTACAGATCTGAGCCAGGAAGGCCTGGTGACCTTGGAAGCTGGATCAAGGCCTGGTGATACACTGCCCAAGAAGCACTTACAGCCCTAGTAGAGTGTGCTTTCACTTGAAAAGGAGGGATTTTCCCTCTAACACTATAGGCCTGAGAAATAATATGTCTGATCCACCTTGAGAGAGTGGATTTTGATGCCGCCTGGCCCTTCCTAGGGCCCTCCGGCAAAAAAAATAAGCAATCAGTTTTCCTTTACTGAGCCGTTGCTTGAAGATAGATACTGATTGCCCTAACCACATCCAAAGTGTGCAAGGATTCTTCTTCTGCGGACTGTGGGTCCGGAAAAAAGGATGGTAGGATTACATCTTGATTCAAATGGAATCCCGAAACCACCTTAGGTAGAAAGGACCTGTTGGGGCGCATGACCACCCGGTCCTTATGAACAATTAGATACGGCTCTTTGCTGGAGAGAGCTGCTAGTTCTGACACTCTTCTAGCCGCGGAAATGGCTACCAAGAAAACCAATTTTTTGGTCAAAAGAACTAATGAAGCCAGATGCAAAGGTTCAAAAGGTTGCCCCTGCAAAGCCGAGAGAACCAAATTTAGATCCCATGGGCATACCGGAGGTTTGACTGGCGGCCTTATCCGCATAGCCCCCTGGATGAAAGCCTGCACCAGGGAATGCGATGCAAGTGGCTTCTGAAAAAATACTGACAAGGCCGAAATCTGTACTTTGATAGTGCTTACGGCCAAATTCATTTCTAGGCCTGACTGGAGAAAGGCCAAGATCCTGCTAATGACATACTTTCTAGGATGCCATTCCCTGAGTTCACACCAGGAAACATATGCCCTTCAGATTTTGTAGTAAATAAGCCTGGAGGACGGCTTTCTGGCATTAACCAGAGTAGAAAGGATTGATCCCGAAAGCCCACGGTCTCTCAGAATGTGGGTCTCAGCAGCCAAATTGTCAAATTCAGACTGTGTAAAGCAGGATGGTAGATTGGACCCTGTGAGAGCAGATCTGGCCGGATCTGGCAGGATCTGGCCGGATCTGGCAGGATGGTAGATTGGACCCTGTGAGAGCAGATCATGGCCTGCCTATGGCCAACTTCATGATCTCTGCGTACCACGGTCGCCTGGGCCAAGCCGGGGCTACCAAAAGGACAGACTTTGTTTCCCTCTTCCCAGGAACCGCGACAGAAGCGGGCACGGGGGAAAGCATAAATCAGATTGTACTGATCCCAGAGAACTGTCAGAGAATCTGACTCCTGAGCAAGTTTATTTCTTGTTCTTGACACAAATTTGTCCAGTTTTCTGTTGAACCTGGACGCAAACAGATCTACGTCTGGAGTACCCCACCTGCGACATATGTCCAAAAACACGTCGGGGTGCAGAGCCCATTCTCCTGGGCACAACTGCTGGGGGCTCAGAAAATCCGCCTGCCAATTTTCCACTCCTGGAATGAAGATTGCAGAAAGGCATGGAACATGCTTTTCTGCCCAGACAAGTATGCGATTCACCTCTTTTTGCGCTACTTTTGCGCTGCTTTGGGCCACTGCTGTGGCATTGTCGGACTGAACCCGAACAGGGAGACCCCGTAGTCCGGAAGACCACCTTATGAGAGCCATATAAACTGCCCGTATCTCCAAGACATTTATGGGCAATAGCCTCTCTCCAACGCAGACCATTTCCCCTGCGAGCATGTCTCCTCTAACACTGCTCCCCAGCCTGTCAGGCTGGCATCTGTCATAATAACCTTCCATGGAAGAGGAAGAAAGGTTTTGCCTTTCAGCAAATTCTCGGTTTGTAACCACCAGACGAGACTCCTGCGTGTCCCTGGGGATAGACGCATAGGAAGATCCAAGGACTGGGGCTTCCTGTTCCAGGCCGCAAGGATGCATCTTTGCAGAGGCCTTGAGTGGAACTGGGCAAATGGAAAGGCCTCGAAGGAGGCAACCATTTTCCCTAACAGTCTCATGCATAACCGAATGGGGGAAGATCTCCTGCCCAGAATTAGGCGCACCAGATCCCCGATGGCCAAGGCTTTTGGCCTTGGAAGAAACACCTTGCCCTGAGCGGTGTCGATAAACATACCCAGGTATTCCAACCTGGTAGCAGGCTGTAGGGACGACTTTTCTAGGTTTATAATCCAACCTAGGCGTTCCAGGTGTTCTAGTGTTCTGGAAACACTGTGGTTCAGGAACGCTACTGTTTTCTCCATGAGAAGCAAGTCGTCTAGATAAGCCATGGCGGCTATACCCTGAGCTCTTAGGTTTGCCAAGAGAGGGTCCAGAATCTTTGTGAAGACTCGAGGGGCCGTAGCGAGCCCGAACCTTAGATACCTTTGGTGTGCGGGAAAAATTGGCACATGGAGATATGCATCCTTGATGTCTATTGATGCCATAAACTCTCCCCCTTGCAGGGAGGAGACCACAGTGCGAATTGACTGCATTCGGAAGGACCGGATGCGTAAAAACCGGTTCAGATCCTTCAGATCCAGGATAGGTCTGACACTTCCATTTGGCTTCAGAACGGTGAAGAGATTCGAGTAAAACCCTGTTCTTTTGGGTCGACTTCTACTATCACCCCTTGGGATAGTAAGTGATCCAAGGCCAGAAATAGCGGTTTTTGCTTTACTGGATCCCTGGAGATCCTTGACCTTAGAAAGCGAGAAGGTGGAATCTCCTGAAACTCTAGCTTGTAGCCCAGAGACACCGAAGAGATCACCCACTTGTCCCGGATCTCTTCCCGCCAGGCTTACGCAAACTGCCGAAGCCTTCCCCCCACTCGGCCAAGCGGGGGCGCCCCTTCACAAGAAACTTTCAGGCTCTGCTTGGCAGGCTTCCGCCTCCAAGTCTTTTTCTGCCCTTGGGCCCGGCCCTGAGCCTTTCCTGTAGAGGAGGGTTGAGAAGGCCGTCGCCACTGCTTAAAGCTTGATGCTCCGGGAGAGAGAGAACGCCTAAATGATGGATGTTTGCTCTTTTTGACTGGAAGGAGAGTAGATTTACCCCCTGAATTTTTTTGGACGAATTTGTCTAATTCTTCTCCAAACAGATGTTCCCCTTTAAACGGGAACCCAATCAAATGCTTCTTGCACGATAGCTCAGCTGCCCAATTCTTTAGCCATAGGGCCCTTCGCATGTGTACCAACAGGAGAGATAAACGAGATGCTTGTTGGACAGAATCCAAAATCGCATCAATCATGAAACACAGAATTTTAGGTATTTCTGCATAATTCTCCACTTCCTCACTGGGAAGGAGGCCAAGCATCTGCTTAACCTGTTCCTTGAAGAGCTGACACAACCCCACGGCTGCAACTGTAGGTTGCACTACAGCGCCAGTCATGGAAAAGGAGGCTTTTAATAGTGTTTCCAACCTCTTATCAGTTGGATCTTTAAATACCTGAGCATTATCCAATGGACAGGTCAGGTTTCTATTCACACAAGAAACAGCCGCATCGACAGATGGGACCCCCCATTTCTTGGTGAAAATTTCCTCCAGAGGATAAAGCATAGAAAACCTTTTAGGAGGAGTAAACTGTTTATCGGGATGTCCCCAATCCTCATACATCAATTTATCCATTAAGGGATGAATTGGGAAGGAAAAAAGCAGTCTGTGGGATTTTCCTGACTCCTAGGGAAGAAACAGAGGACGTAGCGACTTCAGCAGCAGGCATTCTGAATGTGGTACACACCAATTCAGTATAATATTGCACCTGTTTTCTGAGCGCCTGGAAGGAGGGGACTCTCTCCTCTTCCTCTGATTCCTCCGACTGCTCAAGATCCCTGTCCCAAGATAGGGATCTCTCCTCATTGTCAGAAGAATCATCTGGGAGAAGAATCTCAGCAGAGGGAGGGGATCTACCCCTTTTCCTGCTATCTTTCAGGGAAGCAGAAATAAAATTCATGATTCTCCCTTCAAAACCCTCCAATGTAGCCCTAAGTGAGTCCTCAGTGACATATACCGGGGCTGGGACATTAGGAGAGGCTGCAGAACCTGACAGGGGCACTGACTCGTCCTGTGAGGCTGGCTCCAGTCTTGCAGGGGGGGATGGTAACTTACAGGCATTTTTAGAACCCCTGGACTTAGGCGGTGATTTACCAGTGCCCTTGTTACCTCCCCCTGAGACCCTCTTACGAGGAGACATAGTCCTAAGCTACAAAGCAGAGGTACTAGTACAAAGTGCAATCAATGTTGTGCTAAAAGTCTCACAATAGCATATATATGCTTAATACTGCACAACCTGATGCTGAGTAGGTGTCTAAGGTTTGCCTGGATCCAATCCCCTGGGATGCTTACTGCCCACAGCTCCTGTGTCTCTCACTTACAGTCCCCTGACGCTCTGGGCTTTTAAAACTGCCTCCTGGCGCCTGTGCAGTACAGCGCCGTGCACACCAACGTGCACGGCTCACAACCACACTGCCCCCTCCTCCATTAGCCCGGGAGCGTGCCCGCGCGCGCGCACGAGGACCGCCGGAATCCAGGGGGGGGAAAGGAGTCTCATCAGAGATGCGTGGGACCCCCAGACTACGAGGGACCCCTGTATTACCTTGTTGTGGCAGGGACTGCAGTGGAGACGTGAGACCTCTGGAGAACCTGGCTTCACTGAGCGTGTGTACTGAAAAGCATGTAAGTATGCATCAGGCTGCTCTTACTCCCTCTAGTAGTGGAAACCAGGTAAGACATACAACTACTCAAAATGAAGAAATCCATCATATAATTATATATAGGATTAACTTCCCTTACCTGTCCCCGCCGCAGGAATTGCTGAAACAGACAGATTCCAGCCTTCACCCATCACGGCAGGCAGTGTTAGCCAACCTTCAGGTTTATCTGGGGCTCTTTCTCAGAAGAGCCTCCTACCTGGACCTTGTAAAAGACTCTGCCAGAAACTTTCGTGCGCTCTGTGTAAACAGTACACCAAGTCTGGTTTTCCCAGAGCCCAGTCTTCCAATAGGAGAAGACTTACAGGCCAAACCTCGTTTCTTCGGCTGATGAGGCCCGGGTACCATACCATCTTGGGAGTCAAATATCGGCCCGAAATATGGATCCGGTTTGTTGTAGCCCTTAGGCCCCCGCAGGGACCTGCACAGAGCTTTCTTCATAGCACATGTTTTACGTGACCAACCACCATAGACACTGGCGAAAAAACTGAGGTGCCTCCCATATGGGAGGGGTTATATAGGGGAGGAATTCTCCTTAATTGGGGTTAACCAGTGTCCAATCACCAGAGGTGACTATATAACCCACTATGTAATGAGCTCCTGTGTCCCGTGATGTATGATCAAGAAATGTAAATTATTCATAACTGGTATAGTTCCCAATGTGGGTGTACACTTTCATGAGACAAAGTAAAACTGCAGTGTACTTGGCACACTGCCCGCTGCAGCATCCCCTTGGTGTGCATAATATGATTATGGTCCTTGGGGCATGGTATGTAATAGCTCACATTTGCTATGTGAAGATTGTAATAAATTAGGTAGTTCTGAGCTAAGTAAAATTACTGATCTTTGACTGGTTCAATTTAGTGCAACCTTCAAACAAAATAAGAAGGGATACTGAGAACTGCACATTGCATACAAACAAAGTGCTACAAAAAAGAGCTACAGTGCAGCAACCATAAATATAGAATACAAACTTTTACCCCCTTCCTGCCCAGACCAATTTTCAGTGCTCTCACACTTTGAATGACGATTACTCAGTCATGCAACACTGTACCCATATGAAATTTGCGTCCTTTTTTTCACACAAATAGAGCTTTCTTTTAGTGGTATTTAATCACTAGTGTTTTTTTTAATTTTTTGTGCTATAAATAAAAAAAGACCATAAATTTTGTGAAAAAAATACCTTTTTCTTTGTTTCTGTCATAAAATTTTGCAAATTAGTAATTTCTCTTCATAAATTTTGGCCAAAATTTATACTGCTACATAGCTTTGGTAAAAATAACCCAAATTAGTGTATATTTAGTATATATTTGGTCTTTGTGAAAGTTAGAGTCTACAAACTATGGTGCCAATCACTGAAAATTGATCACATCTTATCAGGCCTTCAGTACATCAGGTGTATCTCATTTTTTGAAACACTAACAAGTCAGGAAGGTACATAATATATAATACAAATACATAATACAAATGACACCTTTTTAGAAAGTAGACATTCCAAGGTATTAAGTAAGTAGCATGGTGAGTTTTCTTAAAGTGGAGGGCCACCCTGAAAACAAAAAAAATATTAAAAATTACAAAAAAATATTAAAAAAAAAATGAAAAATGAAAAAAAATTTTTTTTTTTTACTTACCAGAAATGCCTGTTGCTAGGCACTTTCTCCTAATCTTCCTCTTCCTCCTCCACGGAGATCTTCTGTCTTCTGTCTTCGTCGCGGAGTCTTCTGGGTAATGGGTCGCGCTGTGTTCTGGGAACTGTGTGTTCCAGAACACAGCGCGTCCCATTCAAAAAGCGCTGCGGGACTCGCGCATGCGCAGTAGGAAACGGGCAGTGAAGCCGTAAGACTCCACTGCCTGTTTCCCTTACAAGGAATGGCGGCGCCGGGACCCGAGAGCCGAGGGACGGGTCGGCCTCGGGCGGCCGACATCGCGGGCGCCCTGGACAGGTGAGTGTGTTGATTAAGTCAGCAGCTGCAGTGTTTGCAGCTGCTGACTTTTTTTTTTTTTTTTCGTATAACCGGCCCTCCTCTTTAAGTTGTAATTTTTTCTGACAATTCTTTGCAAAATGAAGATTTTTTTTTTTTTTTTTACAAAATTGTCATATTATCAAGTTATTTCTCACACACAGCATATGCATACAACAAATTACACCCCAAAATACATTCTACTACTCTTCCCGATACCAAATGTGTGAGACTTTTACACAGCCTGGCCACATACAGAGGCCCAACATTGAAGTAGTACCTTCAGGTGTTCTAGGAGCATAAATTACACATCTCATTTCATTCCTACCCAACACACTTTTAAAGGTCCTTGAGCACCAGGACAGTGGAATTACCCACAAAATGACCCCATTTTGGAAAGCAAATGCCCCAACGTATATTCTATGAGGCATGGGCTGCAGATAGGCACTCAGGTACTCTGATGGGCTGCAGATAGGTATACTTGGGTAACGGGCAGCACAGTGGTGTAGTGGTTAGCACTCTCACCTAGCAGTAAGAAAGGTCACTGGTTCGAATCCCAACTACGACACTACCTGCCTGGAGTTTGCATGTTCTCCCTGTGCCTGCGTGGGTTTCCTCCGGTTTCCTCCCACAATCCAAAGACATGCAGGTAGGTTAATTGGCTTCTGTCCAAAATTGGCCTTAGTATATGAATGGGGACCCTGGATTGTGGGCTCCTTGAGGGTAGGGACCGACGTGAGTGTAGGGATAGGGAAAATTGTAGACACTCACTCAGGTTGAACTGGATGGACTGGTGTCTTTATTCAACCTACAGATAGGTACTCTGGGACACTTATGACTGGTATTTGGGTACTCTGAAGGGCGTAAACAGGTACTCAGGTACTTATATGAACTGTGACAGGTACTCAAATGGACTGTGACAGGTACTCAGGTATTCAGACCGACTGTGACGGGTACTCAGATGAACTGTGACAGCTACTCGGCTACTCATATGGATTGTGACAGGTACTCATATGGACTGTGACAGGTACTCGGGTACTCATATGAACTGTGACAGGTACTCAGATGGACTGTGTGTGACAGGTACTCAGATGAACTGTGACAGATACTCAGGTACTCAGATGGACTATGACAGGTACTCTGGTACTTGGATGAACTGTGACAGGTACTTGGACTGTGTGTGACAGGTACTCAGATGAACTGGGAAAGGTACTCGAGTACTCATATGGACTATGACAGGTACTTGGATGAAATTTGACAGGTACTTAGATGAACTGTGTGTGACAGGTACTCAGATGAACTGTGACAGGTACTTTGATGAGTGGTGACAGGTACTTTGATGGGTGGTGACAGGTCCTCTTTATTGGGGGAATCAGTGTGATTGGTGTACACTGTAAGCGGTAATGTTACCGAAATCTCCTTCTCACGCACGATTGGTGTGTGAGGAGGAAAACCCGGTAACATCTCGTTACTGCTCTATGTTTACATTTAGTGATCGGCTGTGAAAGGATCACGTGGCAAACAGCCACCGGCCAATGGCTGTTTACCAGCGTAGGTGACGGGCAGTGTTCCCGGGAACACGTTACCACCGATGTGTACGCGCAACATGCTCACGATCATGCACATGCGCCGCGGAAAGTGGGGTGGTACTATCTGTGATCGCCCATGACTTCATCACGGCCGATCACGTGGTAAACAGCCATGCATAATGGATGTTCACCCCCCTCGGTGGCAAGCGCTGTCTCTGTGACACGCCGCCACCGAAGGTACAGGGCTGCGTGCACACGAAGACGCGCATGTCCTGTTTAAATATACTGATGTCATATGACGCCCGCCCAGAACAAGAGCCGCACTGCCTGGCCATCATATGAGGATAACGAGTACTACTGTGCAGAGTCACATGTAAATGTTGTCAACCTCTTACAAACAGGACGAGAACAAAAAAACTACAAATACATAAATTTAATACACGTAAAATTACATGTACTTTATATACTTACATTTAATGCATGCTTTAATAAATAAATAAATATTAGGACAATCTTGCAGAAAAACTGGACACTTGGCAACTAAGCCAGTGTGATTTCTGGGCAGTAGTAAAATATTGGGTGACTCCCTTGATTTTAGGGTGAGCAGACAAGTCTGGAAAGGGAATAAGCCTTGTAAAAGAATGTTCTGCTGTTCAGAATCCGCTGAGTCTGATAAATTCTTTCAGCCAAAGTCAACAGTAAGTAGGCTTGACTTTACATCCTGGTGTCTGAAAAAAAGGATGACTAGAGAATCTTTATCTGATTTACACAGGAACTGACTTTTTTAAGAAGTAATTGGCTTATTATTTTAAATGAAACGGCTATTCTGATTAGACTATGTTTTGTGTATTTATGTATATGAATATTTAGGTAGAGCACAGAATTTACTGATTAACATAACTGCAACTTATAAGTCCATTTTTCAGTACTACGGGTTTTGAAAATGAATAGCTCTACCTTTAAATAATAATAAAAAAATTAATAGGCATTAGGTGTTTCTAATTACTGCACTGTGCAGCTTTTTAGAACAATGTTTGTATTCACCAACAGCATTTTGTTTTCTGATGGTTCAGCCCTGTGTGTTAATGCTACGGACAAGTGGGAGGCAGTGTTAATTTTGAAGTCAAATTTTAATTTAGTTTTAGTCATAGTCTTTTGACTAAAATGCCATTTTAGTTGTATTTTGGTCATGTGAATTTTTTAGTTTTAGTAGTATTTTACTCGACTATAGCCTCCAGATAATTTTAGTTAACTAAAATCTCCAGTACGTTTTAGTAGACTAAAATCTAATGGGTTTAGCTAAATTGTAGTGCATTATTTAACAATGACGAAATCAACACTGGTAGGAGGGGGTTTGCCTTACACTATCAATTATTCTCTATGAGAAAACAGAGAGAAGGCTCTAAATGATTCTTGCAGTACATATACTGTATGCCAATTCATATGTAGGTTTTTTTAAGTATATTATCTATTTTTTGGCAAAAAAAAATTTTGTACTCATACAACAAGATGTCGGTAACCTCTTGGAGACCAATTTACATTCAGATACATTCTTGTTACTTTTTTCTTGTTTACTTTTTACTAATATATATATATATATATATATATATATATATATATATATATATATATATATATATATATATATATATATATATATATATATATACCATATATATACTTTTTTATTTTTTAAATCAGGGTACCGTTTTATTGAGATGTCACATCCAAATACGGTCGAACAGTACAGTCATATTAGTATAATTTCCACCAATCAATACAAAACATTTCAGAATGAAATTCAACTTTACAAATACACTGGAGTCGCCCCAGACAGTTTCACATACAGCCTTAGGTGTCAGATCCCAGAAAACAAAAGAACTGCGATCCACATCTTGTGGGGGAGAACCCACCTTTCCCTCATGGGTAAATGGCAAAAAAGTATTCCTCTAATTCAAAAAATAATATGTCAGAGGAGTATTCTATCCATAATTAAGTCAGTTGGGGGCTAAACCTGGAGTAGCCAACCAATGCCCATTTTTTCAAGCCACGTCTGGGTCATAGGGGGAACCGGTGAGATCAAATGTATAAGGAAAAGCCTATGAGCCTGGAACAATGCTCTAGCAGCTCTCAAAAATGTATCCTGAATGACAGCATCAAGGATCCAACACACAATGTTTAGGTTCTACTATTTGTACTTTGATAAATAACTGTAAAGATTTTCTTCTTCACTGATACAATATTTTTTGCAAACAATAGCTACAATTTAAATACAGGCAGATACTTATCCATCATGCCATACCATCAGGGAGGCATGTATTTGGCCCCAAATATATTGTTCAGAAGGACAAAAACCCCAAACATAAAGCTAATGTCATTAAGATCTATCTTCAGTGTAAATAAGAATAAGAAGTTCTGGAAGTGATGGTTTGGTTCCCACAGAGCCCTGATCTCAACATTATCTAGTCTGTCTGGGATTACAAAATAGACAGAAGGATAGTAGCCAATCAGTTTCTAACTTCAGCTTGTTCAATTAAGCTGATTGATTTCTATGCAGAGCTGTACCAGATTTTGCACTCCAGTTTTAGTAAATCAACCCCCCACGCGTGCGTATATATATATATATATATATATATATATATATATATATACATACACAGCATCCCCCCCCTCATACACCCCTCACATTTTGTAAATATTTTATTATATCTTTTTATGTGTGACAATGGTTACATTAAGGCCTCAAGATCCCCCCCACCCCCACCCCCCCGAGAAAGGTGCTTCTCCTATTTTCCTTTTTTTTTAAACAACAACATTTTAATGTTTGATCCCAAGAAAATGAAAGCTCTACACATGCATTAACAATGCTAAACTTTAGGATAATATAGGCCCAAAAAATATAATCAGCATTGAAGGTAAGGAAAACAATTCACAGCTTTTTCTTCCTTTTATTTGGATCCAAAATCCATCTAACATTTCCTGTGGTTGCTCCTGAAAAGGCTTATGACAAAATGGATAAGGCTGGCTACACAGGATATGCTGCTTACAGGAAAGGTTTTTATCTTGTTTAGCAGAAAAGTCATATCAGCTGATGATACGCCATCGTTAAACAAGGTGTGTATTTTGTCTTCTTTTAACCCTTTGTTTTTTTTTTTTAAAACAGTATTATACTTTGAGCTTGTTGTCTGTACATTTCCATCAATCACAAGTTATAAAATCCTCTGCTATTTGACAAGAAACTCAAAGTGGGAACGATGATGCTTGCGTCTTAAAAATACTTTTTTTATATTTTTAAATTTGTATGCTGTTTTTGGCCTCCTGAAATAAAAGGTCTATTAGTTCTGGTTTAAGTTATACTACCTGCCTGGAGTTTGCATGTTCTCCCTCTGCCTGCGTGGGTTTCCTCCGGGTACACCAGTTTCCTCCCACACTCCAAAGACATGCTGGTAGGTTAATTGCCTTCTGTCTAAATTGGCCCTAGTATATGAATGTGAGTTAGGGACCTTAGATAGTAAGCCCCTTGAGGGTAGGGACTGATGTGAATGTACAATATATATGTAAAGCCACCCCCATTAAATCATTCCCCGCATCTATTACCTTTTGTACCACCACCCCCTCCCTTTAGAATGTAAGCTCTATGAGCAGGGCCCTCTTGTCCCTTCTGTATTAAACTGTACTGTAATTGTACTGTCCCTCCTCTACATTGTAAAGCACTGCGTAAGCTGTTGGCACTATATAAATCATGCATTATAATAAAATGATAATAATAATAAAGCGCTGTGTAAAGAGATGGTGCTATATAAGTACCTGTAATGATAATAATACAACTTACTATGAGGCAGATCATTGTTTCACAACACAAGATATTTTTTGAAGAATATGCTGTGGAAGTCTCGTTTTTTTAAAAAAAAAAAATTTTTTATCTATGACGTTGATAGCATGCAAAATAACAATGTCCACTTGGATAAAAGTGCCTGAAGTGGAAGTGCAGTAAAATCTCTAGAGACTTCTTTTGATATATGCATGGTTGGCTGCATAAACCCCTCAAGTGTCTGTAAATACCAGACATTTACATAGCAGAACAAAATGTACTCTGGGGTAGTAAGTGTCCAAAAACCACTAAGCGCTAGAAGGATATAGACACAGAACTTCTAAAAAGGATAAGAATACAAAAGCCAAGAAATTTCATGGCATATGCCACACATCAAGTTTTATTATATTACAATAATAAGAGCTGATGGTAATTTAGGAGAGCTCAAAATAAATTATTCTAAACCATATCAATAACCCAAATAACATTAATATAAAATGTTAAGATCGTAAACTATCACCATACAAATAAAGCATAATGAAAACACATAAAATGAGGACTAATGGACAATCAATCACATGAAAAGTCCCAATAAACGGGTCTTTAAATTCCTTGATGGAAATTCTCGGATGACCCAAGTGAAATAACAAGTGTGTATAATTGTGGTATAGCAGCAGATCCAAAGGGCTTGCGACTCCCTCCACCAAGAAAACAGCAATACACCATTAGTGAAGATACAAGTCCAAACTGCTTACCAGATTTGTTTGACCACTTTAATTAAAAAGTAAATCAAACAGCGCCTGTACAGGTAATGCCTGTTCATATAGATGCTGGTGGAAATAACACAGGATAATACGTCCCCCTTCACAGACTCAGGCGGTCGAGAGCAGACCAGAGGAATATTCTGACCCGGAGAGAGATCGACATCTAGGTGACCTTCTAGGGAGAGGAGAAGAGAAGAGCAAGTGGAGGAGAGGTGGACCTTCACTTAGCTCAATGTCCAGCTTGTTGTATAAACAAAAACTTCTCCATTACTTCCTGGACAGACCTTGGAATGTGACACCTCCCAAGGTCTGTCCAGGAAGTAATGGAGAAGTTTTTGTTTATACAACAAGCTGGACATTGAGCTAAGTGAAGGTCCACCTCTCCTCCACTTGCTCTTCTCTTCTCCTCTCCCTAGAAGGTCACCTAGAAGTCAATCTCTCTCCGGGTCCGAATATTCCTCTGGTCTGCTCTCGACCGCCTGAGTCTGTGAAGGGGGACGTATTATCCTGTGTTATTTCCACCAGCAACTATATGAGCAGGCATTACCTGTACAGGCGCTGTTTGACTTACTTTTTAATTAAAGTGGTCAAACAAATCTGGTAAGCAGTTTGGACTTGTAACTTCACGAGTGGTGTATTGCTGTTTTCTTGGTGGAGGGAGTGGCAAGCCCTTTGGATCTGCTGCTATACCACAATTATACACACTTGTTATTTCACTTGGGTCATCCGAGAATTTTCATCAAGGAATTTTAAGACACGTTTATTGGGACTTTTCATGTGATTGATTGTCCATTAGTCCTCATTTTATATGTTTTCATTATGCTTTATTTGTATGGTGATTAGTTTACAATCTTAACATTTTATGTTAATGTTATTTGGGTTATTGATATGGTTTGAATAATTTTTCACGTTTAGAATAATTTATTTTGAGCACCCCTAAATTACCATCACTATCTAGTAAGGTGTTTTTTCCACTTCACTTTATAGGGAGCAGCCTTTTTTTGCTTTTTATATTATTGTTTTTTTTATTATTATTCATTTTTTATATTATTATTTTTTTACATGGCACGGAGTTTGCGCAGTTGAGGTTCAATTGCCCTTTTCACAATAATAAGAGCTGAATTGATCAAAATCTGAGTTGTCCCCTACTCAGTTTTGAGTGCTAACATTTATCTTTATTAGTAGGGTAAAGGGGTAGACGTTATAAGTGACTATAAGGTGATCAAGCAAGTCCCGCTGCCTAAGCTGACTAGGGGAAGTCAAAGAGGCTATGTATGAAAAGGGAAGGAGGAAGGCGTGTGACCTGATGCATTAATCAAGATAAAAAAAGTTTATTCCAATCAAATTGGTATATACAATAAAAATACTAAGTGTTCATGAATAAATAAATGACAGTGATCTCATTTGATAAAAATAGTATGAATTGATGCCCATACAAGGGATAAATAAATAAATGGCTAATGAGTTTCGAGGGGTTCCCTCTTCATCAGAGCCTTAGGCAGCCACAACTGGTCTGTAGGTTCTGATATGTCTATATAGAGAGAAACGACTGGATGGGAGGTATATTGCACGGTGAATTAGTAGTACATTCTTATAGGCAGATTCTCCTTTATTGTGGTAGTATTTCTTTCCACATTGCAGCACTCTCAGCATTGTAAGGGGATATATGTATATACACACATGGATGATGTCATCTATTGGTAATTGGTGTTGGTCTTCAAGACCCAATTGCTGGTTTGGATGTTGCAGCCAGTGGTCCATGGCTGGATGCCAAAATGGTTGCTTGGCTCTCCCTGCGGTCTCCCTGACGTGATGCTGTCTGGTGCTGTATGGTGTCCTGTACCAGATTACAGCCATCTGTGTCCACACTGACTTTAAATACTGTCCATGTTCAGTGTAGATGTAACAAAAATGTAAATGAAAGAACCACATCACTGTTAAATGGTCCAGATACAGCACTATTCCAATAAAAGTAAGGGGGATAATCCAAAGAGTATCCAACTTGTTCGGGGGTCCAAAAATGCTCTCTTCATCAGGGCTTCATTGAAAACAATGTGAATACGGTAGAAGGGAACTGGACCTTTATTAGTATTTTTCAGTGTAATTACAAGCACAGATCTTGCAGGTTTGGTATCCCATAGAGAAGACTTCATGTGTCTTTCTGTTCTGTCTGACATCCATCACCTGGACCAGAAGTGAGGGAAAATCTCCCTTATGGTGACACAGTGGGCAGTAATATCCTGACTGAGGTTCTAATGTTTTTTCACCCTATGTATATTGCTGCCTATGTCACTGTTGGGAAAGTTCTCATACTTCTAGGATACCTTGATCCCTTATCACTGTAGAACCCAGATGCCTAAAACACAGACCACTAGTGCTTAGTTTGCAGTCTGATGTACTTTAGACTTTCAGACCTTGCTTCAGGTCTGGAATACTGGTATTTGCACCCTGAGTCCCAGCAGATTTGGCATTCCTTAGCCAAATGTGACAGCTATGGTCCAGTACTAAGTTTAGGAGCTGAACTGATTGGCTCCTGGGCATGATAACCTGCTATAGCGCACTTAGGGTTGCCACCTTTTCTTCAAGCCAAACCTGAACACTTTAGCAGCGCCAGCAAATATTTTTTTTTGTAGTACGTTAAATTCATTACCACTGTACATTGTAATGAACAGCATTTTTTTATGTTGTATACACTATACATATAGTTTTGTGATTAAATAACATTTCTGGAGGGGGTGATGGGTGCAGTATGTACAGAAGAGGAGTGTGGAGGGTATGATGGGGGCAGTATGTACAGGAGAGGAGTGCTATTATGGGTGCAGTATGTACAGGAGAGGAGTGTGGAGGGTATGATGGGGGCAGTATGTACAGGAGAGGAGTGAGGAGGGTATGATGGGGGCAGTATGTACAGGAGAGGAGTGCGGAGGGTATGATGGGTGCAGTATGTACAGGAGAGGAGTGCGGAGGGTATGATGGGTGCAGTATGTACAGGAGAGGAGTGCGGAGGGTATGATGGGTGCAGTATGTACAGGAGAGGAGTGCGGAGGGTATTATGGGTGAAGTATGTACAGGAGAGGGGTGCGGAGGGTATGATGGGTGCAGTATGTACAGGAGAGGGGTGCGGAGGGTATGATGGGGGCAATATGTACAGGAGAGGGGTGCAGAGGGTAGCTGAACTGATTGGCTCCTGGGCATGATAACCTGCTATAGCGCACTTAGGGTTGCCACCTTTTCTTCAAGCCAAACCCGAACACTTTAGCAGCGCCAGCAAATATTTTTTTTTGTAGTACATTAAATTCATTACCACTGTACATTGTAATGAACAGCATTTTTTTATGTTGTATACACTATACATATAGTTTTGTGATTAAATAACATTTCTGGAGGGGGTGATGGGTGCAGTATGTACAGAAGAGGAGTGTGGAGGGTATGATGGGGGCAGTATGTACAGGAGAGGAGTGCTATTATGGGTGCAGTATGTACAGGAGAGGAGTGTGGAGGGTATGATGGGGGCAGTATGTACAGGAGAGGAGTGAGGAGGGTATGATGGGGGCAGTATGTACAGGAGAGGAGTGCGGAGGGTATGATGGGTGCAGTATGTACAGGAGAGGAGTGCGGAGGGTATGATGGGTGCAGTATGTACAGGAGAGGAGTGCGGAGGGTATGATGGGTGCAGTATGTACAGGAGAGGAGTGCGGAGGGTATTATGGGTGAAGTATGTACAGGAGAGGGGTGCGGAGGGTATGATGGGTGCAGTATGTACAGGAGAGGGGTGCGGAGGGTATGATGGGGGCAGTATGT
Source organism: Lithobates pipiens (assembly GCF_037356315.1). Classification (NCBI taxonomy): domain Eukaryota; kingdom Metazoa; phylum Chordata; class Amphibia; order Anura; family Ranidae; genus Lithobates; species Lithobates pipiens. The sequence continues at coordinate 451,400,582 of NW_027507748.1, read as the reverse complement.
ACAGGAGAGAAGTGCGGAGGGTATTATGGGGGGCAGTATGTACAGGAGAGGGGTGCGGAGGGTATGATGGGGGCAGTATGTACAGGAGAGGAGTGCGGAGGGTATGATGTGTGCAGTATGTACAGGAGAGGGGTGCGGAGGGTATGATGGGGGCAGTATGTACAGGAGAGGAGTGCGGAGGGTATGATGGGGGCAGTATGTACAGGAGAGGAGTGCGGAGGGTATGATGGGTGCAGTATGTACAGGAGAGGAGTGCGGAGGGTATGATGGGTGCAGTATGTACAGGAGAGGAGTGCGGAGGGTATGATGGGGGCAGTATGCACAGGAGAGGAGTGCGGAGGGTATGATGGGTGCAGTATGTACAAGAGAGGGGTGCGGAGGGTATGATGGGGCAGTATGTACAGGAGAGGAGTGCAGAGGGTATGATGGGGGCAGTATGTACAGGAGAGGAGTGCGGAGGGTATGATTGGGGCAGTATGTACAGGAGAGGAGTGCGGAGGGTATGATGGGTGCAGATGGGTGCAGTATGTACAGGAGAGGAGTGCGGAGGGTATGATGGGTGCAGTATGTACAGGAGAGGGGTGCGGAGGGTATGATGGGGGCACTATGTACAGGAGAGGGGTGCGGAGGGTATGATGGGGGCAGTATATACAGGAGAGGGGTGCGGAGGGTATGATGGGGGCAGTATGTACAGGAGAGGGGTGCGGAGGGTATGATGGGGACAGTATGTACAGAAGAGGAGTGTGGAGGGTGGAGAGGAGTGTGGAGGGTATGATGGGAACAGTAGGTACAGGAGAGGAGTGAGGAGGGTATGATGGGGGCAGTATGTACAGGAGAGGAGTGCGGAGGGTATGATGGGTGCAGTATGTACAGGAGAGGAGTGTGGAGGGTATGATGGGTGCAGAATGTACAGGAGAGGAGTGCGGAAGGTATGATGGGTGCAGTATGTACAGGAGAGGGGTGCGGAGGGTATGATGGGTGCAATATGTACAGGAGAGGGGTGCAGAGGGTATGATGGGGGCAGTATGTACAGGAGAGGAGTGCGGAGGGTATGATGGGGGCATTATGTACAGGAAAGGGGTGCGGAGGGTATGATGGGGGCAGTATGTACAGGAGAGGAGTGCGGAGGGTATGATGGGGGCAGTATGTACAGGAGAGGAGTGCGGAGGGTATGATGGGGGCAGTATGTACAGGAGAGGAGTGCGGAGGGTATGATGGGGGCAGTATGTACAGGAGAGGAGTGCGGAGGGTATGATGGGGGCAGTATGTACAGGAGAGGAGTGCGGAGGGTATCATGGGGGCAGTATGTACAGGAGAGGAGTGCAGAGGGTATGATGGGGGTAGTATGTACTCTGGGGGTGATATAAGCTGGGGGGGAGTTGGGGGCTGACAAGCAGTCAGAAAGGGATGTCTATAATTAAAAAAAAAAAAAGCTATTGTGGTCATGCAGGGCTGGTGCAAGGATTTTTGACACCCTAGGCCGGTGAAGGTGAACCTTGGCACCCCAGATGTTTTGGAACTACATTTCCCATGATGCTCTGGCACGTTGCAGTGCAGTGGAGCATCATGGGAAATGTAGTTCCAAAACATCTGGGGTGCCAAGGTTCGCCATCACTGCCCTAGGCGAAACCTCATTTTGCCGCTTCACCCCTGACTTCACCCCCTTTGTCCTGCCCATGTATACCCAACCTTTTTAATGAAGCACCCATCAAATGCAGCCCACCAGTGCCCATCAAATGCAGCCTCAGCAGCGCCCATCAAATGCAGCCTCAGCAGCGCACATCAAATGCAGCCTCAGCAGCACCCATCAAAGCCACCTCACCAGTGCCCATCAATGCAGCCTCACCAGTGCTCATCAAAGCAGCTTCACCAGTGCTCATCAATGCAGCCTCCCCAGCGCCCATCAATGCAGCCTCCCCAGCGCCCATCAATGCAGCCTCCCCAGCGCCCATCAATGCAGCCTCCCCAGTGCCCATCAATGCAGCCTCCCCAGTGCCCATCAATGCAGCCTCCCCAGTGCCCATCAATGCAGCCTCACCATCACCCATCAATGCAGCCTCACCAGCACCCATACAAGCAGCCTCACCAGCGCCCATCAATGTAGCCTCACCTGTGCACATCAATGCAGCCTACTCATGCCCATCAATGAATGTTTGCTTGCTTCTATTCATTCAGGAGTTGGGACACAGACACAGTCCTCCGCCGCCACTGCGCCTCTCACACTATGTACGAACGGAGCGGTGGCTACCTGCTGATGCTGAGACTTAGTTGCTTGTTGCAAAGAGAACAAAGTAGTAACACCAGTGGCAGGGCGCCCCTAGGCAGCAGTGCGCCCTAGGCGGCTGCCTAGTTTGCCTAGTGGTAGCACCGGCCCTGTGGTCATGTACTAAAATATACAACAATACTATTCAATGAAAACAATCTGTTATAAGATGCTGCCCCCCAGCACTCTGTATGCACAGATGATGTGAAGGTAATGTATGACCATTCATATATACTGTGTTATCCAGGCTCTGAGTCTGGACTATCAGGGGTGTAAACTCACCACATACACAGGGGGTTAAGTGAATGGTCATAAATGACATCACATAATCTGGACAGAGGATGAGGGAAGTTTGTGTACATAGATAAGTGTGCTGCTTGGGAGATACTGTGATCAGACTGCAGACTCCCCCCACATACTCACTGCTGTCTCTTCCGATTCTGCTTATCTTAAACCTTCACAAAAGAAACCCTCCTGGAATTTTGCTTAGTAAAATAAAAAAAGTCAGCTCACCTCTTGATGAGCAGAAGCCCGAAAGCAGCTCCAGTGATCTTCTCAGCTCCGCCTCCCCCTTCTTCCAGACCACGGCACTAGTGATTGCAGAGGGGGGAACAGAGATAATGGAGATCCTGCAGGAGCCTAGAGGGGGAGACAGAAAGGAGCTTCAGATTGCCAACACACACACATAAAAGCACAGTGTGTGTATTTATTGAGATGAAATGATACTTCTGCTGTGACTGTCTCCACAGTGGCATGTATTCTAATGAAGCTCCCCCCTGCCAGAATGGTCTGTCCGGGTTTCAGGCAGTCTGAAAACCGGGCAGATGATTCAGAACCCAGGCTGTCCGGGTGAATCCCGTACAGGTGGCAACCCTAAAGCCCCGTACACACGAGCGGACTTATGTCCGTCAGACTTCCAAAGGAGTTCCGTCGGAGTTCTGCTGGAATTCCGACGGAGTTCTGACAGACTTTTCGGCCGAACGGACTTGGCCACACACAATCACACTAAACTCCGACGGATTCGAACGTGATGACGTACGACCCGACTCGAATAAGGAAGTTCATAGCCAGTAGCCAATAGCTGCCCTAGCGTCGGTTTTAGTCCGTCGGAGTAGCATACACACGAGCGGATTTTTCGAAGGGGACCGGGTCCGGCGGAGTTGCTTCGGGAAAATTTGAAGCATGTTCCATATTCTAAAGTCCTTCGGACTTTGGCGAGTCAAAAGTCCGTTGCAGCCCACACACGATCGGATAGTCTGACGGACTCAGTCCTTCGGACTTTGGATGTTGAAAAGTCCGCTCGTGTGTACGCGGCATAAGACAGATGTAAAAAAAACACAGATTTTTACATACTGTCTCTGGTTTTACTGAGACTGACAACCCTGGTGGGGCCCCTAGTGGCCCGGGGCCCTCGGGCAGTGCCCGAGTGGCCAAATGGTCAGTCCGCCCGTGGTCACGGTGTAACATTGTAGGGGGAATTATCCCTACTAAATGAGAACTTCCACTTTGTCACTGTCATCTTTAAGGAAGATACTAAGGAAAAAAAAATCCTCATAAAACACCATCCTAATGAACAAAAGTCTGTCCAATATAAAAGGAAAACACTTTTTTGATATATATTACAAAAAAAAATATGGCACCATGGACATGTCCAGAGTCTCACTAAAGTGTAATTAATGGTGAAAAGTTGGTGATAAGTCTTTTCACTGCTTAGCATGATTATAAGCCACCAGTGAGGTATTTAATAAGAGTGTTGAGTCAGGGCGAAACTACAAAAACAGGGAAAATCAAATTCTTTCTCTTCACCATGAATTCTTAGTAAGTACAATAAGTGACAGTCACAGTGATAAATACAGAGAAAAGCCCATTTGATTTATCATTAAGTCAGACTTGTTGTTCTAGGCCTTTTTTGGTGAAAGAGTCATTTTACACATTATCAGGCTTAACTACAGGATTGCTTGTAGTGAAAAGCATTCTATAGGACGCCTTGCATCACATAGCTCTTTGTTTCCTTCTCCATTTGCCCCTTCAGAGGGAATTTATTGCTTGCAACTGCCAAACCACTAAAACATTTGAGGCCTGTGCACACCATTTTTTGTGTTAATGTATGTCGCCTTACTACACACAAGTGCATCAGTGCTACACTGCTCAGCACAACATACCTTGCAATAATTGTGCATTGTATTGCATGTCCTAATTTTTTGACAGTGTACCACAGCGTATGTTAGTGTGTTGCGCTGAACTGCAACACATATCTACCACAAGGTGCATTGTGATGCCATTCAGAATCAATGACACATCATTATATCATGCACTTAATATTTGTTGTGGTAAAATGCAGTGTGTTATGTTATTGTAGTTTATGAAATAGACGCGTGTAGTGGCGGGCTCCTAAAGCATGTTGTTTTCAAAATTAAACTCTACCTAAACTGCAGTTAGGTTTGGGTATTATTTGTCTAAATTTGACTTCTATATCAGTCTGACTGGACTGTGAACTGTTCAGCCTGGCCACAGGGGGCACTGTCTCTTCTGGCAGGCGTGGAACTAGGGTCTGGTCAGGTGTTTAAATTGCTCTCTCCCATGGAGTCAAGTCAGTGGCCCTCTTGCTGTGCCCTCTGGGAGAGAGTATTTAAGATGCGGACATCACGTGGTTCGGCTTTTCCGGTCCAGTATGATGTGCTGACAACTTGGTCCTGCTCCTCATGACCAGCCCCCAGGAAGGCTATGGCCTGGGGTGCAGATCCACCCGACTGTAATGCCTCGGGGCTGGCTAGCCCAGGGCAAGGAAACTAAAGGAGGATTCTGAGGTGGTTGGGTGCCGTCTCTGGTTCGGGAGAGACCAATTGTACTTTGGGCATTTCAGGGGAGGACTCTTTAGAAGAACACCACGTATGGGTTGATTTTCTTAACAAGAGCCTGGAAGGGCTGAAGTTACCGAAAGAATCTGGTCTTGTAGATATCGCCAAGCAGGATGAAAAATTCAGGTATCCTACAAGTGTTCTACAGCTTAGTTTCCCTACATGTTCTTCAACAATGTCTGTGACAAAGACTTTGTTCCTGAGTAAGCACCTTGTTGGCTGTTAGGCCTTGTGAGAGAGGGACTGTCCAACCTGAGTTCATCCAGCTGCGAGTGGCTATTCTCTGGATGCAGTCAAAGTAAGCAAGTTCTTTAAAGTTTTTTGGACTTTAACATTGAGCGTACCTGAACTTCCCTTTCCAACCCTCTGATTCCAAGTTGAAAGACTGTTCAATGGTTTGAGTTTTGCAAATAAAATCCATTCAACTGGATCTATTGTCAGTCTCAAGTTACTGGGTCATCTACCATGGGACATCCCCTAGACGTGTCACAAGGAGAATGGAAGGTAATGGTAAGCCCAAAAATAACCAGCAGCTCCTTCGGGGGTTAGTGCTACACGCGTTAAGTACTGAGTTGATCATCACTGCTTTTGGAGGTTCACATCTCTGAGAGTGATTGAAAATTGAGTGTGTACTCCCCCTAGTGGCTCTTAAACAAACAGCTATATGTAATATAATAGAAAAATCTGGAACAAGCATGTAAAATGTGAAAGTCCCATAAAAGTTACTTTATATCGACACCCCTGAAACTGCACCCCCTTATTGGGACGACGCTGAGACATAGTTATAGTGCCGCCACCAAAGCCTCTCTTATCTCGATGCTCTCTCCCCTGCTCCCCATATTGGGTCATCCGAGTTTTGAACCGGGTCTCCACTATTGTACCTATGCAGCGCTAGTTGACTCCGCCCACGACCATGTAGCCAAATTTTTGGTGGGGGGCCAATGGCCCTCTCTGACGGAACTTACGGTGCCGTCGGGACCATATGGTCTCCCGTTCTGGCCAGCCTTACAGTTACACCATTTCCTGCATTCACTACCACACCCCCGGGAATTCGCACAACATCTGACGTCATTTGAGCAATTGTGGTCGACGACGGATCCCCTGACCCATGTATTGTCCCAGACTTATGCCCTCTTATCCTCGCCTGTAGACCAGCCTGATTTGCCCTGTCTGGCCAAATGGGAGCGGGATCTTGACTGTCAATTCTCACCACTACAAACGAACCACATAGTCACTCTGGCCCTCAAATCTTCTCTCTGTACCAAAATTCAAGAATCTAACTTCAAGATCCTTACCCGTTGGTACCTGGCCCCCTCCAGGCTGAGCAGATGCTCCCCTTCGTCCTCGGATCAGTGCTGGCGCTGTAATGAGGAGGAGGGTACACTGCTGCATATGTTCTGGTCTTGCCCCAGGCTGCGGTCGTTCTGGGAGGGGGTGCGTCGCATCTCTCAGAGGTTTGCGGCCTACCCCATCCCGGTAGACGCCGCTTTCTTTTTGCTCCATCTCTCAGTGACACCCCTTAAACAGTATCGGAAATCGCTTATATGCCATCTGCTAAACGCAGCTAAGGCATGTATCCCCCTTCACTGGAAACAAAGCTCCCCCCCGGACAGTGGCACACTGGCTGCGGAAAGTAGAAGACATACGGAAATTGGAAGACCTAATTCTAACTTCACAACACAAACAAGAACAATACAAAAAAACTTGGGACATCTGGTGTTTGTTCATATTCTCCGCTGAAGGACAATCCTTGCTTAAACCTTGATTCTCCCCCGACCCCCCCTGTGGGTCCGATGAATGCACCACCGCCATGTCTATTGGTTATTCCTTCTCCAGTCTGTCACCCTCTTCTTTTCTCCTCTTGCTCCCCCCTCCCCCTCTCTTTTTTCTCTTCCCCTCTTCTGTCCCTGTCCCTCCCAGGTTCTTCCCCCTATACCCCTCCGGCAGCTCTGGGTTTTCTCCCCGTGACTAGTGGGGCGAGACTCAGATGTTGTACCCCGTTTCTGTACCTCCTCAATGAGCTTTCACACCCACGGTTTTTACTTCAGACGAAAGCAAGGATATACTGTGCACCCCTTTGTTTCAACATGTCTTGCTCATTGCATTGCTTGGATTGCTACTATTTTTTTTTTTGTATCACATTGCTTTTTGTATTCCGGGCTCTATTTGTTCTGGTTGTTATTTCTGCTTGTATTGTGGGGTACTTTTCTGCCGGAAATAAATAAAAAGTTACTTTATATCAAAGAGGATCTTTAAACACACAAAAAAAAAGCTTTGCACCGTCGTAATTTTCCTCCATCCACAATCTAAAATCTAACCACATCACCATGCCTCCCAACTTTTTGAGATGGGTACGAGGAACACCTATTAGCTACAGTATGTAGGCATAGGACACCCCCCCCCCCCCCACCATGCTCCCTTAAGGGTCGGTTCACATCACAAAAACGTACTCCAGATACGTTCTGGATGTGTTTCTGCTTGCATGTTTTTTAATGCTTTTTTGGCGCATCCCAGTGCGTTTTTGATGCGTTTCCAGATGCTTTTTTCTTATTTCTTTCTGTTTTGTTTTTTTCACTGTACTGGGGTCTGGTGGATTTTTGATGCATTCCAGTGCATTTTTGATGCATTTACCACCTTCCAATACAGTCCAGTGCAGGAAAAATGTAGCATGTGCTACTTTTTTCCTGGAACTGGAAAGTCCTGGAACTGACTGCACTGGTGTGAACTATGCCATTGGAAACCATATAACCTACTTTCCATGCATTTTTGATGCAGAAAAAAAAACTGCACTGAACTGCATGTGGTGTGAACTGGCCCTAAGACCCCTTTCACACTGGGCCGAATACGGTTTAGTGGCTTTAGTGGCCGAATACGGCCACTAAATCGACGGTGAATCAGAGCTAAAAATAACACTGTTTACCGCCAATGCTGCTCCCACCCCATTGTGAATGGGGCCTAAAGGAGAATTATACAAAAAACTGATTGGTCCTTATTTTTTTTTTTCTGTTTCAATATTTTTTATTGAAAAGTTGAATAAACAGAAATAAACAAGAGACTACAATCTGCTCCTTGTGCGCCCTCGCAGGGGCTACAAAGCATGAATGTAAAACCAAAGGGCCAGCCATCACATTATACTTATAATAAACAGAAGAAAAAAGAGTGAATATGAGTGGGGGATGGTATCGAGACTGGTTCCAGAACCAGGCAACTCGTTCCCTCGTCGTTTCCGGAGGGCAGGCCCTTCTTCCACCACCCCCTCCAACGGGGGGCAGCAGAATTCGTTAGCAATGGGAGAGATTACAAAGAAAAGTCAAGAAAAATAGGGAACAAAAGAAGAAAAGATAGAGAGACAAGAAGGGGAAGGAAGGGGGGGGGAACGTTCGGGTGTGGGTGCCTCGCCAAGAGAAGTCAGACCAAGCCCAGGCATGCAGCTTGGAGCGCGGGGAACTCATAAGAGATCCACGGCTCCCAGATTTGTAGAAATTTAGCATGAGAATCATGAACAATACTGGACATACGTTCCTGCAGTTACATTGCAGTCATGCGGGTTTTAACACCTTGAAAATCTACCCGTTGGGACTTCCAGGCTTGGGCAATGGTCCGCTTGGCCGCTATAAATAGATACAGTAAGTAGCCAACTTCTGTTGAGGGCCCCGCAAACCAGGTACCGGGCAATGTAGGAGAGCTAGCTTAGGGTCCCTTCGGATGGTTAGGTGGAAAAGTGTCTGCAGCAAACCAAAAATCCTCGACCAGAACCCCACCAGCCTTGGGCAAGCCCACCATGTATGCATAACATCACCTCGCTGTCCACAGTTGCGGAAGCACCTGTCCGTACTCCCAGGGAAAGCCCGAGCTGTGCGGGCAGGTACCCAATACCATCGGAGCATTACTTTATATGCAGCCTCCAGGGTATTTGTATTGAACGAGCATTTGGTGATTGTTTTACAGGCCCTGCTCCAGTCCTCTGGGTCCACTGGGGTCTGAAGGTCCTTTTCCCATTGAGTCATATAAGAGAGGGGTGCTGATGGCAAACGGCTATTCAGGGAGGCATAAATGGCCGAAATAAGGCCTGGGGACCCTGGGGCGTGTTTGCATGAGTGTTCAAAAAAATTTTTTTGGAATGGGTAGGTGGACCTGCGGCGCAACGCTGCAATCCAGTGCTTTAATTGGATAAAGTGATAATGTTCGCTAGCCGGCGCCCCTTTTGTTTCCCGGATACTCTCCCAGGAGGGGAATAGGCGTGAGGAAAGGAAATTTTGGACTCGTGGGTAGCCATGTGAGGACCACCAGGAAAATGCCTCTTATATTTTTTTTTAACCACTACAATTCCTTTATACTGGATTTAAAAATCCAGCAATTTAGAAATCAGATGAAAGATCTAGCACTGGGAAATGCATTTTGAAAGATAAAAAGTGCATTTTATATACAACTATATAATTTAGACCAAAATGAGGGACAAATGAGGAGGAATGAGGGACAGAGGGACTTTGTTCCAATCAGGGACATTCACTCGAAATTAGTGACAGTTGGGAGCCATGCCATCATCTATCCCAGAATGCATTATATTCCACACAGTGGCTGGAGGAAGGATTTGGCACCACATCACCAGGGAGCTGGCTTAAAGCGGGAGTCTGCCGTTTTTTTTTTAAAAGCCAGCAGCTACAAATACTGCAGCTGCTGACTTTTAAAATAATGACACTTACCCGCCCAGCGTGCCCGCGATGTCGGCACCCGAAGCCAATCTCTCGATCATCTCTCGGGTGCTGCCGCCGCCATCTTGGGTATGGGAATCAGAAAGTGGAGCCTTGCGGCTTAATTTCCCGGGTTCCCTACTGTGCATGCGCGAGTCGCGCTGCGCAATAAGGATGGTCCCCGCTGTCTCTGGGATCTGTGTGTTTCCCAGCAGGCAGCGGGGGACCTTCGGAAAGGGGCGTAGATTCTGCGGAAAGGGGCGTAGCTTCTGCAGAATCTACGCCGGAAGTGGGTGCAGATACCTGTACTGTACAGGTACCTGCACCCCCCTCCCCCCTGAAAGGTGCCAATTGTGGCGCCGGAGGGGGGGAGGGTTCCAATGAGCAGAAGCTCCACTTTAGGGTGGACCTCCGCTTTAAAGAACCAGAAGACAGATGGCTCCTGACGATGAAAGAAAGCAAGAGGTTAGCGCGGGACCAGGTGTGCAGCAGCGGCGCAGTGGATTGCCGCATGCTTAATTTGAGCAATGCTTAATTTGCTGGGCATATACTTTTTATTTATTTTTATTTTTTTAGGATAATTTAGTAGAAAAACAAACAAAAAAACACAGGGGGTGGGGAGTTCCATTGCAGTAGTAGCTGGCTGAAATTCCATGTGCTTTCCCCTTTACTTCCCCTTTAACGTTCTCCTTTCGTGGTGTGACTTCTTTTTTCTCACCAGCAGATGGAGCCAGAGCTTTAGTCTCCAGCTTACTGCACGTCCCTAGCTTTAAAACGTCACGTCCGCTTCCGGTTTTCCGTGCCCTTTCACACTCATCACGTTACTTTACCATCAGCGAATAGGATTCCTACTCCGGCAGTGTGGGGGTTAACATGCTAGTGACTCCTAATTGGTCTGACGGTATCCAATGGATGGCTAGGTGATGGTTGCCGGGCTGCAGAGGTGTCATGGCGCATTGGACCCGCTTTGAGAAGGAGCAGGAGAGGGATGTGAAGGAGCTGGTGTCCTGTGTGAGCGGACTGCACGATGACAGTGACAGGAACTTTCAGCTGGGCCTGCAGTACGCCTTGTCCAACTTCAGGTGTGATATACATTAACACTCTATGACTTCTAGCAGAATTCTCATTGTCAATGACAGGAATAGTGTCCCAATGGTTGTTGTCTCTGACAGGAATAGTGCCCCAATTGTTGGTGTCTGTGACAGGAATAGTGCCCCAATTGTTGGTGTCTGTGACAGGAATAGTTCCCCAGTCGTTGGTGTCTGTGACAGGAATAGTTCCCCAGTCGTTGGTGTCTGTGACAGGAATAGTTCCCCAGTCGTTGGTGTCTGTGACAGGAATAGTTCCCCAGTCGTTGGTGTCTGTGACAGGAATAGTTCCCCAGTCGTTGGTGTCTGTGACAGGAATAGTTCCCCAGTCGTTGGTGTCTGTGACAGGAATAGTTCCCCAGTCGTTGGTGTCTGTGACAGGAATAGTTCCCCAGTCGTTGGTGTCTGTGACAGGAATAGTTCCCCAGTCGTTGGTGTCTGTGACAGGAATAGTTCCCCAGTCGTTGGTGTCTGTGACAGGAATAGTTCCCCAGTCGTTGGTGTCTGTGACAGGAATAGTTCCCCAGTCGTTGGTGTCTGTGACAGGAATAGTTCCCCAGTCGTTGGTGTCTGTGACAGAAATAGTTCCCCAGTCGTTGGTGTCTGTGACAGGAATAGTTCCCCAGTCGTTGGTGTCTGTGACAGGAATAGTTCCCCAGTCGTTGGTGTCTGTGACAGGAATAGTTCCCCAGTCGTTGGTGTCTGTGACAGAAATAGTTCCCCAGTCGTTGGTGTCTGTGACAGAAATAGTTCCCCAGTCGTTGGTGTCTGTGACAGGAATAGTTCCCCAATTGGCATCAGTGGCAGGAATAGGGCCCCAATCGTTGGTGTCGGTGGCAGGAATAGGGCCCCAATCGTCGGTGTCGGTGGCAGGAATAGGGCCCCAATCGTCGGTGTCGGTGGCAGGAATAGGGCCCCAATCGTCGGTGTCGGTGGCAGGAATAGGGCCCCAATCGTCGGTGTCGGTGGCAAGAATAGGGCCCCAATCGTCGGTGTCGTGGCAAGAATAGGGCCCCAATCGTCGGTGTCGTGGCAAGAATAGGGCCCCAATCGTCGGTGTCGTGGCAAGAATAGGGCCCCAATCGTCGGTGTCGTGGCAAGAATAGGGCCCCAATCGTCGGTGTCGTGGCAAGAATAGGGCCCCAATCGTCGGTGTCGTGGCAAGAATAGGGCCCCAATCGTCGGTGTCGTGGCAAGAATAGGGCCCCAATCGTTGGTGTCTGTGGCAGGAATAGGGCCCCAATCGTTGGTGTCTGTGGCAGGAATAGTGCACCAATCATTGGTGTCGGTGGCAGGAATAGTGCACCAATTGTCGGTGGCAGGAATAGTGCACCAATTGTTGGTGTCGGTGGCAGGAATAGGGCCCCAATCGTTGGTGTAGGTGGCAGGATTAGGGCCCCATTGTCGGTGTCGATGGCAGGATTAGGGCCCCATTGTCGGTGTCGATGGCAGGATTAGGGCCCCATTGTCGGTGTCGATGGCAGGATTAGGGCCCCATTGTCGGTGTCGATGGCAGGAATAGGGCCCCATTGTTGGTGTCGGTGGCAGGAATAGGGTCCCATTGTTGGTGTCGGTGGCAGGAATAGGGCCCCATTGTTGGTGTCGGTGGCAGGAATAGGGCCCCATTGTTGGTGTCGGTGGCAGGAATAGGGCCCCATTGTTGGTGTCGGTGGCAGGAATAGGGCCCCATTGTTTGTCTGTGACAGGAAAAGTTCCCCTATTGTTGGTGTCTGTGACAGGAATAGTTCCCCAATTGTTGGTGTATGTGACAGGAATAGTCCCCCAATTGTCATCAGTGGCAAGAATAGTGGCCCCATTGTCGGTGTCGATGGCAGGAATAGGGCCCCATTGTTGGTGTCGGTGGCAGGAATAGTGCCCCATTGTTGGTGTCGGTGGCAGGAATAGTGCCTCATTGTTGGTGGCAGGAATAGTGCCCCATTGTTGGTGTCGGTGGCAGGAATAGGGCCCCATTGTTGGTGTCGGTGGCAGGAATAGGGCCCCATTGTTTGTCTGTGACAGGAAAAGTTCCCCTATTGTTGGTGTCTGTGACAGGAATAGTTCCCCAATTGTTGGTGTATGTGACAGGAATAGTCCCCCAATTGTCATCAGTGGCAAGAATAGTGGCCCCATTGTCGGTGTCGATGGCAGGAATAGGGCCCCATTGTTGGTGTCGGTGGCAGGAATAGTGCCCCATTGTTGGTGTCGGTGGCAGGAATAGTGCCTCATTGTTGGTGGCAGGAATAGTGCCCCATTGTTGGTGTCGGTGGCAGGAATAGGGCCCCATTGTTGGTGTCGGTGGCATGAAAAGGGCACCATTGTTGGTGTCGGTGGCAGGAATAGGGTCCCATTGTTGGTGTCGGTGGCAGGAATAGGGCCCCATTGTTGGTGTCGGTGGCAGGAATAGGGCCCCATTGTTGGTGTCGGTGGCAGGAATAGGGCCCCATTGTTGGTGTCGGTGGCAGGAATAGGGCCCCATTGTTTGTCTGTGACAGGAAAAGTTCCCCTATTGTTGGTGTCTGTGACAGGAATAGTTCCCCAATTGTTGGTGTATGTGACAGGAATAGTCCCCCAATTGTCATCAGTGGCAAGAATAGTGGCCCCATTGTCGGTGTCGATGGCAGGAATAGGGCCCCATTGTTGGTGTCGGTGGCAGGAATAGTGCCCCATTGTTGGTGTCGGTGGCAGGAATAGTACCTCATTGTTGGTGGCAGGAATAGTGCCCCATTGTTGGTGTCGGTGGCAGGAATAGGGCCCCATTGTTGGTGTCGGTGGCAGGAATAGGGCCCCATTGTTTGTCTGTGACAGGAAAAGTTCCCCTATTGTTGGTGTCTGTGACAGGAATAGTTCCCCAATTGTTGGTGTATGTGACAGGAATAGTCCCCCAATTGTCATCAGTGGCAAGAATAGTGGCCCCATTGTCGGTGTCGATGGCAGGAATAGGGCCCCATTGTTGGTGTCGGTGGCAGGAATAGTGCCCCATTGTTGGTGTCGGTGGCAGGAATAGTGCCTCATTGTTGGTGGCAGGAATAGTGCCCCATTGTTGGTGTCGGTGGCAGGAATAGGGCCCCATTGTTGGTGTCGGTGGCATGAAAAGGGCCCCATTGTTGGTGTCGGTGGCAGGAATAGGGCCCCATTGTTGGTGTCGGTGGCAGGAATAATGCCTCAAGGGCTGGATAAAGGCAAGCAAAGGGCCACAGTTTAGGGACTGCTAATTTAAATAGTCCATGTCAGCAGAACACAAGTATAGATTCTTAACCACTTCCATACCGGGCCTATTCTGACACTTCTCTCCTACATGTAAAAATCATCTTTTTTCAATCTTTTTTTGCTTGAAAACTACTCAGAACACCTAAACATATATATGGGGTTTTTTTTGTTTTTGTTTTTAGAGCAGAGACCATAGGGAATAAAGTGGTGGTTGTTGCACCTTTTTATGTCTTATGGTATTTGGGCAGAACATTTTTACATATAGTGTGTGTGTGTGTGTGTGTGTGTGTGTGTATAATATAATATATGTGTATATATAGCAAAACACTAAAGTTAGCCCAGTTTTTTTGTATACTATGAAAGGTGATGTTACGCTGAGTAAATAGCTACCTAACATGTTACACTTTAAAATTGTGCGCACTCATGGCGCCAAACTTCAGTACCATAGGTGTGACCCTTAATTTTAGGGGTGGCCCTAATTTTTTTTACTGGTTACCTGTTTAGAGTTACAGAGGAGGTCTTGCATTAAAATTATTGCCCTCGCTGTAACCTTCGCGATGATACCTCGCAGTTTGAATGCCGTTTACATATGTGGGTGCAACATATGTATGCATACACTTCTGCATGTGAGCACGTAGGGACTGTGGCACTTTTTATTTTTTTATTTTTATTTTTTTTGTTTTTTTCTTTTCTTTTTTTCCACTTTCCCTTTAAATTGTAGAATAGACAAGAAAATACTGTGATAAAAAATGGAACAAAAAAAGGGAACAAAAAAATGGAGAAAACCAAATAAACACAATACATCCCTCCGCCACAGCGGCAGCAGCTCTAAATTGTGAGATATGCACAAATGTAAACGTAGTAACAAGAAAAAAAGCTGTGCTCACTAATGTTTATGTGATATATATAAACCACTATTAATGTAAAATAAAAAGACAATCCAATATTGATAATGAAAAATAAAGTCCAAATAAAATGTGAATAGAAGCTGTAATCAAACAGACACCACCAACGTGTGATCCACCACCACATGAATTGCACCCTTACCAGAGGCAAGCTTAATTAAAGCCTGTATGTATCCAAACATCAACTCGATAATAGTGCTTCCACAGACCACCTGGGTAATATTCGTGCAGTGGGAGACGTTTTCAGATTCTGTTCGCTGTCATCACCCTTCCTTATATAAACGTCAATGATGGACCAGAGATGGCAACAACTGAACAGAGGGCACCTTCGTCATAAATTCATAAAAATCGAAGAAAGACCGTGTGTGCCGCTACAGCCGCCCTCTCCACCCGCTCTCCGCTACAACTCTGTAAAAACATAAAAAGGGTCACAGTGCAGCAGCACAGGTGACTGGGACAGATTGTTGCCCCCCCCAATAACGGAAAAGCCTCAACAAGGACAGTCATTATTATTATCTGGTGGTATTTTATATAAATATTAGTCCCTGCACTAAATAACACATCTCCCCCTCTTTTACCCACAGCTGCTGGAAAATAAGTGTTTAGACCCCTTTCATCAGTAGTTAAAAAGAAAGACAGTCTATGTTCAATTTTGCAAATTTCCAACTGTATCTCCACCCCTGTGTGGTATAAATATACTATATTACCAAAAGTATTGTGACACCTGCTTTTCCACACACATGAACTTTATAGGCACCCCAATCTTGGTCCGTAGGGTTCAATATTGCGTCGGACCCCACTTTGCAGCTATAACAGCTTCAGCTCTTCTAGGAAAGCTGTCCACAAGGTTTAGGCGTGTGTCTATGGGAATGTTTGACCATTCTTCCAGAAACACATTTGTGCAGTCAGTAACTGATGTTGGATAAGAAGGCCTGGTTCGCAGTCTCCACTCAAATTCATCCCAAAAGTGTTCTATTGGGTTGAGGTCAGGACTCTGTGCAGGCCAGTCAAGTAGCTCCACCCCAAACTTGCTCATCCATATCTTTATGGACCTTGCTTTGTGCACTGTAATGTTGGGGCCATCTCCAAACTGTTCCCACAAAGTTGGCAGCATGAAATTGTCCAAAATGTCTTGGTATCTTGATGCATTAAGTGTTCCCTTCACTGGAACTAAGGGGCCAAGTCCAACCTTTGAAAAATAACCCCACACCTTAATCTCCCACCTCCACCAAATAATTTAGACCAGAGTCCAGACCTCAACCCAATAAAACACCTTTGGGATGAATTAGAGCAGGGACTGCGAGCCAGACCTTTTCGTCCACATCAGTGCCTGACCTCACAAATGCACTTCTGGAAGAATGGTCAAACATTCCTAAACCTTGTGGACAGCCGTCCTAGAAGAATTGAAGCTGTTAGAGCTGCAAAGGGTGGGTCAACTCAATATTGAACCCAAGGATTAAAGGGATTGTAAAGTCAATTATTATTATTTTTTTTAAATAACAAACATGTTATACTTACCTCCACTGTGCAGCCAATGGCTGCACTGCTTTCCATCCATCCACTCCAGCCAATCAGCGGCCAGGCTGAACGGTGGAAAGGACGTCGGGGGACGAGTGCGGGACTTTCGAGGGGTGAGGTAAGTAAAACGGGGGGCTGGGGGTGCCGGGACTGTCAGATGTTTTTTCACCTTAATGCATAGAATGCATTAAGGTGAAAAAACATTTACCTTTACAACCCCTTTAAGACTGGGCTGCCATTAAAGTTCATGTGCGTGGAAAGGCAAGCGTCTCAATACTTTTGGTAATATAGTGTAGATAAAAGGCTCCCTCTCGGTCAGGGCTTTTACATACACTATAAGCAGGGCTGAAAGCATACCCCAACTCCTCTCCTTTATTTCTCCGGCTGTAGTCCTCAACTCTAGCTGGCAATAACCACTTGCCGACCAGCTGCCATCGTCATATGGGGGCAGGTTGGCACGATCGTCGTAACTTTATGTCAGCTCCTTTAATCGGGATAGCAGGCGCCTGCTGCACAGTGGGGATGCCGATGCTCCTGACCGGCAGGCGCGATGACCGCTGGCCACGTGCGATTGCGGGCACGAGAGGCAGAACAGGGATGTGTGTGTATAAACAAATCCGTGTTCTGTGAGGAGAGGAGATGCAGATCATGATTTCCTAATAGCTAGGAACCACAATCTGCTTACAGTTAGAACACACACTAGGGAACACAGTTAACACCTTGATTGCCCCCCCCCCCCCCTAGTGTTAACCCCTTCCCTGCCGGTGACATTTATACAGTAATCAGTGCATTTTTATAGCACTAATTGCTGTAGAATTGTCAATCGTCCCAAAAATGTGTCGGATGTGTCCGCCATAATGTCGCAGTCTTGATAAAAATCACAGCTTGCCACCATTACTAGTAAAAAAAAAAAAAAAAAAATGCCATAAATCTATCCCCTATTTTGTAGATGCTATAACTTTTGTGCAAATCAATCAATATACTCTTATTGTGATTTTTACTGCCAAAAATATGTAGAAGAATACCTATTGGCCTATACTGAGAAAAAAAATTGCCTTTTAAAAAAAAAAAAAAAAAAAATGGGGATATTTATTATAGCAAAAAGTATAAAAATATATATATTTTTTTTTTCAAAATTGTCGCTTTTTTTGTTGTGTTTTGTTTATAGCACACATAAATAAAAAACGGAGAGATGATCAAATACCACCAAAAGAAAGCTCTATTTATAGGGAAAAAAAGGACGTCAGTTTTGTTTGGATACAATGTTGCATGTCCATGCAATTGTCAGTTAAAGCGACATAGTGCCATATCGCAAAAAATGGCCTGGTCATTGAGCAGCCAAATCTTCTGGGGCTGAAGTGGTTAACCTCCCACCTCTAATGCATATGATTTCCTTTTGGCTAGCTCTTGCTTTTAAAGGGGAATGCCATGCTCCAGTCTCCAATGCTTTTGTATAATCCCCCTCTAATCCCTTGGATTTCCATGGGCTAGCTTTTGCTGTGTTCAAGATTCACGTTCAAGATATGAGACTGCTGCTGGGTGTCGCTATATTGAATGTACAGATTTGCAACTGTCACTCAGATGACACTGTATATTGTATTCCCATTTCACCACAAGACATAATTGTTTACCGTATATACTCGAGTATAGGCCGACCCGAATATAAGCCGAGGCCCCCAATTTACCACAAAAAAACTGGGAAACGTATTGACTCGTGTATAAGCCGAGGGTGAGACATCCCTGTGTCCCGTCCGTCCCTGTGTCCCGTCCGTCCCGGTGTCCCGTCCGTCCCGGTGTCCCGTCCGTCCCGGTGTCCCGTCCGTCCCGGTGTCCCGTCCGTCCCGGTGTCCCGTCCGTCCCGGTGTCCCGTCCGTCCCGGTGTCCCGTCCGTCCCGGTGTCCCGTCCGTCTCGATGTCCCGTCCGTCGCTGTGTCCCGTCCATCCCTGCCTACCTGTGCCGATCTGCAGCCTCTGTGTGCCATGCTCTCCTCGTCCTCGGCGGCCATTCCTCTGTTCAAAAGCCTCCCTGTCTGTGATAGGCGGAACACTCAATTTCCCAGCAGTCAGTGTTCTGCCTATCACGGACATCCGCTCATTCTCATACTACGGACGAGGATGAGCGGATGTCCGTGATAGGCGGAACACTGACTGCTGGGAAATTGAGTGTTCCGCCTATCACAGACAGGGAGGCGCGGCTTTTGAATAGTAGAATGGCCGCCGTCTGTCTGCTCGACACGCTGATCGGGCAGGCAGACGGCGATGACTCGAGTATAAGCCGAGGGGGGCACTTTCAGCCTCAAAAAAGAGGCTGAAAATCTCGGCTTATACTCGAGTATATACGGTATGTAAAAAAAAAAGCCTGTCTGTTTTTAAAAACTAAATACTGTGCCAACTAGAATTTTTTTTTTTTTTCTTTTAGATTTCATCGATATCTGGATGTCAGCAGTCACCAGATTCACAGGACTTTGGATGGGTAACTTTTATTTTATTTTATGAGGCATTGAAATGAGCATGATGCACGTATCCATTTTTGAGAAATGTTTTTCTTTTTCTTAGGATGTATGAAAAGTTTGTGATTAATTCTGATTTGAGTAAAGCAGAAAGCTGGAAGAGGCTGACAGAGGAATTTTTAAACTTTCCTCTTCCAAACACTGAAGGAACAAAGGTGAGCTTGTTTAATTATTAAGAGTACTATGCAAAATAATCCTGTATATAGCTGAGATATATACCTAGCATGATAAGTGAAGCGCTCTGTAATTAAATGCTTGTCTGAAATCATGAATCAGGCAGACAGAAGTACAGTTAAATCTCAATTATTTTATAATAAAAAAAGTAAACAGAGTGAACATAGTCAAAACATAGCCAGAGTTAAGGAGCCTGAACAGATAATCAGACAAGCCAAAACGTCAGGGAGCCAGAGGTGAGCATAATAGTACAGCAAGCAGGATCTGGAGCCAGAAGGAATGTCAGCCAAGCAAGTCTTTAACAGGAACACAGGAGAGTGTCTCTATAGATGTGACCAAGGCAAAGGCAGAGATCATCTGGGCTGGACGGCTTAAGTAGGCAGGACTGACGAGCAGTATATCATCAACAGGTGAGTCACTGCGGAGAGAAAGGAGCTGGCAATTAGCCAACAGCTTAGCGGCCAGCTCAGAGAAGGAAGGTCTGAGCCCATCCCTGACAATCCTCTCCCTAAATTATACAATCTAAACAAAGTGATATGTATCCTAAAAATTTAATCTGTGTAATGTAACAAAAGCAAATAAACAATGTGAATCAGTATATAGCAGATATAATCCTTGAAATATACAGCAAGCAAAATATATATTGAAAATGTCACCATTTTTCAAGGTAAATATATTTCTAAAGATGCTATTGACATGACATTTTCACATGTCGGTAACAACCCATACAATCCATACATACAAAGAAACCAAAGCAAAACTAAGTTCAGAAATTAAGTTATGTGTACTAAAATGGAATGACACAGGGAAAAAGTATTGTACACATGAAGAAAGGGAGGTGCAAAAAAGCATGGAAAGCTAAGACACCAGCTGAAATATATCAGTAATTAGAAAGCAACCTGCTCCTTGTGAGTTCAAATTAATATCAGCTGGTTCAGTCTCAACTAATGGCCTAAAAAAGAGGTCACACAAGAAACATCTCATGATGAGTAAAAGCACAGAGCTCTCTCAAGACCATTGCAACCTTATTGTTGCCAAACATACTGATGGCATTGGTTACAGAGGGATTTCTAAACTTCTTAATGTTCCAGTAAGCACTGTTGGGGCCATAATCTGGAAGCAGAAACGACATAATTTCACCATAAACTTGTCACAACCAGGTGTTCCTCGCAAGGTTTCTGACAGAGGAGTGAAAAGAATTATCAGAACAGTTGTCCAGGAGCCAAGGACCACTTGTGGAGAGCTTCAAAAAGACCTGGAATTAGCAGATACAGTTGTTTCAAAGAAAACAATAAGTAATGCACGCCATGGCCTGTATGCACACTCGCCACTCAAGACTTCATTGCTGAAAAAAAAGCATGTTGAAGCTCACTGAAAGCTTGCCTCACAACATTTAGACAAGCCTTTGAAGTCTGGTCAGACAAGACCAAAATTGAACTCTTTGGATCCCACAATACACACCATGTTTGGAGGTGAAATAGCACTGCACACCACTCCAAACACCATACCAACAGTGAAGTTTTTTTCAGCATACAGTACTGGCAAACTTCATGCCATTGAAGGAAGGATGAATGGGAAAAATGTACCAAGATATTCTTGATAAAAAATCTGCTGCTATCTACCAGGATGATGAAGATGAAATGAGGGTGGTCATTTCAGCAAGACAATGATCCCAAACACAAAGCCAAGGAAACTCTAAATTGGTTTATAAAGAGAGAAAATAAAGCTGCAAGAATGGCCCAGCCAATCACCTGACTTGAATCCAATAGAAAATCTATGGCAAGAACTAAAGATCAGAGTTCATAGAAGAGGCCCATGGAACCTTCAAGATTTGAAGACTGTTTGGAAGAATAGGCCAAAATCACACATGCATGCGACTAGTTTCTCCATACAGGAGGCATCTTGAAGCTGTCATTGCCAACAAACGATTTTGTATGAAGCATTAAATAAATTTCAGTTAGCGTGTTTAATACTTTTTCCCTATGTCATTCCATTTTATTACACATAACTTAATAAAATTAACATAAATTCCTGAACTTATTTGATGTGGTTTCTTTGTATGTATGGATTGCATGTGGTGAGAATTTAATGTCAGTAGTACCTTTCAGCTTCACGTACACTTGAACTACTTTGGCCGCGGGAAAACGCTGCAAAATGTGTACTGTGATTTTGCGTGTTTTGTGGCTGGCGGTCAAAGCGTTTTTATCCTGAACGCGATTCTTCCATGTTCAGGGGATGGAGGTTAGGGGTTGAACCTCAACAGCTCCTAAATTATCCTTAAAGCCTATGTGTACATGGATACAAAGGCTTTTATGGAGTTGAGTTTAGCAGCTGTGGCAAAAAAAAACAGCAAAAGCTCCTAAATTCATGTTTAGGCGCTGCTAGTGTACATGAAGCCTAAGAAAAAAAAAATAGCTAATTGTCCAAAACGATAATAACAGTTCCATACATCATTCAATCTTCCATGTGCATAAGGAATTCACACTTTATTTCCCAATGAAAACAGCACTGATGTGCCCACCACCAAAGCTCCTCTCTGGGTGTCCTCTCACTTGTTTTGATGGAACCCACTAACAGGAGGTCAAACTCACTTTTTAGCATAAAAATGTATCGCAGCTTCCATCCAGGGCCACTCTTCATACTCTTCATCAATCTCTCTAATATAAATGTCATAAAGAAAAGGCAAGAGACCGCAATCCACTATTTTATTTAAAAACTTGTAAAAATACACGCGCATAGCAGACGGGGTAAAAGTGCTTTTTCACTATACAAAAAAACCTCGGCAAG
The DNA here is from genome assembly GCF_037356315.1 of Lithobates pipiens. NCBI lineage: Eukaryota > Metazoa > Chordata > Amphibia > Anura > Ranidae > Lithobates > Lithobates pipiens. The sequence goes on along the minus strand of NW_027507748.1, from coordinate 451,378,581 downwards.
ATGGCATCCTAGTTCTGACCCACAGTGACATGATTGTGTAGGATGGCACTAGGACACCATCTTGCTGAGGTTTTTCTGTATAGTGAACTCCCTCCGCCTTGTGAGTGTATATTTACATGTGTTTTTTTTTTTGTTTTGTTTTTTTGTTTTTTTATATATATATATATATATAACAGTACAGACCGCAAACCACTATCTTGTCTTGGAAGACACAGGCATTAACAATCCCCACCATAAGAAAATCTGAAGAGACCTTCCTTTTTTTTTTTTTTTTTTTTTTTTTTTTTTTGTGCTGTAGAAAGATGGGTTTGTCTTGTATATTGCTGGATGAACCTCCTTCATGTTGTGTTGGTTATTTCCACATCTCCTCAGTGGTGTATATAATGACATTTTTTTCTTTGCTTTGCTTTTGTTTATTTGGGGAATTTTAAATCTCACCTACTTTTTTGATGCTTTATTGCACGTTCTTAAAAAATCTAACTGAATGTGAACTTTGCTTTTTCTAGAGTGATGCCCACTATGCCATCTTGTCTCTTCTTCTGTGCCTATCTGATGCTCCATCCAAACATGATTATGTTGAAAAGCCAAGAAAAAAACAAACAGGTACCTGGACATATTCATGATTCTTTGAACTGGTTTTCTTATGAATTTTACACATGTAAACCCATCCACTGGTTGCTCTGCTGCTCCATCCTAAACTATCATTCATGAATGTTTTGTGTGCCAAGCTCCTCTTTTTTCATATGTAAAGTCTAAAGGGGTGGAACTTAACTGCTAATCTAATCAAATTGTGGAAGAAGTATTTGGACGTTCTGCACAGATAATCTTATTTTTCAGGCTCTGGAAGGAGGCAATATTTTTATTATTTTCACTGACATATGCAGTTTTCCATCCAGCCTTGTAGTAATAAAAAACTTACTAGGTTTTGTGTTGTTTAATTCTAGAAGAAGATGAGCCCTTTGATTGGGGAAAATACTTGAGGGAAGGTGAAGACTATGGGTGTAATCCTGATGAAGACTCCCTGGTAAGATCTCTCATACTTGAGTTTTTGTAATAGTGGCTGTATCTATAGGTTTTTTTTGTTTTTTATAAATCTTTTTATTGGTGTTTTCAAGCATTAAGTGTAACACAAAACAGAACAATAAACCAAAACAATCTGCATAATAGGATAGGACACCTAGTCAGATAGTACGCCATCACAGTGGCAGTAAATGGTAATATCTTGTCAGGTTAGTGGATGGGGCAACTGTTGTCCACAGAGATAATATGTGAGGACTTGTTCCGTAATGATTATTGCATGATACCGTAGCATGTCTGGCAAAAAAAGATGTTCCCGAACCAAAAATGGGTAAATGTCACTAAGGACCTCGGAGACCTATATAATTATGATCTATCAGTCATAGAGGCTGTTGGATCGGCTAGCCACTTGGACCATGCTTAGTCATATTTTTTCGGACAGCCCCTATTCGCATATGTCTTTGTACAGGGATTAATTAACATTAATCAAGTGTTTCCAGAGTATGGGAGAGGGAGATGCAGATTTTTGCCAGGACATGGTGATGGCTTTGCGAGCGTAAAAGAAGAGCAAGCTAAGTAAAGTCCTTTCTGCAACTGTATGGACTAGCTCCTCCACCAACCCCAATAAGCATACTTTCTTGGTCGGTGACAGAGACATTTTGGCAATGTTATTTACTATGGAAACCACCTCTCGTAGTATTTGGAGATAATGGGGCAACCCCAGAACACGTGTGTAAAGTCTCCGGGTGAGTGGTCACATCACCAGCATTCCTGAGAGATGGATGGGCTCACATTCAAAGACTCCACTCTTAAACACTGGACTACATTGCCTAACTGAACTTTCTGCCTTACTAAGAATTTGAAACTACTGTCTATATTTGTATGTTTTTGAAAGTGTCACTTATTTTGTATTATGCTGCCCTGAACAAGATCAAACATTTCACCTTATTCTGTTGCCCCTTCTTGCACTGCACTCTGTCCAGGCCACTTGTAACCCCCCCCAAGCCTTGTTTTATCAGCTTCTAATTGAATAATTTTTGAATCATCCCGCCACACCGTCCCAGTATAAATGTAGTTAATTTCTTGGGATGGCTGGCGAGGGTTTAGGCTGGTCACTCCTTGCACCAAGTGTCACGCCGGCAACAAGTGTTTGGCACTTGTACATGGGCACTTTGACTAAGGCACTGCTACAAAAAAGTAAGTAGAGACATTATTATTGTTCCACTGCTATTTGGCAGGAAATTCCTCTTAATGCTCTATCTTACCTCAGCCTTCCTTCTATTCCCCTCTCCCCACCCTCCAACATGCTCACGCTAATCTTTGTTATAAGATTCTGTCTCCTCAAACTCTAATTTCTTGATCCCCCCCCCCATCTCTAGCCCCCAATCTGTACATATCTCCCTCTCTTCTGCCCACTGGATATCACTCCACTTACCACCTCCTGCTCATTCTAAGCCCACACAGTATCACCACGTCCATTCCACCACAGCATCTGCCCTCCTATAAATCCCACTCCTGCCTTACCAACCTCACCCTCCTACTACTCCTAATGTCAGGGGACATTGCACCAAACCCTGGCCCTCCCACACCCAATTCCCACCCCAAAATTGGCTGTCTACCTCCTCCAACAGTCGAAACTCCCACCTTCTCATCCCAATTCCCCTGATTCCAGAAGTCGGCCCCTCTGGAATGCCCGCTCAGTTGTCAACAAACTAGCCTCTGTCAATGACCTTTTTCCTCTCCAAATCACTTAATCTATTTGCTATAACCGAAACCTGGCTCTAGGAATTTGACGCTACCTCTCCAGCTGCCCTGTGCCACAGTGACCTCCTTTGGACTCACTCCACCAGACCCAGTGGTCGAAAAGGAGGTGGTGTCAGACTTCTCCTCTCCCCACAATGCACCTTCCAGGTACTTCCCACACCTCCCTCTCTTTCCCCCTGCTCTTTTGAAATGCACTATGTGACGGAACCGATCCCACACTCCGATAGAGTGCTTCCATCAATATATCCCGCTTCCTCCAATCTGACTCCAATCAGATATTCCAACCGCTTACAAGCCCAAAACAAGACGACGCTTGCTTAGCTGCTCAACATGGAATGATTTATTAGAACCAAAATGCCAAATATTTATAATACAGTAGAAGACTAAAACCTAACCTAATTTAGCATGAGCTAATTATCTAAATCAACACTCAGACTACTGCATTCGTCTTTTCTCTCCAGTTTGTCTGAGGATCGCAGTTATTTATCGATCTCCTGGACCAGTGTCACGCTTTCTGGATGACTTCTCTGCATGGCTACCCTATTTTCTCTCATCTGAAGTGCCTGCCATCATCCTAGGTGACTTTAACATTCCAATCAATGTTAAAGTTACTCAACCTAACCTCCTCTTTTAACCTAACACAATGGGCACAAACCACCACTCCAACGGTAACGTTGACCTCGTATTTTCAAATCGCTGCACTCCCTGCAATCTCTCTAACACACCCTTTCCTCTCTCTGATCACAACCTTATCCATTTCACTCTCTCTCCTTGTCTCCTACATCCCATGCTGCCAACCCACAAACCACTACTCTTGAGCGAGCATGACGTAAATCGAAGTCTCTGCAAGACTTTACCCTCTACAAATCTGCCCTTCTCAAATACAACTCCTGCATCCACACTGCTAAACAAACCTATTACAACACTCTCATCAAAACCCTCTCATCCAAACCTTGTCAACTCTTTTCTACCCTTAAATCCTTACTTCACCCCCCACTGCCCCCACCCACCAACTTGCTTACCGCTCAACAGATTGCCAACCATTTCAATAGCAAAATCGACACAATTCTCAAGGAGACATCCAGCATTCAACGTCCTCCCCTACCCAACACAACACTCAATACTCTCCCCTTTTTGCACAATTACCTCAGATGAAGTTGATAAACTCCTCTCCATGGCCCACCTCACTACCTGTCCCCTGGACCCTGTCCCCTCACAATTACTGCGACCACCTTCCCACTCTATCTTCAACTCCCTCACCCACATCTTCAACCTCTCCCTCTCCTCTGGCACCTTTCCTTCCCCGCTCAAACATGCACTGGTTACCCCCATACTCAAAAAACCCTCACTAGACCCCACCTGTTTGAATAACTTAAGACCCATCTCCCTGCTCCCGTTTGCCTCCAAGCTCATCGAACGCCTTGTCCATGACCAAATAAGTCGTTACCTCATGGACCACAACCTTCTCGACCCCCTACAGTCTGACTTCTGCCCACAACATTCTACTGAAACTACCCTACTAAAACTCACCAATGACCTACTAACTTCTAAAACCAACGGCCACTACTGCATACTCATGCTTTTAGACCTTTCTGCTGCCTTTGATGCAGTTGACCACCTGCTCCTCCTCACCAAATTACACTCCCTTGGCCTCCGTGATTCTGCTTTATCCTGGTTCTCCTCCTACCTATCTCAGCGCACTTTCAAAGTCACTTACAACTCTATCTCCTCCGCTCCCTTCCTCTTTCTGTTGGGGTACCCCAAGGTTCCGTACTTGGGCCTCTCCTATTCTCGAGCTATACCTCTTCCCTGGGCCAGTTGATAACCTCCCATGGTTTCCAATACCACCTCTATGCCTGACGACACCCAGATCTATCTCTTCACTCCTCAACTCACCCCCTCGATCTCCTCACAGATCTCAAATGTACTGAATGACGTATCAGTATGGTTGTCACACCACTTCCTCAAACTCAATCTTTCTAAAACTGAGCTTGTTATATTTCCTCCACGATGCCCATCCTCCCCCCCCCGTGACTTCACCATTAATATCAACAACACAACCATTGGACCCTTCACACATGCCAGGGTCCTGGGTGTAATCCTTGACTCTGACCTCTCCTTCAGTCCCCATATCCAATCACTGGCTAAATCCTGCTGCCTTCACCTCCGCAACATCTCCAGAATTCGACCCTTCCTGACTGACCCCACAGAGCTACTCATTCACTCCTTGATTATTTCCCGTCTTGACTACTGCAACTCTCTCCTTAATGGCCTACCCTTAAGCAAGCTATACCCCCTTCAGTCTATTATGAATGCTGCTGCTAGACTAATACACCTCACTAATCGTTCCGTGACTGCCGCCCCTCTCTGCCAATCCCTTCACTGGCTTCCCCTACCCCACCGTGTAAAATTCAAAATGCTAACCATAACATACAAAGACATCCACAACATCTCCCCCTGCTAAATCGCCCAAATCGTCCCCTCCGCTCCTCCCAGGACCTCCTGCTTTCTAGCTCCCATGCTTGCCTTCAATACTTCTCGAGAGCCTCTCCCATCCTCTGGAACTCCCTGCCCCAGCCTGTCCGATCAGCCCCTACTCTGTCCACCTTTAGGAGATCCCTGAAAACTCATTTATTCAGGGAAGCCTATCCCCACCCACCTAACAACTGTCCCCGAGCCACCCCCATCAAATCATTCTCTTTTGTACCACCACCCCCTCCCTTTAGAATGTAAGCTCTACGAGCAGGGCCTTCCTTTACCTTTTTGTATTGAACTGTACTGTAATTGTGTTGTCGCCCCCCCCATACATTGTAAAGTGCTGTGTAAACTGTTGGCGCTATATAAATCGTGTATTATAATAATAATAATAATAATAATAATTATTATTTTATGGAGTCCATAAGGGGTATAGTACGCCTTATGGACAATTTTAAACTGTATGAGCATGTCCCTTAAGAAAACCAGGCGACGAAAGGGAAGATCCCAAATGCCCTCCCAATCCTTATCATCCAAGTCAGGGATGTCACTTGTCCATCTCTGCCTAAGAGTGCAGAGGTCAGGGAGAGAGGTCAAGAGGAGGTGGGTGTATAGTACTGAGGCAGTTTTTTTTAATTTTTTTAATTTTTTTAAGCACTCTGTCTGGAGCAGATCCTCGCTCAGACTGCTCCAACCGCAAGGAGGCTCTTGGAAATTGGCTACTGATGGCATGGGACACCTGTAGATATTGTAATAGGTAAAGGGGAGGGACATTTGCAGTCTCAGTGAGGGAAGCAAGGGACCTTATGCCCCGTACACATGATCAGAATTTCCACCTGCAAAAGATTGAGAGCAGGTTCTTTATTTTTCCGACGGAAAAAGTTCCGATCGATAGTTACGATCGTCTGTAGCAATTCCGACACGCAAAAAATTCCTACACATGCTTGGAAACAATTCGACGCGTTCTCGGAAGCATTGAACCTAATTTTGTAGTGTTGAATGTCACCGCGTTCTTTATGGTCAAAAGTTCCGAGAACTTTTGTGTGACCTTGTGTATGCAAGCCAAGCTTGAGCCATCCAATCACTAGTGTGAACCGGCCCTTACACTTGTTAGACACACAGCCCCTTGATTGCCACTTGATGATAACCCCTTCTCAGCCGTTTGTCATTAGTACACTAGCGACATCAGTGTCCTTCCCAGCAAATGTCTGTTAGGATCAGATTGCACTCCACACTAAACAGTCCAACTATAAGCCACTGATCACCGTAATTACCAGTATAGTGTATATAAATTCCTGTATGTACACCATCATTTGTAGGTGCTATAACTTTCACACAAACCAATTAATATACACTTACTGAGATTTCTTTTTTATAACTAAAGACATGTATCGGAATACATTTTTGCCTAAATTTATGAAGACATTTTGGATTTTATTTATTTATATTTTTTAATATGTTTTATAACAGAAAGTGGTTAATATATTGTGATGCCAATAATTGATACAAAATATAATATGCTCTTTCCAAATGAGAGCCATTAAACTTGTTTAAATGATATAGGGCAATATTATCCGTTCATGATGAGGTAATTTATACACCATGTTCTATAACAAAACACGTTGCATCCTATATCATCTTACTTCAAACCACAGCCATAAAGCTGGTCACTGACTTCAGACAATAGTCCGTTATGCAATCAAAATCTGACTCGAGTTGTTTCCTAGCTTTAGCCATAAACGAGAACATTCAAGTTATATAAGTGTTTGTTTCTGTATAAATTATGTAAAGGTCCTGATAGAAAAATCAATTGTATAGACCCTCTGCGCTGATATAATAAATATATATGCTGGATGCAATAACGTAACATATAGCAGTTTTCCTTTTGAGTGATATGCTGTTATCTCTGTGCAAAAAACTATTTTCCATAAAGTAATTAATATATGCAAATCAATATATCGTATTTATCTTAATGCAAAATAAATTGGTAATAATGAGCTAAATAAATACTCCGTGCAGTAAAGCGGCATATGCAGTTGTGAAAATCTTAACTACGTGTGTAAATCCTGAAAATGGTAGCTTGTCCAAAAATTGATAAATCAGTCCAGCAAAGCAAAAAAAAACCTCCTTCCAAAGAAACCACAAAACCCAAAGAAATCAAAAGGATAGCAAAACAAAGTGACTTGTGCTTCCTAGGGAATATTATTAAGGTGCAGGTGCTTCACTCCGTGTGTGTGTGTGTGTATATATGTATGTGTGTGTGTGTGTGTGTGTATATGTATGTGTATGTGTGTGTATATATATATATATATATATATATATATATATATATATTATTATTGCACTTTCCCCTCTAGGGGGTGTTGTGCCTTCACAGCCACACTGCTGTGCGTGTGTGTACATAACAACCTGTGCATACCCCCAGAAAAATCAAAATACTAAATCCATAAAAAAGATTTTCAGTCCTTCAATAATCCCCACTTCCCAACAAATACAACACGTGTGCCTCTGCATGTGGCAGCTTTTAGATCTGATCTCTTCTGGCATTCTGCACTTCATCTCTGTTAAGCACTAAATACATTTCCTACTGCCTGCTCGGTTCTCTTCCACTCTGCCATTACTGTCTGCATTACATCCCAGTCATGCTTGCACCATTTTTCATTCTGTCCTTCCTCTGCAATACCATCTGCTGTATTGACACATGATTTATATTGGTATTGGGTGCTGGGCTGTAGACATGGCTCTAACTTACAGAGAGAATAGGATAATACATATTGTTTTTAGTTAGTGATTTTAACAACACTTATCGTAATAGTCAAATATAGTGGAATGTTTGATGTTTCAGGAGTGGTCTGATAGTGCGGAAGAAGATGATGAAGAGACACTTAGCAGGGAGGACTCTGGAATCCAAGTTGATAAGACGCCTCAAGATGATGCTGACAAAAAAAATGCTCCTCCTGTGGTGTCATGGAAAGGTACTTATTTTTCTTTTAACTCAAATAAGGAATTCCAGGGCTATATATTTTCTGAAAGAGGACCTATTTAATAAAAAGTATGGAGCCCTGAAGTTTCATGGTGTATGACATTTTAAGCAAGGTATTTCTGAAATCTTTATTTTGTAAGCAATAAAATTTTATTTTTTTACTGAAACACAGTATTTTCATGTTTCATTAACCACTTGCCGCCCGCCCTATAGGGAATTGACGGTGGCAAAGTGGTTTCATAATCCTGACCGGACGTCATATGACGTGATCAGGATTATGAGCCGCTGCGCGCCCCCGGGGGCGCGCATCGCGGCGATCGTTGTTGCGGGGTGTCAGTCTGACACCCGGCAACTACGATCTCGGTAAAGAGTCTCCGACGGAGACTCTTTACCATGTGATCAGCCATGTCCAATCACGGCTGATCACAGTGTAAATGGGAAGAGCCGGTGATCGGCTTTCCCTCATTTGCGTCTGTCAGACGCGAGTAGAGGAGAGCCGATCGGCTGCTCCTCTGACAGGGGGGGTCTGTGCTGATCGATTATCAGCACAGCCCCCCCGAGGATGCCCACACTGGACCACCAGGGACGCCACTAGACCACCAGGGAAAAGGTAATAAAGGCCATAATCCTCCCTAGACCACCAGGGATGCCAGTCAGCACAATGGGTGCCAATCAGTGCCCATAATGGATGCCAATCAGTGCCCACAATGGGCATCACTGATTGGCATGCATTATTGTTTGGCACTGATTGGCATCCATTACTATAACACCGGTGCCGCCTATGAGTGCCCACCTGTGCCGCCTATGAGTGCCCACCTGTGCCGCCTATGAGTGCCCACCTGTGCCGCCTATGAGTGCCCACCTGTGCCGCCTATGAGTGCCCACCTGTGCCGCCTATCCATGCCCACCTGTGCCGCCTATCCGTGCCGCCCATCCGTGCCAGCTATCAGTGCCAATTTGTGCCACCTATCAGTGTCTGTCCGTGTTGCCCATCCGTGTCGCCCATCAGTGCCACTTCATTGGTGCCCATCAGTGCCGCCTTATCAGTGCCCATCAGTGTAGCCCCATCAGTGCCCATCAGTGAAGGATAAAACGTACTTATTTACAAAGTTTTGAAACTGAAACAAAAAAATACATTTTTTTTTTTCAAAATTTTCGGTATTTTTTTATTTGTAGCGCAAAAAATAAAAACCGTAGAGGTGATCAAATACCACCAAAAGAAAGCTCTATTTGTGGGAAAAAAATGATAAAAATTTCATTTGAGTACAGTGTAGCATGACCGCGCAATTGTCATTCAAAGTGCGACAGCGCTGAAAGCTCAAAATTGGTCTGGGCAGGAAGGTGTTTAAGTGCCCTGTATTGAAGTGGTTAAATATGAAAGATGAATCTGTTCAGTTAATAAATATAGTAATCCTTTTAGCTATACATCTTGCAAAAAATTATGATACCCAAAACTGTAAAGAGACGATGGATTAAAACCATTACCGCTCATTTTGGCTAAATCCTAAAAGATGTCCCTTAAATTATTATTCTATAATAAATTTAGGGATGCACCGAAATTTCGGCCGCCGAAACATATCGGCCGAAAATGCCCTTTTCAGCAATTTGCCGAAAGAGAAAAACGGCTGATATTGGAGCCGAAAATGGGGCGTGGCCTGGGTGGGGGAGGCCGCCCCCGCCCCTGGTGACGCCCATCATGGGGGGTGTATAGCGCAGGAGAGCCGCCTCCGCCGTCCGCAGGATTGGACGGATGATCTGTCTATCAAAGTGCCTGGACAAGGGGGAGGGGCTGTGTGTGACGGCGCGCGGCCGGGAACACACAGCTATTCCCGGCGCTGTGATCAAACAGGCGGCGGAGGCGGCTCTCTTCCCTGCACAGGCTGGCTGCAAAATGGCACACAGTCACACTGGCTGCAAAATGGCACAATGGCTGCAAAATGGGACACACTGGCTGCAAAATGGGACACACTGGCTGCAAAATGGGACACACTGGCTGCAAAATGGGACACACTGGCTGCAAAATGGGACACACTGGCTGCAAAATGGGACACACTGGCTGCAAAATGGGACACACTGGCTGCAAAATGGGACACACTGGCCGCAAAATGGGACACACTGGCTGCAATGGGGCACACTGGCTGCAATGGGGGACGCCTCCTGTACCACGTCCTCTGTCTCTGACCATCTTCTGTACCATGTCCCCAGTCTCTGACCATCTCCTGTACCACGTCCTCTGTCTCTGACCATCTCCTGTACCACGTTCCCAGTCTCTGACCATCTCCTATACCGTGTCCCCAGTCTGACCATCTCCTGTACCGTGTCCCCTGTCTCTGACCATCTCCTGTACAGTGTCCTCAGTCTCTGACCACCTCCTGTACCATGTCCCTAGTCTCTGACCACCTCCTGTACCATGTCCCCAGTCTCTGACCACCTCCTGTACCATGTCCCCAGTCTCTGACCACCTCCTGTACCATGTCCCCAGTCTCTGACCACCTCCTGTACCATGTCCCCAGTCTCTGACCACCTCCTGTACCATGTCCCCAGTCTCTGACCACCTCCTGTACCATGTCCCCAGTCTCTGACCACCTCCTGTACCATGTCCCCAGTCTCTGACCACCTCCTGTACCATGTCGCCAGTCTCTGACCACCTCCTGTACCACGTCGCCAGTCTCTGACCACCTCCTGTACCACGTCGCCAGTCTCTGACCACCTCCTGTACCACGTCGCCAGTCTCTGACCACCTCCTGTACCACGTCGCCAGTCTCTGACCACCTCCTGTACCACGTCGCCAGTCTCTGACCACCTCCTGTATAAAAAATTTTTTTTAAAACAGTCATTTTCGGTATCGATGCTGTTTCGGTATCGGTTTCGGTTTTCGGCCTAGTGTATTTTTCATTTTCGGTATCGGTTTCGGCACCAAAAAACCCATTCTGTGCATCCCTATTGGTATATAGTATAGAGGTCATTGGCATAATGAAGTGCATGTATGTTGGTGTGTTTTCTCTTAATTTTTTGTCAAACTGACATCTTATACTTGTAATTTACTGTATGTGACAGTATATAGGTAGTGACGGGTACGCCTTATGGATATGTGAAGGTCTAGTAGACCCCTGTTATCTTTTCTGCCAAATGGCTTCTTCAGGAGAATTATCGGGCACTGTACAAATGATCACTAAAGAGTCAAATAGAAAAATATATTCTTTGTTTTTCTCTAAAAAAAATAACACAAAATATACATTTTAAATTTCATTTCCTGGGTTTGCAAGAATCGAGCGACAACTAAACTTAGGTCAGTTAATTATCTGTGTCTTCAATGAGTACATTTTTTTATATTTTGAAGGCTCCAGAGTCATAGGGATAAATCTATTTGGATCAATTGGTGTAACTAGATAGATATATATATATATATATATATATATATATATATATGTCTCTCTATATCTATATATTGTGTGTGTGTGTGTGTGTGTGTGTGTGTGTGTGTGTGTGTGTGTGTGTAAAATATGTATAAACAGATGCCCACTAATAGCCCATCTATGGGGAAAGACAATGAATAATCAATATTAAGGATAAAAATCCATTAATCCAGAAAGTAAGGCAGAAAAGCCTACCTGAGGCTAGCAATGTTGATGACAAATTCCAAAAACGAATTAATGGATTTTTATCCTTGATATTGATTATTCATCTGTTTATAAATATATATATCTCTTATGGTTACACAAATTGATACAAATTGATTCATCCCTATGACTCTGGAGCCTTTAAAATCTTTTACATTTACTCATTGAATACACAGGTAATTAACTGACTTAAAGTGGAAGTAAACCCTCCTATCGTTTTCAGTCAAGGAAGCTGCCATCTTGGCCTCTAATAATTCTTCAACTGCCATAATGCTGCACATGTGATCAGTTATGAAACCAGCCATTGGATGGTTTGAAAGTTTGGTTGAGAGCACAACCACTGTGAAAGTTGGCATTTCCGGCATGCCGGGAATGTAAGTGTTTTTTGAAACTGGGTTTACTCCCGCTTTAAGTTTTGTTGTCGTTTGATTCGTGCCAACCCCAGAAATCAAATGTAAAATGTATATTTGTATGTGTTTTATATTCTTTGTTTTTCTCTAAAAAAAATCATTTTTTTTCTATTTTTTTTTTTTTTTTTTTACTCTTTAGTGATCATTTGTACAGTGCCTGATAATTCTCCTGAAGAAGCCATTGGTATGGCGAAACATGTAGCAATTCAATCAGTTTGCACCTGTTTATGTATTGTATGATCATTTTGGACTTATGTCTTATTGCTTTTAATGTTTTTCAAATAAATTTCATTTTTTTTTCTATTTTTTGTTGTTCTTGTATTTGTGCACCTTTTAAATTCCCCAAATTCTTCTGTTATGCCTTAGTAATGATAATGTAATTATATGAGAGTATACATAGCCAATCTGAAATCAGTTTTACAGTAGTCCTATAAGTTGAAAACAGCAGCTATGAGGTAGAGGAACCCAGCTCTAATGGGGGAGTGGAGTGCTGGAACATGTTACATGTTATACCCTAAATATGAATGTAACATATTCCAAATGTGATCTTAGCCTTTAAAGAGGAAGTAAACCCTGATGAGTTTACTTCCTCTTTCATTCCCTGCAAAGGCAAAGCATAATGGACTACTATGCATCGCATAGTAGTCCATTATGTGTCACTTACTTGACACAGGAGCCAGCGATGTCACAGCTGTCCCCTGTAGTCCGGCGCATCCATCTTCTCGGTGGGGTCTCGCTGCTCCGGCGTTGTCATTCCGCGAAGCTGACACGTGCGGCATCTTCGACGTTGATGATGCCACGCTCAGTGCGCCTGCGCCGTAGACAGCAGTGCCTGTCTTTTGGCAAATAAATAAGATATTTCTTGGACCTACAGGTAAGCCTTAATCTAGGCTTACCTGTAGGTCAAAGTGTGTTGTAAGGGTTTACAACCACTTTAAAGTATGCCTAGTATACATGGCATAGGCAGGGAGATGGTCTCTTATTTCACAACCTAACAAATCCGTTCTACTCCGTAGCTGGCAGAGAGGAGTAAAATGTACACAGATTTCCAGCTGCTGTAGTGGCATTTATTTATTTTATTTAGTACTTTGAGCAATTTAAATTTGAATAAATAATTTGGGCTTTTTTCTAGTTGGTGAACCAGATGCCCGAACCTGGCTGGAGCAGCATGTCGTTAATCAGTACTGGACCTCGAGAGCAAGTCGATTTTCACACAGTTTACACTTGCATTCTAACCTGGCAGCTGTCTGGTAAGAAATATTTGTATACTTCCCAATATTTCTCAGCACAATTCAATAAATTGCTCTTCATCATGGCACATGTATGTAAAGTAGATTTGTACTCTGTTAATATAAAAAAAGCTATGTTAACAGGCTCGCTGGGATGGATAAATAGTCAATATTGGGCTATTGTTCCTCCTGGCTAGATAATTCTGCTCTAGGATCTCTTTGGCGCACAACATAATTCTGAAGGTGTAGATACTTGGCCATTTGATCTCTGGGGAGACCAGGGGAAGGGGAGAAGTTCAGATTGGCTGATCTTTTCCAATACAGAGGAGACCAAGCATCTAGGCCTTTAGGTCGGCACAGAAGTCTGACTGGAGCAGCATTTTCTCTCAAAAGTTCATCTGACATGTTTTTTTTATCTTTAGGACTGAAATATAAAACTCTATTCCAGTTTTGAGGGTTTGGTGAACTTGTGATTTTATATTTCAGGGATCAGCATTTGTACACTACAGATCCAATATATACACCTGAAGAAAAAACATTTGTTACTGAGACCCAAGTGATTCGTGAGACACTCTGGTGAGTTGCATTATATGTTCCTCAGCAAACAAATACGGTGGATTTTTAGTGTTTTTTTTTTTTGTATAACAACCTCATACTTAAGTAGCCTTGTAATACAATGTTAGAGGTGCATGCACATCTACGCAAATGTATAAGCCGATTAACCTTTCAGTATGCTTCTTGCATGAAGAGAACTTATATACTTATAATTTTACATGATATGTATAAAAAGTGTAAAATTACATTGATTTGATCAGTTTTCCAGCAAATCTTGCAAGGCAAGTTTTTTACTTCTTTCTTTCAGGAGCAGAAAGTACAGTCTTCTAAAACTTGAATAAAAGTGAATAAAATGGCCTTTGGGACACATTTACTGCTTACTTTAATCAGAATCTTTTATATATTAAAATAATCACAGCCACCATCTTGTGATCATCCTATGTTAAGATTCCTAAATAAATTATATATTTTTTTGTTTTTAGGTTACTTTCAGGTGTGAAAAAACTGTTCATCTTTCAGTTAACCGATGGGAAGGTCACTGTAAGGAATGACATCGTTGTGACACATATGACACATGTATGTTAATTGAGTAATTTATATTAGTAAATGTTAACATTTTTAATTATATAGACCAACCTTCATCTTTTCTAACAGAGAAAACTTTGAAATGACTTTCTGGTTACAGGACACCCCTGCTTATCATGACTTCTGTATGTACGGTATTTCTATAAAAAAAAAAAGTGCCCCCACTGGTTTTAATTGCAATAGATCCTTTCATTAGTGTTCAGTAAAGGTTAGCGGCAAAATATATTATATTCTCCTATTTTCTATGCAGTTTCAATCCCTCACTCTTCACTATTTGTTCATCGTTCGCTATACAGTTTTGTAATGCAGTTACACATTTTAGTGTTTATATAAAGTTTTGTATTTGTACTTCTTCTCTTGTGTTTTTATTGTAAATTTTGCAAGTGTAACACTGCTACATCATTTTTTGATTTCAATATTCTTGTTCCTAGAACTGTCTTAGGTCTGTTCTTGAGCAAATAGCAGCCTATGGACAGGTAGTATTTAGGCTGCAGAAGTTTATGGATGAGGTCACAAGTCACTGCTCTGAGAACCCTTTGCCAGGAACTCTTCCTACTCCCAAAAAAAGCACTGAGGCTCCATTCCGAACTTACCAGGCCTTCATGTGGGCATTGTACAAATACTTCATGAGTTTTAAAGAGGAGCTAGTGGAAGTTGAGAAGTGCATAATAAACAAAGGTAAACTGAATGTTTACTTTATTGCTTAATATTTTATAAAACATTTGCACAGTAATATAACAGCTTTCTGCTTTCTTTAGACAAAACAGTCACGCTGGCAATGGTTGTGGACCAGTTGACTCCTCGGCTTGCACAGCTGAAAGTGTTGCATAAGGTTTTCAGCACAGGTATAGCAGAAGTGCCTCCTGACACCAGAAATGTTGTGAGAGCCTCTCATCTTCTTAATACCCTGTATAAAGCCATTTTGGAATATGACAATGTAGGAGAGGCATCTGAACAAACGGTAAGTAATTATTTAGCAGCTTGATTTGCTTTGGCAGGGTGAAGTTTTAACAGGAAAAAAAATTACTTGGGTAATACCCTTAGAAAAGCACAATTTTTAAAATGTCTTAAACCTGAAATATACACTATAATGGAACCTCATTGAATAATAAAAAAAAACGAATATAACTAGAATTACTCAGTATCATGGCTCCACAGGCCACTGTTATTTTATAGGTAAAAGCAGAGGTCTGTTTGGCTTCCTGTCTTAATTGTCAACGTCTATGCATCTTCTTCATTGCTCTAATTGGATTACACTTTCCCCATATTGTTTTGGCTCTCCCCCTCCATCCCCTCACTGAATGCAACGCTTGCATTTTCCCAAGCTGATATACTGTCCCTCTGTCTGCTACTTCCTGTCTCGGCTACAGTAACTGATGCTCAGGACAACAATACATTCCATATTAGAAATCAATAATTTTATACATTACCATTTTAAACATGCCTGATACGTACTCTGACATTATCATTATGGATGTAGTACAAGGTAATATATGTTCAGGACAGCCTGAATGGCAATAATGGACTAATAAAAAATTTCAAAGTCCAAAAGGGGGGTGATTAAAATCCTTTAAATCAAGAAAGTTTGGTTATCTCTAAAATTCACCAAGGAAGGGGTTAACTCAGTGTGATGTGCACCAAGCCACACGGCTCCATCTACCAGCAGGAAACTGACAAGCTGCAAAAACATAAATCGAGAGACTTCCTAGTGCAACACTGTTTATTCAATAGAGATAAAAAGTAACAGAAGTAGGCCGACGCCCTCTGAAAAGCATTATCTTGTAAATCCCCAGCATCCCTTATTAGCAGTTACTGCTTGTTCATCACAAGACGGTTCTGTCGGGTCGGGTTTCCCTACCATCGGAAGATCACTGCTGTGGGAGGCTCGCGTGCAGCTTGTCGGCGGCTGCACGCTGATGCATCCGACCATCCACCGCCAGCCCATCCTGGATTCAGCCTGGAACCCTGACTGTGGGAGTGAAGCAGTAGCTTAATATGGATTATGGATGCTCGTTTACTTCTACTACAATGTGAGTGCATAGTGTTTATATTGCTACTTTTTATCTCTATTGAATAAACGGGTGTTGCACTATGAGCCGGTGCGCTCTGTCTCTCTATTTATGTGAATGCCAATAACCCTACCTGTTCTTACATTGCAGAGTCCAACCAGATTCTTGCGACTCTGCTTTGTACGGTTGTATTTCCTTTATAGACGGGTAAATATGAAATGAGGCCTATGAACATATTATTTACCACCTACAGCCAAAAAATGACAGTTGTCATGTTTTTAAAATCATATATTCACCAGGCTTATTTATTGATATGCTCTAAATTGCATGTGCCGTAATTAGACTGAAGAGCGGGAGATAAGATTACACCCACCAGTCTGAATGGCTTAGAAAAAACTTTCACTTCCTCTTTTGTCAGTCAAGACTGTCTGGATTTTTAGTCTGCATAAGGCCTAAAAGCAGATCTACACTGTGGGGGTTATTTACGAAAGGCAAATCCACTTTGCACTACAAGTGCACTTTCAAGTGCAGTCACTAGATCTGAGGGGGACATGCAAGGAAAATAAAAACCAGCCTTTTTGCTTGCACATGATTGGATTATAAAATCAGCAGAGCTTCCCCTCGGATCTACAGTGACTGCATTTACAAAGGCACTTGTAGTGCAGAGTGGATTTCCCTTTAGTAAATCAACCCCTGTAGCTGAACACCACAAAACAAAAAAGCTATTTAATTTTTAGTATTCAAAACAAACTCCCTGATCCATCCATGTCTCCATGCTTTTTTTTGCTGAGAAATCACTTTGAAAAATGCCCCCTATCATTTCTGGTCATGACCATCTTGAGTAAGGGCAGATGATTCATGTAGCAATTTACATCCTGGAATCTATCTTCCCTTAGCACAGGCATGCAGGCAGAAGTGTCTGCATAGCTGAGAACGCTCCTCCTGAAGACTCCTTGGATGTATGACATCATTTTGCCTAGGCATAGAAACCAGGAAGTATCTGAAGAAATAGATAAATAACTTTTAAATCAAAAGTATAATAAAATATATTTAAAACCTCAGTCTATAAACTTGACCAATAACCATTAGTTTCATTTTCTTTAAACAGACCTAGGGATTTTCTAGGTTATGGTAACGAGCACTTCCAATAGTAACAAAATCCTAATCATTGCACATAGTTTGTGTGATTCAGCAGACCATTTGCTCATCTCTTGCCCTAAGAAAAGGTAAAAAGGCACTGCATTACACAGGTTACATTGGATTATTTTCACTGTAATTTGTGGTATCTAAGCTTCTTTAAAAAAGTTGATTATTTTCCCTTGTCTATTTTTCACAGGGAGAAAAGAATTTGCTTGCTTGGGATTTAAGTGGTTGTAAAAGCAGAAGGGTTTTAATCTTAATGAATTCTATGCATTAAGATAAAAAGCCTTCTGTGTGCAGCAGCCCCCCTAATACTTAGCTGAGCCCCATCTCTATCCAGCAATGTCCACGAGTCCCTTGGCCGCCTGGGACTCTCCCTCTTGATTTGGCTGGGACACAACAGCCTATCAAGCAGTGATTGGCTCCCGCTGCTGTTAATCAGGAGAGAGAGGGTGGGGTCAAACTGCAGTTCCATGTCTGAATGGACACACAGAGCTGCAGCTCAGCTTGGGTGCCCCCATAGCCAGCTGCTTGCTGTGGGGACACGCAACAGGAGGGAGGGGCCAGGAGCACAGAAGAGGGACTCGAGAAGGAGGATCCAGGCTGCTCTGCAAATCCACTACACAGAGCAGGTAAGTATAAGACTTTCCAATCACTTTAAGCAAAAGTAAACTCCTTGTCAGTAAACTGAATATAATTTAACTCTGTCTAAAGTAACTTTTTTTTTTAGTTCTACCTTTTATGTTTATTTACTTTATAGGTGTCTCTCTTATTTTTCCTGTGGGTTGAAACTGTGAGACCCTATTTAGAAATAGTGGATGAATGGATTGTTCATGGACACCTATTTGATCCAGCAAAGGAATTTATTATTCAGCGGTAAGTACAGTTATGCATGGCATGCTCCGTAATGTCGACATACTAGTCTGGATGATTTTTTTTTTCTCCGCTCCATATTCATAAAAATAGATGCGCCTGCAGCATTTTCTGAAGCCACTTTAATCACCGCTTAAAGAGGAAGTAAACCCTGATGAGTTTACTTCCTCTTTCATTTCAGGCAAAGCATAATAGACTACTATGCATCGCATAGTAGCCCATTATGTGTCACTTACCTGACACAGGAGCCAGTGAAGTCACCGCTGTCCCCTGTAGTCCGCCACATCCATCTTCTCGGTGGGTCTCACTGCTCCGCCGCTGTCATTCGGCGAAGGCCGTGATGACGTAATTCCCACGCATGCGCATGGGAGCCAAGACGCGCGGCATTGTGCGGCACCTTTGTTATCGAGGATGCCACGCTCAGTGCGCCTGTGCGCCGCTGTCTACGGCGCATGTGCCGTAGACAGCGGTGCCCGTCTTCGGGCAAATATCTCCTAAACCGTATAGGTTTGGGAGATATTTCTTGGACCTTCAGGTAAGCCTTAATCTAGGCTTACCTGTAGGTCAAAGTGGTTTGTAAGGGTTTACAACCACTTTTACTACTCTGGATGCAGACACTTGTGCCTTTCAACTAACAGGGAAAAAAACAAAGATCCAGGCCATAGAGACCTCATTACCATGCTTTAGCTACAGATTTGGGGGTCTTAGACAAGTACATAATGCCATAAATATTTTTTTTCTTTTGGGCCAACCAATTGATGCATTGAAGATCTGATGCAAGGTTGCATAACAAACTGCAGAGTAAGATTGGCCATAAAATGGAAGGCTGATATACAGATATGATCGGCAATGTTTTTTTTTTCCTAGCAGATCCGTCTGTATACATGCATGTTTGGTTCACCTGGATCCGCCTATTTATATTTGTGGAATAACCAATAAACCAACACCATACCCTTATTCATGTCAAAATTGTCACAATAACCTGCAAATATCTACCATTCTCTATTACCGGTTCTTTGTGAATGATTGGTAGGGATAGGTTCGTCTACTCTTATCTGGTATCCAGAGATATGAGGAACTTTACCCATTCATGTTCATGAGCACAGTGGGGGAGATTTACTAACATTGGTGCACAGAAATCCTGATTCAGCTGTGCATAGTAACCAATCATGTCCAGACCTTTTATTAATGAAGATCTTGGTAGAAAAGCAGGGCTTTGCTTACTCATGTCAGATGTGCCCTTCTGATGACTGGTGATATGATGAACGCATGACTGGTGGAGGAATGATCAAGAAGCAGCAATAAAGGTGAAAAAAGCAAAGCTGCAGAAAGAAGAATCTCCCTTTTTACTTCAATGTCAGGTCCTCAAGCACTTCCACTTCAGCAGGCCCTCGGAAAAAACGATGAGCAACATCATGGCAGGATTGTGAGGGATATGACTGTATATAGAGCTATGAGGCTGCAGACAGATGGAATTAATGGCAAAATGTAGTTTTTGGGGGTACTGCTTGGCCAAAATAATCCTTCCAGATATCCCTTATAAGGTTGCAAATTTACACATCGTGTTTCAGTCCTGCAACATCTGTTTTGAGGTCAACACATAGTCAAAGGATTTTGAATGCTTTACATCCCAAATGGACAGTGATATTCAAACTCAAGTTCTGTCTATGTATTTTTTGTTTTTTTTTGTTTACATATTTGTATTTCGAGATGTTTCATATTTGTCTTTTTGCTATGTTTAGAAATAAAGATGTTCCGGTGAATCATCGTGATTTCTGGTATGCAACCTATACATTGTATAGCATCTCAGAAAAAACTGAAAATGAAGATAAAATGAGTGACAATGCCAGTGCCAGCTCGGGTAGTGACCAGGCCCCAGCCAGCAGGCAGCACACAATGGTTTCTTTTCTTAGACCTGTTCTCAAGCAGATCATCATGGCAGGGAAGTCTATGCAGCTGTTAAAAAATCTGAAGTGTAAATCTTCCCAACAGCAGGACTCTTCAAGAGGTAGGGGGTGTGTGTTTTAAGAGCTGAAGCCTATAAACTAATATAAATTTAGCTAAACTGCTTGAATGTAATATTTTGCTGAAAATACTCATGAATATTATTTATGCTTCAAATGTGTATGGCCATGATTATATTCCCAGGAACAAAAACTGTGCATTTTTAACCACTTAAGGAGCAGCCTATTTTTTACACTTTGGTGTTGACAAGTTAAAATCATTTTTTTTTTTTTTGCTAGAAAATTACTTACAATCCCCAAAAATTATATATGTCTTTTCAGACACCCTAGAGAATAAAATGTCGTTGCAATACCTTATGTCACACCATATTTTTGCAGCAGGGGCATCTCTCCCGTTGCCGATAAAAGTGATCTCGCCGCGGAGACCACTTTTCTCTTAAAGTGGACAGCCCGCCGTGAATTCAGTTACTTTTTTATACCATTTGTATTTCGAAAGGAGTAGGATGCTGTCAATAAAGAAGGTCTGTTTTAAATGTCATGAATCCTAAAATGATTTTGTCGTTGATTAAATCCTAATAGACTAGTTTACTGCATATCTTAAAGAGGGATGGTTAAGATACTGTAAAGTTTAATGTCTTAATTTGTTTCCCTCTCTTCTGCTTTGATGGTCCAGATGCAGATAGGAAAAGCTTGTACACGCTGTTCTTAGAATCCGTTCAGTCTCGACTCCAGCATGGGAAGGACTTGACTCCAGACAGCATTAGAGAACAGCAAGTTAATAAGCAGAGTCTAATAAAAATGCAGTCCATAGTTGCTAAGCACCTAGAACGAAATGACGTACATGATCCACTGCTGGCCATCAACTTTGCAAGGTAAGAGCAAATTCATTGCATTATAAATAATAATGTTATATTTTTGTCTTTATTATATAACTTATTTTGGACAATGCAGGCAGATCTTGGCTGGTGAGGGGCAGCTGCACATAGCTTCCTGAAAACAGTAGACCGCCATTAGTAAAGCCTGCATCTGACACTGAGCCTTCATGATTGTCAGAACTGAAATCCAGTAAATGAAAGCTAGTGAGCTAGTGATGCTGGATGTCCTCCACTCAGGAAATTAGGCAGGCTCTAACTGACTTGCTACAACTTCTAAAGCATACTGTGAGGAGCTCAGTGTGTAGTGAAATCAGAATAAGCAATTTCATTACAGAAGAGATGACTGTTCAACTGTGCAGGATCGAACAGAAGGCTTACGTTCCGCTTTAAAGGGAACTTGTAATAGGCACAAATGGAAGCTGCCATTCTTTAAATTATGTTCTGAATGCTGATCTAAAGGCAGTGTCATACAAAGTGGCTCTAAGGAGTTTAAGCTTGACTGCCTGGACTGGTATTTAGTCCTGAAGTTGAAGAATAGCAACACACATTCTAGTCTCATTTGTGACAGATTTGTACGTTTTCCAACCTTTTTTTCGCTATTTTTTTAATTTTAAATAAAATTAGGGGAACCCTTTTATTTCCTCACTTTATTAAAACTGCTGCTGAATATGTGCTTTTATGCTCAAAAGTTGACAGTAAAAATCTCTTTATAAAATTGTTTGTCACTAGGCATGTTGCCCATTATTACAAACTTCTAACATCTTTGGTTATGCAGTATATGTTTAATACGTTGGGGTTGATTTACTAAATCGGGAGAGTGCAAAATCTGATGGATCTGTGCATGGTAGCCAATCAACTTCTAACATTGGCTTGTTCAATTAGACCCCTTTCACACTGGAGGCATTTTTCAGAGGCTTTAGCGCTAAAAAAGCACCTGTAAAGCACCTGAAAAAAGCTTCATCTGCAATCCCAGTGTGAAAGCCCGAGTGCTTTCACTGTGGGGCGCTGCACTGGCAAGACGTTAAAAAAAAAAAAAAAAAAAAGTCCTGCAAGCACCTTCTTTGAGGCGCTCTAGGAACGGTGTAAAGCGCCCCTGCTCACTGAAATCAATGGGCAGCGCCGCCGAAGCACCTGCAAAGCGCCTTGGCAATGGCACTTGGCGGGCGCTTTTAACCCTTTATTCGGCCGCTAGAGGGGTTTACCACCGACGCCCCCATGCTGGCAGTGTGAAAGGGCTCTTAAAGTGGATGTAAACCCACTCTCATCCTTTCTAAACTACTGCCATAGTAGTTATCTATAAGGATAAACATGCATCCTGCATGTATCCTTACCTGTCAAATGTCTCCCCTCTGTCTGTTATGAGACCCGAAAAACTGCAGATTTTGTGGGTGGGTCTGTTATCCGGAGCTCGTGGGTGGAGTCGTGATGTCAGTAGACTCCCCACCCACCTCTGCACTCCCTTGTCAACATGCATTTTCTCCTGTCTATTTCTTACACTGAACTTCTGCTACGATCACTAACATCCAGTCAAAACCCAGAAAAATCATGAGATATGTAAATCACCTGTCACTCACAGCAAGGGGGAGAAAGGGGCTCCTATTTCTTTGTCTGTCCATTTTTATCTTGCTGAAAAAAGATAAGAGGATTGCTCAAAGCTGGATTAACTCTTTTTGGCAAGACTGGGCTCAGATCACATGAAATCCTATACTGTACAAGGTGCAAGCCTTTAATCAAATACATTTTTTTGGTGTTACATCCACTTTAACTGCTTCAGCCCCGTAAGATTTGACCCCTTTCCTGACCAGAGCTCTTTTTGCGATTCGGCACTGCGTCGCTTTAACTGACAATTGCGCGGCCATGCGACGTTGCAACCAAACAAAATTGACGTCCTTTTTCCCCCCACAAATGGAGCTTTCTTTTGGTGGTATTTGATCACCTCTGCATTTTTTTATTTATAAACAAAAAAGAGTGACAATTTAAAAAAGGTTAAGTGTGTCCTAGGGAGTGATTCTAACCGTGGGGTGGATGGGCTTTAACTCCACATGACCGCGATCACTCCTCCCTTATGACAGGGAGCAGTGATCTCTGTCCTGACACAAGGCAGAGCGGGGAAATGCCTTGTTTACATTTCCCTGTTCTGTGCCTCCACTACACAATCTCTACGGGCACGGTCATGCTGTATGCGGTGGGCGCGCGTGCCTGCTAGACCTGCCTCTTAAAGGGGACAAACAGGTACTCCCATTTGCCCACCATTGCCAGTGTACTGAAGTATATCAGCGTGCAGCGGTCAGCAAGTGATTAAGCTTTGACAAAAAACCTGGAAGCTGATTGGAGAGCTGTGCCAGATTTTGCACTCTCCAGTTTTAGTAAATCAACCTCTTTTTGTATTTTGGTTTGGATTCAGAGAAGATCTACAGTGAAAGAAGATCCATGATCTCCCCAGAATGAGAGCAGATCCTACCTGTGGGGAGGTAACAGGAGAAATGAATTTCCCTCTAGTTCTGTTGGCCTCTGGAGACCCTCTGCTCTGCCAAATAATTGAATCCTTGCACATTCTAGCCAAAATGTAAAAGTTGAGTTCCACTAAAAGAGGCACCACCTTATTGGGGTGAAGTAACATCGGCAAATAGCCCAAACCGCAGGCTGCAGAATCCCCATCTGTAATTCAGAACAGATAGGGCAATGATACAGGCAACCATGTGACTATGTTCAGGCCTGGTCTTTGGCCACCAACCAAAGAAACATGATCTTTTTTTTTTTTGGCTTTCTTTAAAATAGAAATATGAATGTAAGCTACAATTAATAAAATTAGAGCGGTTTCATATTTCCAGTGCATTTTAATATGACTGCTAAAACCTGATATTTTCATATATCCTATTGTATAATCCTTCTGTGTTTTGTATGAAGGTTATACCTGCAGCAGAGTGACTTCCTAGAGACATTTACGTGTGAAGATGTTAGCGTGGATAGGTCCTCAGAATCTGTTACTTGCCAATCATTTGAACTAACCCTTCGGTCATGCCTCTACCCACACATTGACAAGCAATATCTGGAGTGCTGTGGAAACCTCATGCAAACTCTAAAAGAAGATTATAAGTAAGTGGCTACAGCCTAAATATTTGATACCTTTTTAATGAGCTCAGTAATTTTGTATTATCTGTTCGTTTGGATTAGTCGTCTTAAATGTATAATTTGATTGACCTTTGGTAATGCTAACAGTCATTGAATTGAAATCATATCATTGGGTTATGACCATATAGTTAAATAGATTTATGCCATTTACTGATCTGTACCGGATGTTTGTGGTCCTTTTCCTTTTTGTATTAATCAGATTTACTCTGTTTTAGACTATCGGAATATTTGAAGTCCATGAGAAACTTCTTCCTTCTTGAAGCCGGTGATACAATGTATGACTTTTACACCTCTATATTCGATAAGATCAGAGAGAAGGAACCATGGCAGAATGTTGTTTTTCTGAATGTGCAGCTACAGGAAGCAGTCAGTCAGCGGTACCCAGAGGACAGCTCACGGTATGGAACAAAAACTGTGTTCAGTTTGTTGATAGTCATCTGTGTTTTTGCACAGAGCACTCAATAGTATGCTTTAAGAGGAACTAGAGCAAAATTAACTGGGTTAGCATACCTAAAAATAATTAAAAATAGGTTCAAAATAGCTTGCAATGGGCAATTAGAGGACAAACTAAGGGGTCCCTTATTTTAAAGTGTTTTAACATACAATGAACCACCAAGCATTGGTATCTTTAACCCTTTGTTAGGACAGAGTGTGCACATCTGGTTTGCAACTGATGAGCTCTGCCAGTACAGTACAGATAGGGTCACTTATGGTAAACATAACCCCAGCCCCCTCCTTAACATTACATAGAAGGAGAAAGATAGTAAGGATTTTTAAGTAAAAAGGTAAACTGCAATTTTAAATCAGTATTAAACCCAGAATCAAACCATTATTATACTGCAGCTCACCAGTTCTTAGATGTGGTGGCTGCATTGGTTTAATTTCTCAGGCTTGCTTTCTTCTATTTTCATGTGGTCATCTGACCAGTAAGTCTGTTATTTTTCAACAGAGCAGGCGCTCTTGCAGTTACAGGAATGAAACGTACCATTTAACACTGGTTGTTGTGCCTAAAATGATCCGCTTTTATTTATGTAAACCCTTTATCGCATATCGCGAGGGTAACAAAAAAATGTTTGCTGTAATTGCTTACTGTATAAAGTGTTAGCTGGGGTTTAGCTTCAATTTTGTTAGTGTATTTAAATCTGCTAGTCCATCTAACTCTGCCCTCCTCCCAGACTCATAAAGCTGCTGTCCAAATGTGCCCCTTGTGTTGATTTGTCAGGTATAATACTGGCCAGATCACCAATTGAAAACAGAAGGAAAAAAAAGCTGAAAAAATGGAAACTAATGCAGGCACCACATGCCTCCTGCTTAATTGGCTACATAATGTTCAAGCACGCCTCAAGGGACCTCATACCCATTAGTGGGAAATAGTTTGATTCTAACAGTTGGTGTACAGTCCACATGGAACATATGGAGCCATTTGGGGAACCACTCTTGGCGCAATATGGCTCTATGACGCTCTATGTTCATTTTTTGTTTGTTTTTTTCTGTTTTAGGTTTTAATTTTTTTCACCATTAATGCTTCTAATTGTACACAGGATCCTGCGGGGGTGAATGGGAGGGTTGAGTCCTCTCTTCTTGGTCACTGACTAACCTCTCCCCCATGCAGGCTAGTGTACACTTCCGGATTTACGGTTGTGATACGATATAACAAGTTTATTACTTGCAGATTTAGTTGCTTCAGGATTTTCCATCCTGAACTTGATTGTTCCTTTCTCTCACCCTGCGCCCCCCTAAATTCCCACCCTTTCCTTTTCCTCCACCTGTCTTTTATTTAATTTTATTTTTTATTTATTTTTATTTTTTTTGTAATTCCTTTATTTTCAAGATGATACAGTTTAACAGTCAAAAACAGATGGCAGTGGTTATAGTAAAAACAGAAACGTGTAGCAGATAGGGTTAGATGCTATATCAGCAATGTCAAATGCCGTTTCCCCCTGTTATGCACTCTGTAGTGTGCATGTAAGGGTGAAGCTGTGTGACAAAGCTGTCTGTGCGCTATACTGGAGAGGCTTCCAGACTGTTACCTTAATGACCGACTATGGATAATATAGCTACCAGGGCCATACAGTAAGAAGCACATTCACAGCTGTCTAGGAGGGTTACCTCCCGAGTACCAGCTGAGCCCAGCCATGGGACACAACAGACGGGTGATGTAAAATAATATATTTATATTATCTGACTAAACCAGCCCATGACTGGGAGCAAATTAGGGAAGGGAGGACAAGGGAAGAGAGGGATGGCGGGGGGGTGGGGGTCGGGGGTTGTGGGGTCTCCCCGGATGGGGGGGGTTAAAGGGGGGGAGGTATGGTGGAGGGTAAGGGAGAAGATGGCGGGGTAGAGGGGTGTAGAAGGGGGTAGACAGGAAAAGGAAGGTGGTGCCCCCCGACTAGGGAGTAACTCGAGCCTCAAGGATCAATCGGGCTGTGCAACCTCTCGGAGGTATGCTTCAGTATTTATGTAATGTTGCCATGTCTCCCGAAAGGCCTCCTCCCTACCGTACAGGGTGGCAGTGAGATCTTCCATGTTTGATAGTTCATTCACCTTGGCAAACCACAGGGATTTTGTCGGTGGAATCTCCAATCTCCAACACAAGGGGATGCATGCCTTGGTGGCGTTTAATAGCTGGATGGTGAGGGAGGCTTTGTATTTCTGGATGGGTCGCTTAGAGAAGTGCCTTCTCTTTTAGTTTTTACTTATCTCTTCCCCTCTTCCTCCTCCCCCTTCCTTCTCCCTTCCCATCCCCCTTCCTTCTCCCTACCCATCCCCTTTCCCCCTCTCCCCCTACGACATGGCGATGGAATCTATAGAAGTGGTGATGTTAAATGCAAAAGGTCTTGATATACTTGAGAAAAGACGCATGCTTTTGAATGACTTAAGGAGTTCTCACACTGATTTTGCTTTCATCCAGGAGACTTTGTTTTTTAATTTTTAAAATTTTTTTTTTTAAATGATAAACTCCCAATTTTCAAAAACAAGTACTTGCCCTTGACCTATCACTCCACTAACCCAACAGCCAAGACTAAAGGGGTCTCCATATTGCTGTCCAGTAAACTACACCTCCTCCGGGTTTTTCCTCGGTCCTCCCAGCTCCCAGGAAACTGATAGCCAACTCCCTGCATAAAGCTCAGCTGGTTGATGTATGGTGCCTACAGCACTCGGGTGAGCGAGATCATATTTTCTACTCCTCCCTGCTTAAGATCTACTCCAGGATAGACTATTTCTGGATTTCTCATGGCCAGCTATGTTCAGTGTCTGATTCTTAAATCGGTCACATAACGTGGTCGGATCATGCTCCTATCTCCCTTGTATACACACTCTCCGGAATGTCTTCCTCCAGATCCCGCTTTTAGCATCTAAATGAGAGCCTGCTGCAGGTCTCGGAGGTGCTGGCAGATATATCTAAGGAGTTGACTTTGTACTTCCAAACGAACGACTGCCCGGGCTGTGATCCAGGTATCCTCTGGGAAGCTCATAAAACCGTTCTCAGATGGATACTCATCAAACATGGCATGCAAACTAAGAGGGAACAGAACGAAGAACTCGACTCCTTTCAAAACTATCCTATGACACTTGCTAAACGCCATTAAGTCCTGTATACCTCTTTATTGCAAACAGCTATGCCCACTGACAACCGCAAGTTGGCTGCGGAAAGTGGAGGATATAAACAGGATGGAGGATTTGGTCCTTAATGCGCAACATAACCATGAGAAATGCACAAAAACCTGGAGCTTTGGAACATTTTTATTTTCTCTGATCAGGGGCAGACCCTTCTTGGATCATAGATCACTCATGAGCTGCTGCTATGGTCCTGAGCCATAGTCGTCACCTTACCTGCTTCCCTTCCCCTTCCCCCTTCCCCTTCCCCCTCCCCCTTCTCCCCCCTGTTCTGCTCTATTTCTGACTATATCTTATTTCCTGTTACTACTTAAGAAAAAAGGGAAATGAGATTGAGGAGACCCTGTTACCCTTTTTGCACTTATGCGATAATCATGTTATGCTAGTTACCACTGAGCAAGCTAATTGCAATCTCCGTCTCGTTATGTACCAATGAGTAATATGATGTAATATGTTCATTTATTTATTACCAACTGAACTACATGTTTACAGTCTCAATTATCTTCATATTATTGTTGTAATAATGAGGCCTTGCCCTTTATTGGTGTTTTTAATAAAAATTATATTTGGGGAAAAAAAAAAGAAGTTAAAGGGACACAAACTGACCATGCTAACACATCTGCTAGCATGGTTAGGAAGGTAGATGGACGGGCAGAATCACCTCTGTGATTGTTGGACTTACAATAATACAGCTTTTTGGAATAACTGTTCTATCAGGACAAGCTTTTGTGTGTTTACCCTTTTTTTTCTCAGTCCAAGCGTTGGTGAGGATGATATGAAATGCAGCAATCCCATACTTGTGAGGTTTGTTGTTGTACTAAGATTCTACACCCATAATCACAAGAAGTGTATTTGGTAATAATTACTGTATATTATAAAGCTTGTTCAGAAAACCATTTTTGCCTTCAAGGAAACTAGCTGTATTGACCTACTGGCCTTAACACCTTTCCCACTAGGCCTGAGATTTGATCAGTGAGTATATTCATATCTGGTTGGATAGTTCTGCCCAGATTTTCTGTCTTGTGGATCATCGGCAGTATTTATTTATTTCAGGTACTTGTATAGCACCGTCAATTTACGCAGCATTTTTACATATACATTGCACATTCACATCAGTCCCTTAGGGAGCTTACAACCTATGGTTCCTAACACACACATTCATACATATATTAGGGCCAATTTAGGCAGGATCCGTTTAACCTACCAGCAGGTCTTTGAAGTGTGGGAGGAAACCGGAGTACCCGGAGGAAACCCACGCAGACAGAGGGAGGACATGCAAACTCCACGCAGATGGTGTTGGGATTCAAACCAGCGACCCTTTTTTCTGCTAGATGAAAATGCTAACCACTACACCGCTGTGCTACCCAGTATGTAGATGTTCCTAATTTCTGGATTATTTGGAGTTGCATTAGTAACCTCCTAAATGTAGGCGTGTTGTTTTAATGACACCTGTTTGTTGAGTAAAATCATGAGTGGGGTCATAATCCAAGTAAGTATTATCTACCAGCAGCTGTATATGTTTGTGTGTGTCCATCACAACTACCACACCCCTTTATCTACTGGTTTTGGTGGTGATTGATTGACCCCCTGTATGGTCTTTCACTCCAATGGAAATGTTTGTATACGTTTTTTCTTTTGCTGGGGTTATTGGAGATGCAACTAGAAATCTGAAGCTGTCACAGGTGTCCAGTTTATGGTCACAACCTGCTGGAGGTTTGAAGTTGCTGCTCTTTTTCTTCTTGTCACATTCCATTGCCATAGGATTGTTTTTGTTTCTGTGGAAATATTCTTGAGCTTATTTCTCAGATTTGGAGAATTTCTTCAGGAGACTAACTGTAAATTATCCAGTTTGGTGGTTGGGCAGAAAGTAGGACCTTTGAAAAAGTACTGATATTTCCGGCTCTGAAAGTGTTAATCTTACAAATTGATGCTTTCTCGATTTTTTTCTGTTTTTATAACCACATTTTCGTGAAACCCACATGTTCACGTATTTTTTTTTTTTTTTCCAGAGATTGTCTTTCAGGTTTTTTCTCAGTGCTTTGCTAAAACTTTGTGCCTTATCATTGAATGGAACGAGAAGTAGGGGTAGACCCCTAAAAGCTTGTCCTGAAAATGTATCTGATAGTGTATATAAAAAGATACAGTACTGAACTGTTAATGTTAGCATACTTTGGTGGATTTCTTTATGTATAAGTGCCTTGAAAAATATTCATGCCCCTTAAGATTTTCCACATTTTGTCATGTTACAACCAAAAACTTTTACCAAAAAAAAAAAAAAAATGTTGTTATTTTATGTGATGGACCAACACAAAGTGGCACATAATTGTGAAGTGGAAGGAAAATGATAAATGGTTTTCAACATTTTTTTACAAATAAATATCTGAAAAGAGTCATGTGCATTTGTATTCAGCCCCCTTTACTCTGATACCCCGAACTAAAATCTAGTGGAACCAATTGCCTTCAGAAGTCACCTAATTAGTAATTATAGTCCACTGGGGCTAATTTAATCTTGGTATAAATACAGCTGTTCTATGAAGTCCTCAGAGGATTGTTGGGGAACCTTACTGAACAAACGGCATCATGAAGAACAAGAAACACACCAGACAGGTCAGGGATAAAGTTGTGGAGACGTTTAAAACAAGGTTAGGTTATAAAAAAAATATCCCAAGCTTTGGACATCTCACGGAGCACTCTTCAATCCATCATCTAAAAATAGAGTGTGGCACAACTGCAAACCTACCAAGACATAGTCGTCCACCCAAACTGACAGGCCAGGCAAGGAGAGCATTAGTCGGAGATCCACATCTCAGGTGGGAGAATCTGTCTACAGGACAACTATTAGTTGCGCTCTCCACAAAACTTGCCTTTATGGAAGAGAAGAAAGACATTGTTAAAAGAAAGCCGTAAGAAGAATCGTTTGCAAGAAGCTATGTGGGGGACACAGCAAATGTGGATGAAGGTGCTCTGGTCAGATAAGACCAAAATTGAACTTTCTGGCCTTAAAGTAAAACGCTCTGTGTGGTGGAAAACTAACACTGCACATCACTCTGAACACACCATCCCCACTGTGAAACATGGTGGTTTCAGCATCATGTTGTAGGGATGCTTTTCTTAAGCAGGGACAGGGAAGTTGGTCAGTGTTGGGAAGATGGATGGAGCCAAATACAGAGCAATCTTACAAGAAAATCTGTTAGTCTGCAAAAGACTTGAGACTAGGGTTGAGGTTCACCTTCCAGCAGGACGGTGACCCTAAACATACAGCCAGAGCTACAATGGAATGGTTTAGATCAAAGCATATTCATGTATTAGAATGGCCCAGTCAAAGTTCAGACCTATATCCAATTGAAAATCCTTTGGCAAGCATTGAAAATTGCTGTTCACTGATGCCCTTGATCCAATCTGACAGAGCTTGAGATATTTTGCAAAGAATGGGCAAAATGTCACTTTCTAGATGTGCAAAGCTGGTAGAGACATCCCCAAAAAGACTTGCAGCTGTAATTGGAGTGAAAGGTGGTTCTACAAAGTATTGACTCAGGGGGCTGAATACAAATACACGACACTTCTCATATATTTGTAAAAAATGTTGAAAACTATTTATCATTTTCCTTCCACTTCATAATTATGTGTCACTTTGTGTTGGTCCATCACATAAAATCCCCCAAAAAAAGTTATGTTTTTGGTTGTAACATGACAAAATGTAGAACATTTCCAGGGGTATGAATACTTTTTCAAGGCACAGTAGAAAATGTGAATCCACCTAGGGGGTCTTTGGTAATGGTGCCAGCGTAAATTCTCACATGCATTTTTTTTTTTCTTTAAACTAGATTATCCATTTACTTTGAGAATGTTGACTTGATGAAAAAGAAGCTTCCAGTACATACATTGGATGGTCTTGTTTTGAGTTATAAAGTGAGTGTGAACAGTTAAGATTGCATATATGTATTTAAAACTTGTTCAAAGAATAATGTAAATAATTAATAAGGCTATATAAAATGTATTTCCCTTCATACTTAATGTTGAACTATTCTCATCTCCCCTTCAGTGATGTGAGGTTTGCAAGCTCTATTGCTGCCATCTTCTCCCTGGAAGAAATATATAAAAAAAAAAAAAAAGTTTAAAACAAATATAAAAAACCTTCATATCTACTTACTGATGCTAGCAGCATAAAGATTAAAAATAGTCAATGTTGATGGAGAGAGTGAAGTTCCACTTTAAGTTGTGCACAAGCACCCCAGCATACACTGTGAATAATTGGTAAGGAGGAAGACCAGAATCCTTTATTGCAGAAAAGTCCTTCTTCTTTTTTTTTTTTTTTTTTTTTTGTAAAAGCCCTTCCACCTCACACTGTTTGTTTGTTTATTTTTCTTTTTTTTTCACACCTCAGCATTTTGGAGCTTGAAGCTCCGAAACACTGGAGGG
Source organism: Lithobates pipiens (assembly GCF_037356315.1). Lineage (NCBI taxonomy): Eukaryota > Metazoa > Chordata > Amphibia > Anura > Ranidae > Lithobates > Lithobates pipiens. The sequence goes on along the minus strand of NW_027507748.1, from coordinate 451,345,910 downwards.
AAAAAAAGTTAATTGCGCTCTATGAAAATGGTTCACATCTCCACTCCAAGTTGCCTGAATCCAAACACCTGAAGCTCAAAGTTCTTGAGCTTTTTTTTGTAGCTTGATTTGGATAGATTTGAACCCCTAACCTTAAAGTATTAGTATTATTATTAATAATACTAATAAATAATAAACACCCAAACCCCAAAAAAATGAATTATTACAAATAATTATTTATTTTGTTAGGATGTTTAGTTATGTATTATTATTTTATTTTTTTTAAGGGGTAGGGGTTAAAGTTTTATAGGAGTTAATTGTTTATTTTTACTTGGTATTAATGAATTTCTTTTTTATTTCTAGTAGTAGTAGTAGTATCTAGCCCCTTACCCTAAGGAAAAAACCTTGTAATATATGAATAATGCTAAAAGCTGAAATACATAGCAACAAATGATGCAACAGTTTACTCTATTGGCTAATAAAAACGCTAAAGCTCAAAAATGCTGCATAAAAACGCTCCGATGCTATGCTCAGGTGTGAACGCAGCCTAAGTTCTACTGTAACTCAAAGTTTGATTATGCTGCTCTGTTTTGTAATTTTGTCCAACTCTTGCCTTGTCCTAGGTACCTTGGCCTGTAGATATTGTGATCAGCTCAGAATGTCAGAAGATCTATAACCAAATATTTTTGCTGTTGCTGTTAATAAAATGGGCCAAGTATAGCTTGGACGTCTTACACTTTAACGGTAAGCTCTCTTTGTTGTGTCTTGTTTTTTTGTTTTGTTTTTACCGCTTTTACCTGTAAACACATTATTAGGATGCAGGACTTTTGAGGCACCACATAACTTTTTCATAAAATAATAGCTTTATTAGTACAAATTATGTAAAAGGACATCCAAGAGGCATGTGGTGGAGACTCTCCAGACATTGTACTGGCACCTAACACAATGTTCCCTGAAAAAGAGTTTCAGCTTTGGAAGTTTGCTATGCAGGAAACAGTTCTTCCATTACACCAGCATCTTTATTATCTATGAGGAGTGATCCCCTTCCTTTTCTAACCAACATCTAGCTTCACTTCATTTAGGGAGATGGATGTGAATGCTTTAGAGAGCTTTCACACTGCGCCACCCATAGTGTCGGCGGTAAAACGCAGCTATTTTTAGCAGCGTTTTACCGTCGGATTTGCTGCACATTTCGGCTGCTAGCGGGACGCTTTTAGTGTAAAAATATAAATTGAAATCTACAGAGTATTGGTATCGGCCCTAAAAAAAAACGATATAGGTCGACCCCCTACTTGCAACAACACAGCTAAGTACTCTTTGTGACACGTTTTTTTTTTTTATTTGCGTTCATTTATTTCCCCCCTTCTTCTAAGGCCTGTTTTAGTCTGCTTAGTAGTTATCTGTTTAAAAAAAAAAAAAAGTATGTATATATATGTATGTATGTATGTATGTATGTATGTATGTATGTATGTATGTATGTATGTGTGTGTGTGTGTGTGTGTGTGTGTGTGTGTGTGTGTGTGTGTGTGTGTGTGTGTGTATATATATGTATATATATATATGTATATATATATATAATTTAAATGATTTTTTTTCTAGAACTGGTTAGTGCAGCTGAGGAGTCGCCAAAAGAAGACTTGGGAAGTGAACAGCAACTGCTCTCTCATCTGTTACCAGCAGCTGAGCCAAAGAAACAGCAAATTCATCGCATGTTCCTACTGCGAGTTAAGCTTATGCATTTTGTTAACAGTCTGCACAATTATATGATGACCAGGGTTAGTTCTTTACACTTTTCTTATAATGTTCATGGGGTTATCCATTTTGAGCTCTAATAATAATTTCCACAGATTGTGTTGATTTCTAGTCATTGGGATTACATCTGCTACCAGGAGAAATGGTATGTATTGAGTTATTATTGTACTGTTTACCTTAAAGGGTAACTCCACTTTCGTGGGGAAAAAAAGCAAATAAAAGAAAAAATAGTCTATACAATTGCGACATAAGGCATATTTGTAGTTGAAAGTTATTCAAAAATGACCTTTCCTTTTCAATCTGCAGCACTGTCCTTTTCTGTAAAATGCACTGAAATATTGCTGCCTGGAGGTGTTCTGTACACAGATGGTGTACAGAACACCCCCAAGAAATGTAACTTCCTGCTTGTGTGATTGGCTCACTGATTTTCCCAGAAGTCTGAACTAAGATACAAGCCAGATTTTGGGCATCCCCTGCAACAAAAATGTAATTTTGATAAGCTATTCCCAATGGGAAATCACATCTAAAGGGATGCAGACCCTGCAAATTTCCTCATTCGAACCCTGCAAGCGCAGCAGCTGATAACTATACAATCACTCCCATTCACAATCATTTTGCATATGGACACAGACAAACAACTATTTCTTCAGAATAACAGAAGGTAGAGCTCAGCAACAAACTTTAAAATCCTTGAAATGTACATAGATCACCTAGACAGGGATCTTTTTCCTCAACAGAAGCGGAGTTTCTCCTAAAAGTAATTTCTGGCTTGACATTAAAGAATAACTCAAAGAACTAAATATAACATATTGCAACTTCGACTGCGTCAGTCCTTACATTTTGGTGATTGTTTGTTTTAGTTTTTTATTTTTCACGTTGAGAGAGCAAAACCAAGATTAGCCTTCTTGCATAAACTACTAATCTCCTCCAGTCCCTATGTTATGAAGAGTAGGAAACCTGTTCTAACACAATTCTCCTAGGGTGACGTCACTGCTGCTCCAGTAAAGACAATGCAGAGTCCCCAGGACACAAGTGTTTTACTGGCATGTTCACCAGGTGAAAATAGAGGAAAACTGCCTACTTAAAAAAAAAAAAAAAAAAAAAAAACAATGCAGCTGCTACATCTAAGAATGGTATGCTGCAATATTACATTTTTTGTTTCTGTGTTTTACATGTACTAAAAAGAACAGCAAAACACCTGTGTGGTAGCACTGTGAAGCAGGAAGCCTACCCATGTGAATAGTTACAACAGCCTCCATGTGCATACATTATACAATTACAAAGTATTATTATTATTATTATTATACAAGGATTTATATAGCTCCAACAGATTACGCAGCGCTTTACAACTCGAGGGTAGACAGTAAAAATACAATACACTTTAATACAGTAGGAATCAGAGGGCCCTGCTCCTTAGCGCTTACAATCTAAGCGGGTAGATCAAGAAATACAAGAGGTAATAACTACAGTGGATGTGCTGATGGAGAAAATAAGTGTACAGTTGTTAGGTGGGGACCAGATGGGCTTCTCTGAAGAGATGAGTTTTCAGGGATCGTCTGAACGGAAAAGATAGGAGAAAGTCGGACAGATTGGGTTAGAGCATTCCAGAGGATAGGAGAGGCTCTGAAGAAGTCCTGAAGAGGCGAGCATGGGAAAAGATGACAAGGGAGTTGGGGAGCAGGAGGTCTTGGGAGGAGCGAAGAGAACAATTAGGTTGGTATTTTGAGACTTAGTTAGTGAAGTAGTTGGGGGCCAGGTTGTGAATGGCTTTGGAAGTTATTGTTAGTATCTTGAATTTAATTTATTGGTTCAGTGGCAGCCAATGGAGGGATTGGCAGAGGGGTATAGCAGATGCTAAACAGTTTGTGAAGTGGATGAGCCTGGCAGCAGCATCCATGATGGACTAAAGTGGGCATAGCCTATTTAGAGGTAAGCCAATGGGGAGGGAGGTGCAGTAGTCAAGGCGAGAGATGACCAGGCAGTGGATTAGAAGCTTTGTGGTGACATTAGTTAGGAAGGGGCGTATCTTGTAGATGTTGTGGAGGTTGAGGAAGAAAATTTTGGATAGTGATAGGATGTGGGGCCAAAAGATTATTTCGAAGTCCAGGATTACACCTAGGACCTTGGTGTGGGAGGACAAGTTGATAGTTGAGCCGTTGATATTGGCAGAGAAATCCAGGGGAAGTGGCACCTGGGGAAAGAAATATTATGAGCTCAGTTTTGGATGGATTGAATTTGAGGAAATGATGTGACATCCAGGCTGATATGTCTGCTAGTAAGTTGGTGATGCGTGAGGAGACAGATGGAGAGAGCTGGGGGGTGGGGAGATAGATTTGGGTGTCATCAGCATAGATATGATATTGAAAGCCACGGGAGGCAATCAACTGAGTGTCAGAGATGGAGCTGGGTGAAGTACCTGATAGGTGCTGCATGGATCTAGGAATCCCACTCCACCTCCCTTTCATCCACCTGGTCTGTGGGAGTGAGTCCAGAGAAGGCCACCATGGGAGGGGGAAGCAGGAGAAGTAATATCTGATTTATGAAGCCAGGTTTTGGTAATTGCAAGTAGGTTAAAGGAAGTGGTCGTGGAGGGCGGTGAGCTTGTTACAGACAGAGCGTGCATTTCAGAGGGCACAGGAGAAGGGGAGGCTGGTTTTGAGAAGAAGAGGAATAGAGACTAAGTTCTGTGGGTTGTGGCTGCTGCCAGTGGGTGTATGGGGATGGCAGCGTCAGGCAAAGATAGATGATGGAGGTCCAGGGTTTGGGGATATGTCACCAGAGGTTAGGAGGAACAGGAGGGTGAGGGAGGTAATGTGAGAGTGTGATTTTATATGAAGAGGCATGCCTCAGAGTACTGAGGTTTTATCAGTATATGGATGTAGAATGAGTTGGTAGGAGCAGTAATGGGGAAAGGACAGAAGGCAGGGTGACCTGTATAAGCGGTGGGGTGAAGAAAAGGGGTGAAGGTAAGAGAGTTGGAGGAGAGAGGACACAGCTGTCAGAAGGAGTGGTAGAGTGTGCATGTTACAGAGTGGAAGGAGAGTTGAACAGAAACACAGGATCACCTGCAGCCTTTTGGGTACTTTCCAGTGCAGTTTGCTATGTATGTTCGCTTTGTGCAAATTATGAATAAAATTTTTTTAGGATAAAATTGTTAACAGCAACCTGATCTATTTTACCTGTCTGTCTAAGGTGCAGGTTTACTGCTACTTCGAAAATTAGTTATGCATAGAAGGATGTCAAGTATTAAAACGACCGACAGTAACTTGCACAAATCAATCGGAGATCATTCTGTTAAAGATTATTACTTACTTGCCTGATGGAGACTCTAATCTTCACTCTTTGGAATAGTTAAGACCACTGCTAATATTTAATTTTTAAAGATATCATATCATATACTTGGTCCCCCACTACATTCTGTGGTTCCACTGGCCAGCGCCTACATTTTTACAGGATACAGTAGTGATGTAGAGGGGCCTGTGATAAGGATCACAGGGTGCTGCGGAGTACCATGTATCTGACGCACCTGGAAGAGTTGAATGTGAAGATTCTGCTACAGGCCATAACTGTAAGGAGCAAAGATTGGAGTCTCCACCATTTGAACAGGTAAGTATTTTTCTTCTTTTTTCACAGAATGACTTCAGTTTTAGATCTGTCAGAGATAAAACGGGGTTGTTTTAAATGGAACTTTAAGGAGGACACTTTGCTATTCCCATACTCCCAAACTTGGAAATTTAGGTTATAATTAGTGTAAAATATTTAAATCCTTGCAGCAAAATTCAGCAGGATCCTCAAATTAACTACTAATTGGACCTGAACATAAAGCATCTAGAAATTTAAATTCTGCTAAGCAGTGCCCTGAACACTATAATGTATTCTCATGTTGTGCTACTCACTGTTCTCCTATGTGGGTATTCTTACAGAGACATGATGCAGTACAAGGCCTGGTAAGACAGCAACTGGAACGTATCAGTTGCATGGAGGCCACAGGCAATACTAGGGTACAGCTTTCAGAGTTCCTTTTCAACTTCCTGTATGATTCTGTGCTGACAACTTCCTTTCAGGACCCAGTGGATAGGGGTAAGGCTTCTGTGAGTGCTAAGAAATTGTGTGGCATTTATTTAATATCAATTATTAATTCATAGTCTAAAATTCTGGGAAATCTAAAAGATTAAAATACAGAGTTTTCACTAAAGCCCCGTACACACGAGCGGACTTTTCAACATCCAAAGTCTGACGGAATGATTCCGGCAGACTATTCGATCGTGTGTGGGCTGCAACGGACTTTTGATTCGCAAAAGTCTGACAGACTTTATAAATGGAACATGCTTCAAATTTTTCCGCCAGAACTCTGCCGGACCCAGTTCCTACCGAAAAATTCGCTCGTGTGTATGCTATTCCGACGGACTAAAACCAACGCTACGGCAGCTATTGGCTACTGGCTATGAACTTCCTTATTCTAGTCCAGTCGTGCGTCATCACGTTTGAATCCGTCGGAGTTTGGTGTGATTGTGTGTGGCTAAGTCCGCTCATTCGGAAAGTCCGTCAGAACTCTGTCAGAACTCCGGCAGAACTCCTTCGAAAGTCTGTCGGACATAAGTCTGGTCGTGTGTACGCGGCATAACAGGGCAGTTAGAGCCATAGGATAGGTAGGGTGTGGTAGCCTTGTAATGGCATCTCTGTGATTTTGAAATTTAATTTTTAACCTGATTTCTCTAGGTTCTTTTCAGAACAAAGCTAATGTGTATAATAAAGGTTTTCTTTTCATTAGATCCTTCACAGTACAGGTTTGGAGTTCCAGCATCAAGTGGAAGAAGCAAAAGATCTTGATCAGTTGATTAAAATTCATTATAGATATCTTTCTACAATTCATGACCGCTGTCTTTTAAGGGAAAAGGTATGAAGGCACGGATTGATTTTTATTTCTTTCATTTTTTACATGGAGGCATTAGGAGCTATGTACTCACAGCAAGTATGTTGCCTCTGTTACTTCATATTCCTTCTTCTGATTTTAACCAAGATTGCACCAAGACCACCTGATTATTAAAGGCAGCACAGTGGATGGACTTATTTGCTTGTGTGGTCTCTTAAGTTTGCACACAATTCTTTTTTTAAAGATGAGATTTGTTGAGGGGCAGGAATACCTGTGCTGTGTAAATTTTTTTTATAGAATTTATTAGTGCTAAGTAAATGCATAAAATAGGTAAATTGTTCTTTGCGAAAGCTTACTACACAAAGGTACTTTTACAGGGACTCCTAGTTTGTCAGAAGGTGAATAGCATGGGTATTCTCGAGCTTAACTGTAAAATTGCTGAAAAAAATATTCACTATTTGCAGAAGTTGAAATCAATTTACAAAGCAGAAAAATTGTATGAGAAGGAAAGCTATTGTGACGATGGTGTCCGTTTATGAAGCAGTGATCAGCGGTGAGCCAGAGGATCGCCGCTGATCACAGCCCATAAACAGTTTATGAACCAGAGATAATCGGGGGAGAAGTATTTGAATATGTTCTCCCGCCGATTATCTCAGCACATGGAGAATTCTCATAGACTGACACAGTAACACCCAGTTTATGAAGCTGCATTCTGAGCGCTTCACTGGCGATCTGTGTCAGAATTCGCACTCCCCGATTCACCAACTCAGAGGTGGCGAATCGGGGAGTGAAGAGAGAAACTGGGGAGATCTGAGGGGGAAGAGGAAGATTTTTAACTTCCTTATACCTCATTCAGACCACCCAACACTGTAACCATGTCCCCCTGTCATGTTTGTGTGTGTGTATATGTATGTATAAGGTATATATAATGTGTGTGTGTGTGTGTGTGTGTGTGTACACATATGTATATAATGTGTGTATGTGTGTGTATATGTATGTATGTATGTATGTGTATATATATATATATATATATATATATATATATATATATATATATATATATATATATATATATATAAATAAATATAAATAATGTAGGGTGACTCTTTATTTTACTAGCATTAACCACACCGTCTGTCAGTTTATTGAGCAGTGATAATTTATCACTGCTTAATAATCTGACATCTCAGTGTTTCTGTGAATTTATAGTACAGTAATCTCGTAAAGTCTCACGAGATTCCAGTATTCGGGGCCATTCTCCAGTGTTGGGTCACTCCTCCGAAGGTGAAGCAATCTACTCCGCTTCATAAACAGGCACACAGAGGAGAAAGATCTCCTCTGTGAATGCCGGAGAATGAAGCAGTGAATAGATTTCACTGCTCCATAAACGGACACTGATGTCCTGTGAGGGTTAAGCAGCAAGAATGGAGATATAAAAGTTTATAGAATTGTAACTAGGGGAAGGCCATAGACTGTGAAAATGGAACTGTGGGCAAAAAAGTTACTCGTATGACCCGTTCTGTCAGTAGCAGCTGATTTTAGTCCCTCATACCATTGTTTTTTTTCTTTTTCTCATGCAATCATTTTTTATTAAAAAATGTAACAGCTTACAGATGCAATCAAATATAGGAGACTGTTTTAAATTGTGAGGCATTGGGTCTATAAAGATGACATGTGATTCAAAGAAAGCAATGCAGTACAATGTGGAACTACAATCCCAATATAGTGTGTAACTGTTTGAATAATAAAACAAAACAAAAAAGCAGTAGATTAGGAATACATAGTGGAGACACTAGGGTTATAGTATATATAAAAGGGTGAATGAGTGATGGTTAGAGAGAAGGGGGGAAGTTTGCAATTAGGGGTAAGGGAGGTCATTTCCGAGGGCTCTATTAGGCGTTTGGGAAAGGTGTATGATGTGTTTGGAGAGAATATGTGGTGTTCATGGTTCCAACGGACAGGAATTAAAACCAGGAGGAAGTGAATAGGTTAGGCTTGACTGCAGTGTTTTAGTAAATGTGGGGGTACAGTCCCAAAAGATGCCTTCAGTTTTGCAGTGAATCATGGCCTGGGTGATCCAGTTTTTGTTTCAGTGAGTTTAATTTCTGGGGTTCTCTGGGCTTTTGCTACTGTTTGCTTAGCTGTGGTTATAACCTGAAACAGAAATTGGAATTGTGCTTTTGTGATATCGGGGGGGGGGGGGGGCTTGCTTATTGAGTATTGCAATGGTTAAGTCTGGAGAGAAAGGCTTTTCAAGTAGGGTGATTACTGGATAAGTCCACCAGATGTGTATGTAAGTACCTATCGCGCGCGTTGCAGTCTCTAAAACAGTTGGGTGGAAATGAATTAACAAATTCAGCATTTCTGGCAGTAACCAGGTACCATTAGGATAGTGATTTGTAGACTGTTTTCAAAACAGACACCCTCTGTGAGCCGGATTTAGTCATGGTCCATATTTTGGACCAACCTTCAACTTCGAGATCAGCTGCCCATTTATCTAAATATGTGGGAGGGCATGCGTAAAGCTTGTTTGGTATTTGCCTGTAAAATCTTGAGATGAGTCCTGTGATGTGAGTATCTTCAGTGTGCATGCGAAAGAAGTGAGTTGATCATGAGAGGACTGCGGGTATAAAAAAAGATGTCAAAGTGCTTGATCTGGATATATCCAAAAATGTCTACACTAGGCTGTTTGTGGTTTTCTTGCAGTGTGCGGAATGGAAAGATGATATTCAGACTTAATTGCTGTAGTCTAGTGAGATGTAAACAGAACTAGACAGGGCATTATACGCAGGATAGAATGACCGGTTTTGTAGTTTATTCAAGAAAAGAATTGTACCGCTGCCTACAGGAGGTTTGAAAGATGAGAAATAAATGTGAGCCAGGAGGAGGAGGGTGGATATCTTTGCTGCAGCTCTGCTGTTGTAGCGACTGACCTATTATTTCAATAGTACTGTTTTCTTCAATCAAGCTTTTTCTCTACGCTGCAGCTGAAGGTTCTACCTGTGCTCTGAACCTCACTGGACTTGACATTGCATGGCTAGTCAGGAAGGGCCTTACACTTGCCTCTGTTTCAGTTACGAAGTCTGGAAAAATCTCAGACAAGCCTCCCCCACCTCAGTGCAGCCCTTTTTTACAAAGTGAGGGGGCCTTTGCAGACGCTTGGACGTTCCAGATGCCTTGGTGCAAGAGATGGTGTTCAGGGGCTACTAACTGAAGTTTTTATTCCCTGCCCCCTCCCCGTTTTCTCACTTATCAACTTTTCTCCCTATACAGACTAGCAGATCTCCATTGGGCTCAACAACTGCCTCACTAGTTCGTCTGGGTGTACAGCATTGCTCAATGTGAATTTAGCTCTTAAAGTGGTTGTAAAGGCACAAGGTTCTATGCATGAAGGTAAAAAACCTTCTGTGTGCAGAAGCCCCTGCAAAGACTTGCCTGTGCCCCTTCCCGATCCTGAGATGTCTACGAGAGCCTTGCCTCTCTAGGGTCTCGCACTCCGGATTGGCTTTTGTCACTTGTGGGAGCCATTGGCTCCCACTGCTGTCAGTCACGGCCAGTGAGCCAATCGGGAGACAGAGGGGGCTGGGCGGGGCCACAACTTTGTGTGTGAAAGGACATACAGTGCCGTGGTTAAAGAACACACCTGCTTGGGTGCCCCCACAGCAAGCTCCCTGCTGTGAGCTCATCCGCCATAAGGGAGGGGCCAGGAACACTGGCGTGGGACCTGAGAAGAGGAGGATCCAGGCTGCTCTGTGCAAAACCACTGTACAGAGCAGGTAAGTATACCATGTTTGTTATTTAAAAAACTAAGAAATAAAACAAGGCTTTCCTATTGCTTTAAGTATATTTCATGTAGGCATGTTTATTTTTCCTAAAGGTGAACTTAGCCTAAAAATAGAGCAAAACCCATATACAGTATGTGAATGCTGATCGATAGCCAGCCATATTTGTGTTTGCCTGATTTGAGATATATATGACTTTTCACAAACACTGGAGTGAATATCGCTCAATTATTAAAATGTATTTTTTTTTTTAGGTGAGCTCTGTAAAAGAAGCAATAATGAAAGTGATGAATGTTGTTCTGATGTTTGCTGATCGATGGCATGCTGGTTTAGGAGCTTGGAAGTAAGTAAGGCTACATTTGCTGTCTTACAATATTTATAAACACCAGGCTTATGGTTAAATATTCAGATGAGAAACAAATATGAGAGCTAAACAAAAAGACAGTCCCTTCCAGTGCTGAGAGGTCTTCTATGGTAAAGAGCAACAAGGGCATCATTCCAAGACTAGGTGGATGCTGCCCTTCTCAGATGGGGTAATCTGATGACAACTGCAAAAACAAAGTAAAATGGAAGGAATGCACACCTAGATGTATTATATTTATTTAATAGGAAAATCGGTAAAAAATGGGTACTCACAAAGTGCAACTCTCAATGAGTCATAAAACCACACAGTGTAGAATAGTGGGGACACGTGCTGTAACGCATCAAGGGGTAAAGGCTGACGTGTTTCGGGGGGCGCACCCCCTTCCTCAGACCTAAGCTAGGTGTGCGCGACTTCCATTTTGCTTTGTTTATGTACAAATTTGAGAGCTGCTTACCTGCCAAAGTGTGTGTGTGTGTGTGTGTGTGTGTCCATCCACTCCTGAGATTTTACACGGTTTTACCATATAGCGCAGACAGACTGGTGACCTGACATATATGTGTTGTAGTTAAGAAATACAGATAGGTCAACTTCCTGCCCTTAGCCTGTGAAAGGATTGTACAAAAGCTGTAATAGTTCACGGTTCCTCCTGTTTTCTCCTCATCATATTTCTTTTCAGCACATGTACTGCTCACAACTCATTGGCTCTTAGTTCTACCCTTTCCTGTATCAGTCTGCAGTGCTGGGGACCACAAAATACCAATATCATGACCAATGCATGTACTTGCACATTGGTTGCATTTAAAAATACATTTAACCACTAATGAATCGGTGCATAACTGCACTTGTTGATGTGTGTTTTTTTTAATAAGTATTCATATAGAATCACATGTACAACTTTTAAAGTGATTGTAAAGGCACATTTTATTTAAAAAAGATGTTATACTTATGTGCAATGGTATTACACAGAGTAGTTGTCTACCTCCTCTTCTGGAGTCTCCACACCCCCCCCCCTTCTTCCCAAAAGTGCCCCCCGGCAAGGAGTGTGCTAAGGGGGACAGCTGTGTGGGCGCAATTCCCAAGCCAGGCTGTGTGCATCCATAGAGCAAGGCTCGCCCGCCCTCTCTTCTTACCAGTGCCCCCTCAGCAAGTTGTGTGCTGAGGGGGCAGCTTTGCGGGTGCAATTCCGAGCCATGTTGTGTACATCCATAGACACACCCAGCATGGCTAACCCATGCCCGCTGCTTCCTCCTCACAGGATTTGACTAACAGCAACTGCTCTCAGCATGTCCTGTGAAAATAGGAAGAGAAGAAGCAGCGATGCAGCCAGGGACAGGACTGGATCAGTGAGAAGGAGGCATTTAAGCGTTTAGGGATGGAGGGGGGGGGGGGGGGACAAGGTTTTGGGATTTTTTTTGCCTTCATTCATAGAATGCATTGGGGTAAAAAAAAAGCTTAGGCTTTAGAAACACTTTTAAGTTTAAAGCCCAAATATTTTATGCAATGCTCTGTCAATTCATTGGATAATAAAAAAATAAAAGCGTACCTTCGGATTGTCCCACCTTAACTGCCTATGAAAGAATACAACCTGTCACAGCTTAGTTAATGGCTTTTCTTTTTTAGTTTCTGCTTTATTACAGATCTGTGATCTCTCACATGCCTATAATAAATGACAGGGGCAACTACTTTTATAGGCCATGAAAGATAAAGATGGTGTGTGATTGATTGGATGTAACTCCCGTTCAGCTGACAATTTTCCTCTCGGTTCTTTCAGTTTTTCAATCACAAGATGTCTATTGAGAGGGTGATGACAGGTTGCCTTCAATGAGAATCATACTGTATAATAAAAAATAGAAAGAATTGTAATATGGTAGTATAGTAAGTAATACAATCACAACCAAAATGTCCAACTCATTGCTGTGATAACCAGTGGTCAGATTTTAGTCTAGAACATTTCAAGTACTGACCCCTTATTCAGTATGCGAAGTACAATAATATATGCAGCTGGATGTTTTCTGTTTCAGACTAGTATGGGAAGGTAATTTTGTGTAATCTATTTTGCTACAATATACAGTCTTTTAAAAAGTTTAGCATGTTTTCATGATGAACGGTTTGGAAGAAACCTACTAGCTGCAAAAGTTGCTGGTTGTAAAGATTTTCTGTAACAGCTGATTTTTTTTTATTTTTATTTTTTTATTATTATCCCAGGGCAGAATCTATTGTGAAGATGGAATCTGACTTTACAAACTGCCACAAATTTCTTGTCAAAGTATTAAATAAAGCAGTCTGTAGAGGATCATTTCCACACTGTAAGTACATTGCTAATATGCACACACCTTGTGTTCATTATAACCATAAGAGTTATAATTTTTGTCAAAAAGTTGTTAAACTGCTGCATACATATAATCACCGTTTTTACATTCATCTTCTATGACAGAATTTTTCAGATCAGTCGTTTTCAAGGTCAACATCCTGTTAAGCTCAACCTTAATGTTGCAAACTGATTGTACAATCTCCTTTCCTCTGTTATCAAAGTTATGAGGTCCTACCTAAACTATCAATTCAATTCCATCCAGATTGCAACAGTGGTCAGCTTTAGATTTTAATGAGTGGGTGATTGATTTTGCTGATGTGTCCTGCCGCCAAATACCTTAATGCATGTAGAAGATAGAATCATTTTTGTGACTCCATAAATTAGTGTGAGCATTACATAGCATGGTCTGTGTCCGTTACTACAGGGATCTAGACTGCAGGGGGTTGTGTAATTGGCAGCCAGGCTGCTGAGGAAGGGGCTGGATGATGCCAGGCAATTACCCAGTAAGTATAACCTGAAGGGCAGATCTGCACTCCTTCTGTGTGGATTTCAGTGGGAAAAAACAAAAATGAAGGTAGAATTTCTGTAGCGAGAGGAAGATAAAGCACAGCAATATTTAATTGGTGAGGCTGGAGCTTAAAATATGTGAGTATCATGGGGTTAAGGTGGGGATTAAGGTTAGGTTTAGGGAGGTTCACACACACACTGCATGTCAGAAACATCTAAAGCTCACAGAAACAATCTGCCCTTTAGCAGATGCTCGGCAGAACCATGCGTTCCCATGCAGTGCAATTTTTGCAAATGGGTCAGGGGCGACTTTTGTATCTTTTCTGTGCTTAGGGCAGCCCATTGAAATGAATAGGCTTCCCCTCACATGAGAACGCATTGAAAAGCTTGTGCGCTCTGTTGCAGTTGCATGGTTTGAAAGGAGCCTTGGGGTACATTTTACATTTTATGTGTTAGGGCAGGCCACAGTAAATGGCAGACCACGGGTCGAGTCCAGGCCGAGTCATTGTTCTGTCCAACCTCGCCATGGTTGTGCCATTTAGGCTCTGCCACCACTAGCTCTGTTGTCTTTGCAGATCTGACATCTGAAGTGCAGCACAGCGATGGACGGAGGGTGGGGCTGGACCACCCTGCATTCTAGCAACCAATCGGTTAACTGGGGAAGTTCCCACCCTCCCTCCATCACTTTGCTGCACTTCCGACGTCAGCTGCTTCCGATGTCAACTGGTGTGCCTCCTACCCTCCGCCCTGTGTAAGGTAGGACAGGGAAGCAAGCACTGTTACTGTTATGAAGGATGGAGGAAGCTATGCGGGATGTAAAGTGAGGATCCACAACTTTAATATGAAGGAGGAGGGGTGATATAAAAGGGGGGGCAGGGCAGGAATGTGAAGGGAGTGACATAAAGGGGGTTGGGGATCTACAAGGGGGTGACGATAGGAATGTGAAGGGGCTCTGGGTAATTCAGTGTGAAGGGGGGGGGGGTGTTCTAAAAAAGAGAGTGAGCATAGGAATGTCAAAGGAGGTTCTAAAAAAGGGGGTGAGCAGAGAAATGTCAAGGGGTGCTATAAAGGGAGTGAGGACAGACAGAAATGTGAAGAGGGGGCCTGGGGACTGCAATGTAATGGGGGTGCTATAAAGGGGGTGAGGACAGGAATGTGAATTGGGGGGTGCTATAAAGGGTGTGAGGGCAGGAATGTGAAGGGGGTATGCACAGGAATGTGAAGGGGTGCTATAAAGGGGATGAGCACATGAATCTAAAGGTGGTGCTATAAAGGGGGTGAGGACAGGAATGTGAAGGGGAGTCTGGGGACTGCAATGTGAAGGAGGGGTACTATAAAGGGGGCGAGGACAGGAATGTAAAGGGGAGTGATATGAAGGGTGTTAGGAACTGCAATTTGAAGTAGGAAGGTAGCATAAAGGGGGGCAGAGGACAAGAATGTGGAGGGCAGCTGAGAACTGTAATGTGAAAGGGGGGGTGATGTCCAAGGGGACTGAGAGCACTGATGTAATAAAAGGATTGTGATGAGAAGGATCTGAGGCTAGGTTCACATTATTGCGTACTATGTTGTGTGTAGGTAGCCTTATAAGCAGAAACACAGAAAAAGAAGTCCATGACCCTTTTTTTAATTTTTTTGTTTATAAATTGCACCATACCGAGCTGCATTGTACTGTGGCACTCGGAAAAACACACCACGTTTTCCATTGTGCAGAGGTGCCATTGAGAGTCCAACATATGATTCAGACCTCCGGCTGGAAGAAAATTTTACTGACTGGACCTTCATAAATTTTAATTTAATACCCCTGCGTTAGGGCATGGGTGATTAACCTGTGGCCCTCCAGCTGTTGCGAAACTACAAGTCCCATGAGGCAATGCAAGGCTGAGAGTTACAAGCATAACTCCTAAAGGCAGAGGCATGATGGGACTTGTTGCTGTGCAACAGCTGGAGGGCCACAGGTTGAGCACCCATGGGTTAGCGTCTGGGTAGATACATGGTTGTGTTAGGGACAGATTCTCCAGGCAGTGTTACCCATAGGAACTGCACTATTAGAGTCATTTTTTTTTTTTTTGTCAGTATTTATTGTTACAGCTAATGTTTCACCTATTTGAGCAAGCAATTTCATTTACTATTTTAACACTGACCTGTGTTTTGCCTGTTACACAGTAATTGCTATATTTTAGTATTTGTCATAAAACATACATTGATCTATTTAAAGCAATAAACGTTTGTCATTTCAAGGGCCACTCTTCTGAAATTACGTAATTTTCAGAAACTACTATAGTTAAATGAGGATTTTATAACATTAAGTTCAAGGACAAGTACGTAAATGTTTAAGCAGATTTCCTGAACAAAGGATAAAGATTTGAGGGAGATATAGGGAATGACTAGAAATCTTAAAGGTTCCTAATGCCGCGTGCACACGGGCGGACTGTATGGCGTACTTAGTCCGTCGAAACACATTTCAGCGGACAGTCCGCTCGTGTGTGGGCTTCAGCTGACTTTTTCAGCGTGCAGTCCGGCGTACTAAGAATTTCGGATTTTTCGAAATTCTGTCCGTCGTACTTTGGTTTCAGCGGACAATCCGCTCGTCAGTATGCTAGTTCAACGGACTAAGAATGGCGCATGCCCAGAAAGGATTTACATGGCGGAAGGGTGCTTTGCTGTGTATTGGACTTCCTATTTCTAGTCCCGTCGTACGTGCTGTACACGTCATCGCACAAGCTTTCGACGGACTGTTTGTGCATCCGTGTGTGGTCAAGTCCGTTCAGTCGAAAGTACGACGGACTGTCCGTCGGATTGTATGACGAACTAAGTACGCCATACAGTCCGCCCGTGTGTACGCGGCATAAGTAGTATCTTGAAAATTTACCTTATTTATTTATTTATTTTTTTTCGTGGATTCCTCACGAAAAAAGCAGCGCCTTTATATGTGAGGGTGCTTAAGCACTCCTCTACCCATAGTGTCATAGCTGTATATCTGTAATTAGAGATCTGAGGCACTGCTGTCTCTTAATGCTAGTCTAAAGCTGTCCATACTCTGATCAAAATTTTGCCAGTTCAGCAGGCATCTGGGGAATGGCTGCCCCTACTAGACAGAAGTCAATTGAACGACTTCCTTCGAAGAGAGACATGCTGGAAAACTTTTCTTGATCTGTGGCTCCTCATTTGTGTGCATGGAAGAATCTTTCATTCAGACTGGCTGAAAAAAATAGTCTATTGCCAGCTTCATGGGGAGTGAGATTTGGTCATGTCACTGCTGTGCTCATCACTGTTTTTGCTGGAGGCTCAGAAATGAGGAAGCAAAACCCTGCCTTCACACAGAGAAATGTCACAGAACACGGTATTGTAAGTCCTTTATGGAGAAAGGTCAGCTGCAGGATGATCACAAGAAATACTAGTGAGAAGTCCTTTGCCCTCTGCCTGCCTTTTTATGGACACAGCTTCTAGAGTTCAGTTCCTTTTAAAGCGAAGTAGCATATTGCGCAGTGATATCCTACAACATGCAGTTGACCTATCTCCAGTAATCCCCACAGAAGACCAACATTATCTAGCTGTTTTCAAAATATGATAAAAAAAATAAAAGCTATGTCAATGTATTGGTGACATGTTTAAAAAAAAATTTACTTCTGTAATTTTGTTACAGTGGAGTCTTTAGCTTTATCGCTAATGGCTGGTATGGAACAAAGTTAGCACCAGTGTGGACAGAAGACCGTGAAGGCAGCTCATTCATTCATGAAGTAGCGTTATGTGTACTTAATGTAGATAAGAGAGGTTTTTTAAATAAAAATATTGTGTACCATATATCACTGTTAAATAATTGATGTTAAATCTCAATGTTTCCATCTGTAAATATACATCTTTTTATATCGCTTTTTTTTTTTTTTCACAAAGTAAAGGTTTGTAATATTACCATTAAAAAATGCTTTCCTTTTCAGTCATGGTGTGTCTGCTGTTGGCTATTACTTATTGACTCGCTCAGCAAGTTTGATTTTAAAAGGAAAATAAAACGTAGAACTGACTGTACACACACTCTCACATCATTGGTGTATCTGCTCCCCTATAGCTAATCATTCTAACCAGAACTTTCCTTTCATACAATCGCAATGCACTCAATCTCAGGCAACATAGAGAACACATACCACTAATTCAATAATAATTCAGTTTTTCTTTATATACAAATGTTTTTGACTGCAAGGGAGAATGATTGGTTATGCTGTGTTAAAAATGTGCTTATTGCTAAGTGTTAAGCAGGTATTCTGTATACACTGATGTCATTCTCTGGACAGACGGTCCCTTCTATTTCAGAGACACAAAGCCTTGATTTCCACAGTCCTGGAAATGACCCCGATGCTGAATAGCAATTTGGCTGTGTTTTGCTGTAGTGTGTGAGCAGCTATCTCACCCTCACCAAAGGCTAGGCACCTGAACTATGGGACAATGCACACAACTTCTGTATGTAAAGATGTGTAATGCAGTGTTGTGTCAACAGCAAAAAAAAAAAGTCTTGAGTGAAGAAATTTACATGTGTATACAAAAGTACATCCAAGCGTGCACTGGCAACTAGAAGAGGATGAAGAATAATTATACATGTGTATACACAAGGTCTTTACGTAACCTAACTTGCGTTTTGTTACTTAGAATATGCCAGCAAGATCCTGCAATACATGTGCAAGAGGCCCTATAATCCAGGCAGCATGTGGCACTCTACTGCTTACCACACATTTCCTAGTTTCTCTTTGCCTCAGTATTGTAAAAAACAATGTTTATATCTGACAACTTGTTACAGTCTGTGCAATTGCCTTTTGTTCTACCTACAACTGTGTAGTGCAGGAGCCTAACTAGGTACAGATTGATTGGATTGTTTAGGTAAGTACCCATATTACATTGAGAACTAAAAATGGGGATCTCTCAAGGTGCAAATCCCTGATAATGCTATCAAAGAATACATCTATAAATATGTAAATAAACCCCTATACGCTTGAAACTGCAAAAAGGGGGGAGAGAGGGAAAAGGATTGGAGTGGGAGCTCTCTGTATCATATCATCAAAAACTCATAATAAAAACCCTGCTTGGGCTCAACCAACTCCAATAACATAATGGGGATAGGAAATATGCAGCCCACTGTGCAAGTACAAAAAGTCAAAATTTATTATATCAAAAACACATAAATGGAATAAGCCAATAATAAAAATGGAATCATTCCCAACGTGTCACTCATACTGTGATAAAAACGTAATGTCTACCATTCTTGCCCTTATCCAGTGACAGAAATAAATATATATATATATATATATATATATATATATATATATATATATATATATAAATTTATTTATTTATTTCTGTCACTGGATAAGGGCAAGAATGGTGGACATTACGTTTTTATCAAACTAATTTTATAGCCAGGAATGTAGAAATTGCATGCATGAAATAGGATGTGGAGATAAGTTGGCTCCCAACAGGAAATGGATCCTAGGAAGATCAGACCTGGATCCTGAGAAAGGCACGCTGGCATATTGTTGTAGGTGTTGTTAATTCCTTGATGTATCCAAAAGGGGGAATATATGCCTATCACGATTTTATTTATTTATTCATTTAATTTATTTTACAAAAAATATGTAGGGGATATATATATATATATATATATATATATATATATATATATATATATATATATATATATATATATATATATATATATTTATACATATATTGTGGGTAAAAAAAGGACATCAATTTTGTTTGGGTACAGCGTCGCATGACCACGCAGTTGTCAGTTAAAATGACGCAGTGCCACATCGCAAAAAATGGCCTGGTCATTAAGGGGTAAAATCCTTCTGGGGCTAACATGGTCAACCAGTTCCGGACCACCCACCGTACATTTACTGTGTGTCAGGAACCATGAATCGGACTAAGACAGCAAATACAGTAAAAATCGCACCCTTTAATATAATGGTAAAAATTGTACAAATGGTAAACATAGTCAAAACATAGCCAGGCAAGTGTTCAACAGGAACACAGCAGAGAGTTTCCAGGTATGTTTGACCAAGGCAAAGGCATGGAGGAAATGAACCAGGCAGTTTAAATAGCCAAAAGGGGCTGGCTGTAGGCTGGTCTGACAAGTAGGAAATGATCACCAGGTGAGCCGCTGTGGATCGATGAGTGCTGCCAATTAACTGACAGCTGAACACTGAGAAGGGAGGACTGAAAGCCCAGCCCTGATAGTACCCTGTGAATGACCCCTCCCCCTCGGAGGCCTACCAGGTTTGAGTGGAAAATGTCTATGGAAAGCACGGAGGGGGACAGGATCAGACCGTACCCTTTCTAATGAACCAGGTACTGTATGTGCCTATGGGAGTCAATGATCAATTGTATCTCATACTCTTCATGGTTCTCAACCTGAACTGGGTGAGGACGTGATACTGAGGTAGTGAAATGGTTTTTTTTTTTGGTTTTTTTTTGCATCAGTAGGCAGCCAATCTTTTATGCTGGTTCCCACAGTTAAGGCATACATGCCCAGGGTTATCCGCTTGTTCATTATCTCACACGCGTGAAATTAACTAGGCTGCCAACCATCATATGCATATATTTTTCCCTCTTTTAATTTCTTCCTTTTTTTCCTTTATGTGTTCTCTTTTATTATACTTAGATTCTTTCGATTTTACATTGTTTATTAACAATAGAAATTCCCTATTCTCATATACAAAAGCCCTCTTTATACTTATATCTTACCCACCCCGAGGTAGTGAAATGGTTGACACATCAAAGGTTTTAGATTTTAAGCTCTAACGACCTGGGCCCTCTGATCCCTCCTGTATTGAACTGTAATGTAACTGTACTGTCTGCCCCCATGTTGTAAAGCTCTGCGCAAACTGTTGGTGCTATATAAATCCTGACTAATAATAGTAAGGAGACAGAATACATTTGAAATAAGTATGTTAGAAGGAAGGTCTAATGCGTAAGCCACTGGGTTGTTCCTACCGAGAATACAGAAAGGCCATATAAACCGTGGTGCCAGTTTCCCGTGAGGAAACACAGAGTTGGAGGTTACTAGACAACAGCCAGACCCTCTCCCCAAACTGGTAGGAAGGTGCAGGTAGACATCTGCGATCAGCATGGAGTCTGTACCTCTCACTGGCACATCACAAGGACTCTTAGACTTGCACCTACGTGGAACGAAGATCACAGAGATGCTCCTCTAAAGCAGGAATGCTTTGAGGAACAAAAGAGTCAGGCAACATTCACCATAAACTGAGATAATCGGGAAGCTGTATTGATGCCATTATTGTGAGAAAACTCTGCCCAAGGTTAAAGGTCTCACCAGTTGTTATGGTGGTCAGAAACATCGCAATGTAGAATCTGCTCCAAGGCTTGGTTGGCTCGTTCTGTGGCCCCATTGGACTGGGGGTGAAACGCAGAGGAGAAGAAAAGCTGAATTCCTAACTGTGCACAAAAGGCTCACCAAAACCTGGAGACAAACTGGCTACCCCTGTGTGAGATGATGATAACCTTGGGTAGCCTATGTAAACGAACGATCTCCCAAGAAAAAAATGGATGCTAGTTATTTGTATGATATGGTTTTCATCTGACTTTTATTGGCTGTGCGAGCAGATCGTGTGTACAGAAAGCCATCGGACTTTACAAACACGCATGCTCAGAACCAATGCAAAAGATCAGACAACAATACAGAAGTTGACCAAAGGTGGCGGTAAAGAGCAGAAAATCCACGTGATTTGGTGAAAGTTGGCTGAAAAAGTCAGATCTTGTGTATGCTTAACAAGTTCAGGGCCAATGCTGTTTGTACAGAAATCCACGGGAAAGTTTGTACAAAGTCTGATCGTGTGTATGAGGCTTAACACACATGTACACTATATACCTCCATTACTAGTATAGTGTCTGAACGGTTTAATATATTTGCTCTGATCAGAACTACAGTCATGGACGAAATTGTTGGCACCCCAGAAATTTTTCCAGAAAATCAAGTATTTCTCACAGAAAGGTATTGCAGTAACACATGTTTTGCTATACTCATGTGTATTCCCTTTGTGTGTATTGGAACAAAACAAAAAAAGGGAGGGAAAAAGCAAATTGGACATAATGTCAAACAAAATTCTTGGCACCTTTTCAAAATTGTGGATAAATAAGATTGTTACAAGCATGTGATGCTCCTTTAAACTCACCTGGGGCAAGTAACAGGTATGGGCAATATAAAAATCACGCCTGAAAGCAGATAAAAAGGAGAGAAGTTCACTTAGTCTTTGCGTTGTGTGTGCCACACTAAGCATGGACAATAGAAAGAGGAGAAGAGAACTGTCTGAGGACTTGAGAACCAAAATTGTGGAAAAATATCAACAATCTCAAGGTTTCAAGACCGTCTCCAGAGATCTAGATTTGCCTTTGTCCACAGTGCGCAACTTTATCAAGAATTTTGCAACCCATGGCACTGTAGCTAATCTCTCTGGGTGTGGACGGAAGAGAAAAATTGATGAAAGGTTGCAACACAGGATAGTCCGGATGGTGGATAAGCAGCCCCAAACAAGTTCCAAAGAAATTCAAGCTGTCCTGCAGGCTCAGGGAGCATTAGTGTCAGCGCGAACTATCCATCGACATTTAAAAGAAAAGCTATGGTAGGAGACCCAGGAGGACCTCACTGCTGACACAGAAACATAAAAAAGCAAGACTACAGTTTGCCAAAATGTACTTGAGTAAGCCAAAATCCTTCTGGGAAAGCGTTTTATGGACAGATGAGACCAACATGGAGCTTTTTGGTAAAGCCCATTATTCTACTGTTTACCGAAAATGGAATGAGGCCTACAAAGGTAAGAACACAGTACCTACAGTGAAATATGGTGGAGATTCAATAAAGTTTTGGGGTTGTTTTGCTGCCTCTGGCACTGGATGCCTTGAATGTGTGCAAGGCATCATGAAATCTGAGGATTACCAAAGGATTTTGGGTTGCACTGTAGAACCCAGTGTCAGAAAGCTGGGTTTGCGTCTTGGCTCTACCAGCAGGACAATGACCCCAAATATACATCAAAAAGCACCCAGAAATGGATGGCAACAAAGTGCTGGAGAGTTCTAAAGTGGCCAGCAATGAGTCCAGATCTAAAGCTCATTGAACACCTGTGGAGAAATCTTAAAATTGCTGTTGGAAAAAGGTGCCCTTCCAATAAGGGCCGGTTCACACTGCAGGCGATGCGAGGCGACACCGACTTGCCTCGCCGCGACCTGCCGCGACCTCAGCGGCAACTTGCAGATGACTTCTGTATAGAAGTCAATGCAAGTCGCCCCGAGGTCGCCCGAAAGTAGTACAGGAACCTTTTTTCTGAGTCGGAGCGACTTGAGTTGCTCCTCTCAGAACGGTTCCATTGTACAGAACGGGGGCGACTTGTAAGATAGCGGCGAGGCGAGTCGTGTCGCCTCGCATCGCCCGCAGTGTGAACCGGCCCTAAGAGTGATCTGGAGCAGTTTTCAAAAGAAGAGTGGTCCAATAATCCAGGTGAGAGGTGTGAGAAGCTTATTGATGTTTATAGGAAGGGACTGATTTCAGTTATTTTTTCCAAAGGGTGTGCAACCAAATATTAAGTTAAGGGTGCCAAGAATTTTGACCAGCCCATTTTTGGAGTTTTGTGTGACATTATGTCCAATTTGCTTTTTTTCCTCCTTTTTTTGTTTTGTTCCAATACACACAAAGGGAATGAACATGTGTATAGCAAAACATGTGTTACTGCAATACTTTTCTGGAGAAATACTTGATTTGCTGAAAAAATGTCTGGGGTGCCAACAATTTCGACCATGACTGTATACTGGTGTCCCCAATAGTATAGTGTTCCCACAAAATGCAGCGTTAGCAGGATCTGCCCCGACACCTGCCAGCACCTGCGTTTAGCCCCTCCGCCCAGCCCACCCAATCGAGTGCAGTATCAATAGATCACTGTCACTTCCTATACACAGTACATAAAACCGCAGCATTAGCAGAGTCAGCCCTGATCTCTGCTAGCACTAGCACTTCATTTTTTTGTAGCGGTTCAAGCAATCTCTTACAAACCGGAATTCAGTCTTACATGATTCTACATCAATGTAGAGAACAGCTGAATCGCGATTGCATCAAATACATCATCCCAGCGCTCCCCTCCTTCCCTCTTCCTGTCACACGCAGTGGGGATCTCCTGTGTCACGGCGCTTGCATCTAAAAAAGCCTGGGGTGGCCTCTCACCAGTGCCTGGATCACACACAGCGGGCTTCTCCCTCTGTGTCACAGAACCAGGGCTCGAGTCCTGCGGGAACGCATGGGAACGGCGTTCCCGTACTATTTACACAACGGGAACGCCGTTCCCATTAGCAGCCCGAGTAGCCCGCCGCCCGAGTCAGTGACTGGTTGCTAGGCTAGGGCCGCTCCGCGTCTAGCAACCAGTCACATGACATCGACCGTACACATGGGCACGCACGGAGTCAGTGGGCAGTGCGCATGCGGCCTCCAGCGCAGCCAGCGGCAGACACACGCCGCTGGCATACGGACTGTCTCCTCCCTCCCCTCTACCCAGTTCTCTCCCGAGCGAGAAGTAAACCAGGTTAGTCACTAGCACTCTGCATTACCCTGCCAATACTCTGCAATACCCCGCCAATACTCTGCATTACTCCACCAATACTCTGCATTACCCCGCAAATACTCTGCATTACCCCGCCAATACTCTGCATTACCCCTCCGCCAATACTCTGCATTACTCTGCCAATACTCTGCATTACTCTGCCAATACTCTGCATTACTCTGCCAATACTCTGCATTACTCTGCCAATACTCTGCATTACTCTGCCAATACTCTGCATTACTCCGCCAATACTCTGCATTACTCCGCCAAAACTCTGCATTACTCCGCCAATACTCTGCATTACTCCGCCAATACTCTGCATTACTCCGCCAATACTCCGCCAATACTCTGCATTACCCTGCCAATACTCTGCATTACCCTGCCAATACTCTGCATTACTCCACCAATACTCTGCATTACTCCACCCTGCATTACTCCGCCAATACTCTGCATTACTCCGCCAATACTCTGCATTACTCCGCCAATACTCCGCCAATACTCTGCATTACTCCACCAATACTCTGCATTACTCCACCAATACTCTACATTACTCCACCAATACTCCGCCAATACTCTGCATTACTCCACCAATACTCTGCTATACCCTGCCAATACTCTGCAATACATACCCTGCCGTTACTTACTCTGCAATACTTACCCTGCCAAGACTCTGCAATACTTACCCTGCAATGCCCTGCCAATAATCTGCAATACCCAGCAATAATCTGCCATACCCTGCCAATACTCTGCAATACCCTGCCAATACTTATCCTGCCAATATTCTGCAATACCCTGCCAATACTTACCCTGCCAATACATATTCTGCTAATACCCAGCCATACCCATCCATGCTCAGCCAAAATATTATTGGGGGAGATGACGTGGATATTACAGTAGGGGAGATGTATATTGCAGTGGGGACTATATGGTGGTGACATTTTTCACAGGTTTTTGCAAATTCAATTATTATTTGCTGATCCGAAAAAAGATCCGATCTGTGACTCAGATTCAAGGAATGATCCGATCCGTGAGTTTTTTGATCCGTTGCCGATAATCTTGCACGGCAAGGGCAAAGTTATTCCAGTTTGTGTGATATTTTCTAATTTTCTGTATTTGAATTTGGAACAGGGTGTATTTGTGTTAGAAATTCCCTGCGAGGGAAAGATCATCACCCATTGTGTTGATTATTCTGTTTGACAAGTTAACTTATTTTGTATTTGTAAACTGGCACTTTACAATAAATGTACTGTATTTTCTGTGAAATATATATGCATATGAGCGTACCTTTATTTATTTTTATTTTTTTTTGGTGGGGGAGTGGATCTTGGGTGAGAGTTCCCACTTTTTTCCCCAGCACTTGACCCCTGCACAGAACTTATATTTCAATATACCAGCGGTCGCTGTAACAAAGTCCCGCCTCCTAGACTGGCTCCTGTCATAGACGGCACACTGATGCAATGATGGGAAATTGGATCGGTGTGCCATCTATCGCAAAAGGCGGGACTTTGTTACAGTGACCACCGGGTTATTGAAATCCAAGTTTTGTGACCCAGCAGGAGATGCCCGCTGTGTGTGACCCAGGCACTGGTGAGGCTGCATTTGATGGGCACTGGTGGGTTTTTGATTAAAACCATGGGCAGTAATCGTGATGCACCCTAATGCATTGCGGAATCAAATCGAATGAAATGATAATCGTAATCGAATCGTGAGACCAGTGAAGATGCGCAGCTCTAGTTTCTAAGCAGAGTGGGAGTACATTTTTTGCACTCTCCAGTTTTAGCAAATCCACCCTGTGTGAATTTGGTGCCCACATCGGGTGAAGCTGTGCCCATACACATGGTAAAACTGCCCATACACAGGGTAAAACTGCCTATACACTGGGTGAAGCTGTGCCCGCACAGGGTGAAGTTGTACCCACACAGGGTAAAACTGTGTATACACAGGGTAAAGTTGTGCCCACAGAGGGTTAAACTGCCTATGCACAGGGTGAAGTTGTGCCCACACAGGGTAACGTTGTGCGCATACACAGGGTGAAGTTGTGCCCACAGAGGGTTAAACTGCCTATGCACAGGGTGAAGTGGTGCCCACACAGGGTAAAACTGTGTATACACAGGGTAAAGTTTTGCGCATACAGTCCACACGGGGTGAGGTTGTGCCCACACTGTAAAGTTGTGCCCACAGGGTGTGAAGCTGTGTCCTCACGGGGTGAGGTTGTGCCCACAGGGGGTGACGATGTGCCCGTACACGGAGTGAAGCTGCGCCCACAGAGGTGTGAAGTTGTGCCCACACATGGTAAAACTGCCTATACACAGGGTGAAGCTGTGCCCATAAGCAGTCCCCGCAGCGAGAAGCTGCACAGCCAGCGTTGTCCCACAGCTGGTGGGCGTGGTGTATAGCCGTGGTGTGGAGGCGGGGTCACGGATGGAGCAGTGCCCGCCCCCTGCTCTGTGGCCTGGGAGGAAGGGTGTTTCCTGGTCGCCTGTAGGAAGTTTCGGCCTCGTAGCTTACAGTGAGGTGAAGGTGGAGAAGGGACCCCGGAGCCCCACGTCCGGTGAAGGCGGCCTCCCAGGGAACTCCTCCATGTGAGCAGTGCAGTAGCTGGCGGTGACCATAGCGGGAGAGCCGAGGAGTGAGCGCTGGGCCGGAGAAGTTGTGAAGTGAAAGGTGAGGAAGTGAAATCAATGCTCGGCAATCCCTCCGGTACATGGAGGAGGGCGCCCCCCATAGACCTGTCTGTGAGATGACATGTCGGTGTTCTGTTCCTCCTATGCTGGCTGAGGAGTAGATGTGGGGTCTCAGCTATTACCTGGGTGAAGTGACCGATCACCATCATCTGTATACATTGTATTCTATGGGAAGACCCCCATTCTATGCCCCAGGGGCCCATTCACACCAGGTACAGGGGGGTCTGTATTGGGCACCTATTCCAGCACAGTCCACCGATTCATACCACCGCCATAGGAACCTGTGTGCTGAGAGTCTGCCTGACCGTCACTACCAATAGAACTTTATGGAATGTCACAGTGTGACACTTCAATAAAGCTCATTAAAAAAAAAAAAAAAAAAGTGAACAGTTTTGGCACTTTGGCATTACCTGCGCTGCGGCGCACATCAACTGATGCATTGTGATGTAACAGCTGGTGTGATTGGACCCGAGTGTTCCAGATGAGCTGCTGTACAGCTCACTATACACATTCCAATCTGACCTCACAACTTCTGTACTATCAACCGTAAGATGCCTACACACGTTACAGATTGGGCAATTCCCTGTATGCCTGTTGTAGAAGAGCCCGCCTTACTGGACAGATGAGGTAGGTCCAAGAAGTACCTAGTTTTGGTGCATATAAAGTTGATTGTATGGAAATTGGGATGAGCACAGGTGTCTTTAAATATTAGTCTGAACCAACCTGAGCTATCCCACCAAGAAGCTGTCACTGTGGACAGCCAGACATAAGCGGCATTCCCTACATGTACACACCCCTTATATACATGTAGCTGTGCATGGCAGGGAATGCCTCTGCTGCTTATGATTGGCTGTCTGCAATGACAGCTTCTTGGCGGGATAGCCCAGGCAGGTCCAAACTCCTGTCCAAACACTCCTGAGCTCATCCCTAATCAGAACATGCGTGGTGAGCCTTATATCTACCAAAATCATGTAATATGAGGACCTACCTGAAGTAGCCAGACAGTCTGGATGCAATCAGCCAGACCCCTGCACTACATTGTTGATAAACCATAGGTACAAATGATCGTCTTTTTTTGCATGCTAGGGCCCATATCAAAAATGAAAATGTTATGGAAATTTTCGTTTGAAAAATGCAAATGTTATGGAAATTTTCGTTTGAAAAATGCAAATGTTATGGAAATTTTCGTTTGACAGAATACAACTTGAAAGTGTTGTACTGCATTGTGTCGTTTTTGAGCATGCGTGGTCTTGCTCTTTAGATTTTTTTTTTTTTTTTTTGGACGAACACCGATTAAACAAAAACTGTACAATCTGTTATCCTGCGAGGAAAAAATGTTGTTTGTCCCTTTAGATAATTTTGGATGAACTGCCATGATCAGCTTCTGAAAGATGTGTAGAAACATTGAGATTATTATACAATCTCTTCAAAAGCTGTGTGTGTGTGTGTGTGTGTGTGTGTGTGTGTGTTTTCGATTTCCTGATTGTGTGTACTTGGCTTTGCATCTACAAACACTTTTATGAAGTGCAAAGCTTTGGTACATCTAAAGTTGATATAGTGTGAGGGTCTGCCAGATTGGGTACAGATTATGTACCGTAGGTTTTTTTATTATATAGCTTTGGTAGTTTGAAGGTTGGTTGTACAGGGATTGCACAGTCCCATTGTGACATGTAGAGTGACCCTAAAAGTCACCACACACACTTTTACAATCTGATTGTACTATCTCTTGTAGGTCTACTGACCAGTATGTCATCCAATGGCATGTCTGATTGCCTATGGATTGATTGTATGGTTTAGGTGGGTCCCCATATCACATAGTTCTGGTAGATCCTAAAGCAGCCCGTACATGGTTCAGTTTTTTTTTTTGGATGTGGATGGGGGGAATCTTCCTCAGCTGTCAGACTACACAGGTCAGTGCTGAAGCTGTCAATTGAAAGATAAACTTCTGTTTAGCTACAGTGGACAGAAATGCGTCCAGTCCCTGCTAAACTGGCTTAATTTCAATCCTTTTAGGTTGGTTGCATGGTCGGATTGCAGCATGTTTGTGGAGCCTAAGACTCCTTTCGCACTGGGGCGTTTTTCAGGCGCTTTAGTGCTAAAAAAAACGACTGTAAACGCTTGAAAGAAGCCTCATCTGTAATCCCAACGTGAAAGCCCAAGTGCTTTAAGAGCCCTTTCACAATGTCAGTGCCCGAAAAACGCTCTTAAAGCGCCGCTGCTTAAACTAGCAGCGCTTTACCAGCGTTTTTTGAGCGTTATTGGGGCGCTTTTAACCCCTGCTAGTAGCCAAATAAAGAGTTAAAAGCGCACACAAAGCGCTGCTGCCAAAAGTGCTTTGCAGGCGCTTTTCAGGCATTTTGCAGGGGCTTCACATTGATTTCAATGGGAAGGGGTGCTTTAGAGTCGGTGGACTTTTTTTGACGCCCTGCCAGCGCAGCACCTCAGTGTGAAAGCACTCGTGCTTTTACATTGGGATTTTTTTTTAAAGCTAAAGCTCCTGAAAAACGCCCCAGTGTGAAAGCACACAGGCTTTCACATTGGGATTGCAGATGAGGCTTCTTTCAAGCGCTTTACAGACACTTTTTTTTTTTTTTTAACGCTAAAGCGACTGAAAAACGCCCCAGTGTGAAAGTGGTTTAAAAGAGATTGTCCAGTCAGATTGTTATAAGTCTGGTGTGCTTAAAGTGGTTGTAAACCCTTACAACCAACTTTGACCTACAGGTAAGCCTAGATTAAGGCTTACATGTAGGTCCAAGAAATATCTCCTAAACCTATACGGTTTAGGAGATATTTACCTGAAGACAGCCACCGCTGTCTACGGCGCATGCGTCGTACACAGCGGCGCGCAGGCGCACTGGGCAGGCCGTAGATCGCGGCAATATGCTGCGAGTGTTGGCTCCCGTGTGCGTGACGCTGTGATTCGCCGGAGCCGCGAGACCCAGGAATTCTCTCCGGGATACGTGGCAGCGGCGAAGAAGATGGAGGACCGCTTCGGGGGCTTCGTTCTCAGGTAAGTTATTCATAATGAGCTAGTATGCTATGCATACTAGCTCATTATGCCATGCATACTAGCTCATTATGCCTTTGCCTTACAGGGTGCGTTTAAAAAAAATTTTGCCTTTACTTCCTCTTTAAGCTACTCAGTAGTTGAAGGTGAAGCTGCCTGATTAGAAGATGAATGTACACATCACAATCCTATAAGGAAATGCAATCTGGATTGGTAAAATAATTCAGTGTGTTCAGAAGTATGAAGTTATACAGTTAGGTTAATAAGTTAACCCCTTCCCGCTGAGCGTACGCAGATCTGCGTACTCGGCTTCCGGGGGGTATACCGGGATGATGCCCGCACCTGCAGGCATCATCCCGGTACCGTTTTCTTCAGCAGGCGATTGGCTTTCCAGCCATAACAACCGATGCGACTAAAAGCCGCTCGGCTGGTATGCGGGAGGGGACGTCCCGTCCCCCCCTCCCGCCGCTGTTACCGGTGCTCCCGTTCGATCGGGAGCACCGATTCCGTGTGCGATGCCTCCGGCTGCTGGGGAGGAACTGGAACGAAGCCGTAATCGGCTTCGTTCCAGTCTCCTCATAGTAAACACGGAAGCGACGTCATGACGTCACTTCCCGTTTACTCGGCTGCCAATGGCGCCGGTTTTAAAAACATATACGGTATTCAGAATCGCCGTTTTCGACGATCTGAATACATTGAAGTGTAAAGGAGGGGTGGGGGGTCTTTTAGACCCCCGATCCCTCCATAAAGAGTACCTGTCACCACCTATTACTGTCACAAGGGATGTTTACATTTCTTGTGACAGCAATAAAAGTGATCAAATATTTTTTTTTTTTTAAAACAATTTAGTCATTTTAAAATAAATAAAATAAATTTAAAAAATTTTTTTTTTAAAGCGCCGCCGTCCCCGCGAGCTCGCGAAGCAAAGAAAACGCATACGGAAGTCACGCCCGCATATTTAATCGGTGTTCAAATCACACATGTGAGGTATCGCAGCGATCGTCAGAGTGAGAGCAATAATTCTTGCACTAGACCTCCTCTGTAACGCTAACCTGGTAACCGTAATTTTTTTTTAAAGCGTCGCCTATTGAGATTTTTAGGTACCGTACTTGTCGTCAATCCACAAGTGCGTGCAATTATAAAGTGTGACATGTTTGGTATCTATTTACTCGGCGTAACATTATCTTTCACAATATGCCAAAAAATTGGGCTAATTTTACTGTTTTGTTTTTTTAATTCATGTCCCTTTTCCCAAAAAGTTGCGTTTAAAACACCGCTGCGCAAATACCACATGACATAAAATATTGCAACAATCACCGTTTTATTCTCTAGAGTCTCTGCTAAAAAAATATATATAATGTTTGGGGGTTCCAAGTAATTTTCTAGCAAAAAATATGGATTTTAACTTGTAAACACCAAATGCCAAAAATAGGCTTAGTCATGAAAGGGTTAATGTATAGGCAAAGCCTCTTAGTTTAGTTTTTTAAAGTAGAGTAGAGAGGGAGGAGAGAGAGAGGGGCGCGCAGCTTCTGATTGGAAGAGATTTCCCTTCACTTCCTGTCCCAGAGATGCAGCAGGAAGTAAGAGGAAATCTCTCCCAAAGTGAGGGGAGACCTCCTGTAGTCGGTGTTCTCATTCTCAAAGATTTAGAGCTTGTTTACACCAGCAAACAAGCTGGAAGCATGATATATATTTTTTTTTATTAGCACAAGTTACATTTTATTGAGTTCTATTGACTGTAGCATGTCATGCAATACATGCAGTACTTTTTTCAGAGCACACCACAGCAATCCAGTGATGTGAGCTGACTTCATATAAAACAAATTGCCCAATGCAGATAATGTGAACGGGCAGTCTCCTGTCCTGGTGACGACCATAAATCTTTGGATTTCTCTTCACTTCTTGTCTTGGTGACAGTGGTAAAGCTGCCCGTGGACTGGTAGAATTGTTCTTAGGAGAAGAATTTTCCAGGAAATATCTTTTTTTTTATCAATCATTAGTGGGTGGCATTCGTTTTTGACCACAGTGACGAGAAAATTTGAGGAAGCAGGACTGAACATATTACTGGAACAAAAATTTGTTTTCATTTGGTAAAGTCTATTCATTCCAAATTAAAATGTTAAAAGCAAACAAAATCTTTTGAAAGGCATTCCAATGATCTGAGAATTTTTCTAAGCCCTTTCCAAAGAATTTTCATTTGACATTCTATCCATCTCTGACCAGCTTTTTACTGTCACATGCAACATGGCAATATAAACTTGATGGGAGTTTTCAATCCTTTAATTCAGAAAATGTCTATATGTGCACTTTACCTTGGTAAAGTTAGGCTGCATTCACACCTCAGCGTAGCGTTTTTGAGCGTTTTTTACCGGCGTTTTGGCACGCGTTTGCATACAGCGTTTTGCGGCGTTTTTTAACTTCTGTGTTTTTTTTTTTCAGCCAATAGGAAAAATATTAATCTCCTTTTTTTTCATCTGCTTCTGCTTTTCATCTGTCATTTCCTTATGTAAATTATATTTTCTCCTGAGCAGATACAGCGACAAAACGCCCATAGAAACGCTCGTTGTCGCTTGAATCAAGCGTTTCCATTAGTTTCTATGGGAATTAAAACGCCCAAATCAGCCCGATTCGCGCGACACAGCGTCCGGAACTTGTTTGAGCTTCAGGCGACTTGGAGTGGAGATGTGAACCATCTCCATTCAGAATGGATTTTTTTTCCCCTCCGGCGTTTTGTCGCTTCAAGCGACAAAACGCTCAGGTGTGAATGGGGTCTCAAAGTAAACCCATCAATTTAATAGTTTAAAAAAAACGGTATTCCCGAATGCCAGAAATAACTGTCACATTGGTTGTGCTGTCGAACAATCCAATAGTTGGAGTCATAACTGATCACATGTGGAGCATCATGGCACTTTAAGATTAAACAGAGACCAAGATGACAGTTTGTTATGATAGGAGGGATTACTTACACGTTTAAAGCGGAGTTCCAGCCTGCAAAATTAAAAAATGCTGTAGCTGCTAACTTTAAATATAAGGACACTTACCTGTCCAGGGAGCCTGTGATGTTGGCTTCGGGTGCAGGCTTCGGCATCCTTACTTAGGTAAACGGGAAGTGAAGCCTTGTGGCTTCACAGCCTGATTCCTACTGCGCATGCATGTAGGAAGATGGTGCATGCTGCGCTTTCTGAATGGACCAGTGTGTTTCCCAGAAGGCAGTGGGGGGAATGAGGAGTGGCCATAGATGGCAGGTCGCCGCAATGACCTTATAAGGAAGTGTGTATGACAGGTATCCTCTCCCCCGCCGAAAGGTGCCACATGTAGAGCTTCCACTTTTTGGGTGGAACTAAACTTTATACCAACTAACATAAGCATTTTGCTTTCTTTGCATTATTTTGAGTAACTGTTTTAGTAGATTCATCTCTTTAATTGTACTGGTCACCATTGTTGCTGAAATCCAAAATTTTAGAGTTGTCACCAGAAGAAAAAAATAGAGAGGCTTCTAATGGGGACATCTGTCAGGGGTTTTAACCCCTCCCTATTTAAAAAATGTTGACGATAAATATACGTCAAAGTTCACCACCTTCCACAATTTGTACCATCTCTGTTCTTCCTCTCTTGTAAACATTGTATATATCATTTCTGTTTTCTTTGGGTAAATACCTATTTTTTTTGTTGGTGAACCCTTGTACTTTCTTATTCCTTGCCTAGGCAACCAAGCTCCCAGCAGCTTCCTGGGATGTTCACGTTGACATGCCAGGAGCCTTCAAGACAATTGACATCATTCTACAAATCTAATGCAGCTTTGTGTCATTTGGGATCTGGCTGTGAGTGATAGCCAGCTCCAGAATCCAAGATGGCAGGGGTGTAAAGGAAACCCCGGACACCTTGACTGGGTATCTCCTCCAAGAAGCTGCTTCCCAAGCTCTGGAACATAAGACCAGTGAATCTGGCTGTAGTTACCCCAAGTACTAGTATACGAGCAGGGCTTTGTTTGTCCGCATCGCTGGACCGTGGGACAGGTGAGTGTCCGATTTAATAAAAGTCAACAGCTACACTTTTTGTAGCTGCTGACTTCTATATGGGTGGAACTCTGCTTTAATAGGGTTTAGGTCTGGAGACATGCTTGGCCAGTCCATCACCTTTACCCTCAGATTTTTTAGCAAGGCAGTGGTCATCTTGGAGATGTTTGGGTTAGTTATGTTGGAATACGTCCCTGCAGCCCAGTCTCCTAAGGGAGGGGATCATGCTCGGCTTCAGTATGTCACAGTACATGTTGGCATTCATGGTTCCCTCAATGAACTGTAGCTTCCCAGTGCCAGCAGCATTTGTGCAGCCCCAGACCATGATACTTCCACCACCATGCTCGACTGTAGGCAAGACACACTTGTCTTTGTACTCCTCACCTGGTTGATGCCACACACGCTTGACACCATCTGAAGCAAATAAGTTTATCTTTATCAGACCACAGGACATGGTTCCATGTCCTTAGTCGGCTTGTCTTCAGCAAACTGTTTGCGGGATTTCTTGTGCATCATCTTTAGAAGAGCCTTCCTTCTGGGATGACAGCCATGCAGACTGATTTGATGCAGTGTGTGGCGTATGGTCTGAGCACTGACAGGCTGACCCCCCCCCACCCCTTTAATCTCTGCAGCAACGCTGGCAGCATTCATACATCTATTTCCCAAAGACATCCTCTGGATATGACGCTGAGCACGCGCACTCAACTTCTTTGGTTGACCATGGCGAGGCTTGTTCTGAGTGGAACCTGTCCTATTAAACTGCAGTATGGTCTTGGCCACCATTCTTCATCTTAGTTTCAGGGTCTTGGCAATCTTCTTATAGCCTAGGGCATCTTTATGTGGAGCAACAATTCTTTTTTTTTTTTTTTTCAGATCCTCAGAGAGTTCTTTGCCATGAGGTGCTATGTTGAACTTCCAGTGACCAGTATGAGAGAGTGAGAGCGATAACACCAAATTTAACACCCCTGCTCCCCATTCACACCTGAGACCTTGTAACACTAATGAGTCACATGACACTGGGGAGGGAAAATGGCTCATTGGGCCCAATTTGGACATTTTCACTTAGGGTTGTACTCGCTAATGTTGCCGGCGGTTTAGACATTAATGTCTGTGTGTTGAGTTATTTTGAGGGGACATCAAATCGACACTGCTATACAAGCTGTACACTCACTACTTTACATTGTAACAAAGTGCCATTTCTATAGTCTTGTCACATGAAAAGATGGAATAAAATATTTACAAATAATGTGAGGGGTGTACTAAATTTTGTGGGAATATATATATCTCATTTTGTGTATATGTGTTTTGTGGACTGACCCTATGATTTGGATGTAAAACTTTTGCTTACACTTTACATTCTGCTCACCACAATAACTATAGTGTTTGTTAATAGTAATGTTGCTTTTTCTGTTCTTGCAGTGTGCACCATTTGTTCCTCCTTTTTGACCGAACTGTAGTCATTTCAGGGTTGCTTTGTCAACGTTATTGGTGAGGAATGCGAAACATTCACTTCTCTCTTTAGCAATCATTGGGGGAAGTATGGACAGACAGGAAAATGGCCTATTCACATTTTAGCTCCATAAATGTCAGGTTCTCACTAGAAGATATACAGTCTATTGATTGACACTACAGTATATGTGGAGACTTCATTAAAGGAGAATTATACTCTTTTCCAGGTTTACACAATCAAGTGCTGGCCCTATCCTTCCTTTCCTTGTACTTTAACGCTGAACTGCCTTTAAATATTAATGCTGAACTCATTGGATTGGCTTTAACCTTGCAGTGTGTCCCGTTCTGCATTGCTGAGGTTGAATACTTGTTTTGCCTATGGGATGGTGAATAAGGTTATGTACTTTCCTTATTCCTCATCCTTGCAGGCTTTCCCTCATGATGTGGGCCTGGTCTCCTGAACCCCCTTCCCTTTGCTGTCTGACTAGTTGCAGCTGTTTCGCCACCCCATACAATGCTGAGGACATTCCCTCAACAAGAAATGTCAGACAATGAAGGAGAGTGTCGGGTGCCAGGGAGAATGAAATAAGGTAGGTACATCACCTTATTTACTGTTCCATAGGCAAAACCAGCAGTTAATCTGCATGTTAAACATACAATTTTAATAGATGTATGTTCAATAACTGTAGGGTTTTTTTTTGTTTCAGATCTTTTTATTGACAATTTCAAGCAGATTGACATATATAGCGTTGTACAACTGTGTTATTAAATTGAAATTTGATGCAAAGAAAACAGGAACTTCACCAACAAGTTTATCGGGTTGAACATAACGCACATCAAGACTATCTGTGTTCTTACTTAGATTATCCCTCTGTGCTCATGTCATATAGGTGCTCTCATTTGTACCCAATTTGATGTGCTAATCACATTTGTGCTGATACTTTGTCCCGGGAGATAAATACCAAAGGTATTAGTACCTGAATTTGACCTATCGGTCTGTAAGGGTCCCTTGTACACCATAACTCAGACTAGGAAAGGGGAAAGCAGCATAAAGAGTAAGTCAGATATGATGCACACTAATGTGCTAAGGAGGAGCATGCTGATTGCAGGACAAACAGAGTGACAAAGATGAGCTCATCAGTCCGCTACTTCTCCTTCATTGTCCAGTCACAAGCTGGGGAAGAGAGGAGACCTAGTTCTAATTAACTACAGCAGAGAAGGATCTGGTCTCTTTCCTTGCCAGGGCTGCCAAGCTGTGTACACCTCTGAATTAGATGAACAGAAATGCAAATCCTTTTGCAGTTATTACAGCTCCTGTATATGTATTTTATCGTGCATTTAGCTGCTTGCCTGGACTTCAGAGATGTTGTCTTAGGTCCATGTCAGTGTAGACCATATTCTTTTTAAACTCATAATGGGAATTTACGAAGACTGGAGCAGACAGAATACGGAGCAGCTGTGCATGGTAACCAGACCGCACCTAGCTTTCATGTTCAAAGCTTACTTCACCAGGCAGAAGTTAATAGGTGATTGATTACTATACACAGCTGCTTTAGCTTCTGTGTACTGCATTGTGCCTGTATTTGCACTGTAACTGCAGACCAGGATTGAGAACAATATTTCTGCTCCTCAGTCCACACAACTATTTCAGTCTGTGTTCTTATTGGCCGGTGCTATAAATGATGATGCATAGGCCTCTATAAAGCAGTCCTCATTTGTGGATATTTGTAGTGAAGGTTTGTCATGATTTGCTAAATTGTGATGTGAAGACAAATATTCAATAACGTGTAGGGAATGGGGAAAAAAAAGCTTATTTCGGGTGCGATTGGATAATTGGTAAATTAGGTCCCCTTAACAACATATGTTATGTGAAGAGGCACAGATAAAGCTGGTAATTTAAAGGGTAAATTCTTTATTTTTTAAATAACAAACACATCTATACAGGCATACCCCACATTTCAGTACACAATGGGGTTTATTTACTAAAGCTGAAAATTGCAAAATCAGCCTCACTTCTGCATAGAAACCAATGAGCTTCCATGCTTTATTACAAACGCTTAATTGAACAAGCTGGGGTAAGAAGCTCATTGGATTCTATGCACTTTTCAGCTTTAGTAAATAAACCCCATTGTGTACTTAAAAGTGGGGTATACCTGTATTTACCTACTCTGTGCAATGAACTCGCACAGAGCAGAAGGGAACCTCCTCTTTTCAGGTCCCCTGTTGGCGCTCCAGACTCCTCGTCTCTGTCCAGTGCCCCCGTGGGAAGCTGCTTCCCACAGGGTCTCTGGTGCGTGTTCGCACTCAAGTCCCTCTGCTGTGTCCATTGATGCAGACAGATCTGGGTATTCCTACTGTGTATAAACAAGACTCTTCCATATTAACTTTATGTAATGGCAGATTGTAATTGGCCCATATAGTTAGTTATTTGGGTCTTTTTATAATGTAGGGGTTAACCTTGCTGCATGTCTAAGCATAGAGTGAAGCTGTTGCTGTGTCTCTGTTCAGTCCAGTTCTATTTTTTCACCATTGTTCATTTTATAATAGGTAAAATGTGCGTTGTCAGCAAACCCTTCAGTGTGGCACCACTGTAGTTTTGTTGTATTCTTTTCAAGCGGATAAACAAAATGCTTGTGTGAAGAGGTACCGTAGAAGTTGCTTATACTTTCATCATAATGATACTGCATTGGGAATGTTCATGTAGATTTTAGAAGCTTTTTATTATAGTGCGGGAACTAGCAGAGTTTAAGAAGCTGGTATAAGTATAATGGTGAAATAAATGTACTGATACAGCTGTTTTTGTTTGGACACTTTTTGTGTTTTTGTCTTGCTTTTACTATTATAACAAAATTTCACAAATCTGTATCATTTGTGAATATTGTCTAGGTAAAATAGTGTATGATTTAGACATTTGGGCAAGATGTCACTTGCACTATGTCCACATCTGTCATGTCGAGTGCTCTTTTTGGATCCCATTCACACCTTAAAGCAGAGTTCCAGCAAAAGTAAAATCTTTGCTTATCAGCTCCCCCCCCCACCCACCTCGTTTGCCACATTCGAAAGATTTGGGGGCTGGTACCAGTTTGACAGGTACCCATCCCCACTTCCGAGAGATTGCGCTGCACTGTGATCACTAGTTAGTTTGGCCTCCTTCCCCCGCCACCAAGCCATTCAGAAAGTGCAGTGTGCATGCGCAGTAGGGAATTTGCGTTGAAGCTGAAAGACTTCACTGCTGGGTTTCCTTACCACGAATAGCGGCAGCAGCACCCGAGAGGCGATGGAAACATTGGCTGGGGTGTCAACATTGCTGGATTCCAGGACAGATAAGTGTACTAATATTAAAAGTTAGCTATAGTATGTGTGGCGTCTGACTTTTAGTTTTTTGCTTTGGGGGGGTGGGGGAGACTTCTTTTAAGCCAGTCAGACTGAGCAATTTTCTTTCCTGCTTTCGCAGGTTTCAGGAAAGAAAAACGCTTGTTTCCCACATCAACACAGTCAGTGATGAGGGAATACCTTCCACGGAGCAATTGTGTTCTCCTGGCGGGGAAAGCCATCCTCGCCAGGAGAACAGTGATTACTGCTAGCAGCTATATTAACCGCATGTAAAATCCAACAGGCTGGTTGTTGTACCCATGTTGATCAACTCGGGCTACCCATAATTGGTTTGAATTTTGGTCGGTCCCTTCTGAACTGACAGATTTAAACTGTCTGTGGCCAACCTTAGTGTTTTGTAGCTCAAAACTTGAAGCTACAGAAACCTTATTATTAATAATAATAATAATAATAATATACAGGCTTAGCACCAACAGTTTGTGCAGCAATTTACAACGCTAGGGTCTTCCCTAATGTTGTAAAGTGCTTCACAAACTGTTAGTACTAGTATCTGTAGTACAGTTACAATTTAATACAGAAGGAATCGGAGGGCCCTGCCCATTAGCGCTTACAATCTAAAAGGGATGGTCAAGTGAGCTGATGAAGACAATTAAAAGAACAATTGGTAGGTGAGGGCAGGATAGGCTTCTTTGAAGAGAAAATTATTCAGAGATCGCCTAAGTTAGTTGGACAGATTAGGGTAAGGAGTTCCAAAGGATGGGAGAGGCTCGGGAGAAGTCCTGGAGGTGGATATGGGAAGAGGTGATGAGGGAGCTAGAGAGCATGAGGTCTTGGGAAGAATGAAGAGGATGATTAGGTAGGTATTTTGAGACTAGGCTACTGATGTAGCTGGGGGCTGAGTTGTGGATGGCTTTGTTAGACCCCTTTCACACCAGGGCGTTTGCAGGCGCTATAGCGTTAGAAATAGCGTCTGCAATCCGCCCAAAAAAAGCTGCACCATTGTCTGTAATGTGAAAGCCCGAGGGCTTTCACACTATAGTGGTGCGCTGGCAGGACGTCAGGGAAAAGTCCTGCCAGTAGCTTCTTTGGAGCGGTGAAGGAGCGGTGTGTTTACCGCTCCTCCACCGTTGCTCCCCATTGAAATGAATGCGGCAGCGCTGTAATACCGCCGGAAAAAAGCTGCTATTGCGGTGTATTGCTGGCGGTTTTAACCCTTTCTCGGCCGCTAGCGGGGGGTAAAAGCGACCTGCTAGCGGCCGAAATGCGCCGCAAATCCGGCGGTAAAACTCCGCTAAAAATACAGGCGTTTTACCGCCGACGCTATGGGCGGTGTGTGGTGTGAAAAGGGGTCTTTTATTGTTAGTATTTTCAATTTTAATTTGTTAGGTGAGTGGGAGTCCAGGACAACACCTAGGACCCTGGCATACAGGATTGGGTGGATGGTTGTGTCAGTGGTCTCTTGACAGAGAAGTCGAGAGAGTCACGTGGGGGAGGAAATAATATTATGAGCTCGGTTTTGGACAAGTTGAGTTTGAGGAAGTGGTCTGAGATCCAGACAGATATGTCTGTTAGTAAGTTAATGATACGTGAGCTGACTGCTGGAGTGAGCTGAGGGGTAAAAAGATA
Organism: Lithobates pipiens; assembly: GCF_037356315.1. Classification (NCBI taxonomy): domain Eukaryota; kingdom Metazoa; phylum Chordata; class Amphibia; order Anura; family Ranidae; genus Lithobates; species Lithobates pipiens. The sequence goes on along the minus strand of NW_027507748.1, from coordinate 451,305,638 downwards.
GGTTTGTGTGTCGTCCGCATAGAAATAATATTGAAAGCCATGAGAGGCTATCGGCTGGCCCAGGGGAGGAGGTGTAGATTGAAAATAGCAGAGGTGCAAGAACAGCATCTTGGGGGACCCTGACAGAGACAGGAAGAGTAGAGGAAGTAAAATTGATAGTGACAATGATGGTGTGGTGGGATAGGTAGGATGAGAGCCAGTCACAGAAACCAATGGAGTAAACATCCGTATCAAAGGCAGCCAAATGGTACAGAATAGTGCCCATTGATAGTCATTTGTGAGTTTTAAAAGAACAGTTTCAGTGAAGTGTTGGGGGCTAAATCCAGACTGAAGGGGATTATGAAGGTTGTTCTTAATGAGGTGGTCAGTTGGTTGTAGACCAAGCGTTCAAGGAGATTGGGCACAGATTAAGATTGAGTGCTGAATATAAACAACACTCGCAGGTTTTGGTGCAAACCATGCAGATAAATTGGTATCAAAACATAAAGGTGAAATTTTAAATGCAATTAAACCACTGCAGCAGCTGTCACAAAAGGTGCTAAGGCCTCAAAGTATGAATAGATGAATATAACCTACGTTCTAAGTAGCAGTCTGGGGTTGAGAGCACTGTGATCTATAAGATCTACTATAGGACAAATGGATTTCTCAGGAGTCTCTAACAAAAGTTGTTCCCATCGTTCAAAGTCGATGGATCATGCTCATATGCTGGAGACAGAGAAGGAACTGATGGTGAAGTACTGTTTGTGATGTGCAACCTAGGCTCTACTTACAAAAAGACTGTTTAAACGGGCATCAGTGCAGCGCTCCGGGTGTGCCGCGGAAGTTGTATTAATGGTTGCAAAACCAAAAGTACGTCACTGCGTTTCGCCCCCCCTCCAGGGAGTTGTCAAGGACATGTCCAGCAATATTTTTGGAGCACTTAACACTTTATATACAGTTTATCTGTTCATTATTTGATTTTTTTGAGTTATGCAATTCACTTGCACCTTTAGTAAGCTGTATAGTTACATTCTGCAAGCACTGTTTATATTTATCTGTTCGCAGATTAGGATTGGTAGGGTCCAAGGACGGCTTTTAACATTAAAAATCCCATTGTTTTTAATGGTACCTGTTCACACCTGAACACCACGGAGTGTGTTGCTCAAAAAAGTACAGGACCTTCTTTTCAGGCAGATTTGGGCTTTTTATCCACGTGCAAATACTTGTTGTGTATGTTTGTTTTTCCCAGGGCTCCAACAATAACCTTCTATGGGACCAAAAGCATTAGATCCTGCCTCAATGAAACTACTGTACTGCGCATTGCTTCTAAACCAGCAACAGTGCAACAAAAAAAAATCTTCCTTGCAGAAAGATATTGTCAGGTTGATCTGTCTACAAGCTTTTAAATAAAGTTCTGAGATTCTAGAGGCAAGAAATGTATTTGGAAGGTTTGAGCTTCAGCCTATAGAGCTGTCATCTTCTTGGTATCAAATAATTAGTCCAAGGAAAAGAGGTGACCATGGGCCTAGATTATTATGGTAGCAGGAAAATGGGTACAACAGAGAAATCCAGTGTGTGTGTGTGTGTGTGTGTGTGTGTGTGTGTGGTTTTTATTTTTTGTTTATAAATTCTTTCTTTAAAGAAGCAGCAGTATAAAAATACAGGTATACTAGTAGTAACAATTATAACAAGTAGTGCTGTAATGTAATAGTAATGAGGTTACTGAAGTTACAGGAGCTGTCAGTTTCAGAGATGAGCATTGCAATAACATGAATCACTTGATATGAGCCAGGTAACGGCAGTCATTGTGCACAGGCATTTGTTTTTTTTTGTTTATAGTTGAATTTATCAAACCTGAGGAGAAAGGGGGAGGGGAGGGATGTCTCCCCCTAAATGGATAGCGCCAGGCGTGTGTACTCCTTGTCCACGCTGCTCCTAGCAGGAGTTCTGTGAGCTGGTCCCATTCTGATTGGAACACAATCCATGTGAAGGGGAGCCTCCTTCCCCCTGCTAAGTGAATGGGAGTTCCTGTGGGAGCCCCACCTCGATCAATGAGGCAAATAGCAGAGATCAAGTATGCCATATAGGTGTCCCATCCAAGCAAATTTGTTTAAATGAGGATAGCTTCCTCACCCTTTTACAGTCTACCAAAGAACTTGAAGGTAAACTTGGGTAGTTGAAAATATGTTCTCCTAATTTTAGATTGATTACTAGAGAAGTGCTAACAGTGGCAGGTCCCCTGTTGGATAAGGCAGCAATTTGAGGATCATCCCTACTATGCAGAAAGTCTGGTGCTCTCATGATGGGAAGCATAGGAGTGAGAGAGGATCGATTACATTTCCACTTGTAGAGTAGCCCTATGAGTAGGTGCAGTCTGATAGATGCTGGAATTTACCTCTCTGGTAACCAGGGGAGCCCTGCCAGTGGGGAGTCAACTATTTCAATGGAATCCCTGGATTTTGTGTCTGATTGCGTACAGGAGAATGTGATTTGTGACAGATGAAACCTACTTCTTCAGTTTTTTTTTCAGTCATATTCTTCAGCTAGTGAACTTTAACATATTGTCCATACAGTAGGTTATAATTGCAGTAGCCATTAGCCCTGGTTGACACCAGTGTGGCTTTTAAATTGTGCTACATCAGTGCGATTTCATATGCAGCTTGTTGAAATCTGTGTAACTAAATTTACACAGATGTCAATGCAAGTCACACATAAAAGCACGCAGAGTCGCTGCAAACTGATTTGTGGTTATTTAAACGATTCCATTGCTGACAATGGGGTGTGAATTGTCATCTGATTTGGAGATGTCAGTTTGCACTGGTGTGACCCAGGGCTTAAACCCTGGTTTACACTGCTGTGACTTCTCATGCAACACAGGGTGCATTACAAGTTAAAACACATTCATTTCAATGGGTGCCGTCCTAATTGCTGCAAATCTAGTTGCAGCAACAAAAAATAGTGTGTGCACTAGTTTTTTGCATCTTCCTTGTGACTGAGTGCTATAGACTGCAATCTTAAAATCACAAAAGTCGCAAAGGAAGTTGTTTCTTTGTCTTTTCTTTGTGTTTTTGGCTGCAACTTCAGAGGATTTTATAGGTTCAATCACGTGTCACACTGTGTCACATATTAAAGTTGAAAAAAATCAAATTCACATTGAAGCCGTAAGCAAGTTGCAATGCAAAGTCAGTGTGAACCGAGCCTAACAGGCAATCAGATTTCACTCTGCTGTAGTCACATGGAAAATGATGAAGCCTGGTCGCCATGGGCTACTGTACACTAGCGTAACATATTGTACAGCCTTCTATAATTATGACCGGTTCACACTGCTGCGACTAGTTATGTGACAAAGTTGCATGACAAGTCGCACCCTATTAACGGCAATGGAATCTTTCTAATCAGTGTGACTCTAGACGCTCTAAATTAGAAAACGGTTCCTGCACGGCGACTTCCCCCTGACTTGCATTGACTTCTGTTTTAAAGTCGTCGTATGCAAGCCACAATGAATTTGCACAGGGATGTCAGCTTCAAAATAACACTGGTGTGAACCTCCATTAATCCTGGAAGCCGGAATCAAGTCAAGATTTTGTTTTGGATAGAGTGTGAAAGACTTGGCCCTTGTACACACGGTCGGAGATTCTGACAACCAAATCCATCAGATTTTGTCCGAAACTGTTGCATACACACGGTCGGACAAAGTTGATGGAAAATCCGACGTGATTACGTTATTTCGTTACGACGGGACTACGTTCACGCTCGTAGCCAATAGCTTTGGTGTAGGAATTTGATCTGAGCATGCGTGGCACTTTGTCCCATCAGAATTCTCTACACATGATCGGAGTATGTACGATCGGAGCATTTTGTCGGTAAATTTTACCGGCAAGTTGGAAAAGTTGGTCCGTCGGATACTCCGACGGAAACAGTCCGCTGCAGACCACACACAGTTGGAATATCCAACAAAACGGTCCGATCGGACACATTCCGTCAGAATCTTCGACCGCGTGTACAAGGGCTTTGAACCTCTGTCACTGTTTCTGTATAATTTCTAACAAAAGTTAGTTTTGATGGAACTTTTAAAGTGATTATAAGGCTTCATCCTATGTGTTTTTTTTTTTTTTTTTTTTTTTTTTTACATATAATACTTTGCCTCCACTGTGCAGTTCATCTTGAGCAGTGTGGCCCCGATCCTCGACTTCTGGGGTCCCTCACCGGCTCCTCCTCTTATCAGATAAGCCCCTAGGAGAAGTGCTCTCGGGGGGGGGTGTTACCTTGCGGGTTCGCTCCAGAGTCCAACATTTATGTCCATAGACGCAAATGCTGCACTGGGCCCCACCCCCACATCATTGGATTTGATTGACCGCAGCGGAAGCCAATGGCTGTGCTGCTATTAATCTATCCAATGAAGATCCGGGAACCCCAGGCAGAGAGGGTGAGCGCGTCTCCACTGAGTGAATGAGTCGACTCATTCAGGAAAAAAAAGGTGTTTTTTTTTTTTTTTTTCACCTTAATGCATAAGATGCATTAAGGTGAAAAAAATAAAATAAAAATTAGAGCGTTGAGATTTGTTTTTTGGGTTGCATACCTGTTCATCTTTTAGCTCAAATTATTATGTATTAACTTTTGGTTATTTGTACACTTCTACATGTTGGATAAACAATTATGTTGTGACTTTGTGAACCTACACAAAGCAAAAAAAAAAGTAACATTTTGTTTTGCCTTCAGTTCTAACTGCCACAATTTCCTGTATTGAACCACATTGTTCAGGTACCGTCATAAATAAAGCCACAAGAGATTTAGAAGTGAAAGGTTTCCTTGTTTGTGGTCACTACGTATGTATGTGTATACACTGTGTGCACAATTTTTAGTCAAGTTGTATTTTGGGGGACTCATTTCATTATTGAACAACTACAGTGCTCTTTATCAATCCAAAATGTTAATAAGCCTGAAACTTGAATATTTAAGAATGTAAAAGTGAGGTTTTGGCTTTCTTAGGAGAATATCTGTGTGTGCACAATTATTGGGCAACTATTAGGCCTCTTTCACATTGGGTGGAATCTGTCCAAGCGGATCCACTTGCTCAGTGGTGGATTTCTCCGCTGATACCTGCTGAGCAGGCGGATGACAGGTCCGTGTCTGTGAATATATCCCCATCCGTCTGTTTTGATCGGATTGGATGACAGTGAGCGACAGCGGACACATGTCCACTGACATCAGCTGCCCCATAGAGAACAATGGGTGGTCCAGTCAGGTCCGTCTGAAGAACGGATAGCCAGATCCAATTGGTCTGCTGGTGTGAAAAGGGGCCAGAGTGTGCAGAATTATTATGCAGCTAAGACCCCATACACACTATACAACTTTTGTTGTCTGATTTCCTTTTAGATTTACCAAAACCATGTAGTGCAAGGGCCTGCCTGATTGCATTCAAATTGAACCTCCTAAGGTTTGACCTCATATTATATGGTTTTGTAAATCTAAAGGAAATAATCTACAGAAAATTGCATAGTGTGTATCCAGGTCACCATGGTGACCAGAAATCGCACCCTGGTGCCTAGGCTGCCACCAGCCCACTCACTATAACTCCCAATGCCCCAGACATGCAGTGCATTAACTGACCACCGTTCCTCCTCCCTTCTCCACACTCAGCGCGGCGCTTGATGCTTGCCAGAGCCACTGAGTGTGTGAAACTGACAAGTAACAGAGAGGAGAGAGGAGAATCTTGTCAGATTTGAGCTTGATGTCGGGTGGTGAGCGGGACCCGGCCGGGGTGGGCGGGACCCAGCAGCTATCAAACACCAGTCAGTGGGATCTGGGTGGGCCACTACGTGTATGTGGCCCCGTCCCTTTTCTTAAGCAGCCCAATCATTGGCTGGTGTACGATAGCTGCTGGGTCCCATCCACCCAGACATTAAGCTCAATTCTGACATCTCCTCTCTCTTCTCTGTTACTTGTCAGTTTCACACAGTTACTGAGTGCTCAGTGTGAAACCTGCCAGTGCCACCGCCAATCAATGCCACCTGCCAATGCAAAACAAGTGCCACCACTAATCAGTGCCACCTGCCAATGCCAACCAGTGCCATCTATCGTTGCCACCTGCCAGTTCCAAACCAGATGCACCTGCCAGTTCCAAACCAGTGCCACTGCCAATCAGTGCCACTGCCAGCCAATGCCACCTGCCAGTGCCACCTGCCAGTCCCAAATCAGTGCCACCTGCCAGTCCCAAATCAGTGCCACCTGCCAGAGCCAACCAGTTCCATCTGTTGCCAGCCTTACTCGTTCTGGTCAGCCCATAACCCTGATGTAACAGCGTTACACTGGAGTTATTGACTGGGTGCTCCTTTGTGTGTTAGGGGGCGCAAATTACTGGCCTTAACCCAGTAGCTGACAATCCATAACACTCTAAAAAAAAAAAAACTGGCTCCTAACTTTAACTGGCTAGATTCAAAGCAAATTTGTCAAGCCCTGCCCTAGAGAATAAAATGGCGGTCATTGCAATACTTTTTGTCACACTGTATTTGCGCAGCGGTCTTACAAGTGCACTTTTTTTTTTTTTTTTTTTTTTTTTTTTTTTGGAAAAATTCACTTTTTTGAATAAAAAAATAAGACAAAACTAAATTTAGCCCAAATTTTTTTTTTTTTTTATGTTGTGAAAGATAATGTTACGCCAAGTAAATTGATACCCAACATGTCAGGCTTCAAAATTTCACCCGCTCGTGGAATGGCGTCAAACTTTTCCCCTTAAAAATCTCCATAGGCGACATTTAAAAAATTCTACGGGTTTTGAGTTAGAGGAGGTCTAGGGCTGGAATTATTGCTCTCGCTCTAACGGTCGCGGTGATAACTCACATGTGTGGTTTGACCACCATTTTCATATGCGGGCGCTACTCACTTGTGCGCGAGCTTGTCGGGACAGGGCACTTAAAAAAAAAAAAAAGTCTTCTTTATTTTTAAACTGTTTATTTTTTTTATATAATTTGGGTCACTTTTATTCCTATTACAAGGAATGTAAACATCCCTGGTAATAGAAAAAAGCATGACAGGTCCTCTTGACCACTGAGCAATTGAACCCCCTTCCTAACCAGACCAATTTTCAGCTTTCAGTGCTCTCACACTTTGAATGACAATTAGTCATGCAACACTGTACCTATATGATTTAGTTTTTTTTGTCCTTTTCTTCCCACAAATAGAGCTTTCTTTTGGTGGTATTTAATCACTGCTGGGGTTTTTTTTTTTTTTTTCGCTATAAATCAAAAAAGCCAGAAAATTCGGTAAAAAAAAATATATTCTTTGTTAAAATTGTTGGCAGGGTGTTGGGCTGTGGGCACTACACATCCAGCCCACAGCACTGCTGCAATCTCTCCCCCTCTGCCCTCACACTGTACCGAGCGGTACAGAGAGGGGAGGGAGGAACTGGCGTCATGAAGTGACGCTGCTTTGTTTACAAGTGATCGCTCCATCATTTCATGGAGTGATCACATGGTAAATGGCCGCTGTCATGGATATTTCTGGGAGCACACCCCAGGGGTTGGGCAAGATTCTGGCAGGACGTCCATGGCGCTGTAACTGTCTCTTTGAAAAAATGACATTGAAAAAAATGTGCCTTTAAGAGATGTGGGTGAAAGTGATGTTTTGACATCGCTTCCGCCCTGCTATGGTACGGAGACGGGTGGGAGCCATCGTGGCCTCACTCATCTCCATACCAAGGAAGTGACAGGACCCGATCGCTTCCGCTGCTGCAGACGCCTCCGGTAAACGGGCGAAGGTCGCTGGATAGTGGCAGGATGGGGGGTGGCACCTCTCCCGCCGCTGATGCTTGAAGAGATGGATACCTCGGTTGTGGCAGCAGCTGTTGCCGTTACCAAGATATCCCTCTTCAAAAAAGGGACGTACATAGTCGTGCGGCGGTCAGTAAGTGCTTAAGGCTCAATGTACACATGACATTTTATAAACTCCCTTGAACAATTTACCTTGACAGATAGTAAACAACGTTTTGGAGCGTTTTTAAATTATTATTATTATTATTATTATTATTATTATTATTTTTAAATAGCCAAAAATGTATCTCCCATTAAAAACGCCTGTAAATGAAACGTGGCTAAATGTGATTTACCGCGTTTACGAGCGGTTACAGGCCATTGGCATTTCAAGTGCATATGAAGCCTAAATGAAAAACAAACATTTCCCTCTCACTTTATTTTCATCTGTTAAAGTGAGAAAAACAACCAACTCAATTTACAAATAAACATTTCTGACATTTCCAAACAAATAGCGACCAATATAGCCATCCTTCTTTTCAAAAAGTCATAAGCTTTCCATTCATGGAGTCTGTAATTTTTATTGATCTGTTGACAATCAGCTTTTTGTTCAGCAGCAACCACAGCCTCCCAGACACTGTTCAGAGGTGTATTTTTTTTTTTTCCTTCACCATGAATCTCCTGTTTGTAATAATGACCCACAAGTTCTCAATAAGGTTAAGGTCAGATGAGGAAGGGGGCCATGTCATTATTCTTTCATCTTTAAGGCCATTACTGGCTAGCCATGCAGTGGAGTGCTTTGATGCAAGGGATGGAGCATTGTCCTGCATAAATATCATGGTCTTCTTGAAAGATGCAGACTTTTTCCTGTACCACTGCTTGAAGAAAGTGTCCTTAAAAACTGGCAGTAGGTTTAGGAGTTTATTTTTGAGTCCATCTTAAACCCTCATCTGAGTCAAAGTGGAGCTCTGTGACCGTTACTGATCCAGCCATAGGCCCATCCATCTGGTCTGTCAAGAGTCACACTTATCTCATTAGTCCATAAAACTTGTGAAAAATCTGCCTTGAGTTATTTATTGGCCCAGTCTTGACGTTTCAACTTAAGTGTCATGTTCAGTGGTGGTCGGGTTTCAGCTTTCCTTACCTTGGCCATATCTCTGGGCACTGAACACTTTGTATTTCTGGGTATTTCAGGTAGGTTGCAGTTCTGGAGTATGACAGCACTGGAGTATAATGGGTTCTTGGTAGCTTCACATTTGATTCTTCTCAAATCTTTGGTAGTAAATGTGTTTTTTTTTCCCCCCTTAACACGTTCCTTGCAACCCTGTTGATCATTTGCAACAAAACCTTTTGATGGTTCTGTGATTACGCCCCAATATCTTAGTAATTTCAAGAGTGATGTATCCCTCTGAAAGACTTTTTAAAATGTTTGTCTTCTCAGAGTAAGTTAAATCTCTTTGGCTCATTTTACCTGAGGAAAAGAAGCTGCCTAACAATTATGCACACCTTGATATAGGGCAGTGATGCCGAACCCTAGCACCCCCAGATATTTTGGAACTACATTTCCCATGGTGATCATGCACTCTGCAGTGTAGTTCGAGCATCATGGGAAATGTAGTTCCAAAACATCTGGGGGTGCCAAGGTTCGCCATCACTGATACTTGGTGTTGATCTCCTTAGGTCACATCCTCCTTCATTAAACAAATACACATCACTTGATATATGCTTAAAGTGGCTGTAAACCCTGTTACGCCACTTGTACCTACAGGTAAGCCTATAATAAGGCTTACCTGTAGGTACTGTAAATATCTCCTAAACCTGCCGACGTAGTTGATGCATGTGCACTGAAGAAACTGCTTCCTCGTGCCGTGACCGGTGGCTCGCATGCACATGTGCGGTAGGGACGTCATCATAGCTCTGGCCAGTCACAGCGCCTAAGCGCTCGAACCCGGAAATAACTCTGGGAAGACGTCCTCGATCACATCGGTGTTTGGGGCTCCTGCAACATCTTCAATCTATGTTAAGTATTTCAAAATGCGCTAGTATGCAATGCTCATGTCTTTCTTATGTCTCAGGGTTTTTTGTTTTTTACAACCACAATAAATCCAATGAGCATTCATGTTTATACAGCTTGGAGTTGCACAGTATGCATAAAAATTATGATTTGGCCAATATACTTGCCTAATTGTGCACACTGTGTGTGTAATCTATATATATATATATCTCTATCTCTCTATCTCTCTATCTCTCTATCTCTCTATCTCTCTATCTCTCTATCTCTCTATCTCTCTATCTCTCTATCTCTCTATCTCTCTATCTCTCTATCTCTCTATCTCTCTCTATATATATATATATATATATATATATATATATATATATATATATATATATATATATATATATATATATATATATATATATTAATAATAATAATATACACAGTGCCTTGCATAAGTATTCGGCCCCCTTGAACTTTTCAACCTTTTGCCACATTTCAGGCTTCAAACCTAAAGATATAACATTTTTTTTTATTTTTTGTGAAGAATCACCAACAAGTGGGACACAATTGTGATGTGGAACGAAATCTATTGGATTTTTTAAACTTTTTTTTAACTAATAAAAAAAATGAAAAGTGGGGCGTGCAAAATTATTCGGCCCCCTTGTGTTAATACTTTGTAGAGCCACCTTTTGCTGCGATTACAGCTGCAAGTCGCTTGGGGTATGTCTCTATCAGTTTTGCACATCGAGAGACTGAAATTCTTGCCCATTCTTCCTTGCAAAACAGCTCGAGCTCCGTGAGGTTGGATGGAGAGCGTTTGTGAACAGCAGCTTTCAGCTCTTTCCACAGATTCTCGATTGGATTCAGGTCTGGACTTTGACTTGGCCATTCTAACACCTGGATACGTTTATGTGTGAACCATTCCTTTGTAGATTTTGCTGTATGTTTGGGATCATTGTCTTGTTGGAAGATAAATCTCCGTCCTAGTTTCAGGTCTTTTGCAGACTCCAACAGGTTTTCATGCAGAATGGTCCTGTATTTGGCTACATCCATCTTCCCCTCCATTTTAACCATCTTCCCTGTCCCTGCTGAAGAAAAGCAGGCCCAAACCATGATGCTGCCACCACCATGTTTGACAGTGGGGATGGTGTGTTGAGGGTGATGAGCTGTGGTGCTTTTACGCCAAACATATCGTTTTGCATTGTGGGCAAAAAGTTCGCTTTTGGTTTCATCTGACCAGAGCACCTTCTTCCACATGTTTGGTGTGTCTCCCAGGTGGCTTGTGGCAAACTTTAGACAAGACTTTTTATGGATATCTTTGAGAAATGGCTTTCTTCTTGCCACTCTTCTATAAAGGCCAGATTTGTGCAGTGTACGACTGATTGTTGTCCTATGGACAGACTCTCCCACCTCAGCTGTAGTTCTCTGCAGTTCATCCAGAGTGATCATGGGCCTCTTGGCTGCATCTCTGATCAGTCTTCTCCTTGTCTGAGCTGAAAGTTTAGAGGGTTGGCCAGGTCTTGGTAGATTTGCAGTGGTCTGATACTCCTTCCATTTCAAAATGATCGCTTGCACAGTGCTCCTTGGGATGTTTAAAGCTTGGGAAATCTTCTTGTATCCAAATCCGGCTTTAAACTTCTCCACAACAGTATTACGGACCTGCCTGGTGTGTTCCTTGGTCTTCATGATGCTCTCTGCGCTTTCAACAGAACCCTGAGACTATCACAGAGCAGGTGTGTTTATACAGAGACTTGATTGCACACAGGTGGATTCTATTTATCACCATCAGTCATTTAGGACAACATTGGATCATTCAGAGATCCTCGCTGAACTTCTGGAGTGAGTTTGCTGCACTGAAAGTAAAGGGGCCAAATAATTTTGCACGCACCACTTTTCAGTTTTTTATTTGCTAAAAAAGTTTAAAATATCCAATAGATCTTGTTCCACTTCACAATTGTGACCCACTTGTTGGTGATTCTTCACAAAAAAAAAAAATTTTATATCGTTATGTTTGAAGCCTGAAATGAGGCAAAAGGTTGAAAAGTTCAAGGGGGCCGAATACTTTCGCAAGGCACTGTGTGTGTGTGTGTGTGTGTATGTGTATATATATATATATATATTCTCAAAAAAGTTAGTACACCACTCACATTTTTGTAAATATTTTATTATATCCATGTGACAACCCTGAAGAAATTACACTTTGCAACAATGTAAAGTAGTGATTGTACAGCTTGTATAACAGTGTCAATTTGCTGTCCCCTGGTGGTGGGAGTGTCATGGTCTGGGGCTGAAAGAGTGCTGCCAGCACTGGGGAGCTACAGTTCATTGAGGGAACCATGAATGTCAACATGTACTGTGACATACTGAAGCAGAGCATGAGCCCCTCCCTTCGGAGACTGGGACGCAGGGCAGTATTCCAACACAATGGCCCCAAACACACCTCCAAGACGACCACTGCCTTGCTAAAGAAGCTGAGGATAAAGCTGATGGACTGGCCAAGCATGTCTCCAGACCTAAACCCTATTGAGCATCTGTGGGGCATCCTCAAATGAAATGTGGAGGAGTGCAACATCCACCAGCTCTGTGATGTCATCATGGAGGAATGAAGGACTCCAGTGGTAACCTGTGAAGCTCTGGTGAACTCCATGCCCAAGAGGGTTAAAGCAGTGCTGGAAAATGGTGGCCACACAAAATGACACTTTGGGCCCAATTTGGACATATTCACTTAGGGGTGTACTCGCTTTTGTTGCGCGTGGAGTTATTTTGAGGGACAGCAAATGTACACTCATTACTTTACATTGTAGCAACGTGTAATTTCTTCAGTGTTGTCACATGAAAAGATATAAAATATTTACAAAAATGTGAGGGGTGTACTCACTTTTGTGTGTGTGTGTGTCTGTGTGTATATCAGCAAAGAGAAGGCTGCTTGTACTGACTTGTGTGCTCACCCCAATTACTACATTCCTGTGAGACACCAGTCCCACCCATCTTCTGTGGACAGCTGCATTACTGAGACTACAGTGATGTCATCCTCATGATTGGGAGAGACCCTTGTGATTGCTGGATGTCCTGGCCATTTGGCAGCATGCGAGTGGTGTCAGATGCAAGTTCTGCCATGTAATTGAGTGAGTCGTATCCTATCGTATCATTAGACTGGAGAGTGAAGCTTGGATTATTGCAGAGATTAATGCATTAATACATGCCTGCTTTTATACTGATTTCTGGTAGGGAGATTGGATATTGGATTGACACGTAGTGTGGTGTCATGTGGCCTCTTTACACACAGAAGTTGGTGAAGGAGTTATTATTCTTATTTTCTTATTTATATTTTAGGTATTTATATAACACTTTACATATATATATACATACACACACGCAGTGTCCAATCGCTTCCTTCTTTCTCCCTCCTTCCTCTTCTGTGTGTGTGATCTGCCCCCTCCTGCTGGTCTCATAACACTAACCTGTATACGCCATCAGCACTGCCTCCTTTTGCAGTGTCCCCCTCCCCGTGAATGATTTATAAATGCTGTAAATACCTCATTCAAGAGCCAACGTTGCGATCACATAATATAAATAGCGGCGCTTTACCGCTTAAAGCCGCACCGCCCCAGTGTGAAAGGGGCCTAAAACACAACACAGCAGTCTGTATAAGAATTATATGGACTTTTGTACTATTTGCCTGTGTTACATTCTCTAGATTCGTGCTAGAAACAAGTTTGCTTTGCAGCAAAGAGACATACTGGGCAAATTATCATAGCACTGCTATTTATTTTACTTGTTACAAATTGGATACATAGTCTAGTTCCCTGAACATTGTTGGATACAAATCCCTCTATTTCAGGGGTGTCCAAACTTTTTCCAAAGCGGGCCGGATTTGATGAAGTGAACATGAGCGAGGGCCGACTATTTTGCCTGACATTCTTTGAACCGTTAAAATTCAGTCTAAGTGTGTTCGTTCGAGCTCTAATACACTGCCCAACAAGAATTCTCTTGCCTTTGTGGCTGTGTGTGGGAAGAGATTAGCTTGGGCGTATTTGTACATACTGTATTAATTGGAGTATAACACGCACCTTCACTTTAAGAGGGAAGTTTCAGGGGAAAAAAAATGTTTAAATAAAGAACTGTGAAGCAAAATAATGGTCAGTGCCCACCAATGCAGCCTAATCAGTGCACATCTGCAGACCCACCATTGCCAAGAATGTAGCCTCACCATTGCCAGGAACACACCCACCACAGCCAGGAATGTCCCATCATTGCCAGGGACGCCGCACCATTGCCAGGGACGCCGCACCATTGCCAGGGACGCCGCACCATTGCCAGGGACGCCGCACCATTGCCAGGGACGCCGCACCATTGCCAGGGACGCCGCACCATTGCCAGGGACTCAGCACCATTGCCAGGAACACACTGACGAGCGCCAAAGAAGAATCTCCTGTTTACACGACGGCTTCTTTAATAGAAAGTCCCGCCTCCTTTGATGGACAGAACAGTCGTCCAATGGCAGTGCAAGAGAAGGACTTCCTATTACAGAGGCCGTCCGTAAACAGGAAATTCTTCTGTGTACGGCGCTCGGTCCTGTCCTCCCTATACCTTCCGAAGCATATATATCTTTTGTGGCCCCGGCGCTGGGAGATCGCCGGGGGCCACAAAAGATATATATGTCCAAACAACCAGGCGGGCCGTTCAAAACCGGGCCGCGGGCCAGACTTTGGACATGCCTGCTCTATTTGATAACATTTTTCTGTGACATCTAGAGCAAATGCTTCCCATTCATTCCGCTGTTCATCTTCTGTATCCGTGTTTTACTGGCAGGAGCAGAGATCTTTTTTTCTCCTCTCCCTTCCAGGGCCGGATTAAGAACATCATGGGTCTGGTGCTGAGGAATATGGTGGGGCTTTTTATTTATAAAAAAAAAAAAAAAATTAGAGAGTGAGGATGCGAATGAGCATGCGTGGAAGTGACAGCAACACAGCCCGGCCAAGGCAAGTGACTGAAGGCACAGAACCTGAAAGGAAAACGGGGTGAAGATGGAACAAAAGTGTGCCCATTCTAGAGCTGGTAATATTGAGGATATTCAATATAATTTTAAAGAACTGTTTTTGTGTGCAAGAGGTATAGGGGAGGAGTATGGATGATATAAAAGTGGGAAGTATGTGCAGATGAGGGAGAGGAGTGTGGAGGGCATGACAAGGGGCACTATGTACAGCTGAGGAGGATGTAGGAATCTGGGAAGGAAAAATGTAACGGTTTATGGATGGATGGATGCTTATGGACTGCGTAGTGGTTAAGCGGGCCATACATGAATTGAAATTAAGCCAATTAAGCAGAGACCAGCCATAGTCGATATATGGGCTATCTGGTTGTACACAAGTCAATCTGTTTATCGACTTGAGTGCTGCCAGCTATAGTTAGCAATACTAATCATTGTATTCTGTGGGTAGGGAAGGCTCCCCACTGGCAGAACACAATAACACTGCGGGAGTGATTCCCCCATCCCCAGGTCAGCAGGTGAGGTGTTTGGGGACAGGCTGGGGGAGAGAGGTCTGTCAGCAGGTGGGTGTAAGGTGGTCATGGTGGGGATATCAATCGGCGTATGAGTGGAGTAACTGGAAGTGATATCTTTTGGAGTAGGGTCTGTCATCAGCAGGTTGGGAATGGTCATCTGTGATATAAGTTGGAGGGAGGGGGCTAACATGGGACATGGGAAGTGACTAGGGAGTAACCTGGTTGGTGGTGAATGTGAAATGGATGATGTGTTTCAAGTTTCTTTCACATTTGCAGTAATGCCTACTGCCTTCTGAAAAGTGATCTGTGGTGTATTTCTTTTCAACGAGTGGTATAGCAGCAGCTGACAGGCGTTCATGAGGTTCTACTGCTGGCTCCTTTTTTTATGTATTCATTTATTTTTTTCATTGCTGAATGGCAGTTTTACATTGTTGGACTATGCTGCTACTGCGAGCGAGTTAGACAGGCCACCTCCCAGAAAGTTGAGGGGGGGGGGGGGTTTGATGCAACAGTTGTGGAAGTGAAAGGTGACTTCAGAATGAACTGCTTGTATCACTCCACGTGAAACCTGACAGTTGCTTTTACAAATATACACACACTCCTGCCTGCTGACCAATATGTGTGTGTTTAAAAAGACATGCTTGCAGCAAGGACCCAGCTCTGATATAAAATGCCATGGTTAAAGGCTGTAAAAATGCAGCTCAGCTGTGCATTTGTACTGCTCCAAAAACACAAGTGTACAGTAGCATCTCGCAGTGCCTTGTGATCTTTAGGCCTCATGCACACTTTATATTTTTTATTTTTTTTTACCGCTTCCAAGCACCCCTTCCTTTTATCCTATGTGTCTATGCACACATAGAATTTTAGAATTTTTTGTGGCAGGGGCGTTTACAAGCAGGACAAAAAAAAAAAACATGGTCCTGGAGCAGCAGTTTTTTTGACCAAAAAAATGCTTGACACATGCAAATGCTCCTAAATGCATGTTACCATTAGGCACGTTTACTGCTTGAGCTATAATTCATTTCAGTGACCAGAATAACTTTATTTTGACCAAATGAATGCCCAAGTGCTTTATGCCTGTAAATGAGCCTAAACGCTTTTTAAATTTGTTGGACACTTTTACAAGTGTCAGGCATTTTTTCTGTCAAAAGGCTGCTGGCAAGAGGATCGTTTTTAAAGCATCCTGTGTGCATGAGGCCTTATAGCATTAGGATAATCATTCGCACAGCAGGTGCTCTATGGCACTTTTGGGTGCTGACTTTGCTATGGCTGTACAGCGGTACAATCTGTAACACACAGTACAGCCATAAAGTAACAAAGTCAGCACACAACAGCATGTGACACACTTTGATAGAGCCATAGAGCACCTCCTGTGCCAATTATTACCCTGAGGATGTGGTTGATTCTATTACAATGGGTGTCGTAACGCCTCTACTCAACGTGTGCAGATGCCGATATCCTCTGCTGCCACTGCTCGGCTGAGTCGCCTTACTGCTACTTCTCACATGGAGAGATGGTAAGGAATCACTCCGTGGCGCCAGGGGGACGGCACTACAGAGGACGCGCTGGCCGGGACTTGAGATGGCACGAGGAGCAGGCGCGGAAGAGGCATGCTTCCATGCCCGAAATACAAGAAATAGTCCCTCCCCTGCCGCCACTTAATCATGCCCTTAGCGTTCATTAAAAAAAAGAATTAAACTAAACTGGGTGGGGGTTGGGTTTGGCTTTGGCTGATCGACATTAAGGAACATGGCTGGAGGATTTTTTTCATATCTGTTCAGGTTGCGGGGCCCCCCTGCTGGCTGGGCCCGGTACAACAACGGCCCTGGATGGGAGCCCCAAATTTTAAACAGCAGTGGGGTAGACCTTCAGCTACATACCCCCATTGGGTTCTATGTGACCCCTGGTCGCCAAACCACGACCCTCAAAGTCAATCTTATTTTTTTTTAAGTGGGCCTATCTTGAGGTATGGGGCATGGAGCTGCAGCTCCAAAAGCTCCTATGGTAATCTGGGTCTGCTCCCTTCTGACATATAGCAACACATTCTAATAATAAATGGCACTGTAGAAAAAACTGCTTTATAAGGTGTGCTACTTGTCACTTTCTTGTCAGACTTTCTCTGTGACTGATTCCTGAAAGAAATCAACACTAAAATAGTAAATCAGTCATAATTTGTGATTGAATGGTGCCATATGACAATATCCCGGACTGAAGGGATGCAACAACATTGATAAATGTTCCCGTTTGTTTTCTTTTCTGCATTTGTAACAGGTATTTTCTGTACTTGCTGAAAATGTTTGCCTAAAATTTAACAGAATTGCAGCCACCACATTTAAGGTCTGGTAACCTGTAATATACTGTATTAATGTGCATTGGCTTCTTGACTTCGAAGTATGGTGTTTTTTTAGTTAATTTTTTATTTTGTCCAGAAATCTTAGGTAGATGCAGCACCGGTCTGATCTGTTACCTGCAGACTGAGAACCGAGCAAACAAAAACTGCTGATCACTCAGTTCTCTGTGTGACTGTCATTCACCGCTGTCTGCTCTGTCCCCTTCCCAATCACTAGAGCACTGGGCTGTAGAGGGGGCAGGAGCAGCTGGCTGAAAGGATGAGCCAGGTGCCGGTACATGCAACTGGGTGGATCCTAACCATATGGTCATGATCTTTCCCCAGCCTAGACCGGCTCTGTGACATCAGCCCACAGTCTGTGAACAAACTGCACGCCTGTTACCCACAGGAGAAGTACAGCCAAACGAGCTTTGGCTGTACTTCTCCTTTATTCACTGATGTGTATAAGCAGGATCTTGCTGACAGTAAAAATAAACATAAGTTATGTACCATAAAGACCTTGCTTATGTGTACATGTATATATGCATAAAATTGTTTTTTTATCCGCTTCTAGCTGTCAAGGTTTCAGTTTATGTATATTTGTTCATTAGTGTTTTTTTTACAGCTCTGAATGCATTGCTGCATTATTGATCTTTACACAATTGTGAGCAACTTCCAATAGACCACAATACACACAAAGCTACCCGGCTACAAATGTGGCAATTTTTTCTTCATTTTATTTTTTTGTTGCTGTGCAAGAGGCCTTGGGATTTAGAGACTTTTATTTCATTCCACACTTCACGTGCAGTACATAATACTTTCTGATGCCCACCTTGCTTAACCTTGGCTGCTGGTTGTGGTTTTATATTACCGTCTGTTAGGTTCCTTTCACATTGGCCGGATTCATATTTCTCAGCAGGGGATCTGTCCTCTGAGCCAGATAACAACAGGTCTGTGTCTTCTCCATTTATGTAGAGCGGACACAGCCTGCTTGCTCTATCGGCTGCCGGATTTAAATGGACTGGCTGTGGGTTTCAGGAGGAGTCAACAGGGCCTATGATTAAAGGTACACCATTCCTACTGTGAAACACGGAGGTGGATCGCTGATGTTTTGTGGATGTGTGAGCTACAAAGGCACTGGAAATTTGGTCAAAATTGATGGCAAGATGAATGCAGCATGTTCTCAAAAAATACTGGAGGAACATTTTGCATTCATCAGCCAGGAAGCTGCACATGGGACGTACTTGGACTTTCCAACATGAAAATTATCCAAAACACAAGGCCAACTCAACCTGTGATTGGCTACAGCAGAATAAAGTGAAGGTTCTGGAGTAGCCATCTCAGTCTCCTGACCTCAATATCATTGAGCCACTCTGGGGAGATCTCAAACGTGCAGTTCATGCAAGACAGCCCAAGAATTTACAGGAACTGGAGGCTCTTTGCCAAGAGCAATGGGCAGATTTACCATCTGAGAAGATAAAGAAAGAGCCTCATCCACAAATACCACAAAAGACTTCAAGCTGTCATTGATGTTAAAGGGAGCAATACACGGTATTAAGATCTGGGGTTTTGATCAGGGTCATTTTGGGTAGTTTGTTTTCATTGTGATTTTAAAAAGAACAAACACAGTTGTTAATGGCTTTTTTGAGTTATCATTCATAAATTCTGCCATGGTATCTAAACTTATGAGCACAACTGTACATGTAATATCCAGCCCTCATTGTGTTAAGCTGGTTAGTGGGCACAGGGCAGGGAGGGAGCGGGCTGTCGTTTACCACTGTATATACACCCACATGTGTGACTATATTGTCACATGGGCTGCTCAAATGTGCTAGGGTGCAAATGCTCAGCATGGAAACTCACTGAAAACTGAGCATGTGCAGAGTTGTCACCATAGGTGCAAAATCCCTATCTGAAATCAGGGCTTGGACAGATAAGTGGGGGGATGGAGAGAGAGCAGCAGAATCAACAAGTTGTTTTTTTTTTGTTTTTGTTTTTTTGCAGAATACAGAAAATGGATCTCATAGTGACCGAGTATGAACAGCATGTAATACACTACACCACTTATTGATATTATTTATGATGTGGGTTTAGTGACACTTTAAGCTGCGTACACACTGAAAATTGTCTGGCTCAGCTGGAACTCTGCCGATTTTCGATCAGTATGTACAGCTGTCTGACAGAAGCAGTTCTAACTGGCTTTTGATGAAGGAGCGTGCTGGAAAACCAGCATCTGATCAGAGCTTGCAGTCAATGGGTTGAAAAAACATGCCGTCACCTAATTGCTGGAGAAATTGTACCCAATTGGGGACCCTATTTCATATTATGTGGGACTGCCCAAGCTTACATAACTACTGGCAGGCAATCTCCCATTTACTCACTTCCGTAACAGGTATTGTCCTTCAACTTTCACCAGAACTAGCCATTCTGAATATGAATTTACATACGATTCCCAAACAATATCGTAAAGTAGTAAGGGCCGGTTCACACTAGGGGCGATGCGAGGCGACACGACTTGCCTCGCCGCGACCTGCCGCGACCTCAGCGGCGACTTGCAAATGACTTCTGTATAGAAGTCAATGCAAGTCGCCCCGAGGTCGCCCAAAAGTAGTACAGGAACCTTTTTTCTAAGACGGAGCGACTCGAGTCGCTCCTCTTAGAACGGTTCCATTGTACAGAACGGGGGCGACTTGGCAGGTCGCGGCACGGCAAGTCGTGTCGCCTCGCAGTGTGAACCGGCCCTAACACATATACTTTTAGCTGCGAGACTATCAATAACTAGAAAATGGAAAACTGACTCTCTTCCTACTATGACAGAAGTTATAGAATTAACCCAACTCCACCACTCCTATGAATTATTTCCTAATGACAAATCCCTATATATTAAGGAACAACAACTATGGGAACCTTGGAGTACATGGTACAAAAATTATACTTCCACAATTTAGATAATGCTGATTCTTTAATCATATAGAAGAAAGAACTCCTGTGCGTTTTAATATTTTTTTTTTTGGATGGCTTTAAAAATAATTTCATAACAAAGTGACAAATATATCACATGTCTGTTTATCTGAATTGAGCTGCGGAGTAAGAATAGATCTTTATTTTCCTTCATAAAAGATAACTACTGTGTTTGAATTTCCTTTAGGATGTTGGACTAGGTACTCCAAGACACAGATAGATCCCTGTGAGGGGTGTCTTGGGGTCCAGAAGTGGCCATTATCCATATCGCTATTGATAAATCTTACAATAATTATATTACAGACTTTATTATACAAATTCTAAGAGACTTACTCTTGTTCGAGTCCCTTTATGACTATGAATATTAGATACTTGGGAATACTACTTTATTCTTTATTGTGGATTATTTGTTTATATGCTATATTGTGCTGAGAAAACCCTGTCACTACATTATACTGTGTTATGTTACTTTTTTTACTATATATATATTTCTTTTGTTTTGTAACCCTTGTTGTAACTAACTCTGCTAAAAATCTCAATAAAAACATTTGAAAAGAAAAGAAAAAACAACATGCAATGTGTAACAGGCTTTATTCAGCCTAGTGTTTTACTTTGCTAAAAAAATTTTAGGCTTTCAAACTGAACTTTGTTACAGTAAGAGGAAGAAATATTTTTATTTATAATATATAGCATGCTGCTACAGACTGATTACAAACTTGTCAATGTTACAGGAAGTTGCTGGTTCCGTTTTTATCTCTTTTGCAGGGTGTGATCTAGAATAGAGCTGGACATGGAGCATTACACAGCTGGCTCTGTTCGGAATTACTGCGTGGTGACTTTTTTTTTTTTTTTTCCAGGGTGTGTCACCATTTTTTCCAGGGTTGCACTTTAAAGGACAGGGTGCCTTTGGTGACAACTACTATAGGATCTTCTTACGTTTGTCACTGTTTTTTACCAAAACACTTTATTTGGCTCTATGATGGCAAAACCATTTGACTAAGGGGCAATTTTTGGATTCATTCACACTTCTGTGTTTTTTATTACTAAGAAAGCATAGATGGCATAGGTGTGAAGCCAGCTTTGTGGTTTCCATCATTTTAAATCTAAAGCAAGCATTTCTCTGTGGAGCTAAATCAGCCTTGAAAGGATTTGCCCCCTTAATGACCAGGCCATTTTTTTTTGCGATATGGCACTGTCTTGTTAACTGACAATTGAGCGGTCATGTGAAGCTGTACCCAAACAAAGTTGATGTGTTTTTTTTTCTGAAATGGAGCTTTCTTTTGGTGGTATTTGAGTACCTCCTGCGGTTTTTATTTTTTGCGCTCTAAACAAAAAAGAGCGACCATTTAAAAAAAAAAAAGCAATATTTTTTACTTTTTGCTATTCTAATATCCCCTCAAAATGTATTAAAAAATACATTTCTCTGTTTAGCATGATATATATACGTTCTTCTACATATTTTTGGTAAAAAAAAAATCGCAATAAGAGTATATTGTTTAATTTACCCAAAAGTTATAGCGTCTACATAATGGGGGCTATATTTGTCTTTTATAATAAAAAAATAAATAAAAAAATGATATATTTATTTTTACTAGTTATGGCGGCGATCTGCGATTTTTAGTGGGACAGATGGGCGCACTTTTGACATGTTTTTTAGAACCATCGATATTCATACAGCAATCAGTGCTATAACAATGCACTGATTACTGTGTAAATGTCTCTGGCAGGGAAGGGGTTAACACTAGGGGGTGATCAGGGGTTTAACTGTGTTCCCTGGTGTGTGTCCCTGTGGAGGATGTGCCTGACTAGAGGAGAAGCCAGATCACTGTTTCTAACCAGTAGGAACAGATCATCGGTCTCTCCTCTCCTGACAGAATGTGTGTGTTTACACACATCCCCTTTCTGGCTCTTGCGCCCGCGATCGAGCATGGCCGGTGGACATCGCGCCCACTGGCCACACACATTGAGTCTCCCGCCATGCAATGGGCATGCGCCTGCTATAGCTATTTAAAGGGCTGACGTACAGCTACGGTGATTTGCGCAGGAGAGCCGACCTGCCACAGTAGAATGACAGCAGCTGGTCAGCTAGTGGTTAACCCTGCATTTAGATATAAAGTGGTTGTAAACCTAAGACATGAAATATGAACAAAGCATATCCCTCTGTCTCAATTAAAAACAACTGACATTTCTGTCTACTGCTTCATTCCTCTGCAATCGGCATGAGAACAAAAGTGACGGGAGGGACCTTCAGTTGATTGACAGCCTTAGTTCTGTATGTTGTGTAAAGGTGGGTGTTTTCCTTCCCTCCAATCAGCTCTCAGAGCTCTCCTCACTGAGCTCTGCAGAGTGTTCTCCGCCCCCTTTTTTTCTGAACTCTGAGACCAGCTTAGAAATTCAGCACTTTGGATGTAGAGAAGAGGAAACGGCAGACAGATATAACATATGTAGGAGGATTTGTTTCATCTTTTGGGTATCGCCTGAGGATAGTCCTTTCACTAGGTATATGTAAGGATTTATAAACACTTTAAAGGAGCACAGTTGTGAAGAAAGAGTTTAAGCAGTTTGTTAAATTTGTTCCGTTGTTGTCATTCAGGTTTGCTGCTGTTTATCAGGTACAGAAAAGTAACAAAGAGCCTACTAAAGAAATTGTTACGGATATCTTTTCTTGCCTGCATTAAAACTTCCTTCACCCAGCACTTGTTTAATATGTAAAACAAGGAGAGTGATTCAAGCGGAAACTTGCAAAGTGATAACCACATGTTTTTGTTGTTGCTAAGACATCCACAGTTGATTTGGAATAGATGTCTTCATCATTCTCTTCTTGTACACCCCGAATTGGTCATGAATGGAATATTTAGAGAGAACCTGGCACATAGTTGTAGTTCTCAGCGGTTCTTGTTAACTGAGAATTGTGGTACTGTGCAACACATAATAAATATTTGCACAAAGACAACTGTTAAATAACTGTAAGGGTTATTCTGTTAAATATGTTAAATCCTAATGTTAAATGTTTACTTGTCATTTCTGGTTGTAACTTGTTTTTGCATGATATCACTGCATGTGTATATGGATCTTTCTGAGCTGTAAGGTTCTTTGTGCTGTTCTGTTTTATGTTCTCTTTTTTTTTTTTTTTTTCTCTGTAGGAGCAAACCTTTTAAAACATGTTAACATTTTTCAAACAAAAATGTATTTATGTAAAAGACTTCTGATATTACAAAGGAGAATATTACACACATCTGTTCTCTCTATTCTACATTGTGCTTGGCTAATGTGTTTTTAAATGATTCTCTGATACATCTGCTCTTTGATTTTACAGCATAAGAATGACGACCCAAGTAACACTTGAAGATGCCTTGTCTAATGTTGACCTGCTTGAGGAGCTGCCTTTGCCTGATCAGCAGCCCTGCATTGAACCACCTCCCTCATCACTGTTGTATCAGGTATGTCCTATAGATTCTGCCTTGGTGTATAGGTAGGGCCTGCCATCTAGAAAAATGTAGATATATAGAGCATATTTTAATAATTAGAAAGTTAATTTAGCTATTACGTTGTTCCTGGTAGTCTCTAGCTATTAACCACTTGCCGACTGATATATATATATATTTATATTATATTATATTATTTTATTATTATTATTATTTTTTTATTTTTATAAATTCTACACATACATATACGCAGCATCAGTTTGAAGTGTTATACTGGGATTATGCCTGCAGCTACTATATTATTATTATATACTACCTGGTTGCCCAATTACAACATGTGGTGGGCAGGATGGCTTAGACTGACAGGTCTAAGGGGGCAGCGTGGAATTTTTCTTTGTCCATTATATTACATCATACCCAATCACCTTTTTCACCTGAGGGACTGGAATGCCAATATTTCTCTAAATCTAACCAGCTTTACGCAATTTAGTCCTATCTGGAATAATTAGATGTACCTGGAGCACTCTAAACTTCTGTATGCAAAAACAGTGCTGTACATATGGCATCTAACACATGTGGCATCTATTCCGTGGGGTAAACTGATTGTTTTCCCCTGAAATCCCTGTATGACTTTCTGCAGTCCATGCACTTTTATTATTTACAACTGTAACAGCCGGTTGTGGGCCAAAATTTACCATTAGACTTTTCCCTTTCTTCAACTCATATCTTTGGTATGATGCAACATAGGCCTGTGCAGAAAGACTTTATATCTAACTACTATGCATCCTTACTGACAATTTACCTGAAAGCATACCCTGTAGGGCCTTGGAAAAATGGGGTTAGATATGTGGGACCTGACCGGTGAGCAATGAAAAATGTCATTAGAGTCTGTGCATTCCAGCTCTTTGAATACCTCTCCACATCTTTCTCAGTTCGCTTATTGTGTTTTTTTTTTTTTTTTTTTTTCGGCTATGTATTATAGCAGAAAGTAAAATATAGTTTTTTTTTTTTTTTTTTTTTCAAAATTGTCGGGCTTTTGTTTTATAGCGCAAAAAAATAAAACCGGCAGAGGTGATCAAATACCATTTGGGGGGGGGGAAAGGACCTCAATTTTGTTTGGGTACAACATCGCAAAACCGCTCAGTTGCCAGTTAAAGTGACGCAGTGCCGTATTGTTAAAAATGGCCTGGTCATTAAGGGGGTAAAACCTTTCCGAGGCTGAAGTTATATTCTGATACCACAAATATCACTTCATATGTAAAACCAGTACTGATCATGCAGTGCATAAATACTCAATTTTGTAAAACAATAAACAGAGTTCATATGAACATATAATTTAAATTGAATATAAAAATATAGTAGAAATTAGTCCATAAAGTCCCCGCAATGTAAGTGCTTCAGTAAAAGTGCTTCATAAATACATAATTGACTAGATGGCTTGCCGACTCTGCACCGGTGTTGCTCTGTTCTCGAGACTTCTCTGAGCACAGTGAGGTGACTGTTGGTGCTATGCCCCTCCAGCACTGAAGTGCTAGACAAGAGAGGGGGTGGGAATGGCTGGCTCAGGCTCTCAATGGCATGCTAATATGCTGAGCCAGCTGCCAGTCAGGTCCCTGCAGAGCCTGGATCAGCTCTGTGACCTCAACTGACAGCGGATTTTAGCCCGCTGACGTTTGTATCTGGGTCACAGGCATTCAGAACTGAGTGCACTCCTATGATCCACGGGAGAAGTAAAGCCAAACTTTTCTGTCCTCTACTTCATTCATAGAAGCTGTGCTATAGCTTCTGTGAATGAAATGTGATCTATGAGTGGAGGAGGGAGATTAAAGAATGGTCTGCTTCTTCCGTCTGTAGATTGTGTGTTTGTTTTTTTGTTTTTTATTTTTAGAAGCTATAGTACAGCTTCTATGAATAGAGGAGAGGGCAGAAAAGCTGGTCATAGCTGGCACTTTTGATGAGTGCATATGGGAGGCCCCTTAGCTCTACTAGCCCCCTCCTCATTGGTAGATTACAGTGATGGGGGAGGGGGAATAATAAGACAGAAGATTTCAAATAAAGCAGCAGCCAGCAACACAAGGGGCACTTTTCAGTCATTGTACGTTTGTCCCTTATGCTGTTTTTTTTTTTTTTTTTTTTTTTTTTTTTTTATCTTTTATTATACGTAGGTTTTAACAAATACAAATAATTAAATGTAAATATAAATGGTTAATAAAATAATTTAGGGTTGGGTTGCATTAACGGACATCATATGCAGATTACAGTTCACTCCTTTGACTGGCAAAAAGTGTGTTTTTTGTTTTGTTTTTTTTTGTTTTTTTATGCATGTTCTTAGGGTAGTTATTTTTTGTAACTCATGTCCTGGTAATGAACAAATGGTTAATATTTATATATTTGTGTTTTGTAAATTGACAGCCAAATTTTAACACTAACTTTGAAGACAGAAATGCCTTTGTCACTGGCATTGCGAGATACATTGAACAAGCAACTGTCCATTCTAGTATGGTAAGCAAGAGCTCTGGCTTTTTTTTTTTTTTTCTATTGTTTAACTGCTACTTTGAATTTTTAAACCCAAGCTATAACATTCTTCACTCCTGGAGCTTCCAGCTGGCCACTAAGATCTTCAGGCAGCTGGCTCACTGGCTACTTATATAGGCGTGGGATTTAATTGAACAGCTCATTGTACATTACTGAAATTGTACAATGAGTTGTGTGTGCACAACTCCGTGTACAAGAGTGGACAGACAGGTATATAACTTCTTTTCTGCATTAAAAATCCTCCCTGTTCCCCAACTTAATATTTTTTCATGAAGATCCACTTTAACCTGCTAAACGTACCAGGACAGATTTGACTACTTCCCACCCAGGCCAGTTCTGACATTTCTCCCCTACGTATGAAAATGTATTTTTTTGCTAGAAAATTACTCAGAACCCCCAAATATTCTATATATATATATATATATATATATATATATATATATATATATATATATATATATATATATATATATATATATATATATATATATATATATATATATAATATAATATAATATAATATAATATAATATAATATAATATAATATAATATAATATAATATAATATAATATATATATATATATATATTATAATATAATATATATATATATATATATATATAATTTTTTTTTTTTTTTTTTGCAGAGATCCTAAAGAATAAAATGGTTGTTGCAATTTAGTTATGTTCACACAGTATTTGCTCCTCAATTTTTCAAACTCGGCTTTTTTGGGGAAAAATACACTTTAATGAATTTTAATGCGAGAAACACAATATATAACCCATTTATTGTAAAATGTAAAAGATGTTACTCTGAGTAAATAGATACCTAACATGCCATGCTTTAAAATTTGTGGAATGCCACCAAACTAAGGTACTTAAAAATTACCATAGGCAACGCTTTACATTTTTTTAAAGGTTACCAGTTTAGAGTTACAAAGGAGGTCTAGTGCTAGAATTATTGCTCTCACTATATCGTTTGCAGTGATACGTCACATGTGCAAACAACATTTTTACAGGCAGGTGCAACCTATGTATGCATTCACTCGAGCACATAGGGATGGGGGTGCTTTAAACTTTTTTTTATAAATTTCTTTATTATTATTTTATTTTTACACCATGCCTTTTTATTTCGTTTTTATTTATCGCTTTTATTCCTATCACAAGAAATGTAAATATACCTTGTGATGGACATAATGCATGACAGGTGCCTATTTTTAGAGACATCTGGGGCCTATATGACCCCAGATATCTCCTCTACGCTGGATAGCATGAAATGAAAAAAGAACAAAAACATTGATCTCTGCTTTCTGGGGGGGGGGGGGGGGGGAATGGCAGTGTTTACATCTGCCAGAACCAGAAGTGACTCCATTATGTTGCTTCTGGCCACCCAGGGTCATAGAGATGGCCGGGAACCATCCTGTCTTTGGCCATCTCTGTGATAACCTGCTGTCAGATTGGAACTCCAGCCTCCCAATCAGGAGGGTGCTGATGGGCAGTGGCGAATGACCCTCCTGCTGCCTGTAAAAGCCATCCAGGTGGCTAATCCGCCTCTAGGGTGGCTTTTACAGTGTAGGAATTGTCTGCTGAGAACAAAATGTATCTTGATGATGCCTGTAGCTGCAAGCATCATCCAGATATAGACCATTAAAGTCCACCATCTCATGCGGGTGGGAAGTAGTTTAAAGATGAACTCCAAGAAAACTGTTAAATCTACAGTTGTAAACACATTAGTTAAATGCCTCATCTGTTAGAGAATTTGTTATATTTTCCAATGATGTTTGTAATTTCTGAATTGTATGTCTGTTTCGTCAGTAAATAATTGCTGACTGGAGTGGGTAGAGGGTGGCAAGAAAAATGAGCCTGGTTTGAAAACTGTTTGCAATATAGTTCAGTGATTTGAAATGTCTGCTTAGTTTTGTTTTTTTGCTTTAACAATGGCTTTATCTATATTCATGTTTAGTTGGGAAACAATGCTAATAGCTGACATCTTTATAGAAAGTAAGCAGAACATGACCATTATTCCATAATGTCTAATACTATAAGTCAGGCTTAAGTGATGCCTGGACAATGTTTTTGGTATAAAGTAATTGAGTTTTTTAATTTTTGTGTTTGCTTTCTAAAAGATTTTTCAATAAAGCGATTTGTAATTTTGTAGGCTAAATTGATTTTTTTTTTTAAGGTCTAGTAAAAGTCCTAGAGGCTCACATTAATGGTCCTTGTATTGACAGACCTTTCTGTCAATATGTTGAACCTGCATTTTAGACCATTGAACCACACTGTACTAATAAGTGAAAGGGCAACTGGCAAGGGGTAAGGGGTACTCCCTATAAGTTCACTTATTTTTATAATTATTATTGAAAAAATAATTGCAGCTTAGCTTGAGGCACACATTTGATAAACTTATCTTCCAAGTTATTTAATGTGGCTTACTGTTTAATATTTTTTTTTTTTTTTTCATGAAATGAAAGCATTTTGTCAGTGAACTGTTGAAAGAAATGCTGTATTAATTCACTTTGGGCTTTTGTAGAATGAAATGCTGGAAGAAGGGCAAGAGTATGCAATTATGCTGTACACATGGCGAAGCTGCTCAAGGGCTATACCACAGGTAATAACAGTAAACTATGCTTCTGGAGAAATAATAGGATTACATGCCAGGTCAGAATATATTAAGATTTAGTGCAGTAATGGATGTGTAAAATGCTTATGAGGATGTGAAAGCTGCAACAGCAATGGACAGGCTAGATAGATTAAAGAACAGACACAATCTTTCATTAAGATATAGTCAAACATTGACAATGTATTGGCTGTCTGAGGTACAGTTAATTTAAAGGGAACCTGTCTTCACTTATCTTTGCTGCTGTGACTCCCATCCAGTGTTTAGGGCTGCTGTTTCTGACTCGTTGCAGTGCTGACATTTCCAGGGTAGAACATACCTTTTGTACCATTATTCTTAGTGACTTACTTGCCCCAGTTTAAACAAAGGCTTCCCAGAGCACTATGATTTGGACTAAGAGGTAGGTGTGTGTGTGTGTGTGTGTGTGTACAGTTTACCTTCAGCTATGAGATTAAAGAACAAGTTTTCTGGCTGCATTTGTAAAAAAAAAAAAAACATAATTGAGAGAATGGAAATGTGTACTAAACCAAAATACATAGTCTCTACTTTAAAAAGGCAGTGGATGAGTCTCTGCCATGAAAAACAGGTAGATTTAAGTTTTTACACCATTGGAGAGGCTTGCTTGCACACTTAAGACTTCAGTAAATTTTCAGTAAATCATTCTTTCCTGATCAGTGGCTTAAGCTGCATTTTTTCATTTTTTTTTTTTTTTTTAATAAGCATTTAACCACTTGCTTACTGGGCACTTAAACCCCCCTCAGTCCCAGACCAATTTTCAGCTTTCAGCGCTGATGCACTTTGAGTGACAATTGCGCGGGCATACAACACTGTACCCAAATGAAATTTTTATCATTTTTTTCCCACAAATAGAGCTTTCTTTTGGTGGTATTTAGTTACAGCTCGGAGTTTTATTTTTTGCTAAACAAACAAAAAAAGATGCAAAAAAATAAAAAATAAAAATCATGTTTTAATAGTTTGTTATAAAATTTTGCAAACGGGTCATTTTTCTCCTTCATTGAAGTGCGCTGATTAGGCGGCACTGATAGGCTGCATTGGTGGGCACTGATGGGCTGCATTGGTGGGCACTGATGGGCTGCATTGGTGGGCACTGATGGGCTGCATTGGTGGGCACTGATGGGCTGCATTGGTGGGCACTGATAGGCTGCACCGGTGGGCACTGATAGGCATAGTTAAGGCGGCACTAATAGGCACAGATAAGGCGGCACCGATGGGCACAGATAAGGCGGCACTGATGGGCAAAGATGGGCACAGATAAGATGGCACGGATGGGTGGCACGGATAAGTGGCACGGATGGGCACTGATAGGTACCACAGATAGATGGGACTGATGGGCACTGATAGGTGGCACTGATAGGTGGCTCTGATAGGTGGCACTGCTGGGCACTGATGGGCGGCACTGCTGGGCACAGATGGGCCGCACTGCTGGGCACTGATGGGCGGCACTGGGGTGCAGCACCTTTGAGGCAGATTGGGTGGCACTGTGGGTGGCACTGTGGGTGGCACTGTGGGCACTGACGGGGGGCACTTACTTTTGCTTTTATTTTATTTCAGGATGGCACTGCGGGAGGCAGGTGGGCACAGGCAGGTGGCAGGTGGTCCCTTGTATTGATGGCCGTGATCGGGACTGATGTCCCGATCACGGCCGCCGGCGATCGGCTTTTTTTTTCTCTCCTCGCGCTGTCAGCGCGAGGAGGAATAATAGCCGATTACCGGCTCCGTTCTATCACATGATCAGCTGTCATTGGCTGACAGCTGATCACGTGATAAGGGGTCGGGATCGACCCCTTACACGGATCGGTGATCAGGCGAGTCTCACGGACTCGCCGATCACAGAGCGCGCCGCGCGCGCCCCTCAGGGGGCGCGCAGGCCGCTCGTAACCGGGACCACGTCAATAGACGTAGTCCCGGAAATGTAGGTCCGCGCTAATGCCGTCATTTGGCAATAGCGCGGATCTGTAGTGGTTAATCAATGACTGTTAGCCAGATACAGTGAAATGATTATTCTTGTCCTTAGGCCTCTTTCACACTGGGGCGGTGCGGGCATCGGCGGTTAAGCGGCGCTATTTTTAGCCCCACTTTACTGTCTTAGCGGTGGTATTCGCCCACTAGCGGAGCAGTTTTAACCCCTCTAGTGGCGAAAATGGGTTAAAACCGCCCGCAAAGCGCCGCTGCAGCGGCGCTTTGCCGGCGGTATAACCACGCTGCCCCATTGATTTCAATGGGTAGGCGCGGTGAATATACTGCTCCGAAGATGCTGCTAGCAGGACTTTTTTCACTGGCTTTCACACTGGAGTGAAAAGGGCCGGTTTTATTCGGACACTATACAGGTGCTATTTTTAGCTCTGTAGTGCCTGAAAAAGGTGTGAAAGGGGCCTAAGTGCAGAGATTTTTATTGTTTATAATAATATATATATACATATATATTTTTGTAATTAACCACATCGTTACCATTTTTTAGTCAGGTTGTTGTACACGCCCCTGTGTGAACCGAGCCTTAAGTTCACTTGTTATGTTTGTTTGTTTGACATTGTTTATATTTTGGTTAACAAAAAACACATTTGTAATTCTTTTCATGTAGGTGAAATGTAATGAACAGCCTAATCGTGTGGAAATCTATGAGAAGACAGTGGAAGTATTGGAACCAGAGGTCAACAAGCTGATGAATTTCATGTATTTTCAGGTACTTGTTTTTATGCTACTTTTAATTGCCATATTTGTAGCTTTCAATCGTTAATCTCTGGGACGGTTTTAAAACCGCTAGCACATCCTGCTTCTCCATTGTGGTTACGTTGGAAATACCAGTAATGTCCTTTTTAGTGATGTTATTTTAGGCATCATTGAGAGTTCCCTAAGTTCTGGTGGACAAACTTAAACCGAACCAGAAGCATACCGTATATACTCGAGTATAAGCCGAGATTTTCAGCCTCTTTTTTGAGGCTGAAAGTGCCCCCCTCGGCTTATACTCGAGTCATCGCTGTCTGTCTGCCCGATCAGCGTGTCGAGCAGACAGACAGCGGCCATTCTAGGATTCAAAGGCCGCGCCTCCGTCGGTGATAGGCGGAACACTGAATTTCCCAGCAGTCTGTGTTCCGCCTATCACGGACATCCTCTCATCCTCGTCCGTAGTATGATGATGAGCGGACGTCCATGATAGGCGGACCACTGACTGCTGGGAAATTGAGTGTTCCGCCTATCACGGACATCCGATAGGCGGAACACTCAATTTCCCAGCAGTCAGTGGGAAATTGAGTGTTCCGCCTATCACCGACGGAGGCGCGGCTTTTGAATCCTAGAATGGCCGCCGACGAAGAGCTGAAGGACGGAGGCTCGGCTCGGCTCGGGACGGGCCGGGACGGGACGCAGGCTGGACGGGACGCAGGCTGGACGGGACGCAGGCTGGACGGGACGCAGGCTGGACGGGACGCAGGCTGGACGGGACGCAGGCAGGCTGGACACAGGTAGGCTGCACGGACACACGCACGCACGCACGCACGCACGCACGCACGCACACACACACACACACACACACACACAGGGATGGATGGACACACACACACACGGATGCATGGACACACACACACACACACACACACACACACACGGATGCATGGACACACACACACACACGGATGCATGGACACACACACACACACACACACACGGATGCATGGACACACACACACACACACACACACGGATGCATGGACACACACACACACACACACACGGATGCATGGACACACACAGGGATGGATGGACCCACAGGGATGGACGGACACACAGGGATGGACAGGCATTTCTCACCCTCGGCTTATACACGAGTCAATAATTTTTTCCAGTTTTTTGGGGGTAAATTGGGGGCCTCGGCTTATATTCGGGTCGGCCTATACTCGAGTATATACGGTAAATTACTGCAATAGTGATCTATGCCTTGCTAATAACAGTGAGCAAGAGTAGTCCCTATTAAATTATTAACATACCGTATTTTCTGCTCCATAGGCGCACCTGACCATAAGATGCACCTAGGTTTTAGAGGAGGAAATCAAAGAAAAAATATTCTGATCCAAATGGTGTGCTAAAATATTTACCAGTGCCAATTTAAATGCAGCCTGTCATACAATGCAGCCTTACTGTGCCTGGCGAGGATGTCATCACATCTGACAGAGCAGCCCGAGCCGCGGCCACACTCCATTCGGCCTGCTCTGTCTTCTGTCTGTGACAGGCAAAGCCAAGTAAAAGGTACCAGGTTTAGGAGGACAAGGATCGCCCGGCGCTCGCGGGAGACAGCGGCCTGGTATTCTAACATATGGCGGGGGGGGTACGCATTCCTGGTCAATATTCATCTTATGGAGCGAAAATATGGTTCAATGCTTTAAGTCCAACCAAAGAGTTTTCCTTTCAGAATAATAAACCTACACTTTTGATGCAAGTTGGCATGTCTTAAAGGAAAAGCTCACCTTTTGTAACATGTTAGGCCGCGTACACACGCGGGGACTGTTCGCCCAACTTTGTCCGTCAAACAGTTTCAGCAAACAGTCCGCTCAAAATTAGCATGGACGGACATGGCCACACACGACGAACGAACAGTTTGCTGAAACCGTGCGCGATGACGTGAACGGCACGTACGACGGGACGAAAAATACGACGTCCTATACACTGCATTATAACTTTCGGCGTGTAAATCCTTTCTGAGCATGCGCGGAACTTAGTTTGACGAACAAGCCTACACACGAGGGGACTGTTCGCTGAAACAAAGTTTCAGCGGACAGTTTTTCGGAATTTCCGAAAAACCTTGTTCAGCGGACTGTTCGCTGAAACTGTCCGCTGAAAGCCCACACACAAGCGGACTGTCCGCCGAAACACTGTTCAGCGGACAAAGTTGGGCGAACAGTCCCCGCGTGTGTACGCGGCCTTACACCCATATTAAGGGTGTAACATGTTACAGATACACTGGCCCCCAATCCCTATTCTGACAGCTAGCGGGGGCGGGGGGCGGGGGTGTTCTCTCTCCAGCCCTCCTTCTGTCACACTTTGCAAGAAGCTCTGCCTTGCTGGACTCCGCCCACCCTGCCGCATCATCTATTCAGTGTTCTGTACTTTTTAATGAACTACCACGGTGCTGGGAAGTTCTGTGGTAGTTCATTCTCTCTTCCCGTCAGAGAGGAAGCAGAAACACTAGCAGATCTGCTGGAGACCTGCAATGCTTTACTGGAAAAGTGAACTTATCCTTTAAAGCAAAGTCACACTGCATCTGAGCACCAAAAACACCAATACATTTTTAACATTCAAAGCCAACTCCCTCACCCATCTATGTCTCAATGCTTTATTTTGTTGAGAAATCACTTTGAAAAACAACCCCCTTTTTGGCTGTGACTATCTTTAGTAATGATTCATGTAGCATTTACTTCCTGGAATTCATCTGCCCTTAACCCCTCAAGCATGCATGAGATTTTGCTTAGCTGAGAAAGCCCCTCCTCCTCTCCTCCCCCCATGAAGACTCCTGGGATGTATGACATCATTTGCCTTGGCCAGAAAGTAACTGAAGAAATGTAAAAAAAAAGTTTAAAACAAGTGAATATAAAATACGTTCCCATCTTCTTACTAATGCTAGCAGCTTGATGATTAAAAATAATCTATGTTGATTTGGAGAGTGAAGTTCCACTTTAAAGGAAATATAATTGCATCTTTTTTAGCGTGCAGCTGGGAAGCAATCTCCTTCAGGTAGAGTAGTGCTGTCAACTTAAATGTCTGGAGCAGAGCTAGTTGTGGCTATTCCCTGATAGGGTTGTTAAAGGTGCCAACATCCAAACGGCTATAGCAGAAGTAACACCTACAGTGACAAAGATTCAGGTATTTCTTTGCAGAAGAAAGAGTATTGTCACCCTGTCAAAGGAAGCGCCTGTTTTATAATCTGTCTGTCTTAAACAAACATGAAGCATCATTCCAAGCTCCACTGTCAGGTTAGCTCGGTAAGAGGGGCATGGCATAGAAGGGGACAAGGCTTAAGCCTTTGTCACATTTTAAACCAAGGGGCTTTTTCTGTACATTCTGTTTTTCTTCTTGCCCAATTATTAATTATTTAGTTAGAAAATTTAGTAAAGCCTGTGCTTTGTTAGCATGCTGCAAAGTGCAACTCTTGCTTTCTATGCGTTAGTAGTGATCACTTTGTGGAGGTCCCTCACATTGCCCCCTGCTAAGTCAGGGCTTTTCTGATTGCAGGGCAGTTTCAGGTGTGAAACAGAGGGGGGTGTGCAATTAGACCACTGCTTCTCCACCTAGAGCAAGGGACCCCTTTGCAAGGTAGCTGCCATAAGATAGGCTTTCCTCCTCTGTAGTAGCTTTCGGGAGAAAATTGAATTTAAAAGGCTATTAAACACCTTGCAATGTATTTAGCTGATTTATTTGGGCTGTAAGAGTAATGCCACGGGCGGATTGTATGACGTACTTAGTCCGTCGAAACACATTTCAGCGGACAATCCGCTCGTGTGTGGGCTTCAGCGGACTTTTTCAGCGTGCAGTCCGGAGTACTAAGTATTTTGGTTGTTTCGAAATTCTGTCCGTCGTACTTTGGTTTCAGCGGACAATACGGTCGTCAGTATGCTAGTCGGACGGACTAAGAATGACGCATGCCCAGAAAGGATTTACAGGGTGGAAGGGTGCTTTGCTGTGTCTTGGACTTCCTATTTCTAGTCCCGTCGTACGTGCTGTACACGTCATCGCGCAAGCTTTCGACGGACTGTTTGTGCATCCGTGTGTGGTCAAGTCCGCTCAGTGGAAAGTACGACGGACTGTCCGTCGGATTGTATGACGGACTAAGTACGCCATACAATCCGCTCGTGTGTACGCGGCATTAGAGTGTTTGATCAATTTGATGTAATTAGGGAATTTAGGTGATGTCTCAAGCTTTCTTTGCAATTTGTTAGCTGACCTGATGATTTTGTCAATAATAGCATGCTGTTTTATTCTGTTCAGAAAGATGCCACTGAACGCTTCTGTGCTGAAGTAAAACGCTTGTGCCATGCAGAAAGAAGAAAAGACTTTGTATCTGAAGCTTATTTACTAACCCTTGGTAAATTCATCAACATGTTCGCTGTCTTGGATGAACTGAAAAACATGAAGTGCAGTGTAAAAAATGACCATTCCGCCTACAAAAGGTAAGCCATTTGGGGCTCTGTTCCTTTTTCTCCCTTTACTTCAGAAGGTGGCAGCAGTGATATCTTTTACTTTTAGAAGCTGTTGCATGTACTACATCATAAAGGAAATGTATGATATACTGGAGTGCCTTCTTGAGAAATGCCAGTTTCCATTTTTAAAGAGCTTGTAAAGGCAGAACGTTTTTTATCTTAATGCATTCATTTAATGTATTAAGATAAAACGCCTTCTGTGTGCAGCAGTCCCCCTAATACTTATCTGAGCCCGTTTCGATCCAGCGATGTTACAGGAGTGTCTCGGCTGCCTGGGACTCCCCTTCTCATTGGCTGAGATAGCAGCGCGGAATGATTGGCTGTTAGTCAGTCAGCCACTGAGGGGAGAAAGAGGGCAAGGTCAGGCCACAGCTCCATGTCTGAATGGACACAGGGAGCTGTTGCTCCGCTCAGTTGCCCCCATAGCAAGCTGCTTGCTGTTTGGGGCACTCAACATGCTTGAGGGACCTGAGAAGAGGTGAATCTGGGTTGCTCTGTGGAAAACCACTGTACATGGCAGGTAAGTATGACATGTTTATTTTAACTAAAAAAAAAAAAGTGTGCCATACAACCTGAGCACTATACTGTACAATTCCTATACATTTTGCACACATTTAATTACAACTAAATTTTTTGTATCTAACTGAATATACTGTATGCTACAGCGAACCAGTCCTTGGTTGTGACTGCAACATAAAATTATATATATATATATATATATATATATATATATATATATATATATATATATATATATATATATATATATATATATATAATATTGTGTGTATATTTTTAACTCTGTATTAAACACGTCACCATTTTTCTAAGTAAATCTATTTCTAAATGTGCTAGTAACATGACTTTTTCACCACATGTGTGTATCAACCCATGCAATCTATACATACAAAGAAAACAAAACAGCTGAAATTCATCTGTAATTGGAAAGCAATCCTCCCCCTTGTCGATGCAAATTTAATATCAGCTTGTTCAATTTCAACTGATGGCCTATAAAAAAAAAAGTGGCATTACCAAGGTGTCGCACAAGAAACATCCCATGATGGGTAAAGCAAAGAGCTCTCTCGAGACCTTCAAAACCTTATTGTTGCAAAACATACTGATGGCATTGGTTACAGAAGGATTTTTAAACTTCTGAATGAGCATTGTTGGGTTCATAATCCGGAAGTGGAAAGAACATAATTTCACTGTAAACAGTCCAAGGTCAGGTGCTTCTTGCAAGATTTCTGATGTGAAAATAATTATCTATCTGAAGAGTTGTTCAAGAGCCAAGGAGCACTTGTGGAAAGCTTCAGAAAGACCTGGAATTAGCAGGTACAATTGTTTCAAAGAAAATAAGTAATGCACTCAACCGCCATGCCCTGTATGCACACTCGCAACGCTGAAGAAAAAGCATGTTGAAGCTAGTTTAAGGTTTCCTGCACAGCATTTAGACAAGCCTGTGAAATACTGGGAGAATTAAGTCTGGTCAGATGAGACCAAAATTAAATTTATTGGATGCAATTATGCACACCTTGATTGGAGGTCAAATGGCACTACATGTCGCCCCAAAAACACCATACCAACCGTGATGTTTGGAGGTGGGAACATAATGGTGTTAGGCTATTTTTCAGCATACGGTACTTGCAGACTTTGTTGCATTGAAGGAAGGATGAATTGAAAAATGTACTTTTCAGCAAAAGATGATTCCAAGCACAAAGCAAACTCTCTCAATTAGCTTAGAAGAAAATAAAGCTGCTAGAATGGCCCAGCCAATCCCCTGACTTGAATCCAATAGAAAATCTATGGAAAGAACTAAAGATCAGAGTTTATAGAAGAGACCCATGAAACCTTCAAGATTTGAAGACTGTGTGGAAGAATGGGCCAAAACCACACCCGAACGCATGGGACTAGTTTCTCCATACAGGAGGCGTCATGCAGCTGTCACTACAAAGGATTTTGTATGACGTATTAAATTTCAGTTAGCGTGCTCAATACTTTTTCAATGTATCATTACATTTTATTATAAATAACTTCATTTCTGGACGTATTTGTTTTTGGTTTTTTGGATGTATGAATTGCATGGGTTGTTACTGACCTGGTGAAAATTTTATGTCAATAGCACCTTTTAGAAAAAGGTGTAGAGGTTGACCGATATATCGGCCGATGTTTGACATTTTTTAATTGATCGGCATCAGCTGATTGTGCTGATAAAAAGGCAGATTATAACTTCAGCGCCACTTGCAAATGACTTCTGTAATAGAAGTCAATGCAAGTTGCCTGAGTCTTCAGTGAAGCCACTTGTTTTCTCTCTGGGCAGTCTGTCAAGAAAAGACCAAAGAGATGCAATGTTTACACCTATGAATGAACTAAACTCAGTGTGTAGTTCTCAGTTTAACCATTTAAAAACTAAATCTTTTCTGACACTTGTTGCTTACAAGTAAAAATCCTTTTTTTTTTCCTAGAAAATCACTTGGAACCCCCAAAAATGATGTATTTTTTTTTTTTTTTAGAAGAGACTCTAGGGAATAAAATGGCGGTTGTTGCAATATTTTATGTCATACGGCATTTGCGCAGAGGTCCTTCAAACGCAATTTTTTTGGGAAAAAATACACGAATGATTTAAAAAAATAATTAAAACCGTAAAGTTAGCACACTTTTTTTTTTTTTTTTTTTTTTTCATCCAAAGTTTTCAGTACCTGTTTTTGTGTATTTAAAAAACCAAAAATGATATATTAAATATGAATGTAAATTATACATAAAAGTGAACTGATTGGAGGTTTGTTATGTTTAAATGTAAAAAATTTGCTGTATCATTTATTACTTTAAAGCGGCTTTCACACTGGAGTGGGCAGGTGTTGATGGTAAAACACTGCTAGTTTTAGCCGTGCTATTTGTCTGATAGCGGGGCACTTATAACCCAGCTAGTGGCCGAGGAAGAGGTTAAATGTGCCCGTGAAGCGCCGCTGCCAAATCGCATTGCATGCTCTTCGGCAGTGGTGCCCATTCATTTCAATGAGCAGGAGTGGTGGAGGAGCGGGGTATACACCACTCCAAAGGTGCTGCTTGCAGGACTTTATTTTATTTTATTTAACATCCTGCCAGCGCATCGCCTCAGTGTGAAAGCACTCAAGGCTTTCACACAGACTGCAGGGGAGCCGTTTTGCAGGCACTTTACAGGTGCTATTTTTAGCCCAAAAGCGCCAGAAAAATGCTCCAGTGTGAAAGGTGCTTAACTGTTAGATTTTATGAGATGAAGGGGAAAAAAAATAAATAAAAAATCGGTGTAACATATCGGTCCAAAAAAATTGGCATCATATATCAGCCATCGGCTGGCGCAATTTCTAAATATCACCATCGGCCAGAGAAAAACCCATATCGGTCGACCTCTAAATAGGTGTGTGTGTATATTTATATGCATTTATTTTTTTCTTTCATTATTTTTACCGGGTGACTGTCATTAATACACACATTTAACATACTTCCTGTTCTGGAATTAGGACGCGTTTTCAGTGTTGTCATCCTAGAACAGAACTTCAGAACACCTCCCCTCTTCTTTATATGATGGGGAGCTGTCAGCCCACTGGATTTCTGGCAAGATCAACAGTCCCCCCCCATACATATCAAACCAATATAACCCCTTTCAATGGTTCATTTAACAGACCAAAGTAGAGCAAATACGATAACTTGTTGGGGTTTATTTGCAATTCAATTTGATACAATCATGAAGTAATATGTATTCATCAAGGTTTTCCAATGGTAGGAACCACTGAAAAAGTCACTAACATTGGTGAATAAACCAACTTGAAGTTAATATTTGTGCCGTTGATATTGTCTATTACAGTCAAGTCAGGAGAAACATTCTTTTATTCCACCATGTACCTGCTGCATGGGCCAAAGTTGATTAGTAGTACTGTTCTACCATACATGTCTTTGGGGTAGATTTTCTAAAACTGGTTCCCTCAGAAACTGGTGCAGCTATGCATGGTAGCCAATCCGCTTCTAACTTTAGATTGTTCGAGTAAGCTTTTGGCAATAAAACCTGGAAGCTGATTGGTTTCTGTGCAGAGCTGCAGCAGATTTTGCAATTTCCAGTTTTAGTAAATAACCCCCTTTTGTGTTGTAGAGCTGAAATAGTTGTACCGTGTAAACAATCATCACAGGTTGTTTTTGTGCTGAATAGCTTACAAAGGCTTGAGATATCTGCTGTGGTCTGCCTGGTTATCCAGACCCTCATTTTCGATCACCTCAGCTTGTATTGTGCAAATATAAACATTCATTTTGTGCCTTAGACTTTGTTCCTAGCAGTACAGATGCTATTTTCATTAGTAGTTGTTAAAGGGTCCAGTCACCCAAAATAATTATTTAGATAATTGTCTACCTGGGAGTTTTTTGTTTCCATTCAGCTTTGTGTGTTCAAGCATCTACTGTTGCATTATCAAAAAATCAGAAATGCA
The DNA here is from genome assembly GCF_037356315.1 of Lithobates pipiens. Classification (NCBI taxonomy): domain Eukaryota; kingdom Metazoa; phylum Chordata; class Amphibia; order Anura; family Ranidae; genus Lithobates; species Lithobates pipiens. The sequence continues at coordinate 451,264,882 of NW_027507748.1, read as the reverse complement.
ACTTAAAGAGCGTAAAGCCACAGTGATGGCCACAGCAGCCTATTAGACCCAGAGTCACCTAAAAGTTACATGTTGACAGTCCTGTGATATATAATGCTCCTCCAGACTTTGACTGGCTTGAACATCAGATTACATGATATTCGTTGAAGAGAAAGATAAGCTGGTGTGGGCGCTGATCCTACCATCACAAGAGATCATACAGTTTGTCTAGGAACGATCTTTTTTTTTTTCAGTTTAACTTTTAGGGCTGGTCCACACTAGAATCACAATTTGCTGCACCAAATCGCATAGTACTGCAGTACAACATGATTTTGTGCCCTTATCTCCTTATTTATCTTTACCTTTGACTTGACATTTGATTATAGATTTAATTTCTTGCTGAAAATCCTCCAAGTTATAGTATCAGGCTGATTTCTTTTTATATTTTTTTGATATTTTTACCTAATATATTTCTGACATTTTCTACATTTTTATTTTATTTTACTAAAGGGCAGCACAGTTTTTACGCAAAATGGCAGACCCTCAGTCTATTCAGGAGTCACAGAATCTCTCCATGTTTCTTGCGAATCACAATAAGATAACTCAGGTATGTGTTGCTTACATTTCTCATCATTGGTGCATAATTCTATTTTGTAATACAGTACCAATGCACTGGTGCATCTTTTGTTCTGCAGTATTTAATACTGGTTATAGTTCGACATATAAAACATTTTTTTCCATGGCGTGCTAATGGCACACAAGTTATAGCAAAGTGCTTTTAATGCATTTTAACCTGTTGCTGACCGGTATACACACCGCTCATTCACCGCGCCAAAGATGCTCCTAGCAGGACTTTTTTTTACTGTCCTGCTAGCGCACCACTCCAGTGTGAAAGCCCTGGGGGCTTTCACATTGGAGACAATGCAGCGGCTGATTCATGGCGCTTTGCAGGCCCTATTTTTAGCGCTGTAGCACCTGCAAAGCGCCCCAGCGTGCAAGGGGTCTTAGGGTGACATTTGTTTTGTTGTCCAGGTGCAATGATGTATTATGGTACTGCCATACTTCCCTTATTTAGCTCTAGCTCCCTCTCAGGCAGGTGCTATGCGTTCTGACAAAAGCAGATTGCTGCTTTTGTCAGAAGCAGTACCATAATAGTGCCATAATAAATTGTTTGCAAGCTTTCAGCAAGTCTAGAACCTTTGGTTTCCAGAGGCCAGAAACTCTACACATCCTTGATTCCGCCTAACCCTGTCTAGTAATCAGAAGTAGAACCTCCTTTTCCTTCCCCTGTATTTTATGAGGCGCAAGCTATAGCTTCACACCACATGCTACTGTACACACATTAATTGATGTGGTGTGCAGTAGTCGTTGCCTAACATTAGCTGACTCTCCACAGCCAAAACATGCCTGTGTGGGAACTAAGATTGGCTAAGTAAAAAAATACTTTTCCCAATGCTTCTTTCAGGACAGCACCTGAAAGATCATGGCTCCTCACAGGTGACAGGAAACCCCTCATCACAGAAATATTTTAGGCTTGGTTCACATATATGCAGATTGGAGGTGTTTTGAACCGCTTCTGATTCGCATAACATGAACCAGACCGCCAATGTAAAGCCAGTTCACATATATCCAGGCCAATTTCCATGCAAATTAATTTCCTGTGCAATTTCAGTTTCAAAAATCGCACCTCAACTGCTGACTGGAAACTGTACCGAACTCTGCACAGATACTGACCCCACTCGTATGTGAATTCAGCCTTAAAAGGTTTCCTCTACCCACGCTTCTTCCTTCTGTTTTTTTTTTTTTTTTTGTGGTTTCCTCTGGTCTATCAGGAACACCTCTTGTGGGGAGCTGTGATCTCTCAGGGGTGTCCTGGGAGACTTGTTCCCTTACCTATTATTTCCTGGAGACTCTGATCCTCCGATTTGCCTCCTGGAGGGTGTGTGGTGTGGGCTCCTTCTCCCTCTGTGCTCAGGGAGAGCCCATACTGGCGGGGGGTGCTGCCCTAGTTTTTATGCAGACTCACGACGGCTGCGTTATTCAGGCACATAGCTTCGTGTGTCTGAATGAATTACAAGCCCCGACATCCTTGGTGGCTGTCGACTTGTTATCAATGTTCATTGGATGTTCCTGTCAGGGCATTTCTGCTTTCCTGTACTGGATGTACGGATAAGCCCATACACTGACTGTGAGACCTGCATGACATTGGTAATCTGCTGATCGCTGGTGCAATTATTTCCAGGCCCCTGTAACAAAAAATAATTGAATGCACTTTTTTTTTTTTTTACCTGCAAAAAAAAGTGCATTTTTTTTTTTTTTTTTTTTTTTTTTTAAAGTGAACCTATCCTTTAAGGTTTCCGTTGATAGGAGTTTTGAAGACCTATTAAAGGGCTTAATTGCCCTTGCAGATCTAGCCCTGCAGCCAGCAATTGCTGCTATGTCTGTTTGCCAGACTAATGCTAACTGGATAAGACAAATGAACAGAGAATAGGAACCCGTCTTTAACTCTGCTCTCTTAGAACAATTGCAAATGATTCCCTCAGCCTTATTGTTGTGTTTGTGCTCTAGAGAGTGTATTTCACCAGGTTTCTAGAATTTCACTGAGATCTGTGCATACCTGCAGGATTTGTGGGTATGCCTGCTTGTATGAAATGTCTTCAACGCATGCCTTTTGATGGTGAGCTATTTGGGGAATCCCTTGATAAATCCAATATGCAAGTCACCGGAAAAAAGGTACTCCTACCCCAACTGAAAACCCACAATTCTCCTATGGCTTCTACCTCTACTCGGCAAAAGGCAACTTTTCACTCTCTCCAGGCATCAACTTCCAGACTAAGGCTTGGCACTTTTTCCGTAGCTCTGGACTCCCAGGTCCACAAGGCTTGCCCAAAAGCTCTCTTCACAGTGAAGGGATGCCCACACTCCTTGGTGTGAGGAAACTACTGTTTGACTTTTCACCAGTCTGGATCCAAGATGGGTCTGGTCTGTAATTTTAAAAATATGTTTAGTTTTTTTTTCTCTCTCTGTTTTTCTGTTACCTTGTTGCTTTTTGCCTTCCGGTCGGCTGACTTAAGACCAAAAGAAAAATTTGACCTCCATGCACCAACTTCAGGCACAATGATTGATTGATTGTACCAGTTTCTTTAGAAGAATGTTTTCTAAGATTCTATTTCAACTATTTACAAGTCCCAAAACCATACTGGGCTTAATCGCTAAACTGATTTCTTTGCATACTAAAGTTCCAGATGGAATCTACAAGATCTGTCAGTGCTTCTCTCAGACAAGGGAAATTTCTGGCATCCGTAAACCTACAAGATGCCTTTCTACACATCCACGTTTTGCTTTCACGTGAATGCTTTCTTGCTTTGGCAGACTAACAATCACAATTAGTAGCACTATCATTAGATCTCTCCTCTTCAGCCCAAGTGTTTACAGAATTGCTTGCCCTGGTTCTGGATCTTCTGCATACCCAGGGTATTAAAGAAGTCCAGCCTGAGCTCGTTTGCCTAGGCTTCTCCTATGGGTCACAGGAATGCAATTCGTTTTGCACGCCTTTTGACTGGTTTTCAGCAGAGAGCGGACCGAAGTCCGCTCTCTGCTGACATCATCAATATCTGTCCAGGCACCGTGCCATCCCGACTCTGGGAGTCTGGATCCACCAGGTGTCTGGACTGATGGCCATCTCAGCCTCTCAGCGAGCCACTGAGACTGCTGCTCCCCACCTCCACAGCTCAGCGCTCCAGTGAGCATGGAGAGCAGCAGAGCTGCTGATTGACGGGGGGGGGGGGGGGTGGGCAGCTCTCTGCTCTGCTCCGAGAGAACCGATCCATCGGCAATGTTCAATGGCTCGTTTCTCTGTGTAGAGACGCCGGGGGCAGATGCGGCATTTGACTGATGCTGCATTCACTTAGGTAAGTATAAATTGGTGGGAAAAAAACAAACCCATACTTCTCTTTTAATGTCATGGGTTACCTGGATGATCTCTTACTGAAGGACTCAGCCACAACCTTGTCTGCCAACATCCATAGAACAATTCAACTCCTTCAAGCCTTTGGCTGGATAATCATCTTTTCAAAGTCTGCTCTCCAGTTCCCACACCATCCGGAGTATCTGGGTCTAATCTTTGACACAGCTGAAGATGTAATTCTTCTTTCTCAGGAGAAAGTTGTTTTCCTAAGCAACCATATGAGGACCCATAGGTCAATACGGAGCCCCCCTTCTGCATGTGGGTCCTTGGCTTGATGGTATACTGCTTTATGGCAGTTCCCTTAGCCCAATTTCACTCCAGACTTCTTCAATCCAATATACTCATGACATGGGTCAAGCAAATCCAAACCTTGGATTGCCTAGTGCTTCAGTCCAGCCAAAGCTCTCCCTAGTATCTCCAATCCTACCCTGGAATTAGGAAAGCCATTCCTTCATACGCCCTGTAAGGTGGTGACATTGGATGCCAGCCTTAAAGGCTGAGGTGGAGTTTACAACTCCTTGACTGTCCAGGGGATATGGTTCTACATTTTGGAACTGAGAGCCATCAGATTATCTCTTACAACACTGGACACTCTTCCTCAAGGTTACCCAGTCAGGGTAGAGTCTGACAGTGACACAGCAGTGGTATAAATAAATATGTAATGTGCAGCGCTCTTATCAAAAGTACAACCAAAATGTCCAGTAATAAACAGTGCTCATGTGCACAACAAAGGTGTAGAGGGTCCTCCAAATATCCAAAAGGAAAGCATGCTTACCAGAGCCCAATGGCTCTCCTACTACTGAGAAACCAATAACTCTTTAGGATAACATCCCAAACACATCAGCTATGGGTGTTACCCAAGTAATCCCTCAGGCTTCGCTCCAGCCCACCTCAGAAACGGGAATGTGTACAATATAAAAGCTCATAGTGCACTGTATCCTCAAAATACTGTTTGTTCAATAAAAGTTAAAGCACTTGCATAGTATTTTAAGATTTAGACTACATACCCATCCTGCTCTCCTCATATCCATTACAGAAGGGCCAAGTTATTCTGTAGCTCACAGAAGAGAACTGGTAAATCTGATAATTGTGTGAGTTTTCAGTGTAGTACACAGAATGTTAAGAGTATCAGTCAGGATCACCAGGTGTTTCTGTACTTGCAGAAAATGTGCTTGTCCTGGGGAAAAAAAGAAAAACCAATACATCTAGGACTAATAAACTGAGATATACTAAATGGTTGTATATAATCTTAGAGACAATATGAATGGGTGTTGTGTGTCGTAAAGTGTCTTCAACACATAAGTAAATATGTGTAAACCTTAAGACCTGTACAAAACTGCCATTGTATATATTGCTTGTTACATAATTATTACATTTTCATTAACTGCTATAACATTAGCAAGAGAGTACAATATTGCAGCCTGCCATCTGGTACAGAGATGCGTCGCTTATCTGCTGTAATGTTTTTGTTGCAGTCATTACAGCAGCAGCTGGAAGTCATTCCAGGCTATGAAGAACTGCTTGCAGACATAGTGAACTTGTGCGTTGACTACTATGACAACAAAATGTACTTGACGCCTGGGGAGAAGCACATGCTACTAAAAGTAAGGAGAAAAACAGACTGCCTTTGTACGCCAAGATTGTTAAAGAGAGAAATTGGTAATAAAAGTGGCACCATGCTGTATCATGAAATAACACAGCTTACCCACCAGTAGGTTAAACTGAATTGTGCAGTTTGAAAATCCTGAGGATAAGTATATCACAATATGCCTAATGATATGCCTGAAAAATGAAGCTGTTGCATGGACTTTTTTGTTGTGTGATGTGTGAAATGTTTACTCCTAAGGAAGAAATGTTAAGTCTCTGTAATGGTTGCTCCCTGGTGGATTTTGCTTGCTCAAAGCTCAGTCATTTCCTTCATGTCTACCCTGTGAAGTGGCTTCATCATAAATCATGTGCTTAAAGCTTAAGTTTGGCTAAAAAAATACAAAAGAAGCCGAAGGGACTTTACTTGCCTTCATTATGGTGTGTCCTTTGTGCTTCCGTGTTCTAGTTCAGTAGTATTCTTCCTTCTCTGAAGCCCCCACCACCATCATCTTCCAGGTAGGTGGGGGTTAAAAGAACTAAGAAGCTGTCACAAGCACTCAACAAGAGTGCCCGACTATGCCCACACTTTCTGCCCAGCTCCTCCATTCATAGAAGCTGTATTACATCAGAGGAGGAAGGTTGCTAATGAACTAGAAGACAGAAAGAAGCACAGGGGACACATCTTACTGAAGGTAACCAACGTCCCTTGTGTGTTTTTTGTATTAGCCTTTTAACAGTGGGCATTAGTGGGATCGCTTAACCTGTTTTGTCATTGTTTAGCACAAATGCTTTGAAGGGGTCTTGTGTCTGATTACCACAAAGATTTTTTTTCTGCGTGAATTTAATGTGGGTCTTGCACATATAGTAATAGGGTGGCCGTAAACAGCCTGATGGAGGTACAGTTGTTTCCTTATTAGTCCAGTCAGGTTTTTTGACGTTGTATAGAACAATGAGGAGTACACCTAGTAGTAAGAAGTGGAACAGGCAAGTTTTCCAAATTGAAAGAGAAGAACAAATTATAAAAAGTAATGTGTGGATCTTGCCTTTAATAAACCAGTATCATGGCCGGTCTTAGTGCGCTGGAATGACCAGGACAGATATATGGCACCTCCTGCAACAAAGTCAATGATCTTAGCTGGTTAAGCAAAAAAGTCGTCTTTACAAGCAAAGATCACAATCGTTTGCAGACATGTGGAAACCAAATCTTTTTTTTTTTAAATGAGCTAAGTTTGTGACTTATGTGACTTAAGTGAACTTAGTTTGCAACTTGTATCATTATGTGAAAGCAATTTTCTTTTGACTAAGCCTGCACATCTAGCTAGCCCCGTTTTTTTATTTTTATTTTTTGTGCTTATCGGCCATTTTCATAAAGCTGTATTGGCAGGTTCACACTTTCATGTCTGACATTTATTTTTTTTACAAACATTTTTTTACTTAAGGACTTTTTAATACGTGTGTGTGTGTGTGTGTGTGTGTGTGTGTGTGTGTGTGTGTGTGTGTGTGTGTGTGTGTGTGGGTGGGGGTGGGGGTGGGGGTGTTACCATCAAACAATTATAGGTAGACTTCCTGTTATGGCACCATCCCTAATTCATAGACAATTGTAAAACACATTCTCTCTAAATCAGGGGTCTCCAAACTATGGCCCTCCAGTTGTTTGGGAACTACAATTCCCATCATGCCTAGCAATGTCTGTGAATGTCAGAGTTTTACAATGCCTCATGGGATATGTAGTTCCGCACGAGCTGGAGGGTTGTAGTTTGGAGATCCCTAATCTAAACCATAGATGGGAGACTAGTATAATGGGACCAGGGAAGGGTATCCGCTTATATTTAAATGCATGTATTGTGTATGTTTCAGGCTATGACCATCATTTCTAAAGCAGATACATTTTTTTGTTAAAATGCACCAAAAAAGCTATTTACAGGACTTTATATCACCTTCTCATGCATTTGACTGCCCAAGTATGCATAGTGCTTAGATCAGATATTACTAAGGTCTGATGTTTACTTCAAGTTTTCCATCAGAGCACTAGGTTCAGTTCACTAAGATGGGGTTATTTTTTCATCTAAAAATGTTCAAACAGCAAATATTAGTGAATTATTTTATTTCATAATTCTGCTCAATAGCTGATTCGTTCTTACCGCCAGCCTGAGGTTAGTTGTATTCTAAGGTGCGGTAAACCATTTACAGTCAAAATATCTCAAAATTGATAAAAGTATATCTTATAAAATCAGCAGATCCATGCAGTAATCAGTTGATGAAGTTAAATCCTTGGTTGTTTAAGAAAAAAGTATGAACACATGCCTGATTATACTTTCATGATTGGGGCCTAGTGTTCTAAGTTCACCGTTCCTCTATGTAGCAATTAAAGTATAACTAAAGGCAAAACTAAGGGGGTTTGAGCACCTGTCAAGTTTCTATTGCTGTCGGTGTTTCCGTTGGGGAGATTCACGTTCTGTCATGTTTATCGTTAACACCGAAAATGTAAATAAGAAAAAAAATCCCAAACTGGAGATTGTCCTAAAACATTAATAAAGGGGGAAACTTCCAATGGAGGGCACTAGTTCCAGGGACGCTTTAAAGGAATTTCCTCTCACTTCTTGTTTTGACTATGGGATAAGAAGCGAATGAAAATTTCCGCAAAGGGGGGCCCAGATAGCAAAAAAACTGGTAGGGATATACCCTTCTTTACTCCATCCAAAATGAACAAAAAGTGTTTGCCTTTAGTTCTACTTTAAATAAACCATGTCGATTTAAAAATGTCTCCCTGTTAAGAAGTTTTAAAGGCCAAGTTCACCTTTTAGGAGCATGTTCTACCTGAATTTAGTACCCGCTTTCCATCTCCCTAGAGGGCTCCCTCCCTTGACTATGCATGGAGGTTCTTCTCCACTGACCCTTCCTCCAGCTTTCTTACAGTGGTATGACCGAGAGCTAGAGGAAGCATGCAATGCATCTGCAGCAGCCTGACATTCCCCCCAAAATTCATTGATCACAGGTGTAATGCTTTGCAGGCTCCTATGGGAAATAAAAAAAAAAAAAAAAAAATTCCTGCAAAAAATGTGTACATTTTTTTTTTTTTTTTCTAAAGTGGAACTTTAACTTTTTAATACTCTGTTGTGCAGCCTGCCCAGCTGCTGTTCGCTCTGTTGAATAGCTAAGCGTGTGTATTCATTAATTCAGTATTTCTTTGACTGGTTTCTAGGTGATGGGGTTTGGCTTGTACCTCATGGATGGGAATGTGAGCAACATCTACAAACTGGATGCTAAAAAGAGAATAAACCTGACCAAAATTGACAAATTCTTTAAGGTAAACGTGAAGCATGAAAAAGCTGATTTACTCACTGTACATTGTATACATTGAATATGTTGCCTTTTTGACCCATATTTAAAGAAAAAAAAGAAAGAAAAATTGCGCTACAGAATAATGAAATAAAAATCAATAATGCTGCAGTTCTGATATATACCAAAAAGTTATATACGTGTGTAAGTGAGAAAAAAAGCAAAAAGAACCGCGCAGTCCCTAATAGTTAATATTAAGGTATAAACACCTCACCCAGGAAACTGAATAGAAAACCCTAAGTGATTATAATGTAATATCCCCTGTTTCGAGAATGAACCTCATACAGTGCAAAAATATTACATATAAAATAACATCACTATATATCTGGTGAATCCCAAACTTATTGTATCACATATACTAAACACATTTAACAATACATGTACAGCAGTGTCACTGATTGCATGTGCAGTGGATCACAACAATTTTATACCACACACTAACATGCAAAATATGATGTGCAAATAAATAGATTAGTCACATAAAATCTTAATGTGTCCTTTTGTGATAGTCCTTAGAATGAAACCAAAAAAAATAAACTGTAGAAAAAACACCACGTGTCACAGATAACTTCGGCTTCCTGATTCGTATTCCAACGCACAGGACAGGCTGAGGTGCACCACCACCAAGCAAATAAGATTGGCTCCTTACCAGACGTCCTAGTAAGGTACGCTTTAAGGGGTCAGGCCAGACCATACATATGTTTTAATCCTCCAGCCCTGGTTCCACTCTCAATCAGGATCACAATTCAGAAATATTCCAATGAGAAGAGCGAATGGTCCACCATAGGAAGGAAAAGAAGCACTCCAAATAGTGTAAAACCATTTATTAAAATAAAATAAAAAAAGAGATGCACTTACAAGATTACTGTAAGGAAAGGCATATCATGATGGGAAGCGTCGGCCGAGCGCAATTCTCCACGATCATATCCTTATTCCAACTGATGTTTAAGAGGCAAAGAAGTAGCGTGTCACACCGCCCACGCTACTTCTTTGCCTCTTAAACATCAGTTGGAATAAGGATATGATCGTGGAGAATTGCGCTCGGCCGACGCTTCCCATCATGATATGCCTTTCCTTACAGTAATCTTGTTTTTATGTGACTAATCTATTTATTTGCACATCATATTTTGCATGTTAGTGTGTGGTATAATAATGTGATCCACTGCACATGCAATCAGTGACACTGCTGTACATGTATTGTTAAATGTGTTTAGTATATGTGACCCATATTTAAGCCTGCCATTCCTCGGCTTAATTTTTCTTGAGTACTCAAAGTAACAAATACAGCCAAAATATTTTTTTTGTTTGGACAGAGCGGAGAAGACAAAAAACCCTTGCCATGTTTTTATTGTAGGCAGTTTCCCCAACCCGTGGATTTTACTTCTCATCTCTGTTAGGACAGACACCCCTCTCTCCCCCCCCCCCCCCTTTATTTCTTCACAAGACAGGCAGTAAGGAAAATAGGCCATTGGGGTCACAGATAGGATTATGAACCCAACTGGAATTTCTAATGCTTGTCTACTCTGCCCAAAGCCAAAATAAAACAATTGCTTGGAGATGAGATTTGAGGTCAGCCATTGTGCTGCCATTTACTGTTTGTATTTTTGTTTTGTTTTACAAGACTAGTGAGTGCAATGTTTGATTGGCAAATGTGCTTTATAAGCTATGATCATTGGTATCATATTGTATTCACAGTGGTACTGTCTGCTTGTGTTTTGTCCCTCTGAGTACAGCAGCTGCAGGTGGTGCCCTTGTTTGGTGACATGCAGATAGAATTGGCAAGATACATTAAGACCAGTGCCCATTATGACGAGAATAAGTCTAGGTAAGCAATTTTCCTTCCGTCTTTAAGAGTTTTTTTTTTTCTCTCTGTACCAGTCTATATCCAATACTTTAATTATTCAACCTCTCATTAGAGGAGCATGTTCTCCTTGCTGACCTCTTCTTCAAAAGGCTAGTTGTTATGGTGACCCTCTGGAGTCACAGACCTTCGTACATATATGCAACAAGTAAAAGTAAAACTCTGATTAGTATAATTTTAAAGGAGAAGTTTGGATTTTTTTTTTTTTTTAGGCATCATACTTACCTTGCTGGCTGCAGCATTGGTCTGATGTTGCATCTGTCCCTCGCTGCTTCTAAGGCTTCTATCACACAACCGATCCGTTCAGGTTCGCCTGTCAGTTTTTTTTAGGCGGACCTGAACGGATGCTCCATAGAGGTCTATGGAGGGTCGGGTGTCAGCGGTGACGTGTCTGCTGACATCCGACCCACTCCGATCCGAAAAAGTGTGACGGAGGAAAAACCTATTTTTCCATCTGTCATTGGATCGGGTGACAACGAACTCTGCGGTCTGTCGTCACCCGATCTCCCATAGGGGAGAGTGGCGCTCTGACAGGTCCGTCCCTGCACAAGGTGCGGAGACGCACCTGTCATCTTCCTGCTTGGCGAGAGATCGCTCCGGCAATCACCAATGGGCAAGCGGATATCCACCGGGCGGATCAGCACTGATCCACCCCGTGTAAAAGGGGCCTTAGACTAAGAACTGAGTGATCAAAGACCTTTGGTCGGTTCTCGGTGCTCTGTGAGCAGAGAGCCGGCTCTCTGCTCTTCTGACTCTTGAGCATTGGCTACTAAGGCACTCGGCACTGATTTTTGTGAGGCAGAGGACCATTCCCATTTACTCAGAAGCTTCAACAGCAGATTAGGCACTGGAGAAGCAATTTTAAGGTAGCGTATGCACTTTAAGGTACTTTCTACACTTCCTTACAGGTAGCAAATGAAACCTGCACCCAGTACAGGTTTATTTTAAGCCTGATTGATTAAATAGGATTCTAACTTTTTTAAATGAGTGTAATTTTGTAAGAAGACTTTTACGTCCATCTTAGAAAAGCTATATTGTGGATTATATTTATGCAGTTGATAAGCATTGGTTACACAAGCTTCAAACATCTGCCCCAAAGTGTAATATAGGGTATGTTAGATTACCAGGAAAAGAGGATGATCGATAAGGCTCTTTTTCATTATTTTTTTTTTTAAATAATATTTGTTTTAATTCCATGCATATTTCATTGCTTTCATAGCTAAAATAATCCAGCAAATTGTGTCAGTGTAATAGTTAATAAAAAGACATTCAAACAGACTGAGCTGTAGTAATACATAATGTTCAACTCTGTAGCATCTTTTTAGATGAAGGCTCTTAAGGTTTTGCAAGTTATTAATGTTCTTCCTGCTGCTCTGAAACAGATGGACCTGCACCTCATCCAGCAGTAGTCCTCAGTACAACATCTGTGAGCAGATGATCCAGATTAGAGAAGACCACATGCGCTTCATCTCAGAGTTGGCTCGCTACAGCAATAGTGAAGTAAGTTCTGACAACATACTCCTTTCGCATCGGTGCAGCAATCATTTACTGAAGTGATTAGATTGTTTATGATAATAAAACTTGTATTACTTATGTGCTATTGGGAATAGTGATTTTGCAAGCCTTAATATTGTTTGCAATTTCTGGGTGATAGACAGGCCTAAAGCATTTGTTAAGCTCTGTTTCATAGCAAGACATTGAAAAATAAATGTTTTATTCCTGCAAATTGCTTTCCTTCCCTGTTATTATCAAAACCCTAATTTAAAGGCTGTAGATGGTGTATACAGTACTAATCTGAAAGTCTTGCCAAATTCTTGTTTTCAAGATCATCGGTGTTACCATTTGACCATAACCATACTGGCGTTAGACAGTGGCTAGACTTTTATCCGTCCGCTATGCTTTCTGTTGTTTAGATGTTTTCATGTCTGGCCTCACAAGAGCATCCCAAAATCCTGCTTTTATCTCAGCGGACCAGCAGTAGACTTTTCCCCTGAGGCTGATTGGAGTTGTCTGTAGAGTTAAATGATTTATCCAGGAACTGTGAAAGAAATGCAAAGTGTTGCTAACTTTGTCAGTGATGATAAAAAAAAAAATTATATATATATATATATATATATATATATATATATATATATATATATATATATAATTTGAATTATGTAAATGTGACTTATAACATGAATATTATATAATTACCTGCATGTATTAATGAAAGACAAACTGACAGCGGGCAGCTATGTCGCCGGGTAAACACGTATGCAGCAATTACCTCCTGTCGTTGCACGAATGATCACCCCTGGACACAAGATAGTAGGTACCCTGATAAAAAAAATCTAATGGGGACGTTGTATACTTTACAAGTTACTAGACAGAAAAAATACCAATGTGGCCCGCATACTGCAAAATTTGGAAGCCTCTGCTCTAATTAGTGTGTTTTCATACAGTGCTCTAAAGATTGCCAAAAAAATAAATGAAACAGCTGTATGCAGTTTGCTATAAATGGCTCTTTAAAATTAGGCTATTTTCACACTATACACCGGTAGTTGTGACTGTGCATCTGGCTGATGGGGCACAAAGGAATGGTTAGGATGGCTGCACCCGCTTTTTAAGACATTACTGTGCTATGCACTGGTGTTGAGAACTTTTAGTCTTTTCTCACCATAACCTGTATGGTTATACTGTCTATTCTGTACAAAAAACTGTAATATTCCATTCTATGCATTTCTTAGGTAGTGACCGGATCTGGTCGCCAGGAAGCGCAAAAGACAGATTCTGAATACCGGAAACTCTTTGACTTGGCCTTGCAAGGACTTCAGCTCTTATCTCAATGGAGTGCTCATGTAATGGAAGTGGTAGGTTGTCAAACACAAGTGAAGCATCCATTCTGTTTGTGCCCATGAGCTGTGCATCTATATACATACAGTATACTTTTAAGGCTTTTCATACATGACCTGATATTTGCAAGTAATTCAACCGATACAACCATTGTTTGTAGCAGTTGGGCCTTGTAGGTGTTTACGCCCTAGTGTTACCAGAGAATTTGCAAGCACTTGTTCATTCTTGCACGCCTTTTTTCCTACATGTTGCTAATTATCTTTGTTGGAGATATAAGCACATATTTGATCTGCCTTCGTTTGAGGAAGCTATTGCAATTAGAGCATGGCCAGTAGCTTGATTAAATGCACTGTAATAGATGATATAAATATTTTTTTATAAAGTGAGCACTTGTTCTGCTGATAAGTTACTAAAGTAAATTGGTAAAAAGAAAATGGGCTGGACTATGACTATTGTGGTTTTGTTGCTTATATTAAAGACACATTGGGGTCAATTACTGAATGCGATAATGGTATCGCGTTACTCATGTGCATAAATTATTGCATGCAGTAAAAGAATTGTCAAAAATTGTGTGTGTTTATTACCTTGTGACCAGTGGCGGCTGGTGAAGTTTTAGGATGGGGGGGCGCAAGACCCCGCCCATCCACAGTTGGCCCCTCCCACTTCTCATAAGCCACACCCAGAAATTTCCAAGATTATAGTATGAATTTACATAGTTAAAGGCCCCGTTATTACATCTGATTTATCTGCGTGGGTGTTCTGGCATCACATTGTAACAGTTGGATGAAAACTGTTAATGCTCCCAATTTCAGAACTTCTGAGAGAATTTAGTTGCATCTCCTGTTGGGCTTTTCCAATAAATTCAGGTGAGGCTTGCGTTCCTCACAGCGGCATTGTCTCCTCCGAATGCCTGATTAATACGCAGAGGAGAAAATGTTATTCCCCTTCAAGAGATGGGAGCGAGAGCAATTTAAGGATCATTTTCCTGGCTGGTAAGACAATCGTCAGATGAGTGTGAAATTGTTGCAATTAGACTGCAGAATCTATTGACTCACGCTGATGAAAGATGGTGCATGGATTGTTCACGCTGCGAACGGCACTCAGTGGGGCTGCCGTCTCTCCCGCTTGAATCCAAACCAATGTCTTTTTATTTGAATGATTCTTGATTATAAAATAAGTTTGTTTTATCGATTGGGATTTGTAACAAATTTAATTATTTTTGGATCTCTGTGGTTGAAAACTTTTATAAAAAGTACTATAGGAACACACACACACCATATAAAATGGCTTTGCCACGAATAGAAGATTCCACCAGGGTACTGAAAACTCTGAAGGCGTCTTAGACCATTACACAAAGCAGACAACTGATTGGTTTAGGCCAGGCAGACCATGCCTGATAGACTTGCAATAAGATAAGCAATGTACAACATTCTGCAGCACCATAAGAGAAGTGTCTGTATATCTAGTGAGCAAAATAACACACACACACGCACAGGGATGGATGGATGGAGACACACACACACAGGGATGGATGGATGGATGGAGACACACACACACAGGGATGGATGGATGGATGGAGACACACACACAGGGATGGATGGATGGACACACACACACACAGGGATGGATGGATGGATGGATGGACACACACAGGGATGGATGGACGGATGGATGGACACACACACACACACACACAGGGATGGATGGACGGACACACAGGGATGGACGGACACACAGGGATGGACGGACACACAGGGATGGACGGACACACACACAGGGATGGACAGGCATGTCTCACCCTCGGCTTATACACGAGTCAATAAGTTTGCCAGTTTTTTTGGGGGTAAATTGGGGGCCTCGGCTTATATTCGGGTCGGCCTATACTCGAGTATATACGGTATTTACCCCAAGCATGCTGCAATTACCTAGTGAGCACAGTGGACTTGTAATGGTTGTGCTCATGTTAGATTGGCAATGTATGGGTGTTATAACCACCTGGAGTATTTCACTGCCTCATACATGCTGAAAGGTGGCATTATGCTTCAAAGTCACAATTTTGACAACAAAATTGTGTTAAATGCTCCGCTAGTGTAAAATGTGATGCTGAAAGTGCATCTATATTGCCTGTTAATAACTGTAGTGCTGATAAGCAAATATTGGACTATTCAATTTTATAGCAACAGAACTTGTTTGCAAAAAGTATGGATCTTAAAGCCCCAAAAATATCCAAAGAAGTCTGAAGCTAATTGCAAAAAAAACTTGCAAAGTGACTGTGCAGTATCTGAGTAAAGCCTTCATGTTCTTTTTTGGGCACACTCAAGCACAAATCCTGTTCAAAGCCAGGACTGTCTATATCCTAACGGTGGATACAAGATTTTCAAAACGGACACAAGCTATATAGTGCTTTAATAATGTTAATTTAGATCTAGATCGCATAAGAACAGATGTTATTGCTTTCACTTCCCCAGAAACATACAGAAAAGTAGGGGCTGTACCTGCACGTTACCTTCAGGCAACACGTTTCCAGTCTCTGCCTGACGATGTGACACACACACACACACACACACACACACACACACACACACACACACACACACACACACACACACACACACACACACGAAGCCCACTTACCTGACTGTGTCACCTCCGCAGCCGCTCCTCACACCGCTCTACTCCTCTTACTTCCTGTTTCCTCTCTCAGGTGAGATGGGAGAGAGAAGACAGGAAGTGACATCTGAGTCAACTCAGATGTCAATCAACCTTCCCCCCGGCCGTAGTAACACATACTACAGCGCCGGGCGGAAGCTACTCAGCGCTTCAGAAAGCGCCCTGAGGCGGGCTAAACGCCCGCAAATGAAGCGCCACGCCTGCAATCTCATGATTGCATTGGCGTGGCGTTTCCCGGCGTGCACTGTGACCGGCGCTCGAGCACTTCCTTAAAGACCGTTTTTTTTTTTTTTTTAAAGGGGCAGTTTTAAAACTTTATTTTTTTTTTTACATTTTTTTTTTTTTTTTTTTTTTTTTTTACCACACAGGGGGGGGCGGCGCCCGGGCGCCCCCTATGGACGGGCCGCCACTGCTTGTGACCATTTTGTGTTTGAATAGTTAAGTACCCGATACTCATTCACATGTGAGGGAGGGATCTGGGGATCCCGTTTTCAAAGGGGGCTTCCAAATTCCAATTAGCCCCCTGCTCGCATATCCCCACAACCACTGGCCACGTTTGTGGGGATGAGGCCGATGTGCCCTGGTATGGTTCAGGATGGGGGGGGGGGGCGTGCACTCGCTCGCTGATATATCCCCCCCCCCTTTCCTGACCTGGCCGCCTGCATGCTTTGGCAAGGGTCAGGGGTCATGCAGCCTCATAGGACAGTCAGAGGAGCATGGAAACTCCTGCAAGCAATTTATTTTTATTTTTTTACAAATTTCTTTTTATTTGGGTTTTGACAATAAAGTAATACAAAACAGTGTAAAAAACCGCAGTAGCGGGAACAAAAAACAAAACAAAATTTAGCACAATAAAAGGCTTTGCCCCGTCAAACATGCGCAATTGGAAACTCCAGCAGGAGGATCCCAGATGTCAAAACTAGTGAGACGTCCTCTCCTACAAGCTTTAACTAGTGCTCGGATGGACACTGATAGAAGTCGCAAGACTGCTATATACTGCTGATGAGAAAAGGTATTTAGCAGTTTAGATTTACTAAAATAATTACATTTCCATGTTCCGTGTACTGTGGAAGGCCAGATAGAGAATGCAGGGTCCTGGGTTTAGTAACACTTTAAGTACCACCCTGTAATATCTTTTTTTGTAACCCAGCCATTTTTTTAGTTTTATGTGCTGTAATAGTCTGATCATTTCTCATTTATGCAACTCTGTACCCAAATTAATAATTTTTTTTGGCGGCATGTAATAACCACTGGAGCTCCTATTTATTACCATAAATAGGAATAAAAAAAAGACTAAATGTTTTAAAAAAAATGTTTTCTTTTGATTATAAAACATCTCAAAAAACAAAAATACCCTTTTTGGAAAGTAACACCTCCACATCTCAAGGTACTGCTGAACCATTCATTAATTTTCCATTGATGGATTACTATTTTCTCCCCTTCCTACATTGTAAGAGGGCAGGGAAGGATCAACAATGTAAACAGTAGTGAGTTTACATTTGAAATCACTGCAATGTGATTTTCACTGGGTGACTTTCTCTAGCGACATTTATAAACGGCACTAAGGAAATAACTGTTTGCGACTCTGCAATTCACAAATGTGTGGCGGTAGTGTAATTGATTACAGAGCATTCCTTCAGCTGCCCTCTAATGCCACGTAAACACGACTGGATTTTTCTGGCAGACTAGATCCGACGGTTTTCCTGGCGGAATTCTGACGGACTTTCCAAACGGACTTAGCCATACATGAATGGACTTAGTCCATTCGTTTTGAACGCGATTATGTAAGACGGGACTAAAAAAGGAAGTTCAATAGCCAGTAGCCAATAACTTTCCTTGTGTCGTGTCGTATTTGGTCCGCTGGACCAGCATACAGACGAACGGCTTTCCCGATAGGAATTGAGTCCGTCGGACAGATTTGAAAAGTTCTATTTCTAGGTCCGTCTGAATTTTTTTATTTTTTTTAAACGAAAAATGATCGGATTAGCCCACATGCGATAAGATTGTCCAGACTGATTCCTAGTCTGCTGGAAAGTCCGGTCGTGTCTATGTGGCATAGGTCTCCCTACTATAGTGCATATTCCTTCTCCAGACTACACATCTTCCCATCTCTCCTCAGTGCTCTTCCAGCTTCATTCTTGCTACTGTTGTGCATTATGTTCTTCTGTTACTTACTTTGTAATTTATTACTTTTCATGAGTATACCTAGTGGCCCTCTGCCTTTCTTTGTGATGTATTCAGCTGCATTCCTTCCATAGTCCTTAACATCATCCCTGCTACAAAATGACAGTATAGGATGATTTTTTTTTTTTTTTTTTAATTCCTCCATTTTTCTTATTGAAGATTTTCCATAAGAAAACAATGCAAACTTTTCAACAATAAGAAAGCATTGCAAAATTTGCAAAGAAAAAAAGTCGACTCTCATAATACCGGACACTATGAAGTCTTAGAAAAAAAAGAAGTATAACAAATCTTACATCTTGTATACCCAGAAATCGGGCGAAATCAGCTACCGTATTTATCAGAGTATAACATGCACTTTTTTCCCCTTAAAATCAGGGGAAAATCGT
Source organism: Lithobates pipiens (assembly GCF_037356315.1). Lineage (NCBI taxonomy): Eukaryota > Metazoa > Chordata > Amphibia > Anura > Ranidae > Lithobates > Lithobates pipiens. The sequence goes on along the minus strand of NW_027507748.1, from coordinate 451,246,074 downwards.
GGGTGCGTGTTATACGCCGATCTCCTGCCAATTGTGAGCCTGTGGGCCGCTTTCGGCTGTTCTAGGCGGCTTGTGGCCGAAAGCCGCCGAGAACGGCCGAAAGCAGGACATCCGGCTCTGTATCTCAGCGGCGCCATTTTTAAATGGCAAAGCTGAAAATAACACTGACAAGGCTGCATGACAAGGTTGCAAATGACACTGACAAGGGTGCAATGATGGACAAGGCTGCAGATGGACACTGATAAGGCTGCATTGATGGGCATTTAAATGTAAGTTTTTTTTTTCCTTAAAATTCCCTCCTAAACTTGGGGTGCGTGTTATATGCCGATAAATACGTTATTTTACCTTAACCACTTCAGGACCACCGTATTGCCATTGTACGTCAGCACAATGGCACAGGCAGGCACAATCACGTACATCTACGTGATTGCCTTCCAGCGGGTGGGGGGTCCGATCGGACCCCCTCCCGCTGTTTACGGCGGTCCGATTCGGTCCAGGAGCGCTCCGTGATGAGGGGATGGCCGTTGGTTTTCGGCCACCCCCTCTGGATCGCTCCTGGCCAATGAGAAGCTTCCTCCCCTGTGTATTGTTTACACAGGAAGGAGGAAGTGATGTCACTCTCCTCGGGGCGGTCTTTTTGACCGGACTACGAGGAGAAGACTAATAGTAAGTGTGCACCAACACTACACTGACATGTAGGTACACACAGGCACACAAACCCCCCCCCGATCGCCCCCCGATCCCCCCCGCCCCCCCTCCCCCCCCCAGTCACAGTGTCACTGATTGCATTGATCATTTCTTTACTGATCAATGCATTCAGTGTCAGTTGTGACAGTAAAAACTGTCAGGACAGTTAGTGTTAGGTCCAGGGTAGCCCCCTATCACCCCCAATAAAGATTTAACCCCCTGATTGCCCCTAGAGTTAACCCTTTCACCCCCTTTTGCCAGTGTCACTAAGCGATCATTTTTCTGATCGCTGCATGTGTCGCTAGGTAGCTAGTTATTTTTTTAGGTTCACCGCCAGGTTTTTATATCGCTAGGTACCCCGATATACTACCCAATAATGGTTTTAACCCCCTGATTGCCGCTAGTTAACCCTTTCACCCCCTTTTGCCAGTGTCACTAAGCGATAATTTTTCTGAACGCTGCATCAGTGTCGCTAGTGTCGCTAGGTAGCTAGTTATTTTTTTAGGTTCACCGCCAGGTTTTTATAGCGCTAGGTACCCCGATATACTACCCAATAATGGTTTTAACCCCCTGATTGCTGCTAGTTAACCCTTTCACCCCCTTTCACCAGCGATCACAGTATAAGTGTCACTGGTGACGCTGGTTAGCCAGTTAGTTATTTAGGTTCCCCGTCAGGTTTTTATATAGCGCCAGGGACCCCCATATACTACCTAATAAAAATTTGAACCCCCTGATTGCCCCTAGTTAACCCTTTCACCACTGATCACCGTATAAGTGTTACGGGTGACTCTGGTTAGTTTGTTTTTTATAGCATTTTATATTCAAATCCGGAAGGCAGTGCTTGGTTTTCGGGGTCCCGTACGTGGCTAGGCTCCCAAAAAGTCCCCCACATGTGGTATCCCCGTACTCGGGAGAAGCAGCAGAATTTATTTTGGGGTGTCATTTCACATATGCCCATAGCATGTGTGAGCAATATATCATTTAGTGACAACTTGGTGCAAAAAAAAAAAGTTTGTAATATTCCCGCAACTTGTGGCAAAATATAAAATATTCCATGGACTCAACATGCCTCTCAGTAAATAGCTTGGGGTGTCTACTTTCCAAAATGGGGTCATTTGGGGGGGTTTTGTGCTATTTTGGCATTTTATGGCCTTCGAAACTGTGATAGGTAGTGAGGAGTTAAATCAAAAATTTGCACCCTTTGAAATCCTGAAGGTGGTGATTGGTTTTCGGGGTGCCGTGCGCGACTAGACTCCCAAAAAGTCCCACACATGTGGTATCCCCGTACTCGGGAGAAGCAGCAGAATGTATTTTGGGGTGTCATTTCACATATGCCCATAGCATGTGTGAGCAATATATCATTTAGTGACAACTTGGTGCAAAAAAAAAAAGTTTGTAATATTCCCGCAACTTGTGGCAAAATATAAAATATTCCATGGACTCAACATGCCTCTCAGTAAATAGCTTGGGGTGTCTACTTTCCAAAATGGGGTCATTTTGGGGGGTTTTGTGCTATTTTGGCATTTTATGGCCTTTGAAACTGTGATAGGTAGTGAGGAGTTAAATCAAAAATTTGCACCCTTAGAAATCCTGAAGGTGGTGATTGGTTTTCGGGGTGCCGTGCGCGACTAGACTCCCAAAAAGTCCCACACATGTGGTATCCCCATACTCGGGAGAAGTAGCGGAATATATTTTGGGGTGCAATTCCACATATAACCATGGCATGTGTGAGCAATATATCATTTAGTGACAACTTTTTTTTTTTGTCATTATTCAATCCCTTAGGACAAAAAAAATAAATATTCAATGGGCTCAACATACCCATCAGCAATTTCCTTGGGGTGTCTACTTTCCAAAATGGGGTCATTTGGGGGGGATTTGTACTGCCCTGCCATTTTAGCACCTCAAGAAATGAGATCGGCAGTCATAAATTAAAAGCTGTGTAAATTCCAGAAAATGTACTCTAGTTTGTAGACGCTATAACTTTTGCGCAAACCAAAAAATATACGCTTATTGACATTTTTTTTACTAAAGACATGTGGCTGAATAAATTTTGCCCTCAATGTATGACTAAAATTTAGTTTATTCGATTTTTCTTATAACAAAAAGAAGAAAATATCTTTTTTTTTTCAAAATTTTCGCTCTTTTTCCATTTATATCGCAAAAAAAAAAAATCGCAGAGGCAATCAAATACCATCAAAAGAAAGCTCTATTTGTGGGAAGAAAAGGACGCTAATTTCGTTTGGGTGCAATATTGCATGACAGCGCAATTACCAGTTAAAGCAGCGCAGTGCGAAATTGCAAAAAGACCTCTGGTCCTTAAGGTGTTTATTGGTCCGGAGCTGAAGTGGTTAAGTATATTACAGACAAGCTGTACACCATTAATTTATATTTCTCTTTACCACAATTTTTTTCTCAGTTTGAGTGGCTGCTACCTCGTATTCTATTTATATCTTTTATATCTTTACTAAGTTTTACCAGGTATCTGTTTGGGCCTATGAAAGCACATCTTTTGAAAGAAAGATCTTGCAGATGGCTGTGTGGGGTTCTAACCTGTGTTACTTAAGGTTTTTGAGCCATATTGACATATTATGTCTAGCAGGGATTACTGTCTTTCTCTGCCTGTGCTCAATCATCTGAAGGTGGCAGCACAACCACGAAGATGCCTGGAAAAGTTGCCCCTGTTCTCTGAAAGCATTAGTTTCCTTCTCCGCATGTGATCTGTAGGTGGCCCGACATTTGCCTACTACTTAACGTGCATCTCCAGCTATGAATGTTTTTATACTTTTGTATTAGCCCTTGTACACACAGTCGGACATTCTGACAACCAAATCCGTTGGATTTTGTTCGAAACTGTTGCATACACACGGTCGGACAAAGTTGTCGCAAAATCCGATTGTACATAACGTGATGACATTATTTTGTTACGACGGGACTACGTTCAGGCTAGTAGCCAATAGCTTTGGTCTAGGAATTTGATCTGAGCATGTGTGGCACTTTGTCCATCGGAGTAGGCTACACATGATACTATGGGATTTTTCCCTCTCCTTCCACCTGGCTGAGTGGTTGTTTGTTTTTTTGTTTTTTTTTGTTTTTTTTTCTGTAAGGCTCCTGCCCTTAGGTAATGAATCCCACCTTCCCTACCTGGGCCCATTCTCCCAGAGATGTTTGGGTTAATCTGATTTTACAGCATCTGGCAACTTCACAAGTTGCTGGATCCCCACCTGATCCTCTATTCACGTTTGGAAAATGTATTTTCATCAGGCCGCTGTTTGAGCCTTTGCTTGTTTTGGCTACAAGGTGGTGTCAACTCTCTGTTCAGGTTTGTTGCCCCTTCTCTTTTTTTTTCCTGTGGGCTTGTTGCTGCTGTTCTGGCCATTTGTTGCCCAATACTCAAATTATTGCTTAGCAACATCCCATGATCTAATCCGTTCTTGTGTCCTATAAGATTAAGATAATAGAAATTTTCACATACATATAAATACCATATCTTAGAGATGCAGGTCCCTCCTTTCTTTTCTTTTTATTTTTATTTTTTTATTTCTCTTTTCTTTGTGATCTCCTCCTTTATTGCTTGCTAAAAAATAAATAAAAAAATAGGAGCCTTATGAAATGGGTGGGGGTTATAAGGGTACACTGGGGGACTGTCCCAGCAAAGCTTTTACCAGTGTCTATCTGAAGGTAGCGGTGTGTGACCCATGGTCTAAGAATCAATCCGTGTCCTGTATTGTACTCCAAGATATGAAATTTACAGGTACTCTGTGGGGTCAAGTCGCACTGTAAATTTCACCAAAGTAGTGCAAGAACCTTTTCCAAAATCGCACCGTTCTGAATCACATTGATTAAAATGAGCACCATTGAAAACAATGAGATTTATTTTGTTGTGCAGTTGTGTGCTACTTAAGGCGCATACACACGATCAGACTTTTTGACAACAAACATTCAAATTAGCTGTTTTGGAGCAACATCCGACCGCGTGTACGCTCCATCGGACAAACTTTTTTGGTTTTCATCTGACTTTTGTTGGCTGTGCGAACGGACAAACTTTCTGGCAACAAAAGTCAGATGGAGCAAAGTCCGATCGTGTGTACAGAAAACCATAGGACTTTTGTACAAAGTACAAACACGCATGCTCAGAACCAATGCAAAGGATCAGACAACAATACAGAAGTTGACCAAAGGTGGCGGTAAAGAGCAGAAAAACCACGTGATTTGGTCAAAGTTGGCTGAAAAAGTCCTGCCGTGTGTATGCAATACAGCAGGGATATGCAATTAGCGGATCTCCAGCTGTTGCAAAACTACAAGTCCCATCATGCCTCTGCCTCTGGGTGTCATGCTTGTGGCTGTCAGAATCTTGCTATGCCTCATGGGACTTGTAGTTCTACAACAGCTGGAGGTCTGCTAATTGCATATCTCTGCAATACAAGTTCTCGGCCGACGCCCTTTGTACAAAAATCCACGGGAAAGTTTGTACAAAGTCCGATCGTGTGTATGAGGCTTTCAGCTGCACCTGAAGGCACACTAGTGTCAACCAGGCCTACAGTAGCTCCAAGACTAAATGTTTGTTAGATTTTTTTAATTTTTTTATTATTTAAATGGACTATGGTTTAGGCACATTTTTAAATCTATTTTTCTAATCAATGCTCAGCTCTTTAAATTTTATTTCATTCTAGTATTCCTGGAAGCTGGTGCACCCAACCGACAAATATTCTAACAAAGATTGCCCAGACAATGCTGAAGAGTATGAACGAGCAACACGCTACAATTACACCAGTGAGGAGAAGTTTGCTTTGGTGGAGGTATATGATCAGTTTCTTTCTTTTACTCCTTCTGTAATTATTTGTAACTTGCATTTGAAAGAAAGTATTAATGTTGAAACCTAGCAATTTTTCGGGACGATCTCAATGGAAGATGGCTAGTCTGTGTTAGTCTGTGGATGCATGCCGATTTACATCTGACTACACCGAAGTCTGTCTTGGTCAGAAAAAAAATCTTTTTTGTTTTTTCAGACCTAAATGTAATAGATCAGAGGTAAAAGGATATAAATCGATGCATGTTTATTTACATTCACCTGCCCATAGATCTTAACAGGGTTCCTTTCAGCTCGGTGAGAAAAACATTGAACAGACAAGGATGAATCATCACTTCCGCTCTGATTCAGCAGGGTCCCCTGCTCTGCTGCTGTTGAGCTGGGAATCAAAACTGCTTGTCTGACAGTACCCAAAGGTGGTGAATTGAAAGAAAAAATGATACCATGCTGATCTAGAATCTAGATTTTAGATTGGTGGTTCTCAACATCGATCCTCTAGTACCCTCAACAGGCCATGTTTTCAGGTTTTCCTTTATCTTGTACATGTGCTTTAAATCAGTCTATGGCTTGGTATTTTGGACATCTATTTTATTTAAAAGAAATTCCCAAAACATGATGTTGGGAGGTACTTGAGGACCGTGGTTGAGGACCAATGTTGTAGATCTTATTGTCATTGGATTACATGTTCGTTATAGGTTAGAAAAATAACTGCACCACTAACCGACCAGCCATCGCAGTTGTACTGCGGCAGCATGGTTCGGCTGCGCGAATCACCGTTATGTCACATCGGTAACATAAACGGCTACTAGGAGGCCCGCTCGCTCCCCGAGCTGGTGCAAGTGCCTGGTGGTCTCGATCACTGACAGGCTCCCGTGATTGCTTGGGGCACATGGAGAACCAGGAGCTGTGTGTGTTAAAACACAGATTCTGGTTCTCTGATCAGTGAACTGACAGATCTGCTGTTCATACAGAGTTTCTCTGCACAGTCCCATCCCCCCTTCAATTAGAACACTCCCTAGGATACATATTAACCCCTTCACTGCCCCCTAGTGTTAACCCCTTCACTGCCAGTGACATTTTTACAGTAATCAATGCAATTTTAATTGCACTGATCGTTGTATTAATGCCAGTGGTCCCAAAAATGTGTCAAAAATGTAGCAGTCACAATAAAAATCACTGATTGTCGCCATTACTAGTAAAAAAAAATTATAATAAAAATGTCATAAAACAATCCCCTATTTTGTAGACGCTATAACTTTTGCGCAAACCAATAAATATACGCTTATTGCGTTTTTTTTTTTTGTTTTACCAAAAATACTTATTCTCCTACATATCCACCTAAACTGAGGGAAAAAAAGTTTTTTTTATATATTTTTTGTGGACATTTATTATAGCAAAAAGTTCAAAATAATGTGTTTTTTTTTTCAAAATTGTAATTTTTTTTGCTTATAGCGCAAAAAATAAACGCAGAGGTGATCAAATACCACCAAAAGAAAGTTCTATTTGTGGGGAAAAAAAGGACGCAGTGCCGAATCGCAAAAAGTGCTCTGGTCTTTGGCCAGCCAAATGATACAAGGCTTAAGTGGTTAAAAACCCAATAACTATTTTAATATAGCAAATTTGCATAGTCTAACATTTTTTTTCCCCCCTATGGTTTAAGAACTGGCATCAACAGTTGTAGCTGGCATCAACAGTTGTAGCCAGCATAAACAGATTAATTTATGATAAGCCTAACTTCAGTGAACAGCAGTACAATATAGAGAGACACATACTGTATCTGCAGACAAGGACTAAGCATTAAGGAACGCAATCGGAATCTCTGTGTGCATTCTGTGTAAAGTGTAAATATTTGCCAGCACACTACGGATCTTTGAGTTTTGTCCAAACAATCTTTTTATTGAAGCATGATCACGTCACAAGCAAAAAAAAAACAAAAACAAATGCAACATTTCGTAGCCGTGCAGGACCCCTTCGTCAGGCATGTGATTCTGTTTGGAACCCTTGAATGGCGTTGGGCAGAGCTTGGCTAAACTGATGTAGGGGTTGTCTTCCTCTAGCGGTTGTATTTGTTTTTATTATTTTTCATGTTCTTGTTTCTGATGTACAGACCTGTCTCTCTATATTGTATTGCTGATCAGTGCAGACTGATTGAATTTAAACATAGCAATACTTTTCATTAGCCAGGCCCTGTAGTGGCTGCTTTCGAACTGTAAAAAATGAAAAGCAGAGCTTAGAGGTTATTGAGTGAATGGATATTAAAATCACTGTTAGGTGTGTGAAAAAAGATCTGTTTTGGACTTGTATCAGAACTACTACTTCTGTCCATTTTGTCTCATTTTGGTAAGTATCTTTATGCCCAGCAGTACAAACTTGTAGTAGTTTTCATTAGTATGTCTTGGTCAAATGTTTAACAAATAAAATGAGAAATTATATATTTCAATTTCTCTCTCATACAAGTAACCTTTTTATTCCCCTTTTTGTTATCTATTTTAGGTGGTTGCGATGATTAAAGGTTTGCAAGTTCTTATGGGTCGTATGGAGAGTGTGTTTAACCATGCGATTCGTCACACAATATATGCAGCTCTGCAAGACTTTGCACAGGTCACCCTTCGTGAGCCATTAAGACAAGCTATCAAAAAGAAGAAAAATGTTATCCAAAGGTTAATCTTATGAGCATGTTTATATGTAAAGGGAAACCTACATATTGGAGGAAATGAAGTGTACCTTTTTTTTAATTTTTTATGGGGGGGGGGGGGATTGGTTTATATTTAGCTGTTTTCATATCTAATATTATGTTACGTTTTACAGTGTGCCCTAGGTTGTTTTAAATTACCATCAACAGATTTTGCAGAAACGTTGACTGTTTTTGTTTATTGCTTAACTGAATTTTTTTTGCATGCTTTTGGGAATGCTGTCAGATGTAACTAATAAAGTCTGCTTATCTCTGTTGTAGTGTGCTTCAGGCAATCAGAAAAACAGTCTGTGACTGGGGTGCAGGATGTGAACCATTTAATGACCCTGCTCTTAGAGGGGAAAAAGACCCCAAGACTGGGTTTGACATCAAAGTTCCAAGACGTGCAGTAGGACCATCCAGCACTCAGGTACATCATCCATTGCTTTTTTGTGATTAGGAATGGTAGTTAAAATACTTATTTGTTCATTAGCGTATTACATTTAAAGGAAGCCTGTCACTCGCAATATGATGAAAAATGACATAAGCAGAGGTTACATTGAAAACTGTACGTAACAAAGATTAGTTGATCCTGAAAGATAGCATTCTATACATCTTGGTTAGGAAAGTCTTCCTTCTCATTGAAAGACCGATCGGCATGTGAAAGAAACAAGTCTCAGGTCAAATTATACAGGAACAGTTGAGATTTCCATAAGATTAACTTACCTCTGTTTCTCAGTCCTCTAAATGCTTTGACATGCACTGAAGATGACCTCTGCTAATGCATTTTATCCATCATCTCCTCAGTTTGGGTTACCAGGTTACAGAAAAAATAATTGGGTTAAGTATGGTTAGAACATAATTTCTCATCTTCTGTTCTCAGGGACATCTTATAGCTTTGCTGGGAGTACAGGGGTGTTAGTAACAGGGAAGGAAATGTCACTGAAAGTTGTTTTTTGCTTATGACAACCAGCCAGTTTTTTACTTTGCTGCAATTCTTTATGCAATAATAAAAGACAATTCCTCCCTCCTTTTCAGTAACGTCTGACTGGATTTAAAAATAATCACACTAGTTGTAGACAGCCAACACCTCTGCTAGGTATACAGCAGTAGTAACATGGGACTCTCCGTTGCCAATGTAACTTGAGGAGACAGTCTGATTACTTTACTACTAAGTGCAGAAGTGTTAAGTTATCCACTTGTCTTTCAGTATGTGTCTTTGGGTACAGATACCCGGTGACCCTGCCAGCCCCTTCTACTTTTCCTAACTGACCAAGTTAGGCATGGAAGCAAATCCATGCCAGTGTGGTCAGTTTGGTAATAGATAAGAGACAAGCATGCCATGCCTGTGTTTATGTTCAGGAAGTGAGAGTAATTCCTCACTGTGTATCACTGGAGCGCAGAAGGGCATACTCCTAGAGTACAACATACAAAACAAGGAAGGTATTTCTCCACTGTGTTAGACCTTACAGCCCGCCGTCTTCCAACATTGAAATACCCCCACGATCAGAGTACAACATGAGAAGGCTCTGAAGTCATGTGACCATTGGCGTAAAAAACTGAAAACAGTTTGTATAGTTATAGGACGAGCCTATAACTTGCTTTACAACAGTGTATTTTGCATAAAGTATGTTCACACATACTTTAAGTAAATTGGGGACCACCTTTGTCAAAGTTACTGAGGGATGAATAGTCTATGAAAACGTATGTATTCATTTTTTTTCTTTAACTGATTGATCTACCAGTCCTTGATCCATAGTTTTAACATATTTGTTCTTAATTGTATGTTTAGTTTTTGTTAAGCGTGTAATTGATTTGAATGTTGCTTAATTGTATGTTTTTATCATTTTAAGTTATAATGAGAGAGGTTGACGGGAATGATGTGATTTCAGCTTCATCTAATTCAAAAATGACCAGGTTAATCTTACAATTGAACCAATCGATTACCACCAATGTTTTCTTCTCTTCTCTGCTGCTTTGCTTTTGATGGCTGGAAGTGATGTGCATCTCTCACTGGGTTATTGGGCTGCAATCTTCTGTGTGTTGCTTTCCTGCTAACGAGTCTAGTGCTGTTCTTTCTACCTGGTAACTATACTAAGAAAACTGCTGATTCTCAGTAAAACTAGCAATGACACTGGCTGCATGCTCTTAGCAGTCCCTCTTTTAGCTGTACCATTAGCCTACTCTCTACACAGTACAGGTCCAGCTGGTCCTAAATCGGGACTTTTACTCTGTGTTAAGGCCCCTGTTTAAATCTGAATATATTTCTGGGCTCATAGGCACAATGCACCTGTAATCAAAGGGAAATTGGTAAACCAATATATTTGTTGACATTGGCACTTGCTGACTGCTGTGTACACCTTAATTTTCAAGGAGTATGCTGGATTTGTGGATTTGCTGGCATGTGCTAAAACCTGCTTTTCTATTAAAATAAAATTTTTTTTTTATATATAATTCTAAAAAGTTCTACGTGTTCCACTCTGATGAATGGCGCCATCTGTACAGCCTGAAACTGTTAATATGGAACACTAAAGCTATTTTTTTTGTATAATTCTCCTTTTTTCTAATACATTTTTAAGTGCAGCAATTCCCTTGTGATAAATATAATGATCTCTTTGACCTGTCTGTGTAAACGTGAACACAATAATTTAAGGTCCATAAATGCAACTTTATTTTAAAACTAATTCTAACACATAAATGACTCCCTTGTAATACTAAATATGCCAATTAAGACATATTTCCAGTTTAGGGTTCTATAACGCTTGAACAAAAATTGGAAGTCAGATTAGAGGTAGGTCTGTTACTCTAACACACTAATGATTCTTTACTTTTTTGCTTTCCTCCTTCTACCACTACCTCTGAATGTTTCCCTTGCTCCTTCTTCCTGGTCTCCTGTGTTTCCTGTCTGTTGGATTTCAGCTCTTCATGGTGCGCACAATGGCAGAGTCTCTGAGCTCTGCAGAGCTGTTCAAACAGCTCAAGTCTCTTGGGATGGAAAAGTTGTGGCTTGTGGTAAAAAAGTTTCTGAGGCAGTCCTACGCCTATCCAACTCTGTTAAACTTTGGTGGTAAGCCGATATTTATTTTTGCACAGTAAGTAAATTGACTCTGTACTTGTATTAAAAAATGGTTTGCCAAACTAGTGTTTGTGACAAGAGACAACGGCAATTGGCATTTTATACCCTGATCTTTTACATGTTATTTAAATGTTTTGCCTGTAGTCACTCTGCTGCATTTGCACCTAATTTTTGATAATTGAGCTATGTATGAAATACATGCCTTTATAAGTCAGTGCTGGATAAATGCCACAACCTGTTGATCTTTGTGCGTAAATGTTAAATTTGTACGACCTTTTCATCTTATCGGTGAAAATACAGTCCCTACCAGAGACGGCTGGTACTCAATATTTTGGGGGAGGTGGAAAACTAACCTAACAGTATTGATTTACAAAGTGTAGTGATCGACCACTTCCACTTATATCTCGGTTCAGTTAAATGTGCATTCTGATTAGTTTTGATGAGTTAATTTCTGTTTTGTAGCACTATCTACACTTTTAAACTAGCATTTCAAATTAAGAAGAATTCAGTTTGGTGCATTGATTTTAGTGCTGTTGGCTACAGGTGGGACATGTAGGTAACATCTTAAAAGGCAAGAGGAGTAAAATGCAGCTCACTTTTAAAAGGTCATTAGGTCTTTTTATATGAATATATTTTATTTGTTTTCTTGTATTTCTCTATCTGCAAACATATCTCCTTTTAAATGACACAGCTGTACATGGTGAGAACCATGCTAGAGTCCCTCATTGCTGAAAAAAGCGGTTCCAAGAAAACGCTGCGAAGTAGCCTAGAGGGCCCCACCATTTTGGACATAGAAAAATTTCACCGCGAATCATTCTTCTACACACACTTGCTTAATTTCAGTGGTAAGAGAATGGTCTGTTTTCAATGCTGGTGGTTGGTGACAGCTTTAACCTTGCTGTTTTAGAAGTATGTACTGTATTTGTCACATTTATTAATTCTTGTTGAACAGTAGCATATATATTTAGGGAACCATTGTATAACTGAGGTCTCTCTCCTGTAGGGTTTCCTTCTTCGTAGAAAGCACTACTTTGATAGGTAGTACCAGGTACAATACAAGTATTTGTAAACATCTTCTATTTTACTTTAAGGCCCCTTTCACACCAGCAGACTGATCGGGTCCGCCTGTCCGTCGTGTTTTTTTTTTTTTTTTTTTCCAGATCAGATCACCCATTGTTCTCTATGGAGCGGCGAATGTCAGTGGACATGTGTCCGCTGGCATCCTTTTCAGTCCACTAAAAAACAGATGGATGGGAATACGTTTCCCATTCGTCCGGCCGATCAGATCGGACGACAGTCGAATGGAAACAAACAGGCAGTCTGTTTTCATCTGACCACCCCATAGAGAACAGCAGGCTGTGTCTGTTCTGTGTCCGCTCCGACACGGGTCCTTTATCAGCCTAATCAGTGTACAGATTCCTCGCTGAGCAGGCGGATACGCTTGACAGAGTCTCCTCATCTGAAAGGGGCCTAATGCTCTATACTAGAAAAGAAACCAAAAAAAGTGTTTTTTACGTTTTTTTGTAAATGAGATGGTATGAGTACTATTATCTTCAAATGATCGCCCAAATGTTTTTCGGTCATGCTGCGTTTTCTGCAGCAGATTGCGTTGCACACTAAAAAAGTTGGGCGTACAATAACTCCCAGCATTCGTGTCAGTGGTTACAATAATAACTCCCAGCATTGGTGACAGTGAATGCAATAATAACCTTCCCTACATTGGTGTCAGTAAACACAATAGTAATCCCCAACATTGTTGCCAGTGTGCCAATATTAACCCCCAGCATCAATGAAAATGGATGCAATATTAACCCCCAGCCTTGGTGTCGTGGACGCAATATTAATCCCCCATCCTTGGTGTCACTGGGCGCAATATTAACCCCCCAGCCTTGGTGTGACTGGGCGCAATATTAACCCCCATCCTTGGTGTGACTGGGCGCAATATTAACCCCCATCCTTGGTGTGACTGGGCGCAATATTAACCCCCATCCTTGGTGTGACTGGGCGCAATATTAACCCCCATCCTTGGTGTGACTGGGCGCAATATTAACCCCCATCCTTGGTGTGACTGGGCGCAATATTAACCCCCATCCTTGGTGTGACTGGGCGCAATATTAACCCCCATCCTTGGTGTGACTGGGCGCAATATTAATCCCCCATCCTTGTTGTCACTGGGCGCAATATTAACCCCCCAGCCTTGGTGTGACTGGGCGCAATATTAACCCCCCAGCCTTGGTGTGACTGGGCGCAATATTAACCCCCATCCTTGGTGTGACTGGGCGCAATATTAACCCCCATCCTTGGTGTGACTGGGCGCAATATTAACCCCCATCCTTGGTGTGACTGGGCGCAATATTAACCCCCATCCTTGGTGTGACTGGGCGCAATATTAATCCCCCATCCTTGGTGTCACTGGGCGCAATATTAACCCCCCAGCCTTGGTGTGACTGGGCGCAATATTAACCCCCCAGCCTTGGTGTGACTGGGCGCAATATTAACCCCCCAGCCTTGGTGTGACTGGGCGCAATATTAACCCCCATCCTTGGTGTGACTGGGCGCAATATTAACCCCCATCCTTGGTGTGACTGGGCGCAATATTAACCCCCATCCTTGGTGTGACTGGGCGCAATATTAACCCCCATCCTTGGTGTGACTGGGCGCAATATTAACCCCCATCCTTGGTGTGACTGGGCGCAATATTAATCCCCCATCCTTGGTGTCACTGGGCGCAATATTAACCCCCCAGCCTTGGTGTGACTGGGCGCAATATTAACCCCCATCCTTGGTGTGACTGGGCGCAATATTAACCCCCATCCTTGGTGTGACTGGGCGCAATATTAACCCCCATCCTTGGTGTGACTGGGCGCAATATTAACCCCCAGCCGTGGTGTGACTGGGCGCAATATTAACCCCCAGCCGTGGTGTGACTGGGCGCAATATTAACCCCCAGCCGTGGTGTGACTGGGCGCAATATTAACCCCCAGCCGTGGTGTGACTGGGCGCAATATTAACCCCCAGCCGTGGTGTGACTGGGCGCAATATTAACCCCCAGCCGTGGTGTGACTGGGCGCAATATTAACCCCCAGCCTTGGTGTCACTGGGCGCAATATTAACCCCCAGCCTTGGTGTCACTGGGCGCAATATTAACCCCCAGCCTTGGTGTCACTGGGCGCAATATTAACCCCCAGCCTTGGTGTCACTGGGCGCAATATTAACCCCCAGCCTTGGTGTCACTGGGCGCAATAGTAACCCCCAGCCTTGGTGTCACTGGGCGCAATAGTAACCCCCAGCGTTGGTGTGACTGGATGCAATAGCCCCCAGCATCATAGTCCATATTGGGCTTTGACTAGCATTGTCACCGTAGGTTACTTTCCTGATTTATACTACAAACTCCTGGTCCTATTCTCCTGTCCATATTACAGGGGAAGGTTTTCTTTAGTTCACGCTTTAGTTGCGAATGCCTTTTCCAGCGATGCTGACAATTTTATTGTGTGCTATGGGAAAGACTATTGAGCTGTAAGAAAGTGGTTTGTTAGAACATTGGACACCACTAGCTGCTGTTATATTAAGTATAACAAGAACCCAAATGTGTATTCTACACATTATGACAATGAAGTCACTGATCTGTGATTAGACAGTCTTCTGTGGCAGGCAGTAACAGCTTCTCTTACTTCAGCCCCATTCACATTTTGCAATTTGAAATTGTGGGCAAAATCGGCACCATTCTACCTGCGATTCCAGATCCTACTAAAATTGGTCTAATAGATGTACTCATTCTTAATTGCACTCCAAATGCTGTGCGTTTTTTTTTTTTTTTTTTGCCACGATTATCTCACAAAGTGCAGAAATCACAGCAACCCATATCTGGCTCAGGGCCCACATTTGGTTGTTGGTCACGTTTGCCACGACAGGCATACATAAGGCATTTAAGTGAATGGGCTGTCCCATCCATGAAATGCATGTAAATTGCTCTGCAATAATTGCTACACGATATGTGAATGGGGCCTTTACAAGTACCAGCATTTGTGGCAGTTATGCAGACCAAGCAAAGGCAGCTGCAGTCTATCCAGCCTACAGTTGCATTCATGCTGGGTAAATTGTAGCTGTCCGTTGCTAATCTTCATAATACCAGCTTGTCAAAAGTTTGTTTGAGAAATATAGATGAGTAGTAAGGTGTTTAATTTTTCTAAAGATGTGATTTTCATATGCCTTTGCTTACACCCCGAGTCTCAGTGATGTAAAAGATATATAGCAAATTTCAAGAAGCTTGGATAATATTTAGGAGTTGCACACATGGATCACTTTTATCAAAGCAAAGCAAAGAAAGTCCCTTTCAAGACCTTCTAGAAGAACGAGTGAAAATGGTTAACTACATCCAAAATGTCTTATGCCGCGTACACACGATCGAACTGTATGACGTACTTAGTCCGTCATACAATCCGACGGACAATCCGGCGTACTTTCCACTGAACGGACGAAAGATTGCGCGATGACGTACAGCACGTACGACGGGACTAGAAATAGGAAGTCCAATACACAGCAAAGCCCTGTAAATCCTTTTTGGGCATGCGCCATTCTTAGTCCGTCGGACTAGCATACTGACGACCGTATTGTTCGCTGAAACCAAAGTACGACGGAAAGATTTTTGGTCAAACCGAAATTCTTAGTACTCCGGACTGCACGCTGAAAAAGTCAGCTGAAGCCCACACACGAGCGGATTGTCCGTTGAAATGTGTTTCAACGGACTAAGTACGTCATACAGTTCGACCGCGTGTACGCGGCATTAGACTACAAAAGAGTTATTACTCACTCCTGTACCTAGGAGGTTGCTCTAAAAACTACTTCAGTTTCAGGATCCCCGGGGCACTGCATCAAGCAAGGTGTATGGCAAAGGAAATATATGCACTTAAAATTGTCCTCTTCACTAAACAATTGAATATTCCTCAACGACAATTGGAAGGAATGAAGCAGGTTGCACATTTTGTCAGCCTCATATATGTTCGCTTTTGGCATGAGGCAGTTGTAAGTTGATGGGCTCCAAAGAATGATTTGGATATGCTACAGCTTTTGAGCACTTACCCAGATACAGACGTCAAAGAATGTTGCTAAGAGACACCTTTGGTATCTGTCAGAAACAAACGTAGGATTGGCTTTTTTGGATGAATGTATTACTCAGGCTGTTAAGGAAAATATGACCAAAAATTTAGAAACCAAACCTGCAAAGAATAAAAGTGAAACGATTAGAGGGTAAAAACATGATTTTTTGAAGGAAAAGACCTGAGCCATTTCGTTACTAATAAAACAAAGACATTCTTCGAATTGTTTGGGATCACAACTTGACAGTAGTTTTAGTGTATTTCAAGTTTGTGATTTCTAATTTTCTCAATATAAGTAATTAACATTTTTTGCCTACTTTTATAAAACCCATCAAAGTGTGCAACCTCTAAATGTTATCCAATCTTCTTGAAAATTAGCATATACATCACTCGGGGGTGTAAGCAAAGTCTGCAAAAATTTTGCAGTTTTAGGTTTTCATTTTCTAGTAGCTACATGAGCCCTTTCTCAGCATATACAGAACTTCCAGACAAGAGAAAGTTTGTAGTGAGATGTAAAGGGAGCAATAAATGTTCTTTAGGTAGGAAGAAAGGTAAAGCGAGATTGAAGAAGAGAGGAAAATTATTATTGGGTAGGATGGGCAGTTGCATAATGAAGTTGAAGAAATGTGATACATTGAGGGGATGCTGATCGTGAAAAACGGCGCGCTAATTCATAATTTTATCTTCGGAAATGCGAGAGATTTCCACAATTGTTGATCATGGTCTTCATCACTATAAATATAACCATGATTATACGGCATTCATAATTAGTACAGTTTTGCCGATTTTAACTTAGAGGGCCTAACAACATATATACTTGTAGGTATAGCCCATCTGTATCTCTCCTTCAGGTGGCCTAATAGATGTATGTATGTAAAAGTCCTTTGTGTGCATCAACATCTACAGAAGTAATCTGGAGATTAGTGGGGAACATCAGCAGCTATATAGAGACTAAAACAAAATACTGATGCAGACAAAGGTTTGTAGTTTGATATATTGTAGTGAAATTGGAAGTAGTGGACTGTATAATCCTCCAGTCAACTAGCAATAGATTCCTGTTTTAATTCTGCCTCCCATGTAGCTGCAAATGTTGTTGGAGTAGATTATATGCTGTAAGGAGGAGAACCATGTCTGCGTTGCTTTACTGGAAGTTCGTTAACAAATGTACTTCCACAAGCACTTACAGCGTTTAAACACCAGTGAATGCGGTGATAAAATCTGTATTTAAATATTGTGTTTTTACCAGATGCTAATGTTTAGTCCTTTTTTAGTACATTCCCACATCGGGGAGTATATGTTAATGCAGAGGGTTTTAAGTAATTATCATCTGGACATATGGCTTAGATTAGTATGAAAAGAACAGATTTTGAAATAAAAGTATGCACTTCTAAATTAATTCTAAAAAATACTTTTTGTTATAATGCCGAGTGTAAAGAGGTCTGCGGATGACTTTTATCAAGCAGCAGACAGGAAACGTGAATAGGCAGAAAAGCTAAGGAATCCAGCAGACTTCTAGCACAGCACGAACAAAGTGGTAAAATGTTATGTTTGGAAATTTGCTTGTTTTTTTTTTGTTTTCTTTGTTTTTTTTTTTGTTTTATGATTGCATTTTAATCTGCATTTATAACAAAAAAAAATTGCAATGCATAAAGCAACCTTTTTTTTTTTCTCCCTTTTTGCAATCTTGTACAAGTGTAAACATCAAATACATGAGCAATATAGGACTGTCTTGTGGCCATTGCTTTGTATACAGTCTTTCTTTGTGTAATGGTATTAGAGGACGCTTTTATCTGATTCATTTGCTTCCATGTTCACTTCTTCTTGAAGAGACCCTACAACACTGTTGTGACCTTTCCCAGTTGTGGTTCAGAGAATTCTTCTTGGAGCTGACCATGGGTCGCAGGATTCAGTTCCCAATTGATATGTCCATGCCCTGGATTTTAACTGACCACATCCTAGAAACAAAGGAGGCATCCATGATGGAGTAAGGACATCTATAATCTAATATTTATTTAGTGTATACATTTCTGTATGTACATTTCGTTGTGGTTTTTTTTTTTTGTTTTGCTACAAATGTTCATTTTAGGATCTGAAATACTAAATGTTACGTTTTTTTTTCTAGGTATGTTCTCTACTCTCTGGATCTGTATAATGACAGTGCACACTATGCCCTCACAAAATTTAAAAAACAATTCCTATATGATGAGATTGAGGCCGAAGTAAGTATATTATTAATTTATTAATTTGTGAACTTTGTTTAAAAAATAAAAAAAATAGAAAATTATACCAGTATGTTAAATGATATGGTGGCTATTGAGGACTGGCCCTATTTATGCATGATGTAATTAAATAATAGTAATACCACCAAGGTAGAGACACTTTTGATCATTGGCGTTTATACAGCGTTTAGACAGGGAAGGGTTTAACACTAGGGAGCGATCAAGCGGTTAACTGTGTTCCCTTTGTGTGTTTCTAACTGTAGGGGGAGGGGACTGACCTAGAGGTAATGACAGATTGTGGTTCCTAGCTGTTAGTAACTCATGATTTGTCTCTCCTCACAGAACAGGGATTTGTGTGTTTACACACACACACACACACATGTCCCTGTTCTGCCTCTTGTGCTCGTCATCGCGACCATCTGCCACAAGCATCAGCACCCCCGCAGTGCAGCAGACATGCGCGCCTGCTGTCCCACTGAAAGGAGCCGATGTATAGCTATGACGGCTCACGGGATTATGCCGACGTGTCACAGTATTATGACGGCAGCTGGTCGGCAAGCGGTTAATGGCATCCCAGTCTTAATCCATAGGGTTCATTGAGCTGGCCCACACTACAGCAATAACATCAACTCTTCTGGGAAGGCTGTCCACAAAGTTTAGTAGTGTGTCTATGGAAATGTTTGACCATTCTTCAAGAAGTGTATTTGTGAGGTCAGGCACTGATGTGGACAGCCTGGCTCGCTGTCTCTGCTCTAATTCATTCATCTGGTTTAGGTCTGGACTTTGTGCAGGCCAGTCAAGTTCCTCCACCCCAAACTCACTCATCCTTGTGTTTATGGACTTTGCTTTGTGCACTGGTCCAAATCATTTGGTGGAGGGGGGATTATGGTATGGGGTTATTTTTTAGGGGTTGGGCCCCTAAGTTTCAGTGACGGGAACACTTAAGGCACCAGCATACCAAGACATTTTGGACAATTTCATGCTCCCAACTTGGTGGGAACAGTTTGGGGATAGCCCCTTCCTGTTCCAACATTACTGCCCTCCAGTGCACAAAGCAAGGTCCATGAAGACATAGATTAGCGTGTTTGGGGTGGAGGAACTTGATTGGCCTGACCTCAACCCAATAGTACACCTTTGGGATGAATTACAGTGGAGATTGCGAGCTAGGTTTTCCCGTCCAACATCAGTGCCTGACCCCATAAATGCTCTTCTGGAAGAATGGTCAAATATTCCCATAGTCACCTTGTAGACGGCCTTCCCATAAGTGTTGAAGCTGTTATAGCTGCAAAGGGTGGGCCAACTCAATATTGAACCCTACAGACTAAGACTGGGATGCCATTAAAGTTCATGTGAGTGGAAAGGCAGGTGTTCCAATACTTTTGACAATATAATGTCACAAATGTCTACTTCACTCTCGTGTAAGCGCAAAAGCAGAAATGTTTTACAATTTACTGCAGTCTATTTTATATGGACTTGACTACACATTTTTTTATTTTATTTCAAAGTGGTTGTCTCATTTTTATCGTGTCACTGTATACGATTCAGCGCATATATTTTATGGTTTTCCTTACGGTTTGGTTGTTTTAATTTCTATACTGCTGCACTGTTTTTTTTCTTTTTTTTTTTTTTCTTTTTTTTTTTTTTTTATGTATAAGTCAGGAATATTTGACATTTTGTGGTTATATGGTCAGGTGTTCTAAGATGCGTTCAACGGTGGAAAGCTTACCTTTGATGTTTTCCACTGTTTATTTGGTTATAATGGTATTTTGGGCAAAATCCACCTGTAAAATAGGTATTTTAATGGTGTCTATAAAGCTGGGGATAATCAAATACACATATTACAGCGATGAAAACAAATAATAAATCATTACTAACCTAATTCACTCTTCAAGTGAACATGCATATGAAAGTGACAAAAGAACCAACGTGAAAAAAATTCAACAAATGTCTGAAGCAATACAAAGTCCAGTAGAGTGTTGTCTAAAATTTTCCTCCAACAATTATTTCTTCCTAGGTGCTTGAGTAAGTTAAATCAAAAAGTGCTAACTCCAGCACAATCAAGGGTTACTTGGGCTGTAATCCACCACTTCCTCTGCTCTCTCTTCACAAATAAAAAGCACAGGAGAATGCTAATGTTTTCATAATTTATGGATAATTCTATCAACACTAAAAAGACACTCAAAAAGACACTAAAAACGACTCCCATAGACTGCAAGTAAACAGGCAATTTAAAACAAAATTCCCTGTGGAGAGTGTGTGCAGCAGCAGGATGCAGCAATCAGCCGGCCAGCCACTCAAATCCTCGGACTGGTAAGTGCAACCCTTGCTTGTGGTGGAGGGAGCACTTTTTGGATTTAACTTTCTCAAGCACCTGGGAAGAAATACCCGGTGAAGGAACATTTTAGACAATACTTTGTTGGACTTTGTATTGCTTTGGACATGTTTGTTTTTTTTTTTGTTTTTTATTCATTTTTTCACGATGGATTTTTTTTGTAATTTTGATATGCAGGTTTCTTTGAAGAGTGGATTATGTTAGCAATGATTTATTTGCAGCTCTCTATTTTGTGTGACCTAGCAGCTGTGCCACTTTCAGATTTTTTTGGGGGGTTTAATTGATTTATTATGTGTTTGTTCATATGGAGGAAGGGTATATTGAGTTTCTTTGATTTATCAAAGCTGTGGATATACTTTGAGGTCTCTTTTTTTTTTTTTTTTTTTTTTTTTAATGTTCAACCAGCTGGCTAAACGAAAAACGGATTCTTGCATCCGCAGGACTAAGGCAAAACTGGCATACTGTATGTCTCCTGGTTTGAATCCAGGGGTTGGCACCCCGGAAAATATGTCATAGATAGGATCCTTGAATTCCTACAGATGGGATAAGAGGATCCTTGAATTCCTACAGATGGGATTAGAGTTGAAGCTGGCCTTGAGTACTATCGGCCTTATCAGTATTTTTTTAGCATCCACTTGCTTCACACTCTCCGGTTCGTAACTTTGTTCAGGGGGTAACTCGGATTAATTCCCCAGTTAGATCACCCCTGGGGACTTAAATTGAGTCCTGTCGGCTTTACAAAAACAGCCTTTTGAGCCAATTCGAGAGATTCCCTTGGTCCTCTTGATGAGGAAAATAGTTTTTTTGGTTGCCATATCTTCTGCAAGAAGAGTATCAGTGTTGGCTGCTCTTTCTTGTAAAGAGCCATATTTGACTATTCATAAAGATAAGGTGGTATTGCGACCTCCTCTTAATTTCCTACTGAAGGTGGTTTCAGTTTTTCATTTAAACCAGGATATTGTTCTGCCTTAATTTTTTCCAGAACCTCGTTCTGTGGAAGAAAAGTCACTACATTCTCTTGAGGTCTATTTGAAAGCAACCATTCAGATTCGTAAAAAACTGATGTTTTGTTTGTGTTGCCTGAAGGTACTAAGAGAGGACAGGCAGCATCGAAGTCTACTATTTCTAAATGGATTTGTCAAGTGGTTGTTCAAGCTTGTGGTTTAAAGAGGAAAATTCCTCCTTTTCATATTAACGTGCACTCTACCAGGGTTGTTAGTGCTTCTTGGGCAGTGCTTCACCAAGCCTCTATGGCTCAGATCTGCAAGGCTGCAACTTGGTCTTCAGTCCATACATTTACCAGATTCTATCAAGTAGATGTAGAAGGTCATGAGGATATCGCCTTTGGGCGCAGTGTGCTGCAGTACGAGTCCTCTAGTCTCTTGGTGCCCTACTTTTGTTGTCTCCCTGCCTTCAGATGCCATTGCTATGGGACATCCCATGTAGTAACTACTATGGCTCTGTGTCCCATGATGTACGATAAGAAAATAGGATTTTTATAACCGCTTACCTGTAAAATCCTTTTCTTTGAAATACGTTGTGGGACACAGAGGTCCTTCCCTTCTTTGGTATACACGTGTATTGCTTGGCTACAAAACTGAGGTACTCCCAGTAGTAGTAATGGGGTTGGGAAGATTCACCCTGTATATTTGTCCTGTTTCTCATTATAACCCTCCCTTACTCAACCCAAAATGGGGAAAAAAGTGTTTTGCCTTTATTTACACTTAAAGTTTAAAGACTGTTTAGACTCAGTTTGTTCCATGAAGTGTGTGTGTGTGTGTTTGTTTTGTTTTTTGTTTTGTTTTTTTCTGGACATTTTTATCTAATCTTATTTATTTTTTTTTATTTTTTTTAAACCATCCTTAGGTAAACCTATGTTTTGACCAGTTTGTCTACAAATTAGCTGACCAAATATTTGCCCACTATAAAATTGTAGCTGGCAGGTGTGTATTTCACTCATTACTCCATATTTCCAGTTGGTGTACAGGCATTACTTATAACCTTTGCTTTTTTTTTTTTTAACAGTTTACTGTTGGACAAACGATTACGATCAGATTGTAAAAATCAAGGAGCCCATATCTCACAGCCAGCATCCAACCGCTATGATACTTTGCTAAAGCAGAGACATGTCCAGGTTAGTAGGTGTCTGCAAACTAGTGTTACTCTAAACCTGCACTGGGTTTAACCTATACGTGAGGAAATAAGTAAGGCTTGGTGCCTGTGGCCACAAATTGGGTGCAAGTTTCTTTTTGTAACCGTTCCTGGGCTTTGAAGGACAGCCCCTCTTATTTTACAGACTATAGAGGCTAGTACTCACACACCAAACCTACTTTTCATAAACTGCTTCTTATAGTAAAAGCTCATAATGCTAAAGACAATGAAACTATCAGAGCTTGTTTCCAAATAATAGTAAATTTATATTACATTTTTGTGGCATTGTTTTGTTTGCCCAATGATGCTATATGGCAAATGTATAATGGAAGCAAATATAAGAATACAGTTTGACTGGTGCAGTTAGTGATACTAAAGTTTCTGGATTTTTTTTTTTGTTTAAAAATAACTAACAAACATGTTATACATACTTGCTCTATGTAGTGGTTTTGCACTGAGCAGCCTCTATCCTCTTCCCTCACTCCTGCTGATTGCCCCCACAGCAAGCTGCTAGCTATGGGGGCATCCAAACCCCTGTTATTAGTGTTTATTCAGACACAAAGCCACGGCCCGGCCCTGCCCCCTCTCTATCTCCTCATTGGCTCACTGATTTTGACAGTGGTGGGAGCCAGTAGCACTTGCTATGTGTCTCAGCCAATCAGAATGGAGAGTCCTTGACAGCCAAGTCTCTCGTGCAACATCGCTGGATCGAAATGGGGCTCAGGTAAATATTAGGGGGGGGCTGAAGGGGAAGCTGCACATAGTGTTTTTTTTTTTTTTTATCTTCATGAATAGAATGCATTAAGATAAGATAAACCTTCTGGTTTTAGGACCACTTTAAATATTGCATGTAAAGACTGTTGTGTATCAAATACAGTACTAACATAGCAAAATTGGTTATTCAATCTTCACAACAAGTTAATATGTAATAGTTAATGTAAGGTTGTGAATTTTGATACTTTGTGCATGACGTGTAATGCAAAGTGTGGTGGGGAGCTTGCAGCATTTGGAGCATTCTTATAACACTGCAGAGAGCACTCCGTTATGAAAAAGCCCACTCAAACACAGATGCTTATACTGTTCTATCTGCTTCTCTGGGCACTGTTTACATCAGTTTGTTACCCTGTTGTCCAGACTGCAATGTGCAGGAGGGGACTATAAACTCTATACATGAATGGGAAAGCTCAAATTACCTTCACAGCCCAATTCACAATAGTTTAAACATGAAAACAAGATTAATATCCTCTTACTTTATCCTATCCAGTGTAGTTACCTAAAGTGTCAGTCAGTGTAGTTATCTAAAATGTATATATGGGTTTTGAATAGATGATGTTTTGGCATGCATGCTATTGCAAAGATGCTGTAGGGAATATGACATCAACATAACATATCTTGCTGCTTTTATATAGTTTAGTGGACTTATCTCTTCCTTTTTAGTTTTCTTTACATGGCCAAAGCATTTAATGCCGGCAAAACTGTTCCGGCTTTACACATTTTGCAGTGAATATATGCTACTATCTCACCATATAACCCTATGTATTTGTTTCATTTTAATTGTACATCACAGGACACCAAGGACTTTTTATACTCGTGACTACTGAGCTCATACAGCCAACTTCAGGTGATCGGCCTAAAAAGTCAGAAATCCCATCATAGGAATAACTCCTTACAGTTCCACTAAGCCTTAACTTTGTAATAGTGTCCTTAGATGATGGATCCACATTCTTGTGTCTACTCTATCTCTTGTGTGGGCTGTGTTGCTATAACTCATGTCAGCAGCCATGATGACCTGTAATGTCTGACAGCACTGGGTTCTGCAGTCCTGAGGGATACCAGATTCGGTGCCATTCAGCCTTCAGGCCTGAAAAGTCATAGTTGTCGCTATTTCAGCTGGGCGCAGCAAGTATCACTGTGCCTGTTTACAGGGTGGGGTAACTTGCCATATACTGTAGGTGTTGTGGAAAGGCTGACACTCCTTTCCTTTCCGCTTGGTGGCCACTTGCCTCTGGGGTTTACAGTCCTTTTTTAACCTTTAGCAGGTAATGGCATCACACAGGCAGGGGCGAAAGATGAAGTGGCCTCCAAAATCTTGCTTTTAAGTAGGGAGGACAAAAAAGGGGTTTGATTTAGCTCTGAATCCCTATCTATCTGGTATTTCCACTTTCAGGAGCTCAATCCTCTATTTCTCTTGTTTTAAGGAAGGAATTTTCTGCTGCCATATCTGAATTATATGATCAGCTGACAGTGGTTTTCTCTGGTTTGGACTGCCTGGAATGCAAACATAGGCACTGTCTTTCCCTCTCCTACTCTCCAAGCAAGTATGTGGTGGTCATCCTCATGATAAAGGGAAGAAAGCTGTTGAGGGTCAGGAATTCCCTCAGCTGGAATCTTGGGGCCCAGGGCTGTCTCAGACACAGATGACCGCAGTGGGCTTTCTAGTGGATGTGCTGTGCACTAATCTGACGTAATCGCTGGTAGAATCCACTTTTTTTAAATTCATTGGTTTTGGACACTGGCGGCCACCAAAATCTCATTTGCAACGAACCTTCACTTACTAAAAATAAGAAAATCATATGTCAGTTGACCTTACCATGAGAAGGTGTTTTCCCCACTGAAGCATTTTGCTCACCAATACCCCATGGAAGAGAAATTATATAATAGAATTCTCCAGCTGTTGACCAGGCTGTTTGCTACTTAATTCCTTCCCGCCACTAGCTTCCGAGCCTTTAAGAGGTTCTAAATGCCAAGAGATGGAGGCAGGCATTCTGGATAATCCACTTTCCAAGTTCTGCCCTCCAGCCCTCACACCTTCTGGAATACCTGAGCCAGCTGCCAGAATCTTCCGTCTAAAGGAAAAGGTGCCTCCTTAAAGTCCCTCAGGTCAAACTGGCACCCCAGTTGGTTTATGCATAAGGGCTCTAGGTTTATCAGTAGCCTCCTTCGAGGCAGTTTTCTTTGTCCAACGTCAAGCAGTATTGAACCAAAAAATGTTAAATTTTGCACCTTCACAATCAGATATGGCTGCATTCGTTTTCTTTTCTTTGACTTTTTCTCCTTTTCTTTTTTCACCTTGTGATCTGGACAGTACCACACCTACCATATTACTAAAACGCATCTGGAGGAACTGTATGAGAATATTTAGAACCACTAACAAATTGAAGCCAAACTCTAGCTCACACTTTATAAGCAGTTACAGCTGTTTTTTTTTCCTTTTGGGATAAAGGTTTTGCATGAATAAATCAAAGTTGATTATTTTCACCCATGCCAGTGTTGAGTGGTTTGTCTCGACTATGTAAGCTGATACATGCTTCTGGAGAGTTTGTGCTGTGAAGAACATGCTGGCTGGATTACCAGGTGAAAATAGAAAAAAAAAAGCCTAAAAAAAAGCAAACTAAAAATTGGTAAGCTGCAATATCATAAATGTTTGATTTTAGGTTTAATACTGCTTTCACTGACTGCAGTCCAATCACCTGAAGGTAGCATGCATATAACTCATGGTCTATGAATACAAGTCCTGTGTCATATTTTGCACAAATATAGAATTTACAGGTAAGCCAAGATTTCTTGTTTTTTTGCTTTTACGCTTATGATTGAATATTTAATCTTACAAATGTAACACTTTTTCAGGTAAAAAGCTTGTCCAACACTTTATACATTTTGGGAGTACTTTCTCTTATCCTGATCCAACATTTATCTCTTTTATAGAAAGCAAAAGCAGACAATTTATGCTTTTTCAAAAACACACTTCTTTCATTCAAAATATTTGCAAATGTTGCAAAACATTTTTATTCTTTTGATCTGAAACCTAAAATGAAGTATGCTTTTTTTTCTTCCCCCTTTTTTTTTTTTTTAGCTCTTGGGCAGATCAATTGATCTTAATCGTTTAATTACACAGAGGATCACTGCAGCCATGTACAAGTCACTAGAACTGGCAATAGCACGATTTGAGAGTGAAGATCTTACTTCCATAGTGGTAAGGAACAGTGTGTTTTGGTTATGAAAGTCCTTTACATAGGGTATTTTTAGTCGTAACAAGTAAACTCTAGTATAGAAGATTATCATATTCAGAAATTGGTTAAAAAAAGGATTCTGTTTTTAATTTATTTTAAAGTGGTTGTAAATCCTTATATATACTCAGTTAAGTGACTAGCATCAGTTGATGAACAGCAATGAAACCAATCCTATATAAGTTGTATCTTTTTTTTTATCTGCAACATTTTTTCCTGTAGAGCCGTCTAAAACACACATATCAAAGCATTTTCCTCAGCTCTATGAGCCAGGGGGCATGGGTTTGACGACACACACACACACACACTACAGAGCTAGTGAAACTTCAGTGAGGAAATAGACCTACCCCCTTCTACACACTGACATATGGAAATGTACACAGCTGGTGCGGTCATTCACCTGCTGTGTGCTGTAGGGGGGGACAGGCAGTCTCCCAGGATGCTGTTGTATTGGCTTTGAGTCTGACCAGAGACTCATGGAGATGGTAGAGAGAGGAGAGTTTAGAGAGGAACAACACTCAGTGCTTTGGATTCGGGCTAGTACACACTATAGAAGGATGTGCTTTGTCTCTTTTTATTCTTCTGTGTCCTACTCAAAAGATTTAATCTCTCTCTGTTTTGCTGACCATTGGCGCTGGGACTGAAAATGAAAGAATATTCAAAATTTTGAGTTGTCATTGGGAAGGAATAGATGGGAAATTTTTACATGGGGCCATCTATTCAGATGACAAATGTCTAAGAATTCCTTGTTTTGAAGACGTTTACTCCTACTTTATGTTCTGTCTATGGGACATGAAGTGAATGGAATTATCAGCAAAGGGACACTGGACACACAAAAAACCCTCAAAAACTGATGGGTTTTTACCATTGCCTACTTTATCCAAAACTCAAATATATGTTTAGACTGTAGATATACTTGAAAGTGATTCTGTGAGGATAGAAAAACAGTCACTGCATTCTGAATCAGACTTTTCTCTGACCTGGAACAATAACTTTGATTCTGCATGCTTGTTCCAGTTGAACAAGCCCAAACGTTATCTAAAAAACATCAAGGCGATGCCGCAAAGCTTGCGTCTTTGAAAAGAAAATGAGCAGTGTGACTGCCACCTTCTTTTCTGTCCTTTTTACATGTTGGCACTGGCTGTAGCTTAACACGAGCAATTTGAAAGGTTAAATTGTGCTTTGTAATTGCATTGTTAATGCCTTCTAAACATGATGCTCTTCAGAGTTTTACATATAAGACTGAAAATCGGTGCCTTGAAAAAGTATTCATACCCCTTGAAATTTTCCACTTTTTGTATGAATGTTTTTTATTGGGATTTTATGTGATAGACCAACACAAACTGGCACATAATTGTGAATTGGAAGGAAAATTATAAATGGTTTTCAAAATTTCATTACAAATAAATATCTGAAAAGTGTGGCATGCATTTATATTCAGCCCCCATATACGCAGATACCACTAACCAAAATCTAGTGGAACCAATTATATAAATCGTTAATTCTGTACTAAAGTTGGTACAGTATGTATATAGAGAGATAAATGTGGCTGCTGCCTACCCCAAAAACTCCACTAGATGGAGATATTGAAATAGTGTAAAATGATGGGGGGGGGCTTAAGGTGGCACTGTCTAATGTATAAAATATGTGTATCTGGTACCTTACATCATAGCATCCTCTGCATGCTCAGTGTAAGTGATGATCTAAATACACTAATAAACATTATCTATGATGCATATAATACAATTTAAAGAACATGCTTATAGTGCAAAATGTGACCATCAAAATGTCAGTTCATCATATTGGAATACATTCCTTGAAACAGCAAAAAATATAAAATTGTTCTCTGGTGCAAAAAACAGTCTAAAAAACAGACAAATTTGTGTCCTAATTTCAAAAGTGGCTTATGCATGAATCTGACAAAGCTTCCAGTTCAAATAGGTTATTCACTCATGCCCTCCTCCTGGTTCCACACTCACCAGAAAGAAGTACCCCTGCAGGGGTAAAGCGCATCCAAGCAGAGTTGCCTCTGACCTCTGTGCTAGTATCGGTTCCTCTTCCCTGTACAGTCATGTGGTAAGTTCACATATGGATGAAGGGGAAAGATTGACTTTTATAGCGTGAATCCGTTAAAGATTATGAGTTTTATTCAATAAAAAGCAGGTTGTAACTTTAAAACCGCACTATCCGTAGTTCTAAAAGATCAGTAACACTTGTTTACAGCCAAGAATCTGGGACTTCGTGCGCTCTACAGACAAATTAAAAACCTCACATGATGGCTCTCCAATCTCCATCTTGCGCATTTCGTCATCCGAAGTGGCGTCATCTCGGTCCACCTCCGTGTTTTATATGTTTTCGGTTGCCATATCAACAGGGGACGCTAGTCGCCATGTTTGTTAGTAATGCTGAAGTCAAAAGTAGCCATTCAATGCCAGGCCTAGCTTCTATATCCCATTCCAGCGGTCATCAAAATTTGATATAAAGTGCAAATAACAAAGCACGATGGGTTCGCAGAGTTTTATTGAATTCCTGAATGAGTCAAATAAGGTCCCTCTCTTAAATGTGTATAACAGACATGACAGCACCTCCAGTGGCCGTGTAAGTTGTTGACAGGCAATTTGCACTATACAGTTACAAAGAGGAGTTCCCCTAAAAAAAAATAATAAAAGTCAGCAGCTACAAATACTGCGGCTGCTGACTTTTAATAATCGGACACTTACCTGTCCCAGGGTCCAGCAATGCGGGGGAACGAAGCCCCGCTCGTTCCCCCCTCCGCTTGGCGGCGCCGGCATTCTAACTGGGCACCTGGCTATGACGCATGAGCAAGCGGCGCCGTGCACCGTGATTAGCCGCGCAGTCATCTGGGACCTGTCACGTGTCCCAGATGACTAACAGGAGGGAGAGGCCAGAGCTGAGCCCTTCCTGTGCCGAGGGGAAGTGACGTCAAGAGCCCAGGCGCTAAAGAAGGCAGACTACGAGGGACCCCCTAGCAACAGGCATTTAGAGGTAAGTTAATTTTTTTTTTTTCCCAAATATTTTTTTTTTTTTTTTTTTATGTGCAACACCACTTTAACCGGTTCTCGACCAGCGCACGCCGATGTAAGTCAGCAGAATGGCACGGGCAGGCATATTGGCGTACAGGTACGTCCAATCTTTAATGCCGCCCTGCCATCACGAGCGCCGGCGTGCTGGTCGGGACCCCGTGAGTCCGGTCGCGGGTCCCGCGGACTCTATCGCCGCAGGCATACCCGCGATCGTCTCACGGGCGGCTGAACGAGGAAATACCATTGTAAATAGCATTTCCCCATTCTGGCTAGCAACTAGTGACGCTGATCTCCGCTCCATGTGATTGGAGCAGAGATCAATGTTCATTAAATTAAAGCCCAGCCCCCAACAGTTAGTAACACACCCCTAGGAACACTTAACCCCTACACTGCCACCCACTGGTTAACCCCTTCAGTGCCAGTGTCATTTACACAGGAATCACTGCATTTATATAGCAGTGATTGCTGTATAAAGGACAATGGTCCCAAAAATGTGTCAAAAATGTCCGATGTGTCCGCCAGAATGTCGCAGTTACAATAAAAATCGCTGATCGCCGCCATTACTAGTAAAAAAATTTTTTTTATAAAAATGCCATAAAACTATCCCCTATTTTGTAAACGCTATAACTTTTGCGCAAACCAATCAATAATCGCTTATTGCTATTTTTTTTTTTTTTTTTACCAAAAATATGTAGAAGAATACGTATCGGTCTAAACTGAGGGAATTTTTTTTTTTTATATATATTTTTGGGGGATATTTATTATAACAAAGTAAAAAATAATGCGCTTTTTTTCACAATTGTAGCTCTATTTTTGTTTATAGCGCAAAAAATAAAAACCGCGAGGGTGATCAAATACCACCAAAAGAGAGCTCTATTTGTGGGAAAAAAAAGACATCAATTTTGTTTGGGAGCCATGTCGCACGACCGCGCAATTGTCAGTTAAAGCGACGCAGTGCCGAATCGCAAAAAGTGGTCTGGTCTTTGACCAGCAAAATGGTCCGGAGCTGAAGTGGTTAAGTAAATGACATTGGAGGCACAGTCATGTCTGTTATACACATTTAACAGAGGGACCTTATTTGACTCATTTGGGGATTCAATAAAACTCTGCGTATTTATTGACCACCTTTGCCATCCAAGACAGCCTGATTTCTCCAGGCAATTCGCAAATATTTTTCCGGGTCACAATACTGCGTCATGTCTTTTTTGTCTCCTTCAATCGGTTGACCGTGTCCACCGCACTTAGGCTTATATACAGAGGAGGTCTGGTGCAAGAATTGCTGCCCATGATCTGACATTCGCAGCGATACCTCACATGCGTGCGACGATCACTGTGTGCGGGACCAGCGCATGCGTTCTCCTTTGTTTGCAAGCACTTTCTTATATAATTTACATTTTTAGACTGTTTTTTTCTGTCACAAGGATTGTAAACATCAATAAGACCCCAGATCCCTCCTCTGCGCTTAAAAGCATTCAAAACATCAAAATCTGTGTTTTTGAATGCTTTTGGGTTTTTAAAAATTGCACTATTTACATCTGGGTAACCCAGAATTGATGTCTTATCATAGTTTACAAAGGTTTCTATAGCGAAGAGCCCATCAAAGCCAATCCCGGCTTTGTTAGTCTGTCTGACTAGCGGGCAGATGCGCCGACTGGTTGTTCGTGGACATCTCCTCCCGCTGCTTGTAATCACAATCGAGTGGCTAGTTAGCTGCTCCTATTGCTATTACAAGAGGGAAGACCACCAGCTCTAAAAAAACATACTGGGACATGCCTGCAGCTGCTGGCATCATCCTGGTACAACCACTAGAAGACTGATGTACCAGGTATGTGACTGGCCAGTAGGGGTGCAACGGATCGTCACTGATTTGTGATCCCAACGGGTCACCCTGTTCGGATCGGCACACGCTGCGTTCCACGGCGCGCTTTCTAAAGGAGCGGTGGCCATCTTAGTACACCCGGTGGGCATTTACAATGTGATCACTCCATCAAATGAAGGAGCGATCACTTGTAAACAAACCGACGTCATGTCATGACGCCAGTTCCTCTCTCCCCTCTGTGTACTGATCTGTACAGTGGAGGATAGAGATTGGGATAGAGATTGGATGGCATCAGCGCTGAGGGCTGGATCTGTAGTGCCCACAGCGCTGCTCTGTGACAATTGTAGTCGCTGCCATCCCTCCATACTCTGCCAATACTCGGTGGTACCCAGCCATACTCAGTGGTACCCAGCCATGCTCTGCCAATACTCGGTAGTACTCAGCTGTACCCAGCCATAGTCAGCCAATATTTCAGTGGGGGAGATGACGTGGCTGTTACAGTGGGGGAGATTGTGGATATTATAGTGGGGGCTATATGGTGGTGGAATTTTCACAGGTTTTTGCAAATTCAATTATTATTTGCTGATCCAAAAAATGATCCGATCCATGACTCTGATCCGAGGAATGATCTGATCCGTGAGTTTTTTGATCCTTAATAAAGGTAATGCATTAAAGGGGTTCTAAACCCTCAAGGTTTTTTACCTTAATGCATACTATGCATTAACATGAAAAACCTTCTGTAATGCAGCAGCCCCCCAGAGCCCCCCCTTTACTAACCTGACGCCGATCTTTCCAGCAACCAGAACAGGCCCAGCAGCTCCAGCCACCGTCTCTGGTCCTCCTTGGCTAGATTGATAGCAGCAACATTGACTCCCGCTGCTGTCAATAAAATCCAGTGACACGGGAGCCAGGGGCTGGGCCAAGTAGGACTCTGATGCACGCCCGCAAGCGTGTTCACATTGGAATGCGGGTCTCCGAGGGGGCACTCTATGTGGAGTGGAGCCAGGAGCGCTGCTGGGGGAAACCAGAAGAGGAGGATCTGGGCCACTCAGTGCAAAACCCTTGCACAGAGGAGGTAAGTATAACATGTTTGGTTTGTTTTTTAAACAAACCTTTACAACTCCTTTTTAAGGTAAAAAAAAAAACTTGCGACTTAACCACTTTAATGCTGTTTTGCATTGAAGGCAAAATAAGAGTACAAAAACCTACTTTATGTGGAAATGTTTTCTTTGAGGGGGTAATATGTATGTTTTGTAAGATGGAGGTAATAATCTATAGGTGCAATAGAAAATCCCTTTTAGGAAATAAAGCTAAATACTTATTTCTCTTATATTCACCGACCGACACAGCTCCTCTCTAACAAAATGGGTTGTCAGCCCTATCACTGGAGATTACTAGGCAAAGTTGTAACACAACACTTCAGAACTTTCAGTTCCGCCCAGGGGGCGGTCCCTAGGCTACAACCCCCACAGCTTGCCTACTGATGGAGACATACCTAGAAACCCTGCGGGCCCATAGGCCTGTGTTTTTTTTTTTTTGATGCAGAAGCTTGGCTTTTTGCGCAAGATGAACGATCCTGTGATCTTCTATCAACAGCAGGCTGGGTGACAGGCTGGTTCACTTATCCTTGTAGTCTCCCCAGTCCGGCCATCGACAGTGTGCAGGTCGCAGCTATGGCTCGGCAGGCCACGACATACCTCAGCTCCAGAGGTGGTCGGTGAGCTTTATGCTCCGGGGCATACATATGACTGGGCTACTGATGTCTGCGTCACAGTATGCCGGGCCAGTAGTCTTCCCTGTACTGATCAGGAGTTGACTACCATGGAATGTCCCCCAGCGCTTCAGGACTGACGAGTACAGCTCTCCCTGCCTCGGCAGGGTGGAGCAGCTGGGCATTCCCTGGGAGGTCGATTCAGGGGCCCCCCTCACCCCCTCTCTTCTCTCCCCTGTCCCTAACTCCCCTCCTTTCCCCCCCTCACGGGGGCGGGGGGGTTGTACATGTGCTGTGCTGAGCGGTGTGTGTGTGCCCTGGGCTCTCGCCTGGGGGTTTAGCTATACTGGGTGCCTGGGTCCTGCAGCTTAGTCCCGTTGGATGCCTGTGTAGTCTGCCCGTGTTGGTGCGGTGCTGTGTCTGCCACATGTTCTCTCTAGCCTCTCATAGCGCTGATCGGTGGCCATTTTAAGTATGGGCAAGGGTCAGACATGCTTCTGGCTTTCAGCGGCCATTTTCCTAGTGATTCTCTATTCGAACACTGGTGGCCATTTTCTTGTATCCACACCGCGTTTTTTGTGCTCTAGCAGCAGCCACTGTGCCCTCAGCTTCCTGTTTGGTCATTACAGAGCACTGGGAGGTTTATCCTGTGATTCTGGACATGTGTGTCAGATCGCTCGACCAGCCACCGACACAGTTTGCTATCTCTGCATCTGGGAGCGCTGGGGATCATCAACTGCCCAGGGTGGTGAGTCCAGCAGGTTAGAGACCCTCAGTTAGCGGCAGCAGGAGGGTGGGGCAGTCACTGTCCTAAGTCCCCTTCGGGTGGCAGACAGGGTAGGGTCAGCATGGCTTCAGAAACTAGCGTTTCTTTCCCCGAAATCCAGGCCATTGCAACCGGGTCACCTGCGGACTGCACAGTTCCTATGGACACCCTTACGGCGGTCCTCAATACGTTCGTTGCCAAGATAGAAGTGGTACGTGGGAAGAAAGGTGCTAAAAAGCGACCCCTGCCACCCCGTCCTCTGGGGAGAGCTCTGACGCAGACTTGGGTCCTGCTTAGGCCGGTGACCCCTGCTCTGTCTTGTCAGATGACGCTGACCAAGACCGTTCGGACAGTGAGGATGAGTCCCCGTCCGGGTCCGTGCACAACAAAACGCTAGTTGGAGCACTTATCACAGCTGTGCGTGATACCCTGAAGATTCAGGAGCCAGCGGATCCCTCTGCTGATGTACAGGTCCCTTTTGGGTCCCGCAAGCCAGCATGTTCACCTAAGGTGTTCCCGTATCTGACTTACTTTGATAAGTTCATATACAAGGAATGGGGTCGCCCGCAACGGACCTTTGCGGTCCCCAAACACATGGCAGTGCATTACCCCTTTGAGGAAAGCTTTCTAAAAAAAAAGTGGTCAGCTCCAGTCGTGGACCCCCAAGGATCCAGTTTAAATAAAGTAACCACGATCCTGGTTGAGGGGACTCCTGCAGTCAAGGATCCCACGGACAGGAAGGCCGAGGCGGTGGCTCGTTCCTTATTTACGGTTGTGGGGTCAGCTTTGCGACCTGTACTAGCATCCGCACTGGTGTCGCAGACACTGACTGAGTTGGCAAAACGTTTGCACCGCGAATTGAGAGAGCAACAGGCCTCCCCTGTCTGCGTGGAACTAGCAGACCAACTAGCGCAAGGCCTTAAGTACATTTGTGACGCGGCCCTGGATACCCTCCCTTTGTTATCCAGGGCTTCAGTGTCAGCTGTGGTGCTGAGGTGCCTGATTTGGCTAAAATGCTGGTCTGCTGACCAGGCATCCAAGAAAGCCCTGATGGATCTTCCCTTCCTTGGCGACCGGCTCTTTGGAGCCTCGTTAGATGACATTATTAAAAATGGCACTGGTGGTAAGAGTACTCTACTCCCACAGGCCAGGAAGGCTAAGGAGCCACGCCGCAGGCAAGGGCCCTCTTTTTCCGCTCACAAGCGGCTTTTTCGTCCGCCCGGAGCTTCGACAAAACGTCCCTAGCCCGACAGGGAATTGTGCACAGAGAATTAAAGGAGAAGTTTACTGGGATCATCTGTATTTTGCCTGATTATACCTGCTTTGAGGTGAGAGTTCTGAGAGCCTGATATTTTGGAACATTTGGTCCTGTTCTTTCTCAAGCTTTTTCACCATACACCTACCCTTATTGGTGTATTTATTTATATGAGTTTTCCATTGACTCTTGTTTTTCACATTTATATATATATCATCCAATTTTTCAGTGGCACGATTTGCGCAGGACTTTTCATTTTCATTTTAATGAGGACATTGTATTACCATCGTTGTGTCCTAAGAGGTGGCCCTTCACACTCTCGATGTGGTTAGGGCTCTGAAGGTGTATTTGTCTGCCACGGCTCCCTTCCGGAAGTCAGACTCACTTTTTGTTTCGGTGGCTGGTCCAAATAAAGGCATGGCGGTCTCATCGGCCACCATTTCCAGGTACATCAGACAGATTGTAGTACAAGCCTACGCCTTGAAGGGGCGGGTGCCCCCCTTTCCGGTCACGGCCCACTCTACAAGGGCAATCGGAATGTCTTGGGCCTTTCCGACACCAAGCATCGGTCACTCAGGTGTGTAAGGCGGTGACCTGGTCCTCTGTCCATACGTTTACCAAGTTCTACAAGGTAGACGTCAGTGCATCGGCTGATGCCTGTTTTGGCCGCAAAGTTTTGCAGGAGGCTGTGTAGTTGCAATTGGATATGCAAGCTCGTTTTTAGATAAAAACGCAGTACTGTTATGTTTATGCACTGTTACATTACTTCCGCAATGTTGCGGTCTTGGGGATCACTCCTGTTGAGGATACCCGGTTATATGGTGGTGTTTTTACACACACTGCTGTTGTTTTTTTGTGGGTTTAGTTTCACTAGTTCCCACTTGCCATGGTGGATGAAGTTTTTATGCTGTTTTTTCCACCCCTCGTTTGGCACTGCTTGGGGACGTCCCATTTTTTTTTACAGAGAGGAGCTGTGTCGGTCGATGAATATAAGAGAAAATAGGATTTTTTGTACTCACTGTAAAATCCTTTTCTCTTTAATTCACCGACCGACATAGCACCCGCCCCTCCTTTTTCTCTTTACGTTATACTGCTTGTTGACGTACTGAGTCTGCTAGGGCAGGCTGTGGGGGTTGTAGCCTAGGGACCGCCCCCTGGGCGGAACTGAAAGTTCTGAAGTGTTGTGTTACAACTTTGCCTAGTAATCTCCAGTGATATGGCTGACAACCCATTTTGTTACAGAAAGGAGCTGTGTCGGTTGGTGAATTACAGAGAAAAGGATTTTACGTGGAGTACAAAAAATCCTATTTTTGGTTGATTAATATTTAATATTTTTTATTATTTTTTTTACTCACAGGAGCTGGATGGCCTGCTTGAAATAAACCGATTGACTCACAAATTACTGAGCAAGTACCTGACCTTGGACAGCTATGATGCCATGTTTAGGGAAGCCAATCATAATGTCTCTGCCCCCTATGGAAGAATTACCCTTCATGTCTTCTGGGAACTCAATTATGATTTCCTCCCAAATTACTGCTACAATGGTTCCACATACAGGTAAATACTCTGACTGAATCTTATTTACCAACATGGCATCTGTCATTGATCTTGACTTTTCATTAATGCTTGAGCCTGCTAAAATGAACGCTGTGAAGGTCTGTTCTTTGTGTTGTAGATAATGTGATTTTTTTTTTTTTGTAGTTCATACCTTTTTAATATCTTTTCATAAATGTTGTTTCACGATTCAAACGCTTCCATTACATATGCTTTTGTGCACTCTGAAAATAGAACGAATAATAATAATGAAGCTAACACTTTGTCTGAGACATGCTTAGCAACCAACAACTGTTCAGACAAGCAAAACTTTGATGACGTGTACAATATAGCTTATATGGTGAAGGAAGACGTCTGTGAAGCAGACTGCAGGGGACAGGGGTGTGCAATGAACTAGGTGCAAGAGTAAGGAGTACGTAATGCACAGAGTCCTCTTCCCCCCCAACACAAGTCTCTCTCCAACCCCCCCCCCACACCATGTAAAATTCTCCTTCCAGTACAAATCCCCACCCTCGTTCCTCCTCCCAGCAAAATATATTTTCCCCCTTCTAGCACATTGATGATACCAGTACTGCTTTTACAAGTTAATAACTGTTTGCAAAAGCATGTGATTCACACACAGTGGCTTTAAATAATTTTATATCCTTGAAGCTGTTAGCGGAGTTCCGGCGTTTTTTTATTTAAAAAAAAAAACCATGTTTGCACTTAAGCCTACATCAGTTGGCATTATTAGAAAATGTAGGTTTTTTTAAATGTAATTTAGTTAAAAAAAAGCTTACTTTGCACCCCCCCCCCCCCCCACCCTCCTATCTTCAGCATAGGCAGCTGAAGCCCACTGCTATCTCGTTCTGGGATAAGGCACTGTTGGCTACCCAGCATGCACCTCCCAATCTTGCGCATAAAGAACAAAGGGCGGCACTTATCTACTTTTTGGAAATACTGTGATGCTAAAAGCGTCGGAGGCGCCTTGACTAATGGGTGGGCATACATGACATACCTCGCTGCGGCAAGATACTGCGGGAAGTGGAGGAATACAACAAAAAAAGGTATTTGCACTGCTGGGGAAAAAACAAAACAAAGCAATGAGAATACAGGGAGCGATGACAAATGCAGGGGGGGGGGGGGGGGGGTTGATAAAACGCCTGGAACTCTGCTTTAAGTAATGTATTTAAATAAACGTTTTTCTGTCTGGAGTTCAACTTTAATTACCTAGAGTTATCAGAACAGAATATTTTTTGATAAAGTGGTCCTTTTTAAATGTCTTGCCTTAAAAAAAAAAAAAAAAACTGAATCCCTACAGTATGGTGTTAGTACTACTAAGTAGTGTAACAAAAACAGCAAAAATGTAAAGATCACCTGCCTCAGAAATAACTGCATTCCAAGAAGAGTAGCAAGTGCACAGAGGAGTTGGATGTGTTTCAGCAGCTGCTCCTAATGAGGTTGTGGCATGTCTTCCATTTTATTAATATTACAATACCAACTGCGACACCATAAGCTTACAGATATCTAATGTCTTTAATGTAAATGTATCAGTTTGTTGGAGTACCACACACAGGGCCAGTGCAAGGATTTTTGTCTCAGGTGAAGGTGCATTTTGGTGAACTGCCACCCCAAATTGCATATACATTATTTGCCTGCTGATATATAATTTTACTGGGCATTCAGTCATGAATGTAATGTGGTGTAGATCCCATTGTATTAAATTTTTTCCCTACCTTTAACATAGCTGGGAGAGAGAGATCTTCAACTGTGCTGCTGTAATCATGCTCCTCCCCCTGGTGTCATTTGGCTCCACGCTCTTCCCCGGGCTCCCTTTCTCCTCACATGCTCTGTGTGTGATGCTGAGATGGAGCCTTTGGTGACCATCTAAGCTGCCTCCCAGGTAAGAGGATTTATTTTTCCCTTATTCAGCGATCCTCGCCTCATGGGTTGAAGGGAGAAGCAGAAAGGTACGGGATGGGGCGGATCACGGCTTCTTCAGTGTGTCACTCTGTCTCTCTTTGCGCTGCAGCTGGCGGAGGAGGAGAGCAGTAGGTAGGACGGCCCGCGACTCTAGTAAGCGGAGGTGAGCAGGCGAAGTTCACAGCGCCTGGCTGGGGCTGTGCTGCCTTCACCTCCTGTCAGTGTGCTATGCTGGATTTGGTACAGATGCGTGGATGGCCGTGCGCTGGCGACAGCATTAGCACCTTTTGGCGACTGCCTTATGCTGGCGCTGGCCCTGGCCACACACTTATAATTTAAATTTTGCATATTATATCTGCCTATTGCAGCCTTAATTCTTTACTCTCCTGAATATTTCTCCAGATTTGTACGTACAGTTCTTCCATTTTCTCAAGAATTTCAACGTGACAAACAACCCAATGCCCAACCACAATATTTATATGGCTCCAAGGTAAGGACGCATTTTTTAGTAGAATGTTTGGGAATTCAGAAGTGAAACAGGTGAAATATATGGCTACTGCGGTCCTTTATCAAGTATTCCCCTCATTCCCCTCATTGCCAACCAATGTAAATACTAAGAATTTATGTTCATAGTTTACCATAGATGTTGGCTTAAAGCTGAATTCTGGAGAAAACAAAAATCCTCCTTCATTGAAACTGCCTGAGCATTGCAAACAGCACACACAGCCTCTTCTCCCCTATGCTGCAGTGGATGTATGCCTTCTGATGTCATTAAAATAGAATTCTAGGCTTGACCTAACTAGTCTTAAAAACAATATCTCCCTCTACCTGACATCAATTCTCACTAACCAAGTTAGAAACATCTGTATACTTACCCATTTTTTAGCCCGCTCTGTTCCGGTCACGTGATATCACCTGTGTTGGCCAGTGCTGGCTGCAGGGGAGAGGGGTGAGCCCTCAATGCCTGAAAATCACCCATAGGCTCCTATGGTTGTCGTTGCTCCCCTGCAGTGGGAAGCCAGATCATGTAAATTTACCAGAGCAGCCTAAAATTAGGTAAGTGTGAAGATCTTTCTCACACAGGTTAGGAGGGGTGGGAGGGAGTATTCTTAACACTAATTAGGCAAAGCCTTGAAGTCTGGACAAGAAGCAGCTGAGTGGCAATCCACAAGCTGAAGCGTAAGGGAGAAGAGCACCGGCTGTCAGTACAGTGTGGATCAGGTAAGGAAAACTGCTTTTTCAGATGCCCTAGACCAGCGATGGCGAACCTTGGCACCCCAGATGTTTTGGAACTATATTTCCCATGATGCGCATGCACTCTGCAGTGTATATGAGTATCATGGGAAATGTAATTCCAAAACATCTGGAGTGCCAAGGTTCACCATCACTGCCCTAGACATAGGAGTATTTTTACCTCTTGCAGTGCTAGGACATTCTCACTGTAAAGGAGAATTTTTTGTTTTGCCTGGGGATGGGCTTTAATCCCCCAGTCATTTTCCCATTTTCAGATAAACTATGGAGTTTAAAATGGAAGTTCAGTCAAATCTTAACTATACTACTTACACCTGCTCCCACCCCCATTCTAAAGCCTCGTGCACACGATCAGACTTTCGGCAGACAAAGTATCAGACTTTTGTCCGAAGGGCGTGTGCTGTGAACTTGGTTAGCACACAAATGGTACACAATTGTCGGTCAACAAACACGAACGCAGTGACGTACTACGTGGAATTTCAGCTCTTGAGTGCCACCCTTTGGGCACCTTTTGCCAATGTCGTGTTTGGTAAACATTGATTCCGAGCATGCATGTTTGCGCTTTTGGACTTTTGTGTGACGGACTTGTGTACACACAATACGAAAATCTGACAACAGACCATTGTCCGCCGAAAATTTACTAGCCTGGCATCCAACATTTGTTGGCGGAAAGTTGGACAATTGTCTGCTGATAACGGTCGGATTTTAGGCCAACAGTTTGTCATCACACAATTCCCTGCCGAAAATCCGATCGTGTGTACAAAGCTTAAGTCTATTTTAACTACCCTGTAAAGTTGCATATATTACCTATGCTTGAGGGCACTCTGGTCAGATCACATGATCAGCTCCTGGCACTGGCTTCAGTGTACAGGAGATGGCCTACAGCGGATGCTTCATGGGTAGCTTGTGGGAGATGTCACCGCCCAGGCTCTTTATCCATGGTCAGCAATCTCTCCTCCTCACTGAAGCTGGGGAGATCATGTGACTGGATCAGAGCGCCCTCAGCGTAGGTAAGTATAGACCTCTTTCCTTTACAGGGTAGTTAAAAAAGGCGTAAAATGGTAGTGACAGCAGGTTTGAGTATAGTTAGGATTTGACTGGACTTCTACTTTAAAATTTGTGTGCTTTGGAACTTTATAGTAATGCCATCCTGTTTTGAAGTACAACTGATATAAATGTGAGTAATATCTCTATATATATGATGTCGTCCTCTTTGTGTCATCTAAGTTTTTATTTTTGTAATTTGAATGTATATTTCTTGTACATTTTTGACCCACTTTATGTAAACTTGTAGAGAACTGATGGGGGGGCTGTTGTAAGGGCCAATCTTTAGGACGTTTACCTTAGTCGTATATCCTAAAAAACTAAAGTAGGAAAGTGTTTCATTTGAGTCCACTTTTTTGGATAAGGCCACCTTATCCACATTACCATTTGACCAGAAGATTTACTCCTCTTCATGACCAGGCCATTTTTTGCTATTCGGCACTGCGTTATTTTAACTGACAATTGCGTGGTTGTGTGATACTGTACCCATATAAAATTGATGTCCCTTTTTTTTCCCCACAAATGGAGCTTTCTGTTGGTGGTATTTGATCACCTCTGCGGGTTTTTATTTAAACAAAATAGGCTGACAACTTTTTTAAAGACCAAAACATATCCAATAAAAAAAAAAAACACAAAAAAAAATCAAAATTCTTCATCAGTTTAGTTATGTCAATATGTATTCTGCTACATATTTTTGGGGGGAAAATCCCAATAAGCATTGTGTGTGTGTATATGTGTGTATGTGTGTGTATATATATCTATCTCTATCATCCTCATCTCGTGAACTGCTTCCAGCTGGCCAGGCCGTGCGCCATATCGACATCACATTTCTCCCTGTGTTATAAGCTCATGGTCACTTCAGTGAACATAAGCTTATATCAGAACTGTTCAGAGGACTCTGTTGATCACAGCTATTCTCCCAAAAAGGTGGACCCCGCCACTAGTAAGCTGACGTGTGACCCTGCTTTCACCTAAAATAAACCCCTTCCCCACCTCACTAATCACTGTAGCACCTCTATCTATCTACACTAATGCCACACCCTCACACTAATCCTGCCCCCTTGATTTTGCCATCGTGGCTTCTCTCCTCTGCCCTCCCGGTGGCTTATATGCTGCAGGGGGTAACCACATAGCGGAAAAAAAAATGTGTAAACGTGTTTACCAGCCCCCTTTCTTTCCTAGGTGAAACAGAGTGCGTGATCGGTACCACTCGCGATTATGTTCATCTGCCATAGTGGCATAGTAAACAATTGTTTACTCTGCCCCAGTTTATGAATGAATGGGAGCCTCTATGTAGAGACTTCAATCCATTCATAAGTATTAAAGCTTAGCCTGCAGAGAAAGGGATTGTTTAGACCCCTAATGTCTGTCTTTTACAAACTCTGAAAGCTGTAAGTGAAAAATGAATACCTCCAGATTTTTAGAGCACTTTTTGGGTACGTTCGATCTTTATAATTTCTCAAAAAGGCGCAATTTAAAATTTAGAAATATTTGTTATTAACTCAACACGGGTTAAGCTTTAAGGAATTTTGTAGCAATAGCTGTGTTTTTTTCTGCTAATGGTTTGTGTATGTTTAGCTTAAATATTGTTTTGATAAGCATTCACCTGGGTCTTAATCTGTTTTATTCTACAGGTCATGTGCTTTCAGAAAATATATGGTTTGTGGGGGATC
The DNA here is from genome assembly GCF_037356315.1 of Lithobates pipiens. Lineage (NCBI taxonomy): Eukaryota > Metazoa > Chordata > Amphibia > Anura > Ranidae > Lithobates > Lithobates pipiens. The sequence goes on along the minus strand of NW_027507748.1, from coordinate 451,203,006 downwards.
TTTTACAAATTCTTAAAGCTTTAAGAGAAAAATGAAAACCTTCAGATTTTTAGAGATATTTCAATGTTTACACTTGGGTCTGTTCCTTTCACTATTTCGCAAAAAGGAGCAATTTAAAAGTTAAAAATAATTATTTATTGCCTCCACACGCCCCAGCTCTCCTGAAAATGCCTACTTTGCAGTATATATGAGCATCTGAACATAAAACATTTGTAGCTTGGGTGTAGTTCAGCTTCAACACTGGCTATAGGCACAAACGTGTGTCCTACAATAAAACAAATTTGTAGCCATAATTGTGATTTGAGATATATTTTATGTTAAGACCTAAATTCAAACATCTATATACCAACACATTTAGCCATGTTGAAATAGTTGTCATTAATCCTTCAGTTTGATGCTTGTTATAAAGGTACCATATCTTTCGAATAGTTTGCTAAATAGCATTGCTGTTTGTAGTGCTACCTGGTAGCTGATTATAATGCAAAATTCGGGGACTTTGAGAAATGATGTGTGCGTAAATGGACTGGACTGAGCCAGAGATAAACAAAATAAAATGCATTTTTACTTAATCTGATCTATTTATAAACCTTAAAAGGCAAGAAACTATGTGGGTTTGGGACTCATACCCTTGCACTCGGCCTCTCAGTAATCTATTTGGTGCAAGTTCACATGGAAGACCATGCGAAGGAAGATCTTTAAAGTCTTCATTGTGTGGCCGTACTGAACATGACCTTTTATTGGCTCTGAAAACATTAGCCAGCATAATGTTAAAGCTATAATGCTGTGTACAGTCAAATCTGATTCCGCCTCTTTATGCTTCTCAGTTCATGACCTCCTCCAATCTATAAATTTTTTATCATTTGCCTTTCTATTTTATTTTCCATTACAGTTTTTCCTTTGTTTAAAGCAGAGCTCCAGACAAACAACTAAATACATTGATAATATACTTATGAGGCAGCTGTTTTATCTGCCAAAGGATTTGTATTTCTAGCCATCCGATTCTGCGATTTACTGCTCTGGCACACAGCACAGCCCTGTTTGGCAGGGCAGAGGACCTGATTATTAAGCATTAAGTTAAGCTTACAGGTCTTGTCCGTCCATTCCCCAGATTTTAAATGGGAGTGGGAGCCCATAAATCAGCAACTCAGGAGCAAGCACACAGTAGGAAAATGGCTTTCTCTTTTCTTGGGGGGCACTGCTTGAAGGAGAGGAGCCAGAAGCAGTGGTGGGGGACCCAAAAAGAAGAGGATCAGAGTTGCTCTGTGCAAGGGAGTATAACATTTGTTGGTTTTTGTTTTATTGGCATTAAAGCAGAACTCCGGAATAGGCAGCAACAAGCACCCATTGGTACACTCCTCTACCCTAAACACTAAACGGTTAATACAATTTTTAAAATCCTTACCATTGAGGAGAAAAGTCTAATTGAATGTTCATGACCTTATCTCGAATTCAAAAGATAACAGCATCTGCTCTTCCAAGGAGAAGGTGTAACAGCCCTTTTTGTCACTTTTTTTGGTTCGGGGTTCCCCTTAATAATCATACCAAACCCAAAGGGCCTGGTAATGGACTGGGATACCATTTTCAGTGCGTTTTATCTAAATTCCTGACAATTCATTACAGCCGCGATCAGTTTTAAATTACTTTTTTCCTTTAGAAATATTATTTTGCCGTGTTACCGTTCTAAACACGGGAAAACTGCACCACTTTACAGGCATACTATAGACACCCCCCAGGCACGATATTCAAAGGAATATTTCATTTTTATTGTTTCACTTTAAGCATTATTAAAATCACTGCTCTCGAAAAACATCCATTTTTAAAACTTGTATTGATACATGTGCCCTGGGTCCCCAAACACTTTTTATGACAATAACTTGCATAATAAGCCTTTAAAATTAGCACTTTTGATTTTTTCATGTTCGTGTCCCATAGACTTTAACGGTGTTTGTTTGTTCGTCCGATCTTTTTTCCTGTTCGGATGTTTTGGTGCAAACTGAATCGGGGGTGTTCAGCTCATCCTTACTTGCTGGTGCATTTTTTAAAATGTTATTAAATATAGAAATGTGTACATATACGCCACTACAGCCTTTGTAAATTAGCTATATCAAAAAAGAAAAAAAGGGTGGGCGGGTTAAGGAGCGATAAGCGATCAGCCACACAAGACAGTAGGAAATTTGCATTGAGAGAATTGGCAGTAAAGCAGAGGTACTGTAGTAGAGCATACAGTGGGTATAGAAAAGAGTCACTCCCCTTGAAGACGCACAGTTTTTGTTTTATCCAGCTGTAATTCAGTTTTAGTCTCATCTGACCATAACACATTTTTCCATGTGGCAAAGCTCTGTTGCAAGATGCATTTTGGCAAAGCTCAGTTGGGACTGCATGTGGCCTTTCTTGAGGAGTTTTTTTTTTCTTGCAACCCTTCCATACAAGCCACATTTGTGTAAAAGTTGTGTTATTGTTGTCACACACACACAATGACCGCTCTGTCATAAATCCCTGCAACAGCTTCAGAGTTGTTGTAGGCCTCTTGGTAGCCTCTCTGACCAGTTTCCTCCTGGATCTTTCATCCAGGTTGGAGTGACATCCTGATCCAGGGAGGGTCTGTGTTGTACCAAATACCTTCCACTTCTTAACTACTTCCCATACGGCTAATGTACATATACGGCCGGGTGGGAGCTCTCTACTTCTGAGTGGACGTACCTGAACGTTCATCAGAATTGGGGGGATCACGCAGCGGCGCGTTCGTGTCACCCGGACACTGCTCATCTCGGATCGGCAGGAGGGCTTTGTGATTGGCCCTCCTGATCACATGATGGTCATGTTCAGTTACGGCTGTCATGTGATGTAAACAAAAAGCCGGTTGCTAGGCAATCGGCTCCTCCTCTCCTCACACGGAAGTCATCGCTGAGGAGAGGAGAGCAGATCGCTGCAGCCGGCTGGTGATCAGTGAGTATGAGCTGTTTTTTACAGCTTTTTACTCACTGATTACCAGTCTAGTGAAAACACATCACCACACAGTATATAAACACAATGTCCCCACATATGTCCCCAAAACACACATGTCCCCAATAATAAAAACACATGTCCCAGTGATTATCTGTACACATGTCCATGATCACCTGCACACAAACCAATTATTATACACATACATATACATGTAGCAGAATACATTTTGGCTTAAATTTATGACAAAATTCGATTTTATTGGATTTCTTTTAAAATAGAAGAAAATTTAGTTTTTTTTCCAAATTTTCGCTCTTTTTTTTTCGCTTATATCGCAAAAAATAAAAAACGGAGTAGTTAATAAATAACACCAAAATAAAGCTCTATTTGTGCAAACAAAATGATAACAATTAAATTTGGGTACAGCGTAGCATGACCGCGCAATTGTCATTGAAATTGCGACAACGCTGAAATCTGAAAATTGGACTGGGAAGGAAGGGGGCGAAAGTGCCCTGTATTGTAGTGGTTAATAAGACTTTGCTGCACTTCTAAGCATTAATAAAACCTTAGATTTTTTTTTATCCATCTCCTGACCTGTGCCTGTCCACAACTTTATCCCAGAGATATGACAGTGCCTTGCCAACCAGGATTGTTTGCTTAACCACTTCCCGACCAGCGCACGACGATGTACGTCGACAGAATGGCACGGGCAGGCATATTGGCGTACAGGTACGTCCAATATTTGATGCCGCCCTGCCATCGGGAGTGTGCCACCGGCGGCGCGCTCCCGCGCTGGTCGGTACCCCCGTGAGTCCGGTCGCGGGACCCGCGGACTCGATCGCCGCGGGCATCCCCGCGATCGTCTCACGGAGCGGCCGAATGGAGGAAATGCTGTGTAAACAACATTTTTCCATTCTGCCTAGCAACTAGTGACGCTGATCTCTGCTCCATGTGATTGGAGCAGAGATCAGTGTACACTAAATGAAAGCCCAACCCCCCCACAGTTAGTAACACACCCCTAGGAACACTTAACCCCTACACTGCCACCCACTGGTTAACCCTTTCACTGCCAGTGTCATTTACACAGGAATCACTGCATTTATATAGCAGTGATTACTGTATAAATGACAATGGTCCCAAAAATGTGTCAAAAATGTCCGATAGGTCCCCGACAATGTCGCAGTCACAATAAAAATCGCAGATCGCCGCCATTACTAGTAAAAAAAATAATAAAAAATTATTAATAAAAATGCTATAAAACTATCCCTATTTTGTAAACGCTATAACTTTTGCGCAAACCAATCAATAATCGCTTATTGCGATTTTTTTTTTACCAAAAATATGTAGAAGAATACGTATCGGCCTAAATTGAGGGAAAAAAATGTTTTTTTATATATTTTTGGGGGATATTTATTATAACAAAAAGTAAAAAATAATGCGTTTTTTTCAAAATTGTCGCTCTATTTTTGTTTATAGCGCAAAAAATAAAAACCGCAGGGGTGATCAAATACCACCAAAAGAAAGCTCTATTTGTGGAAAAAAAAGGACGTCAATTTTGTTTGGGAGCCACGTCGCACGACCGCGCAATTGTCAGTTAAAGCGACGCAGTGCCGAATCGCAAAAAGTGGTCTGGTCTTTGACCAGCAAATTGGTCCGGTCTGAAAGTGGTTAAGTTGCACTACCAGGGACTGAAATGCTCCAGGAAAGTCATTTTTAGGAGGGGTTGTTCCTTTTTTCAACTCAGTGATTCTGTTTTTTATTTTGATTATTTTTATTTTTTATTTTTTTGGACCTGGTGTTATGTCTTTCACTTGGATGTTATAAGTAAATACAGCTGGATAAAACAAAAACTGTGCCTGTCTTAATTTGAGACTGCAAAAAAGCAACAAAACATTGTTTATTTAAAATGGGGGCATGATTCTGTTCTATACCCACTCTATGTTGAGAAAATATGGCCATTTACCTTTACATAATTAAGAACGCTATAAAGATTAAAAGTTTATTTTTCATTTTCACACATTGATATCATAGTTTACATCAAGCTTATCTTTTTTACCTGTAAAATTTGTTGTAAAGATGATATATTCCCTAAGTTTTTAAATAAGTCCATGATAACATTCTATATAATAATTTCTGATGTGGCACATTTGTTTTAATGTTCACTTGTTATAAATTTCTCATGTTTCCTTTATCTGAAACCTATAATTCTCACAGTGATAAATATATCATGCTAAAAGAAACAACTCTTGCTGCCATTTTAGATGTTACCTGTGTATCAAATATCAGAGTTTCATCTGAAATCTAAAAGTTTTCCTGCCATCCATATCTTACATATAAATATATCTTTGTTTCAATTGTAATATAAGATGTTAAAAATTATTCCTGAGCATACTTGATGGTAAACGATTTGAAATGGAGAGTGTGCAGGTCATTTCATGTCGTTCAACCTTTTTTCCACAATGCCTCACATGTGGGCACTGTAAATATCTGTAACCTAAAGCTGGCCATACATGGAGCAAACTTCTTTCCTGCAACCATGGGATGCTGGAACGAAATTTGCTCGAATTCTCCCCCCCCCATCAACACAGGCAGTGTTGACAGGGGAATCCCTCCCGCCAAGCCATTGTATTCGCAGCCTTCCTGCTGGGAGAGGACAGTAAATATTGCTAGCAGCTATACCAGCTATTAGCAATAATCACATGTTAAATCTGGCAGGTTGGTTGAAAGCGTTAGGCTTAAGCCTGGTACACATGATGAGATTATCGGACAAATTATTTTTATAATTTTTTTTTGCATGCTAGTCTCCATATCAAAAATTAAGTAACTAAAGTTACGAAAATTCTCGTAAACGGAATAAAAATTCCGAAAAAATGCATTGTATTTGTATTGTATTTTTGGCCAAAAACTGTACTGATTAAACTAAATCTTATAATTTGGTATTGTACGAGAAAAATTTTCGAGTTTGTCCCTTAGGATAATTTCAGACAAGCTGTGTACAAACGATCAGACTATCGCAGGATCACTTTAAAAGCAGTGTTTGTTTTTTTTTTTTGTACGATTTTCTGATTGTGATTAGGCTAAAATCTGTCTGATCTTTTTTTTTTCTTTTTTTTTATCCGTTACTAATTTACTGCTGTTATGATTCTTTAAGCACTACTTGATTAGTGACCTATTGAAGACTGGCTGTTGTCAGGTAACGCATTGCGGCATGGCCATTGTCAGTTCACTGCATTTAGTTGTGCAGCTTTTTGTTCTTGATCAGTGCAGTTTAGACTATTAGTTTCATCTGCTGTTAAAGGATCGTTTTGAGTGTCTTCTGGTGTGGTGTCTGCGCAAACTTCCTCTCTCTTGTCGTCCTCGGTCACTGCTAACAGGCCAGGCTTCTCATACTCCTCTACTGGTTCTTCATTTTTTGTGCAGGCCTGTCTCTTGTTCCTATCGTTTCTTACGGCATTTTGGGCCATAGCCCGTTCTTGACGTTTTCGCCACCATATGTGTAAGCAGCCATAGATTAAAATGCAAGCTATAATAAGAAGTATAATGCTGCTTGTGAGCCAAATACCTAGTGCTAGATCTTTTTTCTTGCTGTTTACAGTTGCTGGATCTTGGCCTAAAGTGTGAAAGATTTTGCACTGGTCATTGGATGGACTGGCGGACTGACAAGTTACACACAGAATATATGTTGTGAGAGGGGTGAGGTTCTCCACAGTATAGAATGTCCGGCTTGTAGGAATCCGCTCCTCCTTAAATTTCTCTCTGGAATACCCAGACAACATTGTATTCCAGTTTGACTGATACATGACACTATAGAAGCTGTCAGCACAGCTTGCGATTGATGGCCAAATGACCACAGCCGTGTTGGCTGTAACATTCTGAACAGAGATGACCATGGTATCTTGAGAAATTTCTTCAGCTGAGGTGACCATGAAACTTCTGAAACACAAAAACAATATTCTTTTTAAAGTGTATCTAAACCCTGTGTATGCACAGGCACTTCCTTTCTAAGGCCTTGTTCACACAGGTAATAAAAGCAAGCAGTTCAGCCACAATTTTGTCACTTCCAAAGGAACAGGGTGGCCACTCAGGTGAGGTAACATTGCCGTGGCTGTGATGCTGTCCTGACCATAAAATAAGTGAAAAATTAACTACACACTCACTGAAACCTACTGTAATTTGATGTGTAAAAAAAATAAAAACTTGTTCTGTTCTACAATTGATCTGTCATGTTTTATTCCAAATAAAAAGGGAAAAAAAGCTTACCATGGTCCATCAGTATTTTATTTATATTGAGAATGTAATTCCCTGTTTCCCCGACACCTTTATTTGGTCCAAATGCCAAAAGTGTACAGTACATATTGGGTAACCCCAGTGACAGTGGTTTGTAGCATTACCTTGTTTGCTCTGTCTATTGGGAGAGAATATTAGAAAAAGGGCAATATTGTACAACATACACCTTTTTTAGGCCCCATTCACACTTGGTTGTAGCGCAAATGCACAGAAAAATGTTTTAAAATGCACAACGCACATGCAGGGCCATTCTCTCTTAATGGCATCATAAATACCGGTAGCAGTTGTGCGTTTTCTAGCATGTTTTACATGTGACAAACCTCATCCAAACGTACTTGTCTCATGTCTAAAATGTGCTACATGAGCTTCTTTGACACCTTTTTAGAGCAGAGGGAGGTCCGTTGAAATGAGTGGTACTGCTCCGAAAAAGCTAAAAAAATAAATAAATAAAAAAACACTATGCAATAACATCGCTTAAGGCCTTAGAAATCGTTAGTTATCTGCTATGGTTTTTTTCACTCTTGCTGACTAAACAAATTTGATATAAACTCTGGACAAAATTTATTTTGGAATTCTAATTTGCACAATACAGTCAGAATTTTACATGTATCCAGTAGAGCTGCACAATTCTCACAATTTTTTTGCTTAGAATTAAGATCACGAGTCTCTCACAATTCTCGTGGCCTAACTTCTTTTACATTATACAAAAAAATTGTACTAACTTTGCTGTTTAGTTTTTTTTTTTTATTCATTAAGGTGTGTTTTTTTTCCCGAAAAAATTGCATTTGAAAGACTGTTGCGCAAATACAGTGTGACATAAAATATTGCAGTAGCCTCCATTTTATTCTCTAGGGTCTCTACTAAAAAAAATTATAATGTTTGGGAGGTCCAGGTAATTTTATAGCAAAAAATACAGATTTTAACATGTAAACAACAAGTTTCAGAAAAGTGTCTGCCCCCCACAGGAAGAAAACAATTGCCCGGCAGGAGGGATTCCCCTGTCAACACTGTGTTGACGGGGAATCTTGCACATTCCTTTCCTTTTGCACCGTCTATGGGCTGCCTACAATGAAGCCACAAGTTGCAGGAAAGGATCCCTGCTGCTGAGCAATTGTATGCTCCTAGCAAAGCAGGCGGGTGGTGGAAGCCGTCCCCACTGGGAGAGGATCGTGATTATTCCTAGCGGCTATATCGGGAAATCTGGCAGGCTGGTTGTACCCAAGTTGATTGCTCAATCAACTAAGTACATTCAACCTGCCCACACACTGTTTGAATCTCGACTGGTTCCTGTAGAACCAGCTGAAATTCGGTGAAAAACAGTCTGAAGCCAGCCTTTCCAACATGATCTGGCTATCAATTGTATTCATATTCATAATCATTTCTATTTCTTTCCTCTGCAAATGCCAGTGGAAGTAGTTTATCTAGATTTTGCTATGGCATTTGATACTGTACCTAATGTTCAATCTAGAAATTAGTCTGTTGGAGGTGATGGAATTGCGTGTACATGGAGAGGAGGAAACTGTGTTACTTGAACTGGTCCAGAGAATAGTGATGACTCATTCTCTGAATGGTCTAAAGTGGTATGCCATAGGCTTCTGTCTAAGGGCCAATACTATTGAGTTAAGAGCCAGTCAGTGGTTGCTGATTAAGTCAAAGTATGCCAGAAAATAAATATATACATGGCATATGAGGTTCAATACTGAGAAATGTAAAGCTAAGCAGTTGGGTACCAAAAATTCACATGCTAAATACACTATAGGAGGGGCTACTCTGGCAGAATCAGTGATGGAAATGGATCTGAGGGAGCTTGTAAATCAGACTTTGCAATAGCATGCAATGCCAAGCCATAGCTAACAAAGTTAGCAGAATACTGCCATAGATTAAAGCGATTGTAAAGGTAAATTTTTATTTTTAAATCACAAACATATACCTCCACTGTGCAGCTCGTTTTGCGCAATGTGGTCCTGAACCTGCTCTTCTGGGATCCCTCAGCGGCTCCTCCCCACATCTGATAACCCCCTCTGAGAAGCGCTTACCTGAGGGGATTACCTTGCAGGCGTGGTCCCGAGTCCAGCATTCAGCATCCATAGAGGCCCGAATGTAGGACTCGCCCACGGCACTCTTGTCATTAGATTTGATTGAGAGCAGCAGGAGCCAATGGCTGCACTGCCATAAATCTATCCAATCAAGAGCCGAAAACCCCGGGCAGAGAGACAGCGCGTCCCCGCCGGGTCAAGTTCAATGTTTCAGGTAAGTAAAACGGGAGGGCTGGGGGTCTGGTCACTGACGGGTGTTTTTTCACCTTAATGCATAGGATGCATTAAGGTGAAAAAAACAAAGGTTTACAACCCCTTTTAAAAAGTGTACACATTCCAAAGGTAAATCAATAATTCTACCCCTTTACAAAACACCTGGTTCAGCCTTATCATAAATCTGCAGTTCAGTTTAGGTCACTAATCCTCAGGAAGGATGTTGAATTAGAAAGAGGACAATAAAATGAATAAAGGATGATGACGGGACTCTTGTTTAAGGATTGGTTATATAGTTTACAGCTTTTCACGCTGGAGAAGAGGAGCTTAAGAGGGGATTGGATTACAATAAACAAATCTATTAAAGGTAAGTCCAGTAACTGTAAAAACCGTTTACTATAAGGTCCCTGAGAAGGACATGTGACCACAAGTTGAGGTTAGAAGGAAGGTTTAACCTTAGATTGTGGAAAGTGTTCTTCAATTTTAGAGTATTTAAAAATGTGGAACTCCCTCTCCCCAGGAAGCGGTACTAGCTGTGAGTGTCGACAATTTAAAAAAAACCTTTAGATGCCTTCCTCAGGAAGCAGAATTTTACAGGGTTATGGGAATTGTTGTTGAATACAATTCAAATGCACATACAAACAGTGGTTGATTTATTAAAACTGGAGAGTGCAAAATCTGGTGCAGCTGTGCATGTTAGCCAATCCACTTCTAGCTTAAATTACGTTTTGACAAAAAAAAAAACTGTAAGCTGATTGGTTTCTTTGCAGAGCTGCACCAGATTTTGCACTTTCCAGCTTCAACAAATCAGCCCTATAGGTTGAACTGAATGGACCTGTGTCTTTTTCAACCCTGTAAACTTTGTAGTGACTATTTTAGAACTAATCTACGGATATTTCACTTGTGCGTGTATGGTTTGAAAATCCCCATCCTGTGTGGAATGGAAAATCATCTTCTGCAAGTGTAGGTAGCTGAGTAAGTGCTTCTCTTTACCAAAGATGATACAGTGGACATTTATTATTTTCATCTGTTGCTTTGTCTTCACAGGTTTTTGCATGGTGATTTTCTAAATGTTTTCTGCCGATTATTTATTTAAACAGACCTATTTCATGAAGTTCTAAAGAACTAAAATGTATTTTAATAAAACTAGTTGATGGTTTTGGATCCTCTGTAGGAGAAGTGCAGTGTAATCTTTCGTTTTAGCCACACTGTGCTAGAATTTAATCTCAAACCATCCTGTGTACAGAAGAAATCTGGGACCTTGTGAGAAAAATTGCTATTTGTGCCCACCTCTACTATATCAACCCTGCTGGCAATCTACAGTGTCACAGATGTCCATCCATTGTGTTCTGCATATGGCTAAGTGAAGGTTGTATGCCATTGATGTGCATCCGTTATGTAGCGTATACATATGGCTAAGTGAGGCTTGTGGGCTTGTATGTCACTGATATCTGTCCATTATGTACTGCATGTGGCTATGTGAAACTTGTATATCAGTTTGTGGTACAGTGTGAACCTTTTTATTTCTTTTGTTACATGGTGCAAAGAAAGCCCTGGCCATCAGAATTTCCTAGTGAAATAGATCACCCTCAAAGGGTTAAAAAGTCTGGGTTCTACTTTCAGCTTAACAGAAATAGCTACATTATAGTGTCTGAATTATTTGAAATATATACTTGAGTAGTCTCCCTTAGATCCAAATACTTGTGTTGTGACAGAGGTATGTATGAGACAGCTGCAGAGTTCATTTAACATGCTACAGCTTAGCAAATGGGCTTTATGAAGGATTGACTTAGGCATCCGTTCTTACAGCTGTGTGTGTATGTGGAATGTGAGTTGTATGTGTGTGTCTATTTATATTGTTTACTATTGTGCCTGTGATACCGATATGTACAGATCTTTACAAACGTCTTTTAATGTAGGTATATCAGATTATGTAGTTACAAAAGTCTAGCTCTCCTTTGGCAAGCCAACATATTTCATCTTTTAATAGTACCAGACAATTGAGAGCTGATTTCTAAATTGCCACTATGGGTTATTGCACTTAATTGATATTACATAAAAATCCCTGCGCATTTACAGATTATTATCTGATATTACTCTGATGGCTGCATTCTATTTCTGGAGTCATGTTTCCAAGAACAGCACTTCCAAAATGTTTTTCATTGTGTGTGTGTGTGTATGTGTGTAATATATATATATATATATTTTATGTGTGTAAATATATAATATATATTTATTATAAATAATTTTTATGCCAATTTTGTGACATGCCGTTGAAGTTCTAATGAGCCGTGCACTGTTCTCTATACAAGTGTGTCATCGGTTTACTGCTAATAAATTCCACTCCTTCTGTACACTTTCCTTCTCATTTGGAATAGTCAGTATGTTGTCATTATTAATCTAGTAAAATACATTTCAGCAAAGAACAAATATGAAAACACTATCCCTGAAAATCCTGTATTCTAGCCGTAAAGCAATATCCTACCTTGAGTGTGGAAATGATGTATGCTCTTGCTGTATGAAGATCTGTCTGATGCAGTATGCACCTGTGGCTTATCACTGCCTGCATTCCTCAGTTTGCCAGCTCCCCATGCCCATCACGTCTATTTCTGTTCTCCAGGGACACTGATAAAGTGACTCCTTTGTCTGTGCTGCTTGAATTCATGTGTGAATGCATATTCCCTTGTTCAGTTGCCTTGGTTTTTGAAAGACTTATATAGATGTTTTTTTTTTTTTTCTCCCTCCCCCCTCTGCAGCCTGATTTACTTTGCTGCCTTATGCTCTCTCCTTTAAGAACAACCCTACACTCTAGTATGGCCCTCCCCATTTTGAGGTCGTCATCAGACACTAAAAAGATTCAAAAAGGCTGCTATTTTTCCAAAGTGAAAGTTTTTTTTTTGTTTGGGTTTTTTTTTTTGCATCAGGTGACTGTTTAAAATGCTTCCTGGTGCCTTTTTTGCATGTGTGTGTATATGTATATATCGTCTTGCTGCAACAAAAGTGGCTTACATAGTAGCTTTAAATTATCCTGGGCAATGCCATGCGCACACACATTTTATGCTTTTGCATGTAGAATAAGATTTTAATTACTTTTTATTATGTATTTATCTTAAAGAAGGAATCCTGGCTAACTGAAATTTGGGGCCTATTTATATCGCTAAATTAATGAAAATACATAATTATAGTCTTAAATACTATGTGGCACTGCCTACTCTCTTCACTTAATCGTGGTAGCTGAGAAAGACAGGTGAAATGAGAATTTATTTTCTTAAAGCATATCTTTTATTCCAAAGATGGCTCTTAAAGAGGAAGTAAACCCTGATGAGTTTACTTCGTCTTTCATTCCCTGCAAAGGTAAAGCATAATGGACTACTATGCATCGCATAGTAGTCCATTATGTGTCACTTACCTGACACAGGAGCAAACGATGTCACCGCTGTCCCCTGTAGTCTGGCGCATCCATCTTCTCGGTGGATCTCGCTGCTCCGCCGCTGTCATTTGTCACTCCCGCGCATGGGAGCCGCCACGCGCGGCATATCGCCGTTGACGGTGCCGTGCTCAGTGCGCTTGCGCGCCGCTGTCTACGGCGCATGCTCCGTAGACAGCGGTACCTGTCTTTCGGCAAATATCTCGGTAACACGGTTTAGGAGATATTTCTTGGACCTACATGACCTACAGGTAAGCCTTAATCTAGGCTTACCTGTAGGTCAAAGTGTGTTGTAAGGGTTTACAACCACTTTAAAATGGTATGCATCAATTAGATTCTTCTGCCCACTCTGCATGCCATTTATCAATTGACATTAAATTAGCTCATTGACAAAAGGAGCAGGACAGTTCTGTATGTGTAGATGTCACTTTGATTCTTGTTAGATCCTGGTCTGCTGTCCATGGCCTGGATGTCAGATCTCCGCTCACATGATCAGTGAGAGTTCTCTTTTGTGTATATAAAAAATAATCAAAAATTAAATGTGTCATCTGTGACAGCATTGTTGGTAAATTGAATGGACACCACGAAAAAGTCAAGCTCCCATTTTACTTGGCAACCTTTTGGACCCTGTCTAGCCCTTTATCAAGGGGAAACTGGTAACTTGTTCCTAGCTTGATAATTGGTTACATACGGTCTAAAATGTGAAATAGGAGCTTTTCTACTGCCATGCTTTTGCACCTTTTTAATGTGGACAAAGCCCCGTGTGCAGATGTACTAAAAATGTTTTCAAGTTTGAGGTTCCCTCGAGCTGCAGGAAGTCGGCGTTTCAGGCATTTGTCTCTGGGCGCATGGTGCCCTAAACATTCGAAGTACACTGTGCACGGTCTGCTTCTCATAGTTTATCAGGCTGCAAGAAGCAAGGCTGGGTGGTTTAGGTGTGGGAGGAAGGCACAGGTAAACACCGGAATCTCATGCATCATTTTTATGATTTGGACTTAGAGCTTACTGCATGGAATTTTATTTTTATAATATTTATTTTATACATTTTTAAGTTAAACAATATACATAAAGGAAATTTGACGTAAAGGAATGGACATTCTATATAATAAACACATCATTAAAAATGTCCTCCCCGTCTCTGTTTTAACTTACCCTATTGAAATCTGACAGTGGGGTAATTTCTTATCATTTATTAGACTTTAAAGTTATTCCAAGTTTAAAAAAATTTCACGATCAAAAAATTACTCTCATTGTATCCACAAAACTTAGGTTCCCCCCGCTAGCCTAAATAGGGTATTGCTAACCCATTGTATATCAATAATTATCCATATTCCTAGTAATGTAATGATCAAATTTTAACGCATGGTATTTTGGCGATATTTACTAACACAATTTTTCATTACGCAGTAGATATGCGCATAATCATGGTTTGTTTTTTGTGAATTTCCTTCTTTTTTTTTTTTTTTTTTTTTTTTTTTGCCACATGCAATATTTTAAGTAAATGATTTACGTGACCGTGTTATCCCATGCGATAAATGGTCGTGAATTGACCCCAAAGTTTCCCTTCTAATTCAAATAACTATTCCTCCCTCTTGCAGAGCTACAGTGCCTTGAAAAATTATTTATACCCCTTGAACTCTTGCACATTTTGTCATGTTAAATCCAAAAACATAAATGTATTTTATTGGGATTTTATATAATAGACCAATACAAAGTAGAATCTGCATCAATCCTCCATATTACTAGCAGCTCTCACTCCACAAATTGCTTCTTCGAGGTGCCCAGACATTATACAAGCACCGCAGGCTTATATTATGAGCAAATCTACCCCCTCTACACCAGCAGATCGTCTTAAAGAATTTGCCTGCATGGAGAGACGGCTGATCACGTGGTAAAGAGTCTCCGTCGGAGACTCTTTACCGAGATCGTAGTTGCAGGGTGTCAGACTGACACCCCGCAACAACGATCGATGCGATGCGCGACCCCGGGGGCGCGCAGCGGCTCATAATCCTGATCACGTCATATGACGTCCGGTCAGGATTATGAAACCACTTTGCCACCGTCATTTTGTTATAGGGCGGGCAGCAAGTGGTTAAAAAAAGGAAGGTTTGGGACTTTAGATGAGGTGCATGGATAATGCACCTCCATCCCTGTTATGCCTAAATAAGAAAGGGGTTGAGACTTTAAATGAGGCATATGTGTAAGGCTAAAAGAATAGTCTATATTAGAGAAATAAACACATTTATTGTACCATGGATGGCAAAAGCATCATAAGAAAGGTACATACATATTATTTCAATACTCGTATAGACATGCTGCAAACCATGTAACACATGACAAGATAAATGACATAGCACATATAGGTGTAGTAAAGTAGCAACTGACCAAGTTGGCATGATGTAGATCCTTGAATATAATAAAAATAGAAGGACTTGTAAAGCAATCAATATGAATAGAATGCATCAAATCTAGGCCCAACGCGTTTCGTTGGGTATTACCAACGCATCAGGGCAAATGCAATAGTACTCAGAAAAAAGAACATAGACCAAGCATCTATATTCCATATAAAGGATGGAAAAAAAATATACTGGATAAAGGGACAACCTTATAATCCCTAAAGTACTCACATGTGCAGTGTACACAAGGCTGGAGGGCCATGGACGTAGGAAATGTCTGCCAAGGGAGCTGAGGTGACGGGAGCTGCCAGGGGCATAAGTAGAGTACCAAAGAAACGATCTCAAAATAGCAGTGAATGTGGGCTCCACAACTGTGAATATAAGTAAAAATTGTATGACATCAGTATTTGATAAACATAATTGGTGAATTGGAATCCCTTTAGCCTTACACACATGCCTCATTTAAAGTCCCAATCCCTTTCTTATTTTCACATATTTATTTGCAAAAAAATGTTGATGGTCATTTATAATTTTCCTTCCACTTCACAATTATGTGCCACTTTGTGTTGATCTATCTCCTAAAATCCCAATAAAATGCATTTACATTTTATGGTTTGTAACTTGTGGAAAATTTCAAGGGGCACTGTAGGGGACTCTTTGAAAGATAGCAGTATCTGATACTCAGACTTACCCAAACATGTTAAAGTATAAATCCATTTCACAAGCTAGTGTGCTTTATTATGTATCCATTTTATTCTGAAGTATAACGTGTCATATGTTGTATCATTGATCTTACTGGAAGTAGAGTTCATTGGAGGCAAGATGGCCAAGCTTCCACTCCTGCGTTGGTGTCTTCTGTTAAAAAGAAGTAGGTCAGCTTCATTTGACATGATAGTTTTTCAATTAAACACAATCACAGAATAGTATGCCAAAGCTCTTATAGAACAGGGTCATGCTTAATCTGCTCAGCATCTGGTGTAGTAAGAGTTTGTTAGAAATTAAAGAAAACAAGGCAAACTGCTCACCCGGGTTGCTTGGTAAAAGTAGTTTATGTAAGACTACAACTCTGGGTCAGTAGAATGAACAATATTAAGGGCATGCATGCAGTATTGTACATCAAGACTGTAAGAAAATCCTGCTGTAACACTGTGTGGGTTCCATCTACTATGGGACAAATGATTCTTCACTTATCTTCCTGATGCAAAGTTCACTATAGTAACACAGAAGTATAAGAGCACAATCTTGCCATAAAATATTACAGCAGCAGAGAGCTTCGGTTTGTACTGTTTTGCATGTAAAATGGGTGTTGTGCATTTTTGTGAGACGGTTTATGGGGTCCCTTTTCAACAGGCTGTGTTTTTAAAAGATTAGGAACTGAATGTGGAATGCCAGCCAAACATTTTTTGTTTGCTTTGTTAGTAGGAGCTAGAAAATGTTAGAATTTTTTCTCTGTATGTATCAACGTCCGGATGGATCTTCTTTTGTTTCCTCTCCTTTTCCCTGGTTGAGTCACCAGAAACAGAAGTAGGGGTACATTTTCTATAGTGGGAATGTGCATAAAACCACTTTAAAGAAGTATTTAACCCAAAAGCAAACGTTTATCATGTTGCAGCTAATCAAATTTTTTTTTTTTTTGCCCCCCTTTTTTTTTTTTTTTTTTTTTTTTTTTTTTTGTTTTTACTTGGTGATCTGGATAGTCTTTTATTTTAATCCCTAACTTGCTGTGCTGAAAAGTAAGCCATAAGAAACAGAAATTTATTATGTAATCAACACTTAATTATTGTGTCTCTACAGAATCTTAACCAGGCATATAGCAGCATTTTCACTACCTACAGAAACTTTGTTGGTCCTCCTCATTTTAAAGCGATATGCCGCCTCCTAGGATATCAAGGCATTGCAGTAGTGATGGAGGAGTTGCTAAAAGTTGTAAAAAGCCTGGTGAGTATATCAACTGACCTCTGTAAAGCCTTTAATGCTGTCTGTGACCCTGTTGGGGAGATTTCTCCTCATTTACTGTCTAAATGATAGTCAGCAGAACAGAAAAATAAGGGAACTGCCATTGCAACAGGTGGTAAGAGTAAATATATTTATTAATGCTACAGTCAATATAGATAGTCCAACATAATTGCTTTAAAATGATACATGGCAAAACAACAACAAAACAAAAGGTCTTACTGTGTTAAAAAAAAAAAAAAAAAAATGTATATAGTGCATGGGATTTAAAATATTCTATCGCCCCAAGTTATAACTTAGTGTTTCAGAGGTTTGCTGCCTGCTGCTTTAGCAAAAGGTAAGGTGATGGTGTGGTGACAGCTGTTGGGTATAGGATTTGCTGTCAATCACCACTGATTTATTTATTATTTATTTGCAATGCTAGCCTTAAACTGCATGTTCCTAAGTGGGTTACCACGTGTGATTTCCACTTAAATTTTTAGGCTCTACTGGTAATCTAAACCCTTTTATCCCAGACATCCAAAAATCGTTATAATGATATCTGTTAAATGATATGAACTCCCAATGGGAAACATTGTATAGTTCTTTTCCAGTTTTGGAGCTTAGAAAATAAAATATCCAGGAGACTCTATAACCAGTTATAGAACAACCACTTGACACATTATCCCAAATAAAAATTAGACATGCTGAAATATAACAAAGAAGGGAATTAAAAGATTTTTGACTTGACTTGGGCAAAAAATATTTATAGATGCTACATTTTGAAAGCACTTTAAAATACTGGTTTGCTATATAGAAGTGTTTCTTTCAAAATGTTATAGAACGGTGTTTTACTGACTTGTTTAATTTTGGTGCCATTGCTTGCAGTTACAAGGTACAATTCTGCAGTATGTGAACACCTTGATGGAAGTGATGCCGAAAATCTGCAGGTTGCCCAGACATGAGTATGGATCCCCAGGTGTGTTCTGCTGTACTTTCCTTCCAAAAAAGCCTTGTTAGGGAGTAAACATTCTGTTGCCACTTAGAGCTCTGTTAACATTGATATATTAATGCTAAGCTTTGTGTAGTGTTATAATGAATGTGTTAATGCTGTGGGTACTTCCGGTCAGTTGACTTCTATTACTATTACCATTCTAGTATCTGACAGTGAATAGGTGGTTACTGGCACCATGAGTGTCATTGTTTAAATGAATTCATTATACTGTATCTTTCTAAAGCTGGGTACACACAAGCCAAAAACGGTTGGTTTGTCAGTTACCAGCCAACATTCGGCCCATGTATACAGCTCCTTATGCGACAGAAGCCGGTCTCGCAACCGACTTCTGTTAAATGAGCATGCTGGAAAACCAGCATCCAATCCGTGTTCGTAGTCAATGGCTGCAAGCACTGATCACTGTGTTCTGGCGGGAACACAATAGCTCAGTTGGGAGCCCGCTGAGTTGAATGAAAAAAAAACTCCCATGTGTGCCCATAATATATCATGCAAGTTCAATGACTACCCCTATGTGCAGACACTAGTTTGATAGTTTACACCTTTCTTCCTGATGACATAATTCGAGTCCTCCCCAGAATATCCTTCCGGGTAGGAAGAAGACTGAATGGTTTCCAGCAAACTGTGGGCCAGATGCTTGCAGCTTCTGTCTTTGCTTGAACGTTTGCTCATATGTTTTTAAGACTGAGCTTTGGCTCCTTTGGCCTTGTCTGTATTTTTTAACAGAATGTGTGGTTCAGCTTGCTGATCTGAGGCCAGGTGCTCGTCTGTTCTTACAAGTCATCATGCAATCGAAGAAGATACCGTTTCTCACTAGTGCATTCAGGGTTCTGTAGAGTGGCTTTATGGATAGTCAGGTGTTCAGGGAGTGAATCTGAGACCACACCTGAGCAGGGAAGGTTGTGCCCGCATGTGTCCATCCAGGCCTTAACTCCGAGTAAAGCTGCACAATTCTGGTCAAAATCAGAATCTTTTTTTTTTTTTTTTTTTTTTTTTTTAGAATAAAGATTGTGATTCTTGCGCTGTAACATCTTTCACATTATACAAAAAAATTGGGCTAGCTTTACTGTTTCGTTTTTTATTAATTCAATAAAGTGTAATTTTTTTTCCCCCAAAAAAGCGCTTAAAAGACCGCTGCGCAAATACAGTGTGACATAAAATATTGTAACGACCACCATTTTATTCTCTAGGGTCTCTACTTAAAAAATATATAATGTTTGGGGGTTCTAAGTACATTTCTAGCTAAAAAATACTGCTTTTAACTTGTAAGCCACAAGTGTCAAAAAAAAAGTCGGTCTTTAAGTGGTTAAACTGACCTCATTTACAGACCGAAGTTCATCCCTTTGATCTAAAAGGACTAAGGCCCCCTTCACACATGCTGTCTGCTTTTCATCCATCCATTGACTGATTAAAAACAGACATCAATGCATTCCAATAGAACGGATGAAAGCCCTATTTTTCATCTGTCAAAAAACAGATTGGACAAAATACAGATGTAAACTGACAAATTGTCAATTTTCATCCGTTTTTGCATTGGTTGTTAGGGGCAACTAGTCACTGTGGAGGGGGGGGGGGGGAATTGTGGCAGAGAAAGACAGGAGAGCAGTATATACAGTGAGGGGGCAGTCTGCACAGACAGGCTCCCTCACTTGTTGGTGCTGACTGTCACTGTCAGCTTTTAAATGTAATTGCCGTCTTTTTTTTTTTTTTTTTGCCTTAGGTTTTGGCGCTGTCATGGGGGGGGGGGGGCAGTGTGTGCAAGGAGAGGAGAAGAGATGTACATATAGTGAGGGGGCAGTCTGTATAGACAGGCTCCCTCACTTGCTGACGCTGACTGTCATTGTCAGCTTTTAAATGTAATTGTCGGCATTTTAGTGCAGAGCCAGAGCTGTCAGAAAAAATGAAACATTCCTCAGCGCAGAGAGAAGAGATGCAATGTATCTCTTGGTTCTTTAGATCACAGAAATTAACTTCAGTCTGTAAATGAGGGAAGTTTAACCACTTAAAGACTAAACCTTTTTCCTGGCACTTGTTGCTTACAAGTTAAAATCTGTATTTTTTGCTAGGAAATTACTTAGAACCCCCAAACGTTTTATTTTATTTTTTTAATCAGAGACCCTAGAGAATAAAATGGTGGTTGTTGCAATATTTTATATCATATACGGTATTTGCGCATATACTTCCATGAATTATACAAACAGTAAAGTTAGCCCAGTTTTTTGTATAATGTGAAAGATGATGATCGTGCATCTCTAAAACCAAAAATTTGACTCAGGTGGTTAAGTGGATGTAAAGAACTGATGTAAAAACTGATGAAAAGCTGGCATGTATGAAAGGCGCCTTAGTGTCATAGTTAGAGGTCGACTGATATGGATTTTTCTCTGGCCGAGGTTTTGAAATTGCAGCGACCGGTATGATGCCAATTTTTTTTTTTTTTTGGACCAATTTTTATTTATATATTTTTTCTCCATCTCATAAAATCTAACAGTAAAGTAATAAGATGTTATATGGAAAATTTCTTAAACATTCATTAGCTACTTAAGGATCGCCTCCTGCACATATGCGTCGGCAGAATGGCATGGCTGGGCACAATCACGCACCTGTACATTGCTCCATGACCATGGCGCGGGACCAGCGGACCCGATCGCCGCTGGTGTCCCGCGATCGGGTCACAGAGCTGAAGAACGAGGAGAGGTCTGTGTAAACAAACCTCTCCCCGTGCTTCCTACTGTGGCTGTCACAGATCGTCTGTTCCCTGTTATAGGGAAAGACTATCAGTGATGTCGCATGCCAGGCCACGCCCCCCTACAATAAAAAAACACATAACGTCATACATAACCCCTACACTGCCCCCTAGTGGTTAACTCCTTCACTGCCAGTGAAATTTACACAGGAATCAGTGCATTTAAATAGCACTGATTGCTGTATAAATGACAATGGTGCCAAAAATGTGTCAAGAATGTCCGTGTCTGCCCTAATGTCGTAGTCGCAATAAAAATCGCTGATCGCCGCCATTACTAGTAAAAAAAAAATATTAATAAAAATGCCATAAAACTATCCCCTATTTTGTAAACGCTATAACTTTTGCGCAAACCAATCAATAATCGCTAATTGCGATTTTTTTTTTTGGATTTTTTTTTATTTTTATTTTTTTACCAAAAATATGTAGAAGAATACGTATCAGCCTAAACTGAGGGAAAAAATTTTTTTATATATATTTTTTGGGGATATTTATTATAGCAAAAAGTAAAAAATATAGCATTTTTTTTTTCAAAATTGTCGCTCTATTTTTGTTTAAAGCGCAAAAAATAAAAACCACAGAGGTGATCAAATACCACCAAAAGAAAGCTCTATTTGTGGGGAAAAAGACGCCAATTTTGTTTGGGAGCCACGGCACGCGACCACGCAATTGTCAGTTAAAGCGACGCAGTGCCGAATCGCAAAAAGGGGCTTGGTCCTTTGGCTGCAAATTGGTCCGGGGGTTAAGTGGTTAAACACAACAAGCCTCCAAACGGTGCACTTATATGTATAATTTAGAGTAAAAAAAAATTAAAAATCAATGCTTCTTAAATAATAATAAATACACAAAAACAGGTAATCAAAACTTTGACGGAAAAAATGGTCTAACTTTACTGTTTTTTGTTTTTTTTTATTCATTAAAAGTGTATTTCTTCCAAATATACAAGTGATTTTCTAGCAGAAAATACTGGATTTGTAAGCAACATATGTCAGAAAAGATTGTCTTTAAATGATTAACCACTTCCATACCGGGCTATTCTGGCACTCCTCTCCCCCAAACATTATATATGTTTTTTGGGGGTTTTTTTTTTAGCAGACACCCTAGGCAATAAAATGGCAGTCATTGCAACTTTTTATGTCCCACGGTATTTGTGGAACAATTTTCCAAACGCGTTTTTTTGTAAGAAAAGGTTTAATGAATTAAAAAAAATAACTAGTTAGCCCAATTTGTTTGTATAATGTGAAGGATGAAGTTACACCGAGTAAATAGATACCCAACATGTCACATTTTAAAATTGCGCACACTCATGGAATGGCTCCAAACTTCGCTACTTAAACTTCTATGGAGATTTTTAAAACTTTTTACAGGTTACCAGTTTAGAGTTATAGAGGGAGTCTAGTGCTAGAATTATTGCGCTCGCTTTTTTTTAATCCCTTTTATTCCTATTACAAGGAATGTAAACATCCCTTTGTAATAGGAATGGTGGGTGGCAGGTTCTCTCTCTTTATGGAGAGATGCGGGGTCAATAAGACCCCCATATCTCTACTCCAGGCTGGAAAGCATGAGATCAAAAATAAATTCATGATCCCATGCTTTCTGGCCGCAACGAGCCTGGGCCTCCGACTGTCATAGAGATGACGGGTGACCATGTGGTCACTGGAAATCTCTATGGTCGTCATCTAGCGGCGGACGTTTTTTTTCTCCAGGTCCCCGCAGGCATGGGAGAGCCCGGAGATGTCCCCTTCCATCGCCTAAAAGAACGATCTAGCGGCTGAACTGCCAATATGATCACTCTTATAGTGCACAGAATCGCTGGCCAAAAAAGAGGATATCTGATGCCTGTAGCTGCAGGCATCATTCAGATATTCCCACTGAAAGTCAAGGATGTCATATGATGGCCTTGGGCTGGAAGTGGTTAAACTAAAATCTTCTATACACTGGAGTTTATTCCTTTGATAAGTAGAAACATTGGGGTTGATTTACTAAAGGCAAATCCACTCCGCACTACAAGTGCACTTGAAAGTGCAGTCGCTGTAGATCTAAAGGGATGATCTGAAATGAGGGCTCTGCTGATTTTATGATCTAATCATGTGCAAGTCGCTCTGATGGGGAGACTTCAGATGCCTTGCATTGACTTCTATTACAGAAGTCATTTGCAAGTCGCGCTGAGTCGCCCCTGTGTGAAATGGCTAGTGCATAAATGAATCGGCCTAATTTTGCAGCACAATCAGCCTATGCCGATGAATTAAAAAATGCCAAATATATAGGTTGACCTCTAGTTACAATGTTTCTCTTTACCTCCGTCTACTGCAATGTTTTTTGTTTTTTTCTTTTCTTTTTGACAGCCCTCAGCAGTGAGGAGAGAACTCTGTGCTGAATCGGGAAAATGTTCTGTTAAGATAGCGAGGGGGTATAATCTCATTTTAGATTCTTTAACGATTAATCGTGCTTTTTAATAGTGTTTTTAGAATTGCTTGTGCATCTGCACCTTCCTGCTGAGTTAACTGCCTACCTATCTGCAATAATGCACTGCATCTGAAAATAGTATTTTGTTAACCTTTATGTCAGTGGTTTTAATGCAGCTCTGAAAGCGAAATAATACCAATGACTATATGTACAAGAGCTTGTAGGTGGAAGAGCCTTCACCTTAATCTGACTGAAAATAGAATCTCGAGGATTGGTTAATAGCTCAGAATAGGATTCAAGGCTTTTCTGTTTGTGGTGTCTTTTTTTTCTTCTCGTCATTATGTGATTGCATAACTGTTCAGGCATAGTGGTCTGTGAAGTTATTGGTCTTAAAGGATCTGCTACACACAACCATTGTAAACTAATGTGTGAATAGAAAAGCACACAACTGCGACACAAATTGTGTCACTTCTTTATGGTTCCTTTGATACAAAATTGTAAGTTACTATACATATTAATAAGGAGAAGGCCCTTTTACTGGAATAGCTGACACTGATTATGAGAGCTTCACGTGACATTGCAGAAATTTCCAAGTATGTATTACAGATTTTTTTTTTTCTTTTTTAATGCCTTTTTTTAAATATATATAAAATTGGGTTAAATAACATGCAAATGAGAGTTCCAGCTGCATACATTTTAGATGTTAGGCTTACAGCATGTCCAATTGTATACCACCAAAGCATAAGCAGCTTGGTAACTTCAGAAAACATTGAATAAGAGAGTAGAAGTCCTAATTTAAGGCAAACCGAGTAAAAGAACAAACATGGATGAGCGGTGCATGAAACAAATCCATGAATTGAAGAGGACACCTAAACATAGTTGATTCCCTAGGGCCAGGAGGGGCTGTACCCATACCCCATTTGCAAAAGCATAGATGACCAATAATGTTGCCAGACACACTGGATTCTCCAGACAGGGTAGAATATATCTGGTAACCTCATCAAATAGGGTGCTGTATCACAAGCTTACTCTACTCTAGTATCCACAGTTCAAAATCCTGCCCTACTTAAATGTAGAATGCACTGGTCCACAGAAGTGGGAGGCATAGACGAGGACCAGTGGGACATGGCCCTGGAATCAATTCCGGTGCTGTCAGTCTCGGCATCTCATAAACTCTCACAATTGTTTATAGGTCATAGACGAAAGTATACTCTGGACCGCCGCACTCTTCAGAAAAACCACCTTTCTTTATTAATCGCATCAAAACACAGCAGACAAAAAAAAGCTGACGTTTTGCACTAGCAGTAGTGCTTAATCACATATGATTAAACACTACTGCTAGTGCAAAATGTCAGCTTTTTATGTCTGCTGTGTTTGCTGGGTTTTGATGTGATTTTTTTAATAAAGAAAGGTGTTTTTTCTGAAGAGTGTGGCAGTCCAGAGTCTACTTTCATCTGTTGCTATTGGCAATTGCCAGCACATGCGGCCTCCGGGCTGAGAGAACAGTTCACTATCTGCATGTGCGCTCCTGGAGCGGTGAGACTTTTTTTTTTTTTTTTTTTTTTTTCTCTGCTCTGCAATCTAATTGTTTATAGGTCATATCATAGGTCATATTGTACACTTACACAGCTATATGAATTGGGCAGAAGAGACCCCCCCCCATGCCCTAAATGTACCATCCACAAGGGAGACTTCACACACATGATATGGTGCTGCTCGAAGCTTACTAGATATTGGACAGAGGTCACAGAGACTGTATCCGCTGTAGCACAAACACCCATACCATGTATGCCACTGGTGTGCCTCCTGGGATCAGTTGATGCTGAAATGTATCCAAAAGGCATCTACTGTATATAATGGTAACCAGACTATTATATCTGGCCAGGAAACTCATAGCACGCTACTGGCTGGCGACTAATGTGCCTACAAAGGCTCAGTGGATAGCATATGTCAATTCCCTCCTCCTTAGGGAACATTTAGCATACCGACACCGAAATGCGCCCAAAAAATTTGACCTTGTATGGCAGAACTGGTTGGACAGCCCCAACCTTGCTCCCCTTCAGCTAATAATGGATAGACTGCTATGGTTATAGACCCTAATACTGTTGATAGGATTTCCTCCTGAGCTTGAGGCCTCTCCTACAATGCATACGCTGTGCAGATGGTAACTCATGTGGTAAAAAGGCCTGGAGGAGGGAGCCCATTTATATTTTATTTTACTTTATTTTATCTTATTTTTCTATTGTTTTGGGTTTTTCGTTTTGTTCTAATTTCTACTAAAAACAAGTTTATATGTGCCTGATACTATGTAACTGCATCATATGTACATACATGTTGAATCTGTGTACAATTTAGCTGTGGAGATATGTTTACCCTTTTATTGTAACTCAGTTACCCATTATTCTTGTCAATAAAAAAAAGTTTTGATTAAAAAAAAAAAAAAAAAAAACTAGGGTGCTGTACAGGGCTAGGGCATTAATACCCTTCCTGCATGGAAGCACAAGCAATCAGCAGCTCCTTGCTAAAGAACGGCACAGACACAGTTCCCGTGCTAGTCCAACTACTATTCTGCACAACCTCTGGACAGCAATGGCACATCTACAGTGCATATCCGGTTGAAGAGTTTAACCTCCACAATGTTTTGTGCAGCAATACCCCATGGAGGAGGAATTCTTTAAGAAATGTTGGTTTCTGTGGCTCTTGACTGGCCATTTTCTACTTGAATAAGACTCTGATGTTCTGGTAGATGAGGTCCAGGTCTATAAAGATTCTACAGGTAAGAGGTTAGAAGCCCTTTTTAAAGCATCCTCTCTGGTAGGAACAACCCTGCAGTGGGATTTTGCCTAGCCCTCAAAGTTTGTTCAAAGGGTATGCTTCATTCCACAGAATCTGGACCAGAGGCTCCTGCCATCTGGCAGTTCCTGGAGGATTTTTGGAAGCCTAGAGTTTCTTGGTGAATGCCTTGGAAGATTCCATAGGGTTGCTTTTCCATTTAGTCACCATGTCTGTCCATGGGAGATGGATCCTAGGGCTCAAATGCTGGTTGGTTGACTTTTTCTGCAAGAAGCGAACTGAGAGGCTGCCCTTTGAGAACGAGTGCTTGTTTGGACAGTCTTTGAATGCCTTTATCCAGAAGGTAACGGGACAAAAGCACGCTCTTACACCTAAAGAAGAAAGCATAGTTGACAGGTCAGCTGGTGCCAACTTCATAAACCAGGAAGAATTATTTTCATAAGCAGTAAGCCTCTGGCTCTAAGCAGAAGCCTGTGTTACAGTTTAGTAAGAAGACGTTGCCCCCAAATCCCCTGGAACTGTCAAGCAGTGCCTCCCCACTTGCACAGAGTCGGGACATTATTTGCATCCTTTGCAGCCACCTGGACTCAGATAACTGATGTCTAAAGGGTGTCTAGAGCTTGCAAGCTGAAGTTTTGCTTCTTTTCTCCCTCCACGCATTATGCACTTAAAGGTATTTTTAGAGCCACAAAGACTGTCTCAGTTGTTCCTCACACCTTTGAAAGGGGAGAGGTCTCATGGCTTCTATTCCAACCTGTTCCCAAGCTAAACAGAGATGTTCAGCCTATTCTGAACCTCAAAGGCCTCAAGTTCCTGAAGGTACAAAAATTCAGGATGGAGTTACCCGGCTGGTGACTGCTTTACTCCATCAAGAGGTCTTTCTGGATTCTGTGAATAGAAAGGATTCCTATTTTCACATCCTGTTTTTTTCCAGGCTCAACAGTTTCTGCAATTCGCAGTAGAGGATCGCCACTACCAGTTTGTGGCATTGCTGTCTGGCCTGCACAGCTCCTAGAATGTTTATCAAGGTGTTTGATCCAGATCTAGGGTTTTTCAGTACCCTGAGTGTCACCATTGTGTAAGGTGCCTGGATGACCTGCTTCTCACGTAGTTAGAAGAGTGAATACTAAAAGTACTGTGCATGTGCTTTTATCACCACTGGACAAGTTTACTGACATCAACACTCTGACAGCTTGCTTGGTAGCAGACGGATAGCTCTCCATCCCTCCAATCTTATAGCAATATCTGCCAGTCTATGATCATCCTGAAGTTGGCTCCCTATATTACAGTCTGATTGTCTAAAGTTAGGTGCACACCTTCTAAAAAATAAACCTTCATACTCGCCTCTATGCTGCAGCTGTTCCATGTCTGCTATAAGACTGGGAACTGAGCTCACTGCTTTCCACTCTGCCCCTGGAGGAAGGGCAGGTACAGCTTCCTATGGCTCTTGTTGCATGGAGCCAGCTGTCAGTCAGGCAGCTGGATAGATCTCAACAATATGGTTGATATGCA
Source organism: Lithobates pipiens (assembly GCF_037356315.1). Taxonomy (NCBI): domain Eukaryota; kingdom Metazoa; phylum Chordata; class Amphibia; order Anura; family Ranidae; genus Lithobates; species Lithobates pipiens. Next base: position 451,175,309 of record NW_027507748.1, on the reverse strand, counting down.
GTGTGGTAATGGCAATATGGTTGATATGATATGCAATATGCAATGTCAGCTGACAGTGGGCTATAGCTTTCTGTTGGCCAATTGTGGATTACAAGAGAGCCAAAGTAAGTGCACTCCTGTGAGCCACAGACTTATTGCCAAAACAAAGTTAAAGGGGTACTGAAGGCTCGACTGTTCTTTTTAAATTACAAACCTGCCATATCTTCCTGCTCTGTGCAATGGTTTTTCACAGAGCAGCCCCCGATCTGCCTCTTTTTGTGTCATTTGCCAAATGCCCTCATAGCAAACTGCTTGCTATGGGGGGCACTCAGGCATGCTCTCTCCCGAGCCCAGCTGTGTGTGTACATAAGTGACACAGGAGGCGGCTTGGTCCTGCCCCCGCTCCTTCCTCACTGGCTGTATTTGATAGTAGCGGGAGCCAATGAGCAGACAGACACGGGACAGCAGTTGCTCCTGTGCACATTGTTGGATCCAAGATTGGACTTGGGTAAGTATTAGGGGGAGCTACAGACTGAAGGTTTTTTTTTTTTTAACTTCATACATTCAACTATCCTTTACAACTACTTTAATTGGTGTTCCACAGACCTGTGACCACTTCTCTAGGCAACCTAGGAAGCAGATCCTATTTCTGATTTATAAGGCAAATAAAATGCATAATCTGCTTTAGTTTACCAAGCACGTTGTGTTTTAAGTGAGGCATTCTTTCTGTTATAGAGCTAAAGGCCAGTTTTACAGATGTATCTTCTTTTTTTTATGAAATACCAGAAATACACAGCTAAAATGTGTCATCTGTTGTGTGAGCCCTTCTGAGGGGATTTGTGAGAGGGAGATGGGGCTAAGGTCTTAATCCTTTGTGCTAATCCTGTACGTTTCTGGATATATTTTGCATAGAGCAGGAATAATACTTAACAGAGCTCATAAATCATACAGAAGTCAATCATGGGTCGTGGTTTGCAGCATGCTGTGGGGGCAGAAGTGCTGAAAGCATAATTAATGTCAACAAAAGTTCACAGTTCTGTGACTATTGATGGTTCGCAGTAAAAATACACTGACTACAAACTGCAGTGTGCAACGGTTAAGCCTTACTGAGGTTTCGCATCCTACCCTATTCTAGTTTAGGTATTGCTTTGTCAGCCTGTCTGAAGGTGAATAATGCTGTACGCCGCTCAAATTAGTGTAATTCAGGTTGGTGGTGATCTCAGGGCTAAAGTATCAAAACTTGAAGTTGGAGCTTCAAAACAATTATAGTTAGAAATAGTTTCAAGTATTATGAATTTGTGATTTTTGGGAGGAACGAACAGTAATTTAACATGCTTAAAACGGATAACAAATCAAAGCTTGCCTTTACAAAAGTCTACTTTTAGTTACTAATAATAGGCAAAAGTATTTTGTATCAGTTTAACAACTTTTCACAATGTCTTTGGTGCAGTTTTCTTAGGTTTACCACTTGCTGTGTTTTATAAATATGGATTATGTAGCTGCTAGAACTCATATAAAGATAAAGACATTTCAATTCTCCTAAAACCCAATGTTTAAAGTGAAGTGAGTGGTTAATATAGGTAATACTTGACTATGGTACCTCCATTGTCTGTTATGTGGTTTACTATAATTACTTGGAGGACAATGACAGTGGATACAAAAGTTGCCCGTGACACAGGTCAGTTTAAATAAGGTATTGCTATTGTCATATTTGCTGAAGATAATGCTTGTGCTTCAGTGGATCTGTGAGACTACGTTTTATCCGTATCAGATAAAATAATTACTATAAACGCCTTTTTAGCATAAAGAACGCTTCTCTTTGTTATAGGAATAATAACTCGTATTATTCAAGCATAAAATCCTTAAATTTCACCCTCGCAAAAATGAGAGCAGCAAAGTTGTGAGAGGAGATGGTAAAGACCCATAATTAATATTAAAATAACATTGTACTTGTTAGCAATAGCATATGACCTGTTATTAAGTAAAAGAAAAATGCTTCTCAATAATGTCCCTTACTGTGTAGGCAAGTCTGTGGCTACCAAGGGCATTGTGGTTGTTTGAAATGACTTGCAACTGCAGAGACTTTACCGTAATCAATTCATAAATATACAACAGGAGGTCCAAGCCTAAAGGGTAAAGAGTGTGAAATGCTTTAACGTTTTTTAGTAACCTCATAAAACATCCAACAAATTTTGGAAGTCCAACGCACCCTCTTCATCGCGACCCACTGCACTTTAACCAAGCTTAGGCAGATTCCATAAGCAGGTTTGGATGGACCCTGAAAACTATATGATTAGATAGATATGGAAGAGATGCATGTTTTTATGAGAGCATCCTACCTGGAGCCAATGAGCGCATCTAACATTACTCATTACAAATAAGGCTTGGTTCACACCTACAGGCATGACAAAGAGACTTTATTTCCATGTGCTGAAATCAAGGGACTGCCCTACCTGCAAGAAACATGGAAAAGAAGTCTCTGACCCTTTAAAAAATGCATCACAACTGTTTGCACAGTGTCTTTTAACCACTTGACCACTGGGCACTTAAACCCCCTTCCTAGCCAGACCAATTTTCAGCTTTCGGTGCTCTCACATTTTGAATGACAATTACTTAGTCATGCAACACTGTACATATATGAAATTTTTGTCCTTTTTTTTTTTTTCCACACAAATAGAGCTTTCTTTTGGTGGTATTTAATCACCGCTGTTTATTTATTTTTTTATTTTGTGCGCTGTAAAAGAAAAAAGACCGACAATTCAGTTAAAAAAAAAAAATCAGTTTTTCTTAGTTTCTTTTATAAAATTTTGCAAATTTGTAATTTTTCTTTATATATTTTGGCCAAAATTTATACCGCTACATATCTTTGGTAAAAATAACCCAAATCGGTGTATATTATTTGGTCTTTGTGAAAGTTAAAGTCCACAAGCTATGGTGCCAGTCTTTGAAAATTGGTCACACCTGAAGTACTGACGGCTTATCTCATCTCTTGAGACCCTAACGAGCCAGCAAAGTAAAAAATACCCCCCAAATGACCCCTTTTTGAAAAGTAGACATTCCAAGGTATTTAGTAAGAGGCATGGTGAGTTTTTTTGAAGTTTTTTTTTTTCCCCACAATTCTTTGCAAAATCAAGATTTTCTTTTTTTTCTTCACAAAATTGTTATATTAGCAGGTTATTTCTCACACACAGCATATGCATAGCATAAATTACACCCCAAAATACATTCTGCTACTCCTCCTGAGTATGGCGATACCACATATGTGAGACTTTTACACAGCGTGGCCACATACAGAGGCCCAACATGCAGGTTGCGCCATCAGGCGTTCTTGGAGCATAAATTACTCATATAATTTCTTGACTACCTCTTAATTTTTGAAGGCCCTGGAGCACCAGGACAATGGAAACACACCAAACATGACCCAATTTTGGAAATAAAACACCCTAATGTATAATCTATGAGGCATATTAAGTCTTTTGAACATTTCATTTTTTTTCTACAAGTTTTTTGAAAAGGTTTAAAGAAAATGAAAACGCGTTTTTTTTTTTTTCTTTTTTTACACAATGTTGTTCATTTACACAATATTTCAAACACATACCATGTACATACCAAAAATTACACCACAAAATAGATTCTCCTATGCTTCCTGAGTATGGTGATACCACAAGTGAGACTTTTTCACAGCGTGGCCACATACAGAGGCCCAACGTGCAGGGAGCGCCATCAGGTGTTCTAGGGACACTTTTGTAAGGCACTGTAGTGGCATGGATGAGCATGAATGGGTATAGATGGTTGTGGATGGGATGGCTGAATATTGCTGAGGATGGATGGATGGGTATGAAGAGTATGGATGGATGGGTATGCAGAGTATGGATGAGTGAGCATGGGTGGATAGATGGATCTGTCACTGAGCAGCGCTGTGGGCACTACGCAAGCAGCCCACAGCGCTGCTGCCGCCAATCTCCCCCCTCTCCGCTCACACTGGACAGAGGAGAGGGAAGAACCAGAAATTACGCCGGCTTGTTTACATGTGATCACTCTGTGATTTGAGGGAGCGATCAGGTGGTAAACGCCCTCGATCAGTGGCCGTTTACAATGATCCATGATGCGCTAGGTCCTCTGGACCCAGCGGTCACATGTGTACTCGTGTGCGCACCCCAGGGGATGCGCGAGAGCAGGCTTCTGGGAGGACGTCACTGTACGCCCTCCCAGGGTTGTGAAACTGCCATGCAGCCATCATTCTGTTATGGGCCAGTTGTTAAGTGGTTAAAGGGCAGTGTGTTTGTGTGCATGTCAGGAAAGCATGTGATTTTGCATGTGTTCCCAACACACACACATATAAACCTAGACTAAGTGATTAAAGCTCCAGCGCAACTTGGATATGTGTATTTGCTTTATTGTAATGAATTTGAAAGTTTGTGTTGGATAAGAGGGTCAGCATTAAAGAAAACTTGCTTACAAATACAGGTTCCACTTTTTACATATGCCGCTAAAGTTTGAGTTTTACATATTTGTAATTTATTTCACATTTATTTCTAAGAAAAAAAACATTGTAGTTCATGTAAAGCTAACACACTTTTTTTTGGTTTTATTTTGCCGTTTTCATCTGAGAGATTTCCCTTTGCTTCCTGTTCCGGTGTTCGTTTTAAAATTCTGCTTTTTTGGTTTTGGAAACTATGGTCACAGGACAATTGGAGAGGAAAAAGAGAATAGACTTGGGCCTCATCCAAACAATACGTGCAAAACTAATCAGACATGATCAGAGAAACTCCCAGTATCCTACGATGACAGACTATATTGGCCACAGAAAGGAGACCTATTAAATAAAACCATCATATTTTTATTTAGAAAACAGTTTAAAATATTTTGAGAGATTTTGAAGTACCCCTGCAGGGTAAAATTAGTACAGAAAATATACACACAATAAAAATGAACATGTATAGATTAGATCGATATGGTCCATACAGTGGTATGATGATAATGCTGTCTGTACGGTCATTGTTTTGTCATTAACTTGGCTTCTTCAGGACCCAGACGGCAAAAAACTTAAGGCTGTCAACAGTTTATAAAATACCTACTATACATTTCCATAATTACAGTAGTGTTCCTTCTTGCACATTTTCATTATCTTTTGTTTATTGCATAAATTGACTATAAATATATTTATGTATATTTATTTTTGAACTTGTACATTAGGCATCTTGGAATTCTTCCATCATCAGCTGAAGGACATAGTAGAATATGCTGAACTGAAGACTGTGTGCTTCCAGAATCTGAGGGAAGTTGGCAATACTCTGCTCTTTTGTCTTCTTATTGAACAGAGTTTGGTATGTACATTATTGCATGACACCTAGTTGCATATTATGTAGTTCCTTGTCTTAGTGCAAATTGGTATGTATGTTAATTTGTGACACCCTATTATTGCTTGGTTGAATACTTTGTAGGTTCCCAGCCTAGTACTAATAGGGTGTCATGGATTGGAGTACACACTATCATTGCTCGATTGGGTTAATGATCCATATTCACAACCTTAGTGCAGTACCAATATATATTCCTATTTTCCTATTTGCTATATATTATATCAAGATACATCTCTGCCAATATTGTATCCAAGCTAGGAAATAAAGTGATACTTAAGGCTAAGGTGTTTCTGTTTTTGTTTTTTAAGATTTAATGCCTACCTGCCTTTTGTACTGGGGGGAAAACAAGAACATCTACTTCGAAGGCTAGAGGATCCCTAGTTTTGGCTATGAATTTGTTTGGGTGGTTGTTGAACCTGGAGGCCAGGATGTCCACATCTGGTGTTTGACAGATCTTTGGATGAGAGACCAATCCCCTGGGTCCAGGCATTGGCTTAAGAAGTCAACTTGTCCACTTCAGGGATGTGGACGACCAGGATAGCTGGAATGTAAAAGAAACAGACTTGTTTCATTATAGGGCAGTTTAACTTCTGGAGCCTACCTGATGGTTTATGGTTTATACTGCACCCTGGCTGGGTGTCCTTGCAGAAGGGAGGTCCATTGTTGTAGGGTTAATCTGATGATCTTTTTTCCAGAATATTGATAGAGGATTTTTGACTCCAGCAGGGATTATGTCCCCTGAATGGTCCAAGAGTTGTAAACTCTGCTCCAGTCTGTGGGGCTGATTATTCATAGATCCCATCTTCCAGGGCATGTAAAGGAATGACTGTCCCAATTCCAGGTCAGGATTGGAAATCTGCCATGAAAGGGAAAGCTTTATCTGGATAAGGATTGGATTTGCTTGTTACAGGTCGTGAGTATGTTGGATGGAAGGGGTCTGGAGTAAAACTGGGCAAAGGGAACTGTCTTGAAAGCAGCTACCATAAAGCCCAGAACCATCAATCAGAAGCCAACTGAGGGTGCCATTTTGACACAAGGAGCTGCACGTGGAACCTTAGGGAAGCAACTTACTCTTGAAGAAATAAGCTTCTGGATTGGGCTGTCCCAAATACTCCAGATATGTGGGCTGGAGAGCAGACTTTTAAAAGTCGGTTATCCAGCCAAAGGTTTTTGAGGGAATTGAATAGTCATTTGTATGATGGCATGCAATGTTGTGGCTGAGGAGTCTTTCATTAAAGTGGTTGTAAAGTCTGAAGGTTTTTTATCTTAATGTATGCTATGCATTTAGGATAAAAAGCCGCCTGTGTGCAGCAGCCCCATCTCTAGCCAGCGATGTCCATGAGTCCCTCGGCCGTCTGGGACTCTCCCGCCTAATTGACTAAAACACAGCAGCGGTTCCATTGGCTCCCACTGCTGTCAATCAATTTCGGTTAGCCAATCAGGAAAGAGAGGGGGTAGGGCCGTACCACAGCTCTGTGTCTCAATGCAGACACCACATCTAACAATTGGTGCACTGCAAATTAATGCATTGTTTTTGTGTTTAATGATACTTTAATATCAAAGATATTGCCACATGAACAAGCCTAAGTGTAAATGTAAGAGGGTTCATTTTTAAGCAGCAGCTGGTTAAAATTAGCATGGTGATTATATTCACTCTTTGGATATAGAGATGTTATTCAACTACTGCAGGCCTTCATAATTGTGCCTATAATAGCCCTGGCTTCACTATTGTTCTCTGCTGATCTATCCGCTGTTTGCATGATGAGGGTGGTGTAGCAGTGCATGTCCTTATGAGGGTTTCTGCGTAATACAAGTGACACTATAAAATGGGACTGGACACCTTGGGAGGAGGTTATTGTGCGTTTGCTGAATCTTACCAGTTCAATAACAATCTTGCTGGGGAAAGGCAGGAGATTTTTTGATTAATGGGCAGAGGGGTCCAACAAAATGACTGGCTAATCACATGCTTTTGAAAGCTCGATGTATCATAGCAACAGTATTAGCGTAGTCATTGAAGTGCAGCAATTTGGCTTCATTTAGCTAGATGGAACATTAGACACTAATTGAAAGAAATGTTTATTGTTTGTGGGCAGCGAGTATTAGTACCACAGGACGGAATAAAACAAAAGAAGATTGATATGACTGCAGTCAATGAGTTATGAATTTGTTTGCCTGTATCTTTTTTTTTTTTTTCAAGATGATTCTTATGTATGGTACATATTTTTTTTTTCTCTAACTGTATGTTCTTTAACCATTAAGTCACTGGAAGAAGTGTGTGACCTGCTTCATGCTGCACCTTTTCAGAACATTCTACCCAGAGTCCATGTAAAAGGTGAGTGTATCTCTAGAGATTGCTTTCATAGACCCTCAAACAGGTTTTCCCTTTTTTTTTATTTTATTTTTTTTATTGGCTCAGCGGCTTAGGTTTAAGTGGTAACGGATGACCAGAAAACACCCATGAACCATTGTTTTACATTTGACCACGGTAGTGCAGGTTACATTCAGTGGCAGGACATTTAAGGCAAAAAAAAATTAAAAATTTGCAAACGGCAGATGTTTTTCAGTTTAAAAGATTGTAGACTATTAAGCATTTAGCACTTGATTCCAATAACGTACAGCGCACCTGGGAAAGTATTCACAGCTCTTCACTCTTTCCACATTTTGTTATGTTACGGCCTTATTCTAAAATGGATTAAAATCATTATTTTCCTCAAAATTCTACAAACAGTACCCAATAATGACAGCATGAGAGAAATTAATTATTTTTTAATTTTGCAAATTTATTAAAAATAAAAAACAAATAAAATAATCACATGTACGTAAGTATTCACAGGCTTTACGCAATACTTCGTTTGACTCACCTTTTGCCACCAATTACAGCCTCATGTCCTTTTGAGTATGGTGCTACAAGCTTGGCACACACATTTTGGACAGTTTCTCCCATTCTTCTTTGCAGGATCTCTCAATCATGTTGGTTGGGGAGCCTCGGTGCACAGTCCTATTCAGATCTCTCCAGAGATTTTCAATCGGGCTCAGGTCACCCGTAGCCACTCCTTTTCTTATCTTGGCTGTGTGCTTAGGTTCGTTGTCCTGTTGGAAGATGAACCTTCACCCCAGTCCAAAGAGTTCAGTTTTTGTTTCATCAGACCAGAGAATTTTTGATTAGGATGTGGTTGGTGATCTACACCTTTATGGTGTGGAGGGAGATGGAAGATGTCTGTTTAGTGGGAATAAAAGTTATGTGTAACACAAACCTTTACAGCTGATATTGCTAAGCAGAAATCTACACTACACTAAGTCAACAATGTTATGAACATTTGAGAAGAACATTTTAAGTAATTTTAATTTACAGGTTTATAAACTGGTGATTTATAACACTTCATCTACAAATAAATGAACATTCATGACATTGTATTTTATTTATTTTTTTAAGATATATTTTAGCATAAAAATACAAAATGCGTAAAAGTAGTTTAGCGTATCTAGAAAGAGTCAGGTCTCCAAATATACCCAAGAGACAATTTCAGGAATGGAGGACATTAGGAAGGCCTAGTGCAGAAGAAAGGAAGGAGCCCACGTCCTTCCAAAACTCCTGGACCATGGGATGGGCCCAAAAGCAATGTAGGAAATCACCGACCTGCCAGCAGCCCCGAAGCAGTTAGTGCCTGAGCGTAGACCCATTCTATGCAATCTAGTGGGAGTAAGGTGAGAATAGTGAAAATTTTTTTGCTGAGTAATCCTATTGTTTGAAGAAATACCCGAGGTCTTGTGGGTATCACTAAATTCAGACTAGTCAGATTCACTAATAATATATCCAATGAAGCCCATCTAGCTTGGGCAGTGGCAAACATAGGGTTAGAATCAGTCATGAATGCAGATTAATAAGTGGAAACAAGCTTTTAGTAGAGGCAGATTGGCGCATGTATTTATAAAGCTATGCTTTAATGCCTTTTCACACTGTGTTAAGACTTTATCTGTGCTAACATAATCTATTTTTGGCATACCCTGAATGGGTGAGATTTCAGAGGCTGGATTTTGCATAGGTCTCTCCCTGCTGGCTGCAAATGATATATGCATATATAACATCTGTGTGTAGCATTTTATGTTTGCCTGTTAAAGGAAATCTAGAGTGTTTTATATAATTTTACGCTAAAATACACCAATTGTTTTGGTTTTTCATTTCCTTTTAAGTCATAAATGTATATGCTTTGATTTCCAGAGGGCGAACGTCTGGAGGCAAAGATGAAAAGACTGGAATCAAAGTATGCTCCACTGCACCTGGTGCCACTCATAGAAAGATTAGGGACTCCTCAGGTATTTCCTCAGTGACTGCAAACATAAGATTCAGATTAGATGAGTTTTTTAAATGGGTGGTAAAATAGTGATTAAAACATTATTACTATTCTTATGCATATTTAGAAAACACATTTTTATATTGGGCTTTTTTCACAGCAAATTGCCATAGCAAGAGAGGGCGACTTACTGACCAAAGAACGTCTCTGCTGCGGCCTGTCGATGTTTGAAGTTATCCTTACCCGAGTCCGTGGTTATCTCGATGATCCTATCTGGCGGGGCCCTCTTCCCAGCAATGGTGTGATGCACGTAGATGAGTGTGTAGAATTCCATAGACTCTGGAGTGCTATGCAGTTTGTCTACTGCATACCTGTGGGTACTCATGAATTCACTGTGGAGTAAGTATACTGCGTCGTGCCATGTATCTTCAGACAGGCCTATTTTGTAATATCAAATCTGCTTCCTTTAAACATTTATGGCGCTCACTGCAGCTAAATTATTTACTAAATATTGTGTGCAAGGTAGCCATTTAGCTATATAGTGTCTCCTTGAATAACCAGACTCCAAATGATTTCTAGTTCAGTTAGATGATGTTGCAATTGAGCACGTGTTCAGTCATTGTTCTATTCATGTTCTTCCTGTGTTGCCAATGACGTGATGATCAGCACTTGGATTATTCGCCCTCTAGAAGAATACTGTATCTGTCACTGCAAAATGCTCCATTCCTCTAATGTGTACAAATGTCAGGAACGATTGCTAGATGTTTGATAAATTGTCATTTGAGCCTCCAGCATTGGCATGTATGACATTCGTGTTTATAGTTGTCCTATGTACGTATTCTATTTGTAGTTTTCTCTGGTAAGTATATAAACAGTGAATGTGTTGGTAATATTTCACATCTCTTATAATAGGCAGTGTTTTGGTGACGGACTTCACTGGGCTGGCTGTATGATCATTGTCCTTTTGGGTCAGCACCGTCGCTTTGATGTTATGGACTTCTGTTATCATCTCCTGAAAGTACAGAAACATGATGGCAAGGATGAGATTATCAAAAATGTGGTATGTGAATAACCAAGTTTGCTGATGTAATGTGCTCTTTTGTACCAGACAGTTCCACTGTGGGAAACAATAAAACAGTTGTGAAAATAAAGTCAAGCTACACTGTCTCTAGAACCACTTTATGCTTAAGCCATGCAGAATTACACTTGTCCGCCTCAAGCAAAAAGTGTCTTGTCACGTTTTTAATCGCTGTGCTTGTCTGTCTTTTACAGCCCTTGAAGAAAATGGTAGAGCGCATACGTAAATTCCAGATGCTGAACGATGAGATAATTTTCATCTTGGACAAGTACTTGAAGGCAGGAGATGGAGAAAATACACCTGTAGAACATGTGCGCTGCTTCCAGCCTCCCATACACCAATCACTAGCCAGCAACTAAGGCTCCTCCTACTGTACTATTTCTACTTTCCACACTGTATGTTGACTCCTTATACTGTATTTTGCTGGTAGAGAATGCAAAATAAGGCAGGAAAATCCTCACTGTAGTTAAAGAATTGCTATGAAATCTGTAAAAATGCTAAATCAGTATATTTTTTGTTTTATTTGCCACTGCTCCTATGAATAGACCCCAGCTGTCCTCAAGCTTCAGATAAATGGGCAGGGTCTGCCCATCTTATTGTGAATGAGGACCAGCCTGAAGCAGATCCCACCCATTTGTCTGCAACTCAGGAGCAGTTGAGGGGGACCTTTCTTAGGAGCTGTGGCTCTAGAAAGCTGTAAACAGTGTATGTAGAGATGCTACTGCGGGGGTAAGGTTTTTTTTTTTTTTAACAGATTGTACACCTATTTAACCTATAACCAAGATGGTAAAAAAAAAATCTGTATGCAAACTTTTCCTCTTGTAGACATTCAAACAAGCAGGATAATATGATCTTACAGGAGCCTGTTCTGTGTTAAGTGCCTGCAACTTAAGTTATTTAGCCCATAAACAGAGTTACCGCAGATAACACTACCAATCATACTGATATTTTTTCATATTTTTCCTTAAAATAAGAAAACATAAAATTGTGCAGTTACAGCATTCCTAAGATTTGACTTTTCAGAAATTTAAAAAGATGTAATCTCATGTAATCAAAACCATTCTGTATTGTGAATATTTACAATAAAAGTTTATATTAACACTAGAAAAATGTGGCTGTTGGGCAGTTAACATGAAAAAAAAAAATATATATATATTTATATATTTATATATATATATATATATATATATATATATATATATATATATATATATATATATATATATATATATATATATATATATATATATATATATATTTATATTATAATATAGTTTTTTATTTATTTTTTTTTTTTAACAGAGATACACTATATTACTAAAAGTATTTATGGCACCTGCCTTGACCCGCACATGCACATTAATGGCATCCTATGAGTTGGCCCACCCTTTGCAGCTATTACAGCTTCTGGGAAGGCTGTTTACAAGGTTAAGGAGTGTTTCTATAGCATTGTTTGACCATTTTTCCGGAATCGCATTTGTGAGGTCAGGCACTGATGTGGACGAGAAGGCCTGACTCACAGTCCCTGCTTTAATTCATCCCAAAGGTATTCTATCAGGTTGAGATCAGGACTCTGTGCAGGTCAGTCAAGTTCCTAAACCCCAAACTTGCTCACCCATGTCTTTATGGACCTTGCTTTATGAACTGGTCCAAATCATTTGGTGTGGGGGGGGGGGGGGGTATTATGGTGTGGGTTTGTTTTTCAGGGTTTGGGCTTGGCCACTCAGTTCCAGTGAAGAGAACTCTTAAGGCATCAGCATACCAATACATTTTGGACAATTTCATGCTCCCAACTTTCTGGGAACAGATGTCCCTTCCTGTTCCAACATGGCTGCGCACCAGTGCACAAAGCAAGTTCCATAAAGACATGGATGAGCGAGTTTGGGGTGAAGTTGACTGGCCTGCACAGAGTCCTGATCTCAACCCGATAGACTACCTTTGGGATGAATTAGAGCAGAGACTGCTAGCCATGTCTTCTGGTCCAACATCAGTGCCTGCGCTTCTGAAAGAATGGTCACACATTCCCATAGACACTCATAAACCTTGTGGAGAGCCTTTCCAGAAGAGTTGAAGCTGTTATAGCTGCAAAGGGTGAGCAACCCAATATTGATCCCTACGGACTAAAGACTGGGATGCCATTAAAGTTCATGTGCGTTAAAGACAGGAGTCCCAATACTTTTGGTAATATAGCGTAGATAAAGTACAGAGTTAGTAGGTAGTCATCACTCTTTGTGGATGCAGGTGTTCATATATCCTAACATTTCTGAGTCAGGGATTGCATTTGCAGGATGTAAATCACTTTGGGGGGTGGGCTGAATGACCCTGATGTGTATAGTAGGGATGCACCGAAATTTCAGCCACCGAAACATATCGGCCGAAAATTGCCTTTTTTTACCGAAAGAGAATTCACGCCGATAATGGGACAGGACCTGCTGGGCCCCACCCCTGGTGCCGCCCAGCATGGGGGTGTCATTCTGGAGCGCCCATTCTTACTCTCTCCCCTCCCTTCCCTCCTTGCACATGCTGCAGGCGGCCCCTGGGGTCTCCATGTAACGTCCCCCTCTCCCCGAGCGGTGGCTGCATATGGATCCTCAGCCGGTGTGTAAATCGGCTGTGCAGGAGTTCGGGCACGCTGTTTACTATGAAAGTGAAAGCAAGGGAGAGATGTCTAGCAGTGTGTGCTGTGCTCTCTGCATCCCCCTACAGTGCAGTAACCGGCATGGGGATTGAAGGTACAGAGCTGCAGCTGACAATTTTTAAAAAGGATGTCTATATGTGTTTGTATGCGTGTGTGTGTCTTTATTTGTGAGTATGTTTTATATGTGTATGTTTATATGCACTGGTGAGTGACAGACACTGGTAGGCTGCTGGCCACAGCGAGGCTGCATATGATGGGCACTGGTGAGGTGGCATTGATCTCCTGTCCCATGTCCCCAGTCTCTAACCATCTCCTGTCCTATGTCCCCAGTCTCTGACCATCTCCTGTATAAAAATATTTTTTTTAAACGGTCACCTTCGGTATCTGTGCTGTTTCTGTTTTCGGCCTAGTGTATTTTTCATTTTCAGTATCGGTTTCGGCACCAAAAAACCCATTCGGTGCATCCCTAGTGTCAATCTTAAATGGCCAAAATTTTTCTTGGCTGATTTCTGGACAACCAGAGCCTGGACAGATGTCAAACACCGTGCTTTATCAAAGTTACATGTGTTATATGACTGTTTAACCCACCATGATGGAGGTAAAACAAATCTTAAAGCGATTGTAAACTTCTGAAATGGAAAAATGAACAAAGCATATCCCTTTAGTGTGCACCTATCGCTATCCAAAGCACTTAGTGTGATTCTTGTCTTCTCTCTCCCCCCCTCTATCTGCATGAGTCCCTTCTGACAGGTTTTGCCACCACCACAGAATTCCTCTATGAGAGTCTATGTAGAGGGTGGAGGGTCTATTTCCTCCTTTCGGATTCCTGCTGTGCAGTATAACATCAAATCCCTGCCACCTGGAGCTAAAAAATAGACTTGATTTTATGATATGCTGCTGTGTGAAGGATTGATCTATTAGATATCAAAGACCCCCTCATCTGTAGAATGAGAGATCTGCAGTTACCCCCAAGAAGGGGAGGGACTAGCACCTAAACATAGCATCCTAACTGCAGTTTTGCTTTCACCAGTTTCCAGCTAGTTACTAGAAGACATTTGATGTCTACCATGTGACATTGTTACACTTGGTGAACTGACTCCTAACTGTGACTTTGTGGCACCATGACTTTGACTGGTTGTCATAATGCGGTGTCAGGCTTTTACCTGGAAGGCAAAGCAGGGGGGGCAAATCAATTTGGAGAAGAAAGATTTGTGCTCTTAAGTTGTTTTTGTGGTCAAGAAAAAAACTACGCAGGAAAAGATATCTTAACCATTCAGTAGTACAGGACATGGGGCTTGTATTCATAGAACATGAGTTATATGCGGGCTACCTTCAGGTGATTTGAGAATGTCAAAATTACTAGGGGTGCCCTTCATGCAGGCTTGTATAACCCCACCTACTTCGTGCTTTTTGTTTTTTTGTTTTTGAAAGTGTGCTTAAGCGGTGCAAAGTGTTTTTATATATATATATATATTATGTTTAAGTATTTCATTTTTCTATAGTTGCATTGCTCCAGCTTGGACTAACATAAATATGTATGTGCCATAACCTGTGGAACCTGGAAATTTACCGTAGTAGGCACCACTACCGCAGTGATCTCAGCTAGCTTCCAAAGACTGGGCATCAGTCAGGGAATACTGCATTTTCTCAAAGAATGCAACAATTTCTCTGATTGGATAAGGAGGAGAGGCAGGGTGGTGATGTCACGTTCTCGGAGTTCCACCTCATCCAGTCAGAGAACACTTTGCATTTATTGAGAGTTAGATTGATTAGTGCACTTGACAAATGGGTGACCTTCTGTGATCACTAGGCAACAGGGCAGCCAAAGGGACCTGGAAGCTAGCAGTGATCATTGTAGTAGCAGTGCCTACTATATTTATTTCCAGCTTCCAGGTGGATCAGCCATGTATTTCACAAACATACAGTGCATCCGGAAAGTATTCACAGCGCTCAACTTTGTCCACATTGTTATGTTAGAGCCTTATTCCAAAATAGATTAAATTCATTATTTTCCTCACAATTCTACAAACAATACACCAAAATTAAATCTTTGCAAATTTATTAAAAATAAAAAAATCTCATGTACATAAGTATTCACAGCCTTTGCTAGGACCCTCAAAATTGAGCTCAGGTGCATCCTGTTTCCACTGATCATCCTTGAGATGTTTCTACAACTTGATTGGACATTATTTGGAAAGGCCTGCCTATATAAGGTCTTACAATTAACAGTGCATGTCAGAGCACAAACCAAGCCATGGAGTCCAAGGAATTGCCTGTAGACCGCCAAGACAGGGTTGTATCGCTGCACGGGTCTGGGTAAGGATACAGAAACAATTCTGCAGCATTGAAAGTCCCAATGAGCATAGTGGTCTCCATCACCTGTAAATGGAAATTTGGAACCCCCAGGACTCTTCCTAGAGCAGGCCCCACAGCCAAACTGAGTGATCGGGGGAGAAGGACCTTAGGGTGGTAACCAAGAACCCGATGTCAGGGAGAGCTCCAGCATTTCTCTGTGGAGAGAGGAGAACCTTCCAGAAGAACAACCATCTATGCAGCACACCACCAATCAGTATGGTTTATTGGCCAGACAGAAGCCACTGCTGAGTAAAAG
Source organism: Lithobates pipiens (assembly GCF_037356315.1). Lineage (NCBI taxonomy): Eukaryota > Metazoa > Chordata > Amphibia > Anura > Ranidae > Lithobates > Lithobates pipiens. The sequence goes on along the minus strand of NW_027507748.1, from coordinate 451,159,351 downwards.
GCACATGACAGCCTACTTGGAGTTTGCCAAAAGGCAGCTGAAGGACTCTAACCATGGAAACAAAATTCTTTGGTCTGATGAAACAATGATTGAACTCATTGGCCTGAATGGCAAGAGTCATGTCTGGTGGAACCCAGGCACCACTCATCACCTGTCCAATACCATCCCTATAGTGAAGCATGGTGGTGGCAACAACATCATGCTGCGGGGATGTTTTTCAGCGACATGAACTGGGAGACTAGTCAGTATTGAGGTAAAGATGATTGCAGCAATGTACAGAGACATCTTTGATGAAAACTTGCTCCAGAGAGCTCTGGATCTCAGACTGGAGTGAAGGTTCATCATCCAACAGGACTACGAACCTAAGCACACAGCCAAGATAACAAAGAAGTGACTACAGGACAACTCTGTGAATGTCCTTGAGTGGCCCAGCCGGTGCCCAGACTTGAACCTGATTAAACCTCTGACAAGATGTGAAAATGGTTGAGCACCAATGCACCCCATCCAATCTGATGGAGCTTGAGAGGTCCTACAAAGAAGAAAGCCCCAGCAGTGCCTATAAATGATGCCAGTCAGTGCTGCTAATCATTGCTGCCCATCAGTGCGTCCTCATCTGTGCAGCCTCATCAGCGCATATCAGTGAGAGAAAATTACTTATTTCCCATCTGTAAATTTTGCAAATAAATGCGTTTTCTTTTCAAAACTTTGTCTTTTTTTTTTTTTGTAAGAAATAAAAATCCCAGCAGTGATTAAGTACTGCCAAAAGAAAGAGCTCCATTTGTGTGAAGAAAAAGATTTAAAAAAAAATGTAATTTGGGTTCAGTGTTGCATGACCGTGCAATTGTCATTCAAAGTGTGATAGTGCTGAAAGCTGAAAAATTGCCTTGGCAGGAAAGGGGTGAAAGTGACCTGTATTGAGGTGGTTAAAAAACGTATTTCGTGGTGTCATTATTGGGTATTGTTTGTAGAATATTGAGGAAAATAATGAATTTAATCTGATTTGGAATGAGGCTGTAACATAACAAATTGTGGAAAAAGTGATGCGCTGTGAATACTTTTTGGATGCACTGTACTTACATTGTTCCAGCTTGGAGTGATGTAACTAAAATAAGTAAAAACTGACATACCTAAACTTCAGCTTTTGCTGTTACTTTTTTGTTTTTAGAAGTTTCTGAATCATTACTACTCCATATTATAACTTAAAGACCGTACCCAGACCCCACTCTCTGGTTTTCCTTTACTTTGCACAGCTGCTTTAAATCCATATCGATGACATGGTATTGATGAGAGCTATTTTATCAAAGGGAAGTTCCCAAAACATGGCCTTTTGGGGGTACTTGAGGACTGAGGTTGATAACCACTTCTATACAGATCCAGGGTCACGGTCCATCTGTATGGTTCCCAGGCCCTGAAGACCCTTTTGGTTGTATGCCCACCATGACAGGCGATGCCTGAAACCTTAATGGGCCCAACAAGATTGATAAAGTTAGACAGAATTTCCCTGTAATTTGGATCATTCCTGGCTTTAGGCGATCTGCAGGGCTTAGCACAAAGAGCAGGAAACATATAGTATCTCACAAAAGTGAGTCCACCTCTCACATTTTCGTAAATATTTTATTATATCTTTTCATGTGACAACACTGAAGAAATTACACTTTGCTACAATGTAAAGTAGTGTGTACAGCTTGTATAACGGTGCAAATTTGCTGTCCCCATTAATGTCTAAACTACTGGCAACAAAAGTGAGTACACACCTAAGTGAAAATGTCCAACTTGGGCCTAAAGTGTCCATATTTTGTGTGGCCACCATTATTTTTCTGCACTGCCTTAACCCTCTCTTTGGCATGGAGCTCACCAGAGCTTCTCAGGTTGCCACTGGAGTCCTCTTCCACGACATCACGGAGCTGGTGGATGTTAAGCCTCATACATACGGTACAAAAATCAGAAGGGGATTCTCGTTTGACAGACTGTTGTCCGATGTTCTTACCATTAGTACGCTCCTTTCAACAACAGTTTTTTCCAATTTTCGGCCAACAAATGTTGGATGACAGACTAGTACATTTTTTGTCAAACAGCTTCGCATCAGATTTTCGGAGGGTCAGTACACAAATCCGTCACACAAAATTTGAAAGTACAAACACGCATGCTCGGAATCGATGCCCCACCAAACACAAAATTATCAGAAGGAGCCCAAAGGGTGGCACTCAAGAGCTGAAATTCCTTGTAGTATGTCACTACGTTCGTGTTTGTGGCGCGACACTTTGTGTGACGTTGGTATGCAAGACAAGATCCTGGCACACGCCCTTTTGACAAGAATCAGACGCTCGGTTGTCCAACATCGTGTGTATGAGGCTTTAGATTTTCTTCAGATTTTTGTCTTCAGATTTACCATAACTATGTAGTGCAAGGGCCTGCCTGATTGAATACAAATTGAAACGCTTAAGGTTTGGCCTCCTTATATGGTTTTGGTAACTTGGAGACCTTGCTCTCCACCTTCCATTTGAGGATGCCCCACAGATGCTCAATAGGGTTTAGGTCTGGAAACATGCTTGGCCAGTCCTTCACCTTTACCCGCTTCTTTAGCAAGGCTGGGGTCCTTATGTTGGAATACTGCCCTGTGGCCCAGTCTCCGTGGCAGTATGTCACACTACATGTTGGCATTTATGGTTCCCTCAATGAACTGTAGCTCCCCAGTGCCAGCAGTACTCATGCAGCCCCAGGCCATGACACTCCCACCATCATGCGTGACTGTAGGCAAGACACACTTGTCTTTGTAGTCCTCACCTGCTTGCTGCCACACACGCTTGACACCATCTGAACCAAATAAGTTTATCTTGGTCTCATCAGACCACAGGACATGGTTCCAGTGATCCGTGACCTTTGCTTGTCTTCAGCAAACTGTTTGCGGGCTTTCTTGTGCATCATCTTTAGAAGTGGCTTCCTTCTGGGATGACAGCCATGCAGACCAATTTGATGCGGATAAGTTCTAAGCACTCACAGGCTAACCCCACCCCTTCAACCTCTGCAGCAATGCTGCCAGCACTGCCAGGCTGACACAGCATGTGCACTCAACTTCTTTGAGCAACCATGGTGAGGCTTGTTCTGAGTGGAACCTGTCCTTATAAACCACTGTATGGTCTTGGCCACTGTGCTGCAGCTCCATTTCAGGGTCTTTGCAATCTTCTTATAGCCTAGGCCATCTTTATGTAGAGCAACAATTCTGTTTTTCAGATCCTCAGAGTTCTTCGCCATGAGGTGCCTTGTTGAACTTCCAGTGACCAGTATGAGAGCGATAACACCAAATTTAACACAGCTGAGACCTTGTAACACTAACGCGTCACATGACATCAGGGAGGGAAAATGGCTAATTGGCCCAATTTGGACATTTTCACCTAGGGTGTACTCACTTTTGTTGCCAGCAGTTAAAACGTTAATAGCTGTGTGCTATTATTTTGAAGGGACAGCAAATGTGCACTGTTGTACAAGCTGTACACTCACTACTTTACATTGTAGCAAAGTGTCATTTCAGTGTTGTCACATGAAAATATAATAAAATAGTTAAAAAAAAATGGGAAAGGTGTACTCACTTTTTGTGAGATACTGTATTCACAGGAAGAGGGAGTTGTTTACTTTGTTATGCCTTGAAGTAACCGATAAATAAAAACTATTATTTATATCTATGTATTAATTGTCTAGTTCCTATAGATTAGTTAGTCTATTAAAACTTTGAGCGCATGCTACTGTTAATATCACAATAATGCAAAGTTAGCTATGAAACCAAACACACGGTTTAAGATTAATCAAATCTCATTTATTTCCCAAGGAAATAAGAAAGTTAACATGTATTAAAAGGAGTTACAAAATTACATAGCATACAATCAGAACACAATACAAGTAAAATACTTAGCACGTCCTCTGGCTGTCCTCATGATGAAATGAGAGGGAGCTCTGTTTCAAACATTCCCTTTTGACAAACACACCTCACCCTCACTGCATCCCATTGCCTACCCCCCTTTTACTTGTGAACGAATCAGTGTCTCTGGAGCGTCTCCTCCCCCAGGTGAAATATCTCTGACCGTCCTGCCATAATTGGCCTCTGGGGGGCAGTGTCTCTCCATGAAATGCAACTACTCTGACTGGGGTCACATCTTGGGTTTTCGATCTCCGGTACCCCTCCTGCCCGTTAGGCTCATCTTTGATCCTCACAGACAGATTGGAGTCAGCATTGTCATGAAGAGTAGCTCTCATAGATAGATGGGAGCCTCTAATCTAAAGTCACAATAGAGGTTTAACTGGTTACATTCCAACCGGGGGAGGGCATCCTGTTCTCTAGGACACTGCACCATTGGGACTGGGAATCAATGAGTTCATACTGAAGCCAACATGCCTCGTTGAAATTTCTACTTACGGTATTTTAGATTTGATGGTATTTTGCCATCTGAACATAGACTCGATATGGTGATTGTTAGAACATGCCTCCTGGCTGTTGCATTTCTACCTACCAGTGTTAATTTCGTCAGTGGCATTTTTACAGTGATGAAAAATACAGCATATTTTTGTCCACTGATGAAAACTATGAGGAAGATTAAATCAGTTTTCATTACACGAAAATGGCAAGCAGAGAACTAACTTCCAGTTTCCACAGAGCTCCATCTCCTTCCGCTCCCAGCAAGCAAGCAACTGTGACGACTGGCAGAGATCAGAGCAGCACTGTGCATTACAGCTAGGCCCCACCTCCAGTCCCAGCAAGTCTGTGCCATTCCCAAGTCACAAGACAGACAGGTGCCCATGTCCAGAGCAGACTGTGAACTGTAGTACATTACAATTACAGCAGGCCTGAGGCTTCCCTGTCCCCTCTGCCCAGAGCACTATGTGTGCATTACCCAGGCCTCCTCTGACCACTGGCAGTGGCATCCAGGGCACTGTGGAGTATTACATGCTATCCCTCAGACCACCATCCAGCACTGTGCACCAATTACAGCCCTCTTTTGCCCACTGGCATGGTAGCATCCAGAGCACTGTGCATTAGATTCCCCATCCCCCAGGCCTGAAACTACCATCCAGCACTCTGCAGCATTACAGGCCTCCTCAGACCACCATCCAGACCCGCTAAATCTGTATCTGTGAGTCTGTTCAAACCTTAATAACATTAGATTTTTTTTTTTACTCCAGGAGTATATAATGAGTTTGGAAATTTTAGAGAAATGCTTAAATATTACAATTAAACTAAACACATTTGATTTTATTCAACTAAACTGTACTGGAGATTTTGACTCAAATATGATGATTAAAACGAATTTAGTCAAAAAAATTTGGGTTGATTGTGGCGACTGAAGTAATATTATATTATGACAGCTGCCCCTAAAAAAAAAAGTGTAATGTGAATGAGCAAAGGTAACGGTGTTGGTGCTATAAAACATGAATGAATACATAAGAATTGGTATAAATATACCATTTGCAAAAAAATCTAACTAATAAAGTCCAAAGTGACCATCCCCGCACCATATACAGTTGTGCTCCTAACTTTACATACACTTGCATTTTAGTTGATCAGGATCATATGGGTAATTTCTGTTGTCATGATTTAAAGAGTAAACGCAGTTGATTGATAATAAATGGCTTCAGCTAAACACTAATCATGAGTGAAAAATGCTTTTGTTTGCCATTTTTCTGAGAATATGAATGATGAAAGCAATTAAACATTCTGCCAGGGTATGTAAACTCATGAGCACAACTGTAGGTATATCTTCTTCTTTGATGTTCCCTCAAATACAAGCTTCACCACGAGTGCTCATGAAGTAGATGGCAACACACCAGAGGTGTCTGACCACTTTTTATAGTAGGTCAAACTGCGCTTTGATTTAAGAATACCTGGGTAGACATCTCTCCTCTAATATGGGCTGAGGATAAGGGAACAGACTCCACCAAGGTCACAAAGAATATCTTTTATAGTGTAGTAGGATGTATTAAAAATTGAGAAAAGATTGCACTCATGTGTGGCTGTGCTATGCAAAGCACTAAAGCGTCTACAGCATGGGGCGTGCGATCCATGCCTCATTCTGGATTTACTGGAAAAAGGATATCACATAGATGACCCGGAAGTAACAAGTCAACGCTTCTACATACGTTTCACCGTACTGGAGTCATCAGGAATCTTCTGAACAGGGGCACAGACAGCAAAACAAATGTTACAGGGGTGTTAAAGAGGAAGTAAATCTTGATGGGTTTACTACTACTTTGTCTCCCTGCAAAGATAAAGCCTAATGGGCTACTATGCACCGCATAGTAGCCCATTATGTGTCACTTACCTGATAACTCCGCTGTCACCTGTAGTACAGAGCGTCCTTCTTCTTCTGGGTATCGCTGCTCTGGCCACTCACAGCGCCGGAGCAGTGATGACATCACTCCCGATGCAAGCGCGTGGGAGCCGCCATTAACGATATATCGCTGTTAGCAGCGGCATTCTGCTAACGGCAATAGTGCGCTGCTGTCTACATGCAAACTGTCCTTTCTCCCAGCACTAGTGTCAGCAGACGAAATATTAAACCCCAGGATTACCCCCCCCCCCCCCCCCCCCCCCCCCCACACACACACACACACACACTCCATAAACTTCAACCTCCGTCACACAACTAAGGACTTTGCTCAGCCTCTGTGTGATGGCTCACTTACCTCTCGCGGCAGTCAGTTGGTGGCCTGATCTTCTGCTTCCCGAGTCCTCTCCTCCTGTCAGGTCCTGGCTTCATCACAGGCCTAGTGGCAGGGAACCCTGAGAACACCACAATCTTCCACCCTGGCAGCAGGACCCTGGATCCGGGGCCAGTTTTCTGTCAAGAAGTGCCGGCAACGAACTGCGCATGCACTGTACGTAATAGCACAACAGATGGTTTTACGATCAGGCGTTGTGTCAGTGAGACGGTGCCTGCGCACAATAGCTGACTGAAGAAATTTTTCAGTCAGATTGCGTCTCGCGAAAAAGATGGTAAATGCCACCCACCTGCGCAGATGGAATCTCAAAATAATATACGTGAAATATATATAGGAGCAGCACATTGTATAGACAATAAATGAAAAATAATTAATTAAAACCACGCTCTCTATAAAGTGAAAGTGCAAAAAAGCATCAATCTCTTACCACAAATTTTGTGGAAAATACCACAATAAAAATCAATAAATGCTGAAAAATTATATATACAAGTCCAGTCATGGAAAACATCCCATGAGTGTTTTAGTGGTAAATAATTCATTTGTGAAAGTGTTCCAAATAAACAATTCTGGATGGAATCTTCCTAATACTCAACAGTCATCACATGGGTTAATTTCCTATCACCATCCCCGGTCACACAGCCTACTCACCAGAATGTGGCGACTCCCATGACAGGAGTCAAGATACCACGACTGAATCCAAATGCTGTGTAGTCAAAAGTGCTGCATAGAAACTGGATGAACTTATTTGTGGACCCTCAGTGTGGGATTGGTCAATAATAGACCATCAATGCCCTAGATTAGGAGAGAAATGCTAAAAAAAAAAAAAAAAAAAAAAAAAAAAAACTCCCATTGTGAAGCATGCCAAATTTATAAAAATATTTTTATTTAAAAATGGCATAAAAAAACTACTGTGCAGACAGTCATGCACAAAAAACGCTGCTAGAGACTCCAGCAGTGTGACAAAGGCGGAAGTGACTGGTCACGCTCAGAGTAAGCCCTACCAGTTTCGTCACTACGCTCTGACGTTATCAGGACCCCTGATGACGTCAGAGCGTACTGACAAAACTGATAGGGTTTACTGAGCGCGACACGTCACTTCTGCCTTTGTGACTGGACTTGTATATATAATTTTTCAGCATTTATTGATTTTTATTGTGGTATTTTTCACAAATTTTGTGGTAAGAGGTGAATACTTTTTTTGCACTTGCACTTTATAGAGATTGTGCCTCGCGCTGCCAAGGCATGTTCATGCAGGTGAGGGGCGGAACTTATCACGAAGGGCGCAGATGTTTTCAATGAAGGCCAGTGCTGCAAAGATGGGGGCAGAATTTTTAACAATGCCCAAACAAATCTGCTAAACAAAAATGTTTAAAATTCTGCCCCCATCTTTGCAGCAGTGCCCATCCTTGAAAACATCTGCCCCCTTCATGCTGAATTGGGAATGGCCTTCAATGAAAAAAATCTGCCCCCTTCATGTTAAATTCCGCCCCGCACCTACATGAATGTGCCCAAGCACAATCTGACTGAAAAATGTCTTTAGTAGGCTATTCTGCGCAGGCGCCGTCTCACAGACACAACAGCTGATCGTAAAATCAGCTGTTGTGTTATTACGTACGGCGCATGCGCAGTTCGTTCAGGTGTTCTGTTGAGAAATGCCCATCGAACACCTGGATGAACTGTGCATGCGCTGTGCATAACATCACAACAGCTGATTTTACCATCAGCTGTTGCGATGGCCCAGGCACAATAGCCAACAGAATTTTATTATTTTTTTGTCTGATTGTGGCCTGCACTCCCCCCGTGATCCCATGGCAAGTTCATGTCCATGATGGGTGGACGTCTACACGTTGTTGGCAGAATTACATGGCCAGTGCTGCAAAATAAACTTTATGATGGGCGGATTTCTACATTTCTTGTGGGAGGATTTATGGGCACTTTGGGGCAGAATTATATGGCCAGTGCTGCAAAAAAAAGAGACTTTATGATGGGCAGATTTAAGTGTACTTTGGGGCGGAATGTCACAAGTTTTATTTTTTTGCATCACTGGCCATCTAATTCCAGCCATCATGGACATGAACTCGCCACGGGAGCATGGAGCACAATCTGACAGCCTGCGCCATCACAACAACTGATGGTAAAATCAGCTGTTGTGATGTTACGTATGGCACACGTGCCTCCAGCCCACACACTATTCAATGGGGGCATTTCTAAACAGAACAGGTCAGCAGGGCGATGGGCAGATCCTCCCTCCGGTTCTGCTCTCCTGTGTTGTACGCGCTTGGCTGCAGCAGTGGAGGGAGGAGCAGAGAGAGGAAGCTCCCAGCTGCTGCCACCCGGCTAGGATCGGCCCTGCCTGTGGGCCATTTGTAACCGGTCCACGGGCCGGTACTTTGAGACCCCTCTAGAATGTCACATACATGTGTGTAGGATTTTGTGCTTAAAAGCATGGCCTGCACAATCTACTTGTTAGAGGCACTTTATATGAATGCCTTTTGATGGTGAATACCTAGTTGGGGGAATTCCTTGATAAATACATCAAGGAAGAAACTGGGAGAAAAATGCAAAAATCTCCTCCTACAGCTACTACCTCTACTCAGTGAAAGGGGTCTTTCCGCTCTCTCCAGACGGCAACATCAAAACTAAGGCTTAGTAACTTTTTGTTGCAAGCCTTGGACTCCTAGTTCTACCAAGCATGCCCAGAAGCCCTCCTCACAATGAAGGGGCATGAGGAGTGGGGGATATCTAATGGCATATGCACAAGTCTAGATCCAAGATATCCTGGTGTGCTTAGTCCAATATGTAAATTCAAACATAGAATTTCTACTTCTGGCCCCCTTCTCCTTGCCTCCAATCTGCCAGCGTCTGCTTAAAAAGAAAAGTTATTGGCTGCCTTGTCCCAACTTCAGTCAAAAGGGGTGGTTGTATCAATTCCTACAGCAGAAAGGAACCAAGGTTTTTTTTATTCCAACCCATTTATAGTTCCCAAATCAAATGGGGGCACCCACCTTATAAAGTGAAAATCTCTAAATAGATTTATTGGAGTACCAAAATTCCATATGGAATATCTGGCAACAAAAACCATACAAGATTCCCATCGACACATCCACACTTTTTGCTTCCAATTTGTATTACTACCGTTTGAACTCCCCTCTACATCCCTGAGAATAAAGTGCTGGGCCTGCTTCTTTGTGCAGACCCAGGACATTCATGTCACAGGATACACAGATGACCTTCTGCTGGAGGATTTTTAACCATATCCTTGTTTTCCAATGTCCAAAGAATGATTCAGTTCCTTCAAACCCAAAGTCTGCCCACCAGCCCTCAACACCATCTGGTGTACTTAGATATTCAAATCAAAACACCAAGTGCAACAGTCCCACTGCACAAGGTGTGCCAGAGGATGAGAAAAAAGTACACAATCTTCCTTGCTTAGTGGGATCAGTTTAAAATAAAGCAGGGGGATTGGCAGGATCCCCAAGCATTTCACACAAATGCAGCAATGCAAACAGAATAGGATACTGTTGGTGTAAATCTAATGCTAGCTTTAGCACCACCACCCTTTGATGCCAGGAAAACTCCCTCCTAGAGAGAAGTCTATTGGAATAGGCAGCAGCACACCGCAACTGGATATCAATAGAAACACCTTTATTATAATGTAGACAGATGCAGTCACAGGAATGAAGGGAAGGTTAACGTGCTTCACATATCTTTTGCTTAATCAGATATTGGCCCTTGCGGATGAATTACAGGGACCCTTGCTAGCAAATCAGCTGAGAGGCACAATGACATAACACCAGTGCTCTGGAACCTCCCCCCCCCCCCCACCCACTTCTTTTTTGGAAACTTAAGCATGTTTCCATCACACATTTTCCTAAAACTGTCTGTAGATGTAAGTGGGTGCTGCAGTGACCACCATCATAGTTACACTGGTAATGTTTCAGAGCTCCAAAACATCACCTTGTAACTATAAAGTGATCGCTAAATAAAGCTTTGGACCTGTTCTGGAGATCCTTGGTGTGCTGGTGACTATTTTTTTTTAGGAAAGAGGACACGCTGACACGCTTGATAGTCTGTCAGTATCCTGCCACCCCCCAGCAAGAAGGTCATTCATATACTTGTAGTGATCAATTTTCCCCCTACAAAGCACTGCTGCGACCTTTAGACTCACAATGCACTGTTCTGCTGTGGTCTGTAGTCATGTACATGCAGAAAGCTGCACAGACATGAGCATCACCTACATTAGCAAAAAAAAAAAAAACCTGAAGTGTTGCATAACTGGGAAGGGACTTTTTTTTTTGCCAGTGTCCAATCAACTGAAGGTGGTAACATAACCCCCATCATAATAGATATGAAGATGCCCTGTTGTGCCCATGATGTATGACAAATAACTACTAATGAAAAGGGAAAAAAAAAAAAAAAAAAAAACAAGGGCTTTTAACCTTACCCTAACTATATGCAAACAAAATAAAAAAGTTGTGGAGTAAAGCCCTGTACACACACGGGTAGAATCTCGAAAGACATTTGGCACTACAAAAAATTACCGTCCTACATTCTGCCTGTGTGTGTCTGTCTGACAGAGCCGGGTGTTCTGCCAGCTTCTGTTGGTCATGCATGCTGGAAAACCAGCAGCTTACCGACTCCTGATCAGTGCTTTCATTCAATGGCAGAGAGAGCTGATTGGCGTGCCCTGGCTAGGGTGGGGTTTAGAACACAACAGCTCAGCGGGGGAGATCACTGCACTGGCCTTGCATGGTTAGCATAGCGGCTCCCAACTAGAGCAGTCAGTTTTGTTTTGTGGAACCCGTGGGGTTGCACAGAAAAATAAAAAACATAACACAACCCCGTAGTGTGTACCAGGCTTTAAACCTGGACTCCAACTTTACCTCATCTTTAGGATGTTCATTTACACTCTCCTCCTACACCAATTCATACATACATTTGTGAATGTAAATATTGACAGGGAAAAAGGGAAGTAAGGAAGAAAAATAAAAAAAAGGAATAAAAGAACCTTCACATAAAAGACCTCAAAAGAAAAAATGTGGGTTCAGTTGGACTTTTTAGGCATAAAGAAAGTTGTAAACACAACCAGTATATTCAAAAATAGATGGAATGGCGGCCATCTTCTATACACAAAAAATATGATAGGGGTGAATGGGCCGAATAGTCTGCTTCTTTGATTCCCCCTTTACTTTCCTTCTTTACCCATTGGGAATTTGATCCGTTTTTTGCAACCTGAGCTCAGGGGATACTAAAAACAGTATCCATCACGGATTTACTTGTGCTCACTTACGCCTCAAGAATTTTTAAACTTTATGAGAATTTAGAACATTATTATCAGCTCCTGAAGAAGCGTCATCGTAGACGCGAAACATGTAGAGCACCAAAAATATATGTAATCGTTGACTGTATGATTGATATCCTTGATCCTATATTTGTATAGATATATATTTTGTTTTTTCTTTCCTTTTTGGAAATTTGAAATGGATTTTACTATGTTTGATAGGATGTCAATTAGGTCTTAAATGTGTAGTTTTGAGGAGGAAACATTTTCCTTTTTTTTGTGTAAAAAGGAAATTGAACTTTTCCCTGTTCTTTTTAAAAAATTGTCTCTTTTTTTTAAAATAAATAGAAATAATTCTTTTTGAATAAAAGAAAGTTGTAAACACAACCAGTATATTCAAAAATAATTATTTCTATTTATTTAAAAAAAAAGACAATTTTTTAAAAAGAACAGGGAAAAGTTCAATTTCCTTTTTACACAAAAAAAAGGAAAATGTTTCCTCCTTAAAACTACACATTTAAGACCTAATTGACATCCTATCAAACATAGTAAAATCCATTTCAAATTTCCAAAAAGGAAAGAAAAAACAAAATATATATCTATACAAATATAGGATCAAGGATATCAATCATACAGGCAACGATTACATATATTTTTGGTGCTCTACATGTTTCGCGTCTACGATGACGCTTCTTCAGGAGCTGATAATAATGTTCTAAATTCTCATAAAGTTTAAAAATTCTTGAGGCGTAAGTGAGCACAAGTAAATCCGTGATGGATACTGTTTTTAGTATCCCCTGAGCTCAGGTTGCAAAAAACGGATCAAATTCCCAATGGGTAAAGAAGGAAAGTAAAGGGGGAATCAAAGAAGCAGACTATTCGGCCCATTCACCCCTATCATATTGTTTTTTGTGTGTAGAAGATGGCCGCCATTCCATCTATTTTTGAATATACTGGTTGTGTTTACAACTTTCTTTATGCCTAAAAAGTCCAACTGAACCCACATTTTTTCTTTTGAGGTCTTTTATGTGAAGGTTCTTTTATTCCTTTTTTTATTTTTCTTCCTTACTTCCCTTTTTCCCTGTCAATATTTACATTCACAAAGTGATAATCAGGACGCGGCATTTTGTCTATCAGTGTATCCACAGACACCACCCTGTGATAGATACACACTTGTTCAATTTTTTTAAAATACATACATTTGTGCTGCAAATTCTTTATTTACCACTAGGTGGCAAAGATGGTGCAGGACACATTCTTAAACCCACCCAACTTCCAGGCTGAGCGACTTACAATTACAAATCAGCTCACTTTTAGACTCATCTCCAGACGATGACTAGTCTTTTACACCCATTGGTTCGCAGCTCTTGAAACTAAGCTGTGGTGAAGTGAATGGGCTGTCTTCTAGCCCTTCCTACACAGCATAGACTTGAGAAAAGGACGGAAACAGCCGGGAGCCATCAAGGACGTCAGAATACTCACAAAAAGTAATGTTTTTTTTTTCAGATTACACTTCATCTTTAAAAGATATTTCCAATTCATTCTGAAATTACTGCAAGGTAACAGAATCATTGTGGAATAAACTGGGTCAGGATCATCAAGCTGCTGACTGCACATCTGCAGCTAAACAGTGTTTGGTGTCAATGTGTACAAGCCCTTATGAGTTAAGGAGGCTGATTTACTAACAAACAAAAACTGAAACAGTGCGAGTCTTCTTTTAGCAAGTCAGTGTAAAATATTATGTATATTGTTCTCATGTATTAGCCAACACCACTATATTATGTTTTTTAAAGAATTTTGAGGCCGTAGCTGAAAGCTTTCAAAGAAACATTTTATTTCAAAATAAGTTATGTTTCACAATTTTTTTTTTATTACTTGCCCAATTCTGTATTATACAAAGGCAGCAAGCTTAAATTGCATGAGACAGTGTAGAGATCATAAAAGCATACAGAACAGACACATTTATTATTTATGTACAATTAAAAGTTACCAGTGCAACAATTTGTTTTTTTTACGAGTCTAAAAATTATTTACAGTTTTACATGCTCAAATTAAGAACAGAAGATAAAATTGTAAGGCAAAATAAACCATTGCTGCTCAAGCTACCCCAATCAAAATCAGTGTTAATAGGATTGTTTGTACACTTTGGAGAGATAAAATCACTTCAAATATTCAGACATTCTAAAATGGCCAAGCAAGGGAAATTCACATGGATTGCCATTCAACATGGTTATTCATTCCCAAATCACAGAATTATTTAGAGAGATTATCTATACATTTTGCATTGATTTTTGTAAGAACAAACTTGCATGGCCTCCTAATGGTCATTACACTGTCACAGGCCAATACTGTACCTTAGTCTGTCCCACAGTCTGTTAATACCAAAGATTTGTTATGCAACTTTATCTGCTGCTAAGACAAACCCATTCAAGTCTCAAATCAAAACTGGCATTCTGTAAAAGTATAAAGTATCTCTTAATACAAAAACACAGCATATACACGAGAATCTGGTTTAATCTCCTTAACAGTGGCGTGCAGACTCTCAGTTAATCTTCATTTTGTTTTTACAGGAGCTGGCAGTAGCATTTCAAATAAAAAGAAAATACTTTGATACTGGACAGCAGCAGCTTCTTCCCTCTACTTCTCCGTGGCATTAAATGCATTTTCCACAGTGATGCCACCAAGTGCTATTTAGGGTATGAGCTTTTCTGAGAGTCCATAAGTGCAAAGAATTTAAAATAACCCGTAGTGACAAAATATAGAGACTGCTATCCCAAACAAGTCTTAGCAGTAGGTCAGCATGGCAGCCCCTGTATTTCTCAGTACGTGTTTCCTTCACAAAGGCAGAAAATATACATTAAAACTAGGCTTACATAAAAGGGCAGTCAGTTGCATTCACAAATATAAAAACAGAATAGTGTTCAGAACTAAATCCATCTAAAGATAAATTTATAATCCTGATGAAAAGGATTTCTTTTACATAGGATTTGTCATACTCAAACCCTCCTCAAACCAAAATCTAGGAGAAAAAAAAACTCTTGAGAAAAAGGGCCGTACAGTCAATGTAAATACAATTTATATCGCGCCATATATTTCCATATCTGTAAAGGTTATGGATAGAATACTAGCCCTTTTATCTAAAGGTAGCTTGCAATTTTACATTTTCTGCAAATTACAGTGCAGACATCCAAGAAACCCATAGGACAAACTTGGTCATGTAAAAATTGTATAAGGAAACAAGTCTTCAAATTTTTAACAAATATACCCATTATTTATATGGAAGCTTCAGGCAGCCTTGGATTCTCCAGTTTAAATGCTGCAGGAACCAGAGGCTGCCTATTCATCTTATTATATTAGTGGACTTCTAAAGCATACATTTTCAGTGAAAATATTCCCATCTGTGACACTTAATTGTTGCACCACATTAACTCTGATGTTTCCATTTTACTGTCCCTACAATGGTTTTGAAGCTGGGTTTGGCATGTTGCTGGCGTTTAAGTTTAAAATGCCTTGATAAAGCTGTTTGGTCCCAACAATGGAGAGCAACACAGCGGTGCCACACCTCATTACATGATGCCACTGAGTAAAAGTTTACTGGCAATTAAAATGTTTTTTATTCACTCGGTGACCCTTCATGAGGCCAACATTATGTATGAGGTTTGCCAGTAGTGGAGAAAACCACATTTCATTTTAAAAGGATGCCAGATTTCCGCTGCGGCGAGAAGCTGTATTCTCATTTATCTGTATCTCATTTTCACACAGAAGAGAGCTCTCCTCATTCCCATTTAAGTGTTCATAGATATTGTTGGATAGATTCCCATTCATGATTCGTTCATCTTTTCTCAGGGAAACCGGAAGGCTGGACAAGGTGAAAGAAACATCTTTGAAGGCATGCAATAAAAAGATGCCAATAATAATGGTTAAGAAGCCACTAAAGGTCCCAATCATGTCATTAGCAGCCATATGTCGCCATTCTTTGAACAGGATGGCAGAGCATGTAAGCACTGAGGTGGTAAAGAACACATAGTAAACTGGAGTCACTAGGGAGGTATTAAATATATCCAAAGCTCGGTTTAAATAGTTTATCTGAGTGCTTACACAAACTATAAGGCTGACCAATAAGATCCAGGCCAAGGGATTCCTCAGGACAGGCTCTCCAGCAAAAATTCCTTTAATAGCAATTCCTAATCCTTTGACGCAGGAAACAGAAAGGGCTCCAATGACAGAGCAGATTGAAATATACACCAAAAGATTGGATTGTCCATGACTTGGTCCCACCACAAAAATGAGAATCAGCGATACAATGATAACTGCTGTTGCAAAGAGCACAAAACCTAAAGAACAGAAAAAAAAAATAGTGCATTACAGATTTGTTTTTTTAATGGTAGTGACATATTTTGTTTGTGTATTTGCACACATATGCATTCTTCCATATCCTACACGCACACGTATTCAATTATAATGAAGCCTGGCTGAAATGCATGTTGCTGCATTACACAAAATATGTGCGTTTTCTACACCGTTTCCCACTCATGTGCATCCCTTCCGTTAAAGTGGTAATAAACCCAAAAACAAAAAAGCATTGTATATTAGCTCATTATGAAATATTTACCTTAGATCGAAGCTTTTGCAGCGGTCCTTGTACACCACTGTGACCAGCAACATGTCTCCTGGAGATATTTTTACGGGTTTGCAGGCTCCAGCACTGTGATTGTCCAGTGCCGCCATGGGGTCATTTCCACGCTGTGTGAGCGGGAGCCGCTGGTCAAAACACAGCTCCTGAAGAAACGGCATGAACAAGCCCTTTCTTCAGTGTGCAAACTCTGAATGGAGACAATAGTATGGTATATATCTCAGGGGACAGCATCGGATCATCTCCGCTGCTACCGACTGATCCGGTAAGCGGCGGAGACAACCAGGACGCGGCGGGAGTGGATAAAAGTGATCTTGTGGCAAAACAGTCACAGAGACCACATTTACCTTAAAGCGGACCGCCCACCGTTGAAGAAAATACCGGGGTTATGGCAGCTATCTGCTGCCATAACAACTGTATTTAAGATCAAATCGACGTAAATCCACGGTGGGCAGTCCCGAAGTGGTAAAGAGGTGCTACAGTCTCCTACTCCAAAAACATCCCTGTGATCCTTAAACTAAATAAAAAAAAACTTTTTTTTTAAATTTGGATATGGTCTGCATTTAAATAAAATTGCTTACTTCCCAAATGTCTGGGTTATTTGCCCCTGATGAAATGCTGGTGGCAGCCATCTTAGTACGGGGATGTAGTGCAGCTGGTTTACCCAGAATGCACCTTCCAATCTTGCGCATGCGCTCTAGTGACATTGCCCAGTGCACAGGTTGCTATAGCAACAGAGGCGAGATACCATCATTTCACGATTCATGTCTCTTCTGTAATAAGCCTGCCTGCTTGCTGTTTATCATCTCACATGTCAGTACATACATGGTTTACTTACAAAAGATTACAGGGACACTTCAGTATATTGGGGAGACTACAATGTTACAACTTAGACCTAGATAGACAGAGCTCTCTGAACCTAGACACGTTTTAGGGGCTGGACATAGGGTCATTGACCTTAGGTTTATAGTAAAAGACCAGGTCCCAAAGCTTAACCACTTGCAGACCGGACCATTTTGCTGGTCAAAGACCAGACCACTTTTTGCGATTCGGCACTGCGTCGCTTTAACCGACAATTGCGCGGTCGTGCGACGTGGCTCCCAAACAAAATTGACGTCCTTTTTTTCCCACAAATAGAGCTTTCTTTTGGTGGTATTTGATCACCCCTGCGGTTTTTATTTTTTGCGCTATAAACAAAAATAGAGCAACAATTTTGAAAAAAAAACGCATTATTTTTTACTTTTTGTTATAATAAATAACCCCCAAAAATATATAAAAAAACATTTTTTTCCCTCAGTTTAGGCCGATACATATTCTACATATTTTTGGTAAAAAAAAAAAAATCGCAATAAGCGATTATTGATAAATTTGAGCAAAAGTTATAGCGTTTACAAAATAGGGATAGTTTTATAGCATTTTTATTAATAATTTTTTATTATTATTTTTTTTTTACTAGTAATGGCGGCGATCAGCGATTTTTATTGTGACTGCGACATTGTTGGGGACCCATCGGACATTTTTGATACATTTTTGACACATTTTTGGGACCATTGTCATTTATACAGTAATCACGGCTATATAAATGCAGTGATTCCTGTGTAAATGACACTGGCAGTGAAGGGGTTAACCAGGGGGTGGCAGTGTAGGGGTTAAGTGTTCCTAGGGGTGTGTTACTAACTGTGGGGGGGGGGTTGGGCTTTCATTTAGTGAACACTGATCTCTGCTCCAATCACATGGAGCAGAGATCAGCGTCACTAGTTGCTAGGCAGAATGGAGAAATGCTGTTTACACGGCATTTCCTCCATTCGGCCGCTCCGTGAGATGATCGCGGGGATGCCAGCGGCGATCGAGTCCGCGGGTCCCGTGACCGTACTCACGGGGGTCCTGACCAGCGCAGGAGCGCGCCGGCGCGCTCCCGATGGCAGGGCGGCGTTGAATATTGGATGTACCTGTACGCCAATATGCCTGCCATTCTGTTGACGTACATCGTCGTGCGCTGGTCGGGAAGTGGTTAAAAAGGCGCAGTTACCACAGCATGGCCTTGAAATGCAAAGCAATATATTGGATTTTTTAATACTTTACTGCCACAAGGTTCAAAACATGATTTTGATTTAGATTTGTTTCTTTAAATGGGTTTTCCCTGTTTCTGGAGTAGAATTAATCTAGCGATTACACCTGTAATTCAATGATGTAGTTGCCATGTATATTTAAAATATCTAATGTTTTGTTTCTGTGCTGCAACCTCTCTATCCCTATAAAATGCTATGTGATTTGTTGCAATGTCTTTGTCGCAAAGGTAGGTGGGTAGGTGCAGCTATGTAGAAAAATAAAGTTCATCTAGCTACACACACTTGCCTCATTCTTTTTAAATTTTTTTTTTTTTTTTAACACTTATACACTATTCTTATAATATATACATGCCACATCTCCTACATTTTTACTGTTCAGTAGAGATAGAATTTTACTGTCTATGTACTAAGTGGCCTACCCCTTAAGGATTATTCTTGTCTGGTATCCAGCAAAAAAAAAAAAAAAGATTACGCTATGCTTTGTGAAATGTTATTTCTAACAGTGCATAATATTGCATTGACACCTCAAAACACAGAATGTCTTTATGTAGGTACATTACCTGGGTCTGCTAATTTAATGGACATTTCATTTAAACTCCGAATTTCCTCTTCCTGGGGGGCATGAATAACCATCACAGTTGATCCCAATATGCTCAGCAAACATCCAATCTTTCCATGCAGATTTAATTTCTCATTAAGGAAGTATGAGGATAGGATGGCACTGCAATGAAAAACATCAGCATTCACAACACACCAGAGAGCACACATATATGCTGCTTGATGCAAACAAACACTGTCATCTGCTGATCTCCATTTATAGCTTTATTTGTAGTTCTGTCAAATTCCGGGAGGGTGGTGCATTAACCACTTCCCACCCGGCCAATGCATATATACGGCCGGGTGGGAGCCGTCTACTTCTGATAGGACGTTCCTGAACGTCCTTCAGAAGTAACGGGATCGCGCGCGCCCGCGCAGCGGCGCGATCCCGATGTGCTAGTTTCACCCGGACACGGCACATCTCAGATCGGCAGGAGGGCTCTGTGATTGGCCCTCCTGATCACATGACGGCCGTGTCCAATCATGGCCGTCATGTGATGTAAACAAACAGCCGTTTGCTAGGCAATCGGCTCTCCTCTCCTCACACGGAAGTCATCGCTGAGGAGAGGAGAGCAGAACGCTGCAGCCGGCTGATGATCAGTGAGTATGAGCTGTTTTTTACAGCTTTTTACTCACTGATCATCAGTCTAGTGTAAACACACAACACAGTGTAAACACAGTCCCCATATATGTCCCCAAAACACACATGTCCCCAAAACATACATGTCCCCAAATAATAAAAACACATGTCCCTAATAATAAAAACAAGTCTCCCACATATGTCCCACTAAAAATCACATGTCCCAATGATTATCTGCACACATATGTACGTGATCACCTGCACACATATGTACATGATCATTTGCGTACATATGTCCGTGATCACACAAACCAATTATTATACACTTAACTGAATTTTTTTTACCAAAAACATGTAGCAGAATACATTTTGGCTTAAATTTATGACAAAATTAAATTTTATTGGATTTCTTTTAAAATAGAAAAAAGAAAATATTGCTTTTTTTTTCCAAATTTCCGCTTTTTTTGCGCTTATATCGCAAAAAATAAAAAACTGAGTCGTGAATAAATAACACCAAAATAAATCTCTATTTGTGCGAACAAAATAACAATTTCATTTGGGTACAGTGTAGCATGACCGCGCAATTGTCACTGAAAGCGCTAGAGCGATGAAAGCTGAAAATTGGGCTGGGAAGGAAGGGGGCGAAAGTGCCCTGTATTGAAGTGGTTAAATAGCTAATCTACCCTAAACTAATATTTTATCTATAGTCGGTGTCTGGTTTGTCAAATCACTTCCCTATTTTTATTATTTTTTTATTATTAAATCTCTCAGGAACTCCAATGATGAGATTTCCTTGGCACGTTTCCTGAGCAGCAGTTAAGCAGTTAAAACCAGGCAAACCTCACCTCTTGGCAAGTAAAAGCATTTAGAAAAACTGTAATTAGGGAAGTACACTTCAGAGCAGAGAGTTTCAAATGCACCTTCACCCCGCTATGCAATTTATAAAATGACGTCAGGCTTCAGACCAAACTAGTCCACCACCTAAACAATCCAATGCACTATGACAAGGCAATTATGGACAGTAACTGACCGATGCAGAGATTAGCAGAAAATCAAGGTGAACTTTTGCTCAGGCATTCTCAAGCCAATACAATCAAAAAGGGGAGGGAGGGAGGATATCTGACCTAGAGCTAGTGGATAGCCATCTAACCCCTGTGAGTAACCTCAGGTATCTGTCTGGCTGAATGAAGCATTGCCCTTCAGATAAACTCAACCAGGTTAAACATCCAAAGAATCAAGCACCTTCTTAGGATGTTTAGGATTACAATAAAAAATGGCAACTCAATGTACTAATTTAGGTAGAAGTACCACTTTAGGTAAGAAAGAGGACAGAGGCCCCAATGCCACCTTATCCTGGTGAAGAATCAGAAATAGGTACTTGCAGGAGAGCAGAATCAACTAAGAGATCCAGCAAGCCAAACGGTAATAGCAACCAAAAAGCAGTGAAACTCCAAAATACCACTCTACAGACCCAGTCACGTGACACTGAGTCCAGGCAGTTGCAAAGTCCTGTAAGCAACCCCCACAACAAGCAGGGATGCCCCTTAACTGACCAGGATTTGCCTTTGGAACAAAAGGACTTGGGTGTAAAGTTTTTCTTATGGAACTCGGATGTAGGTTTCCAAGGCTGGTTGCTTGCAAAGGGAACTCTTCTTGGATTCTGGAAGCGCAACTGGTTTACCTGTCACTTTCACCTTCTTCTTAAGGGGTAGGAATATGCTCTTTCCTACAGTCACCTTCTGTATGAAGGCATCAAAAGATAGGGCAAACAAGCATTTGCCCTCAAAGAGCAGCCCCTCAATTTTCTTCTTGCAGCGAAGATCTGATGACCAACACTTAAACCAGAGGATCCTCCTCATATGGATAGACATGGTGCCCACTCTAGAAAGCTCCCAAGGCATTAACTGTGAAGCTACAGGCCCATGGAAAGTCTTCCTGAAGCTGCCGGATGGCCGGATCATCCAGGTCATAGTCTACGGAATGGGAGCAAAAACTTCGCTCAGACCTTAAGGGCTTGGCAAACGCATCTATCACAGGCTGTAGAGTTCACCCAAGCTGCTGTATGCACACACACTCCTGAGCTCCCTCATCCCTATGAGTCTGGATCTCTACCTACACAGCCACAAAGGCAGTCCAGCAAGATAAGTGCCCACCTGTGGTCCCCGTTAGTACAACTCCACAGAGAAACGGAACGATCATGTCTGGCTAAAGAAATTACCTGCTGAGTCCCGTGACCGCCTGTAGCAGAAAGGCTATACTTCAGCCATTGCACATCCCTGAAAAGCCTGTCCACGCACAGCTCTCAATCTACTGAGTCAGCAGATCTACAACAGGGCACAATCCAGCGATACCTGCTCCGCACATCTCAGTCCGATCCCCGCACTCCCAAAGACAAGATGGCACCCGCTCGAAACCCAGGGAAGGGCAAGCCTCCTCCCCCTGCTCAGCCGGCAACGGACAGCGGCGAGGAATCAGATGACCCCCCCAGCCCAGCACTCAGACCTTCCAAGTGTAGCATCCAGTTCTGGCACCTCTATTGTCCCACCTCCAGACGCAGGCCCTGGAGATGTGGCCCCCTCAAGCCTCAGGAGAACTACCTAGATCTGAAGCCTCAACTCTTCTGGCGTCCTTCAAAGTGGAGTTTGAGTCCTAGGCGGTCAAAATGGAGACCTCACTCCACAAAGACCTCCAGGCCCTCCAACAGCAGGTCTCCACTAATCTGCCCTGACACTCAATCTGACCATGCAGTCCGCATCACGTCCCTTGAGAAGGCCTCCAAGGAACACCTGCATGGTATTCGTCATCAACTACGCATAGAAAACGGGAAAAATAGGAGCCGCAGGAATAATATACGGCTACAAGGCATACCAGAGGCCACGGCGGCTACAGACTTGAAACCTTCTGTCACTGTCAACCTAGTCCTGGGAAGAGAGACTTTGTCCCCTATTGAAATAGACCGGGTGAAATAGTGACCGCCCACGTGATGTCCTCTCTGCAGGGTTCACTATTTCACCCTTAAAGAAAAAACGATGCGCAAGGCATGGCGTTTGGGTCCTGTGGACTTTTGACAGTTCTGCTATCCACCTATACCCAGACCTTTCTCGCAACACTCTCCAAATGCGCCGAATGGTCCGTCCACTGCTAGACCTGATACGTCAAGCCGGAGCAACCTACACTTGGAGGCACCCCTTCAGCATCAAGGCGACCAGAGCCGAGCATAAAATTTGTCCTCTCTGACCCAGATGAACTCCGAGCCTTTTTCAGCTTTTTGTAGCAAGACCCAACTGATGTACCTAACTGGCTGGATCCGCCAGATAACCGTGCCAGGGTACAAACACGTGACCCTCTCCCACAACGCCGCAGACATCCGAGGTATCCTACCTCTCTGGAAGATTAAAGTAGATCCAAGCAACTTTTTGGACTTATCTCAACGCTCACCATATGACTAGCACCATCTCAGTACAATGCCTATCCCTTGACTCCTGGACAGGGCGCATTTTTTTCTTTTTTGGGGAAGTTTTTCTTTTTTGTTATTTCTCCCCTCCTCTCATTTTACTTGTTCCCCCATATATTCTGCCGGATATGCCACGATGGGAGACGGGGTGGTTGGCTACATACCCTAATGCCTCAAGACAGCTGGTGCACCAAAATGGTGGGCCTTCTCCCTGCCCTTTACTAGTGTACTGTACCTGGCTGGGTTCGGGAGAGGCAACGGAACAGCAGGTTTCTAATGTTTTATTTAGTTATGCAAATGTTGAGTTTCTATTATACGTTACTGCACCGGTCTACTCTCTAGGTGTTTAGTGGTAATGTCCCACCTGGATATGGGTGGAGGGGTGACAGATGGACAGACTAGGTCCACTGTCTCTTGCCACTATCCACGTGGGCACCCATAGTTGTCTACTTACGGTTTCTCATACACCGGATAGTTTCACCCCAACATGCTCTCAGTATTATTATTACACAGATTTGTTTTAGGGGCCCCCTGTTGGGGTATGTAGATAACATGTGTTGAAAATGTTTGCTCCCTTCCCGTGAGTTCTCACAGACTCCTCTGCAGAGGAGAGAGAGACAGACCGGGCTGGTATGGAGCTATTGGCCCATGCGGACCGCCGCCCTCCTTCACGGAGGATCTGATGTGTGCTCTGCTTAAATGTCTATTTACACTGATGTGCCTCAGTAAAGTTATACATGCCTGTCATGCTACTGGGCTCATGGCTCAGGTTCTCCGCCTCGACCCTCCACCCTCAATAGGCCAGGCACAAATTGTGCCTATTTACATGAATTTTCACGTGGTGTCCCGTTTTCGTGGACCCCTTAGATTTGCTAGGCTCCTTACCTAGGCGTCCTCCTTACTTAGATTTGTCCTGGTATATTTTTTGCTACCTTATAATTTCCCCCTTCCCTTCTCCTCCTCCCCCCCCCCCCCCCCCCCCCACGTCTATATTCTGATTTTCTTATCCTCTATCCACTATGGCCCACATAGTACTATCTACATGCTCTTACAATGTAAATGTCCTCAATATTGCATCCAAGAGAGGACAAATCTTCTAACAAATACATAAACAGGTCAATGTGTTACTGTTACAGGAAACTCACTTCCACACAAACTCCACCCCTTCCTGCTCCAACAGGTACTTTAACAGATGGTTCCACAGTACAAACTCCTCTCAGAAAACGAAAAGTGTTTCTATTGCCTTCCACAAAACGCTTCCGATTGACCAGCTCTCGGACCCCCAGGGAAGGTATGTGTTCGTAAAGTTCTCCCTATGGGGCACCAAATTCACTATAGCCAACCTCTACCTACCAAACACTAGCCAAAGCTCGACTGCTCTGCGATACATGAAGATCTTGTCAGAATTTTCAGAAGGTAAACTAATCATAAGCAGGGATTTTAACGCCCCCCTGGACCCACTCTTGGACTCGTCAACCTTTTGCTCATCCATCTCCTTTACTAAGCTAAGGGCATTTAAACGGGCTATATACGACCTCCGTTTAATCGACATCTGGAGGGTTGCGTTTTCAACAAATCCCAATTATACCCACTTCTCACAGGTCCATCACTCTTATATAATCGTATCAACTTCCGTCTTGACCATAGCTGCTTAGATTGCTCACCTGAATGTGAAATAGACTCAATGGTCTGGTCTGACCACTCGCCTATTTATCTGACACTATCGATCTCTTCTACGCCGGTGAGGGAATGGACATGGAGGCTGAATGATTCCCTTCTCGCGAACCCTGAATGTTCCCACAAGGTTTCAGAAACCATCTCTAATTTCTTAATAGGTCATGCCTCGGACACCACCTCACTACCCTTACAATGGGAGGCGCTTAAAGCTGTCCCCCAAAGAATCTTTATTCAGATGGGGACCTGCTTGAAAAAGACTCGTTCAGCTGCAATAACCTCAGCAACTCAAAAGCGTCGAGACCTTGAGACCCAACATAAACGAGCCCCTACGCTGGTGACTCTTAGCCCTTGTACACATGATCAGAGATTCCGAAGGAATGTGTCCGATCGGAGCGTTTTGTCAGATATTGCGACTGTGTGTGGTCTGCATCGGACTGTTTCCATCGGACCAAATTTTCCAACTTGCCGGAAATATTTTACGACAAAATGCTCTGATGGGACATACTCCGATCATGTGTAGAGAATTCCGATCGGACAAAGTGCCACGCATGCTCAGATCAAATTCCTACATCAAAGCTATTGGCTACTAGCCTGAACGTATTCCCACCATAACGAAATTACGTCATCACGTTCTGAAAGATCGGATTTTCCGACAACTTTGTCCGACCGCGTGTATACAACAGTTTCGGACAAAATCCGACGGATTTGGTTGTCGGAATCGCCGACCGTGTGTACAAGGGCTTACTGAGGTCTCAATGGCTCGATCCCAACTAAAGGACCTATACGAGGCCTCAGCTCGTACTTATACGGACAGACTTGCTTTACATCAGTACCGATTCTGAGATAAATGCAGTAGACCGTTGGCTCGCACTCTTCACCCAAACACATCTTCCACATTTATACCTCATATTCGGGCCCCTTCTGGAGAAATGCTTAGCGAGCCCTCCAAGATATCACAAACATTCCGAGATTTCTAACAAACACTGTACAACCTACCGACCGGCATCACTTCTAGCCCATCCCACACTCCTGAGCCAAACAGACAGTCCTATATTGAGGAAACTGAGCTCCCTATATTAGATGGCGATACTTCAGAAGAGCTAGAGCAAGTAATTACAGCGGATGAGGTAGTAGGAGCGATAGCGGCCACCCCATCTGGTAAAAGCCCAAGACCCGACAGTTTTACCCCTAAATTCTACAAAACATTTGCTCCTCTACTGACCCCCTTTTTGGCCAAGGTGTTTAACTCCCTATCGGAAGGCTCAGTGTTTCCTCCACAAACGCTCGAAGCCCACATTACCATTATCCCAAAACCAGATAAGGACCCTACTTTGTGCGCAAATTATAGGCCCATATCGTTAATTGGAGTGGACCTGAAAATATATGTCAAAATATTAGCCACTAGATTGCAGCCGCTGCTCCCCAGTCTTATACATCTGGACCAGGTGGGTTTTTTTAAGTGGGCACGAGGCAAGGGATAACACCCTGAAAACCCTGCTTCTTACCTACTATGCCCGTACCCATGATATCCTTCTATGCCTTTTGACGGTTGATGCCAAAAAAGCATTCAACCGGGACGACTGGCAATTCCTTCGGATGTCTCTGCAGCAGATAGGCCTGGGTCCCAAAACGCTATCCCGAATTATGTCCCTTTACTCCTCACCTTCCGCCAGAATTCGGGTAAATGGTTCACTGTCGCCATTCATAATTGGACACGACAAGGCTGTCCTCCATCTCCCCTTCTCTATGTCCTTGTCATGGAACATCAGGCAATCGCCTTACGCAATAACCCCAACATCTCAGGTTTATTGATAGGCCCCACTCTTTAAGCTGGCACTCTCTGCGGATGACCTGCTATTGTTTATAACCCATTCCCATCTATCCTTACCACATATAATGCGGAAATTCACGAGGTTTGGCAAGCTGAGCAATTTCAAAGTAAACCATACTAAATCAGAAATCCTGAACATCTCACTGTCCCAAGAGGTCCTCCGCCAAGTCTCCGCTAGGTACCCGTTTAAAACAGGCTCTACCTCCATCCGTTACCTCGGAATCCAAATACCCATGGAAAGATCCCAATTATTCTCTTTGAACTATGCACCCCTTCTGCTAAGAACCAAGACAGATCTCTCAAACTACACAAAGAAACGTCTATCATGGCTAGGTAGGGTGAATGCCCTAAAAATGGACGTCCTCCCTCGGTTTCTCTATTTGTTCCAAACAATTCCCATTTCCATACCCTCCTGGTTCTTTAAGAAGCTCCGCCAACTATTCTCCCCAAGATTTGTGGCAGAGCCGGAGCTCCAGATGCCTTCATATACTATAGAGCAGCTGTGCTCACACATATACTTAACTGGTTCCATCATTCCTCTTCCAAATTGTGGGTACAAATAGAGAGCCATATTAACCCAATAGATCTCTGCGCCTTACCGTGGACGCCTACCGAATTTCTAAAGAGAGATACCCAAGCGACCTTACCTGAAAAACCATACAAATCCAGACCTGAATGAATTCCTCCAAGACCCCATCTCCCCTGAAGGGACCCATGACTCAATTGTTTGTTTGGGACACCGGCTTTTCCACCGGCCCTACAGGGAGCGAGTTTTGGACCTCGGTGTTAGGAGGACCACAGCCGACTTGCCCAAGTCCTACGTTCAGACTCTTCTCCGACTCATGACGTTCCCTCCGACCCATCTTCTCATGCCTCGACGCATTGGCTGCAGAGGCAACAGGTGATTTCCTTCATTCGCACCTTCCCATCCCTACCTGATGTACTCACTGACTTAACAGACTTGGAGAGCATGCTGCTCCAGGCAGCCCCCCTTAACTATATTCTCTCTTACATATGGCTTATAATCCTGACCTTCCCCCATACACACAGGCCTGGAAGGAAAACCTGGGCCACTCCATCTCACCTGTAGACTGGCAAAAGTGCTTCATACTGACTCACAAAATGTCCTTAGCCTCCAATTCTCAAGAAAAGGGGTTCAAGCTGTTGACCCATTGGTACAGATGCCCTTCGACTTTGCACCGGATAAACTCTGCGCTTCCGGATATCTGCTGGTGTCGCTTGTCATCTAAGGGAACCTTACTTCACATTTGGTGGGAATGCCCCCCTGTGAGGAAGTTCTGGCAAAAGATCCTGGACGTGTACTGCAGACTCATGGCGACCTCAATAACACCCTCTCCTGAGGTAGTTCTGCTATCTCTGCTCCCGGGACCGCTCAAGTCGGTCAAGAAAGACGTTCTGCGTCACTTTTTGGCGGCTGCTAGAACAGTGTTGCCCAGATATTGGAAGTCGACAAGCATGCCTTCCCTGGGGGATTGGGCAATTGAAGTGGACCGAATAGTTTGGAACAAATGTTGTCGTAGGAAACAGGTAAAGAGGAAGAATTCTCCAGGACCTGGACCTCGTGGTCTATGTTTCGATATTCCTCAGAATTGAACCCATGGGCCACAGAGGACTTTACCGATGCACCTGTGTAAACAGGGTGGAATGTCTACCTCTTGATCCCTAAGCTCTTTACTGCCCTGACCCCTCTATCCCTACCCTCTTCCCCCTTTCTCCTCTCCCTTTTACATGCTGCAGTATTACCCGATTTTTTAATTCACAACCTCTAGTCTCATCAGACTGGAATGGTGGCACACACAGAGCTTCCCCCTCAGAGAGAACGTCTCCAAAATAAGAACAATAGCCCTAGCCTACCTGTAATGAGTGGGCATCACTCGTTGAGTGGATAGTGGTGCGCACATACCCACATTAACTCGGATTAGACACTGTAGGTATACAGGCTCTTATACCATACTAAATCAACCGAAGCTCAAAAATCATTTTAACCTCGTGACAGTATGACACCACTGTAGCAGAGTTGGATATTTCGGTTTACGTATTAATATAAGATGTGTATGCTTATTGTGTAATTTTTCTATCTCAATAAAATAAGATTGAATTAGGAGTTGAGAACCACTGAACTAGAAAGAGGGATGCCTTAAAGAGGGCTTCAAACCTCTTATTCAAGGCATAGTTAAAGACCGGGACCTCATCAGGAACGTCAGTAAAACATAGCCAGGCCAACTACCAGAGGACCCCATTTCTCCTCCTCCATGGAATACTGGTTAACAAAATACTTTGGTGGTGAAAACGCTTTCACTGGGTGAGCCCATTCTGGAGACATCAATTCTTGTATATGAGGGGGACTCAAACACAGTGACATTAGGGGGAGAGGATTCTGGCAGTGATACCTTAACTTACAGCTTACCACATCAGCCAGAAAGCCCACAGTGGTCTTTTGTGTCTCAGATGGTGAGCTTCCTCCTGTGAGGACTTCAATGCTGCAGAAATTTTTCTGTACCATTCCCCAGATCTGTGCCTCGATACAAACTTTTTTTGGACTTCGTGGCTTGGTTTGTACTCCAACACTGTTAACGGTGGGACTTTATATAGACAAAATCATGTCCAATCAACTGAACTTATCACAGGTGGACTCCAATCAAGCCGTAGAAACATCAAGGATGATCAGTGGAAACAGGATGCACCTGAGCTCAATTTTGAGTGTCATGGCAAAGGCTGTGAATACTCATGTACATGTGATTTTTTCTCATTTTAATAAATTCTTTCACGTTGTCATTATGGGGTATTGTTTGCAGAATTTTGAGGAAAATAATGAATTTAGTCCATTTTTTAATAAGACTGTAACATAACATAAATTGTGGAAAAAGTGAAGCATTGTGAATACTTTCTGGATGCACTGTATCTCTTCCTCTTACTGATGAGCGGCTGTCCCCGCTCTTGTATGTGGGTCTGAATACAGTTCATCTTGGCCTGGTGGCCATAGTGACAGGTCCAGACACAGCCCACCTCTGCCCAATTAGGGTTGTAAGGAACAGGCCATGAACTAGGAGACCAAGCCCACAACAGAGATACATGGAGGAACATCCATCACGTAAGGACACTAGCATAAAACTATGGCTTAGCGGAGATGGAAGGGGTTATGCCTGGGCAAGGATTGCTGCCTTTTTTTGGCCAGTGTCTATTTACCTGAAGGAGTCAGCATAACCCAAATAGTCATGAACATCAACGTCTATGTCAGACCTGCCACTTTAAACCTATATGAACTATTAGTCATATAAACATTTGAATAAAACTTATAGGAGCCTGTGCTGTAAAATAGACAGATGATACTGTATGTTAATTATATTGTTAATTTCATAAATATAGACCAATAAGGCTACTCTTAGATTGGGGCGTTGGCGGTAAAGCAGTGCTATATTTAGCGCCACTTTACCTTTGTTTTAGCTGTGCTATTTGGCCGCTAGTGGTGTGGTTTTAACCCCCGCTAGTGGCCGAAAGAGAGTTAAAACCGCCGGCAAAGCGCCGCTGCCCCATTGTTTTCAATGGGAAGGGGGCGCTTTAGGAGGAGTGAATACACCGCTCCAAAGATGCGGCATGCAGGACTTTTTGTACCGCTCCAGTGTGAAAGCCCTCAGGCTTTCACACTGGAGACACAGGAGAGGTGCTTTACAGGCACTATTTTTAGCGCCGTAGGGCCTGTAAAGAACCTCAGTCTGAAAGTAGCCTAAACAATATCGATAAGACAGACAGATAAGATTAGTTCTGATTTATACACAAATAAATTATAGGCATAGTACCTGACCAGTACACTCAAAGCTCCTAAGGGTGTCACAAGAGTAGCTGGTGCAAAAGCATATGCAGCAAAGTTTGCAACTTCTCCAGCTCCCACTGAAAGATAGAAAAACAGACTGTCAGTCTATAGAGAGAGCACTACTGCAACACTCACTGAAATTAGATATAATGAACAGATTGACAATTCTAGATTTTCTCATCAGAAATTGGTTTGCTTTCTATGGATACCTTATATATTAAAAACAGCAGATAAAAGGTTAATAGAACAAGTTTTCCAAGACTTAACAGGACATACAATTTCAAATAGACTAAACATGACATAGCTGATAAAAATCTAAAGCAGAATCTACAACCCAATTCGAAAAAAGTTGAGACGTGGTGTAAATCTACAAGAACAGAATGCAATGATTTGCAAACCTCATAAACCCATATACTATTCACAATGGAAAAATGGAAAACATATCAAAAGTTTACACTGAGAAAATAGATAATTTTAGGGAAAAATAAAAAAGGTAAAAATTGATGTCAGCAACACATCAAAAAAGTTAAGGTTAATTGTCAACAGGTCACTAACATTTCAGCCACTTCAGTACTGGGCACTTCCACCCCCTTTCTGCCCAGGCCAATTTTCAGCTTTCATTGCAGTCACACTTTAAAGGACAATTGCACGGTCATGCAACACTGTATCCATATGGATTGTTTTAATCATTTGAGACAGATTTTTTTCGGTGGTATTTAATCACCACTGTATTTAATTTTTTACTGCTAAATAATTGAATTTTTTTTTTTTTTTTAAATGTTCAAAGTGCCCTCGTCACCCTGTGCTCACACGCAGTGGCGAACACACACACACGTCGGTCCCACGCGCATATGTAAACCATGATCGCACCACACGTGAGGTATAACCGCGATCGTCAGAGCAAGAGCAATTATCCTAGCACTTCCTCTCCTCTCGAAGGCTTTTAAAGCGTCACCTATAGAGGATTTTAATTACCGTAGTTTGTCGCAATTCCATGAGCGCGTAATATTTTGAAGCATAACATGTTAGTTATCTTTTTACTCTGCATAACATTAGCTTTCACATTATATATAAAAAAAAAATTAACTCATTAACCACTTGCCGACCACCGCATGACGATGTACGTCGACAGAATGGCACGGGCAGGCATAAGGGCTTACATGTACGTCCTTGCCTGCGGCGGTCGGTATTCGTTCGGGAGCGATCCCGGACGAGGGGACGGCCATTCATTCATGGCCACCCCCTCGCGATCGCTCCCGACGAATGAAAATGTCCCGTGACATCACTTCCTCTCCTGTAATGTAAACACAGGAGAGGAAGTGATGTATTCTCTCCTCCGTGTCGGTATTTTTCGTTCCGGCACCGAGGAGAGAGCATCGGTGAGTTGCACAAGCACTACACTACACAGTAGAACATGCCAGGCACACTCACACCCCCCCTTTACCCCCCAATTACCCCTGCCCCCCCAGTCACAGTGACACCAATTGCTTTTTTTTTTTTTTTTTGCATTGGTGTCATTTGTGACTGTAATAACTGTTAGGGCAGTTAGGGTTAGCCCCCTTTAGTTCTAATGTGCCCCCCTAACCCCCCCAATAAAGGTTTAACCCCGTGATCACCCCCCCTCGCCAGTGTCACTAAGGCTGGGTTCACATTGCAGCGGTTTATGAGAACGAATGTGATTCGCACCGCACTGCAGTGCAAATCACATCCGATCTCTGTGCGATTCGAGTTCAGCCATACAGATAGTATGGCTGAATTCGTGTCGCACCCGCCGCAAATTCGCACGGGACCCTTTTTTTGGCCCGCAGCAGAATCGGATCGCATGGGTGTTCACACCATGCGATCCGAGTTTGCAGATCGCACTGCGATATGCGAACTGATCTGGGGGTGTCATTAACATTTCACTGACACTCCCAGCAGTTCGCATAGGGCAGTGTGAACTGCCGCCGGGAGGCATGCGATGCGGGAACCCGCCGCGGATTCATGGCGTTCCCGCATCACTCCAGTGTGAACCCAGCCTAATAAGCGATCATTTTTCTGATCGCTGTATTAGTGTCACAGGTGACGCTAGTTAGGCAGGTAGGTATTTAGGTTCGCCGCAGCTTTTTATAGCGCCAGGGACCCCCATATACTACCGCATAAAGCCCCCTGATTTCCCCCTAGTTAACCCTTTCACCAGTGATCACCATATAACTGTTACAGGTGACGCTGGTTGGTTAGTTATTTTTTTATAGTTTCAGGGCACCCGCCATTTATTACCTAATAAAGGTTTAACCCCCTGATCACCCAGCGGGTGTCATTTGTGACTGTAATAACTGTTAGGGCAGTTAGGGTTAGCCCCCTTTAGTTCTAAGGTACCCCCCTAACCCCCCAATAAAGGTTTAACCCCGTGATCACCCCCCGTCGCCAGTGTCACTAAGGCTGGGTTCACATTGCAGCGGTTTATGAGAACGGATGTGATTCGCACCGCACTGCAGTGCAAATCACATCCGATCTCTGTGCGATTCGAGTTCAGCCATACAGATAGTATGGCTGAATTCGTGTCGCACCCACCGCACCCGCCGCAAACTCGCACGGGACCCTTTTTTTGGTCCGCAGCAGAATCGGATCGCATGGGTGTTCACACCATGCGATCCGAGTTTGCAGATCGCACTGCGATATGCGAACTGATCTGGGGGTGTCATTAACATTTCACTGACACTCCCAGCAGTTCGCATAGGGCAGTGTGAACTGCCGCCGGGAGGCATGTGATGCGGGAACCCGCCGCTCATTCGTGGCGTTCCCACATCGCTCCAGTGTGAACCCAGCCTAATAAGCGATCGTTTTTCTGATCACTATATTAGTGTCACAGGTGACGCTAGTTAGGCAGGTAGGTATTTAGGTTCGCCGCAGCTTTTTATAGCGCCAGGGACCCCCATATACTACCGCATAAAGCCCCCTGATTGCCCCCTAGTTAACCCTTTCACCAGTGATCACCATATAACTGTTACAGGTGACGCTGGTTGGTTAGTTATTTTTTTTATAGTTTCAGGGCACCCGCCATTTATTACCTAGTCTCACTAATGTACCCCTAAATTTAGGGGTGTCTACTTTCCAAAATGGGGTCATTTGGGGGGGGGGGTTTGTGCCATCTTGGCATTTTATGGCCTTCAAAACTGTAACGCCCTTAGAAAGCCTGAAGGCGGTGCTTGGTTTTCGGGGCCCCGTACGCGGCTAGGCTCCCAAAAAGTCCCACATATGTGGTATCCCCGTACTCAGGAGAAGCAGCAGAATTTATTTTGGGGTGTCATTTCACATATGCCCATAGCATGTGTGAGCAATATATCATTTAGTGACAACTTTGTGTAAAAAAAAAAAAAAAAAAAATTTTTTTTTGTCATTATTCAATCGCTTGAGGCAAAAAAATAAAATATCCAATGGGCTCAACATGCCACTTATCAATTTCCTTAGGGTGTCTACTTTCCAAAATGGGGTCATTTGGGGGGGTTTTGTACTGCCCTGCCATTTTAGCACCTCAAGAAATGAGATAGGCAGTCGTAAACTAAAAGCTGCGTAAATTCCAGAAAACGTACCTTAGTTTGTAGATGTGACAACTTTTGCGCAAACCAATAAATATACAATTATTGACTTTTTTTTTACCAAAGACATGTGGCTGAATACATTTTGGCCTAAATGTATGACTAAAATTGAGTTTATTGGATTTTTCTAATAACAAAAAGTAGAAAATATCATTTTTTTTCAAAATTTGCGGTCTTTTTACGTTTATATCGCAAAAAATTTAAATCGCAGAGGAAATCAAATACCATCAAAAGAAAGCTCTATTTGTGGGAAGAAAAGGACGCAAATTTTGTTTGGGTACAACATTGCATGACCGCGCAATTACCAGTTAAAGCAGCGCAGTGCCAAATTGTAAAAAGACCTCTGGTCATTTACCAGCAAAATGGTCCGGTCTGAAGGTGGTTAAAGTGTTTTTTTTTTTATTGTGTTTGAAAGACTGCTGCGCAAATACCGTGTGACATAAAATATTGCAACAACTGCCATTTTGTCCTCTAGGGTCTCTGCTTAAAATAATAATAAACTGATATATTTTTATGCATACATGTACATATATATGACGTTTGGGGGTCAGAAAAATGAGAATGGGAAGTGTCAGAATTGGCCCGGTTTGGAAAATAGTTAAAATAACCACCTGACAGAAGTCCAGCCCACCACACATGCTGCTGTTCTGGAAGTTTTTATCAAAACTTAAGTTAAGCCTGCATGTAGGAAATAAAATCATCTTCTTCCTTTAAAATACCTACTTGACAGAAGTCCAGCCCACCACAGCCATTCTTTAAGGTATGCATGACCTCCTTGACCTACAGGCAACAACAAAACAATAATGAGGTGTTATAAATGTGATCGGTCCTCTTTAGAATGGTAATGCACTGAAACAATAATGTAATTTATTCTTATACATTGGCACATACATTACAGTTCTTATAATGGCGCCAACCACTTAACTAGATATTTGAAAATTAAATTCTGGCAATTAAATGTTACGTTATCTATACAGCCAGCCTTAGCTTGTGCTTTCAGTATTACCAAGGAGTTAACATGTTATCAAACTGACACTACTTAAAAAAGGGACCTTGCAGCTAAAACACAAGGTCAGCTTTTTAAATTCCCTTCCACACATAAACACAGCACAAAACTTCTAAAAATGTTTTTTAAAAATTCCTGTAGGGTGAAAAAGTATAGTGTAGGGTGTCATCCTCCTTCTGAAAAGATCTGGAGGAGGAGTAACCCAAATCACAGTAAAGCTGGCCATACACTAGGCCAACTTTGAAGGACCATGACTGAAAAATTGTTAGCTGAACGGCAGTTGCATCAAATCAGAAGCAGCTGCTGTTTTGTTATTTTGGCAGCCACTGACACCAGCTATCAGAACACAATAGGCGCAGCAGGAGATGGAGGAATCTGCTAAAAAGAGAAAAATAAATAAAAAATAAAATTTCATGCACCCTGCAGGCTGGAAAAAGAAATAAGAAAACCTGTGAATGGCCAGCTTAAGTTTACACTCCCAGCACTGTGCTGCAGTGTCTTGCAAGTTTTGAAGTGCTCGCAATTCCCCAGAATCTGGTTAAAGTGGATGTAAACCCACTCTCATCCTTTCTAAACTACTGCCATAGGGTTTATCTGTAAGGATATACATGCCTTCTGCATGTATCCTTACCTGTCAAAAGTCTCCCCTCTGTCTGTTATGAGACCCGAAAAACTGCAGATTCTGTGGGTGGGTCTGTTGTCTGGAGTTGTGATGTCAGTAGACTCCCCGCCCACCTCTACACTCCCCTTGTCAATATGCATTTTCTTCTGTGTATTTCTTACACTGAACTTCTGCTATGATCACCAACATCCAGTCAAAACCCAGAAAAGTCAGCAATCACGCTGAGGTGTGGAGCAGCCAATCCTGGGAGAGCCAGGTGTCAGTTTTTATCCCACTGAAAAA
Source organism: Lithobates pipiens (assembly GCF_037356315.1). Classification (NCBI taxonomy): domain Eukaryota; kingdom Metazoa; phylum Chordata; class Amphibia; order Anura; family Ranidae; genus Lithobates; species Lithobates pipiens. Next base: position 451,123,201 of record NW_027507748.1, on the reverse strand, counting down.
AAGATAAGAGGATTGCTCAGGGCTGGATTAACTCTTCATGGCAAGACTGGGCACAGATGACATTAAAACCCAAATTGTACAAGGTGCAATCCTTAATTAAAAAAAAAAAAAAAAAAAAAAAAAAAAAAAAAAAAAAAAAATTGGGTTTACATCCACTTTAAGGAGGATGTTATGCTTTTTGTAGTTGCCTTTCCTCCTGCTTTTGTAGCACACACACTATAACTTTCCTATTTACACTTTTACTTTGCAAAAAAAAAAAAAAAAAAAACAGACCTTGCAAGTATAGTGTTTTGAACTTTTTTTTTTTTATATCTATACACACACACACACACACACACACACACACACACACACACACACACACACACACACACACACACATAATTTTTAATTCCTCTTTTGCAAAAAAAGTGTGATGTGCCCTTGGCTTCCATTTAAGGCAGAATTTCAGTTCTGGATTCATTCTAAGATACTTGAGATTTCAAAACTGAGCAATTTGGTATCGAAGGTGGACTACATTTGTTCTGCAAGAGAAATGCTTCATTCTTACAAAGATTCCTACAATAGCTTCTATGAAATTAGCGGGTGGCTAGAGTTTAAACCCTTTGGTGCTTATGGTAACTTAGTAGGCCTCCATGTTTAGAACTGATTACTGATATATTACATGGATCTATGCAAGTGATCTAGGTAATCAAGGCCTGGCTCAGGAGCGCATTCGCCGTTTTATTGCCGTCTGCATTTCTGTAGGAAAGGCACCCATCCTCCGTTTCTGTGTTGGCAACTATCATCACTAGGCCTGGAAATTAGGAAGTTTGTATTCAACAGGAAAAAAAGACCACAGTAAAAATGTTCATATGGGGTTCTAAACAATTGTGCTTTGTTTTCAGTATTGCAGCTGTATACCTGCTCTCATAGAGCCCTTCCTAGCCAGCCGGAGAAGTCCTTTCTTTTTTAGGATGAAGCTTCCTCCAATGAAGAAACTGGAGCTGATCGCCAATATGAGCCCGATATAAAAGTCATATTTTCCCTTGTCTTGGCTCATCTTGAAATGCTGTTAATCCAATCACATTGGTGTCTGTCCTACAGACCCAGATACATCGACAGAAGAATACGATCTTCTATGAGGAATCCACTGTTACATCTGTATGAAAAAAAGGAATCAAGTCATTTGCAGTAACAAAGGAAAACATGCATACCATGCATACACACACACACACACACACACACACACTTTTATACTCGACAGTATTTTGAGGGACAAAGCTCATTCAAGAAAACCATTAAATTCTATATCCCCACCTACAGTGCCTTGCAAAAGTATTCACCCCCCCCCCCCCCTGGCTTTTTACCTATTTTGTTCAATGTTTTTTTAATCTGAATGATATGTGATGTATCAGAAGACAATAGTCTAAGTTGGTGAAGTAAAACTAGAAAAATATATACCGTATTTATCGGCGTATGTTGCCCCCGCCCCGCGAGTGTCTGGCGCAGCCAACCTTCATGCAGTAGTACTTTTGCTCGCAGGCTTGCGAGTCAGGGACACTTTTGTCCCTCCGCAGTCGCCCTGTCAGACTGGGAGCGCTTACCCGACGTCCCGGACGGGCGAAAAAGCCTTTTCTGAGTGGAAAAGGAGGGCCCTTGCTTGCAGCATGGCTCCTTACCCTTCCTGGACTGTGGGAGCAACGTGCTCTTCCCACTGGTAACATTCTTAATGATGTCGTCCAGCGAAGCTCCAAATAGTCACTCACCAAGGAAGGGCAAATCTGTCAGAGCTTTTTAGATGCCTGGTCCGCAGACCAGCATTTCAGCCAGATCAGGCGCCGTAGCACCACTGCTGATATCGAAGCTCTAGAGAGCCGGGGGGAGTGTATCCAGGGCCGCATCACAGACATACTTAAGGCCGTGCACCAGCTGGTCTGCTAGTTCTACTCAGACTGGAGGAGACTGTTGCTTCTCCAATTCACGGTGCAATAGCTTTGCCCTCTCTGTAAGGGTCTGCGACACTAATGACATGGCCAGTGCCAATCGTAACGCTGTCCTCACTACCATAAACATAGACCGGGCCACTGCCTCGGCCCTCCTGTCGGTAGGGTCCTTAAATGCAGGAGCCCCTTCTACCGGAATCGTGGTTACTTTATTTAACCTGGATAAAATGGGGGGGCCACCAACGACCGGGGAAGCCACCAATTTTTTTAAAGGAGGCTCTCTTCAATGGGGGAAAGGCACCACCATCCTTTTTTGGACTGAAAAGGTCCGTTGCGGGCTTCCCCATTCCTTGTATATGAACTTATCAAAATAAGTCAGATACGGAAACACCTTAGGTGTACGGGCTGGTTTACGGGACCCAAAAGGGACCGACACCTCAGTGGAGGATCCTGCTGCATCCTGTATTTTCAGGGTATCCTGCACAGCGGTGATAAGTGCTCCAACTAGCGCTTTTTCCTGCGTGGACTCAGACACAGAATCATCCTTACTGTCCGAACAGTCCTGGTCAGCATCCTCCGACACATCAGAACAGGGGCCGCCAGTCACCATGGGGCCAGAGTCTGAACCAGAGCACATCCCGGAGAACGGGGGGGACATTTTTTACCCCCCTTGCGCCCACCTCCACCCTAGCAAAGAATGTTTCCAGGACCACTGACAAAGCATCCAAGGGCACTGCACTATTTGCAGGTGAGCCGGTTGCAATTGCAGGGAGATCTGGGGGAAGAAACGCCATCTTCTGACGCCATGCTGTCCCACCCTGTCTGCCACCCTTGGGGACTTGGGACAAGGTGCTCAATTCCACCCTCCTAGCTGCTGACAGACTGAGGGGCCCCACCGCAGGACTCCCCACCCTGAGCGCTGTCCTGTGTCAGCAACAAGTCTCCAGGAGCAAAAACCGTGCTGTTTTGAGGCACAGGGACCAGCGCTAGGGAGAAACACCATGCTGAGGCTACAAGAAAATGGCTGCCGACCGTTTTTGTATAGTCAAAAACACAGCGAAAACGGCCGCCGGACCTCGAGAAAATGGCCGGACGGCCATGCTGTACACACAGACCAACAGAAAATGGCCGTGGCCACCGAATAATGGCAGACCACAGACACCTCACAGCAGGGAGACAGAGGACCAGACCACACACTGACACAGACAGCCAGCGCAGCACCCAGCTAAGGATCAGAGCCCCCCCCGGAGGACTCCCAGCCCAGGTACATACACCGCACCTCAGCTCAGCCGTGCAGCGTCCCCCGCGGGGGGGGGAGGGACAGGGAGAGAGGAAAGGGAGAAGAGGGACCCCCCAATTGACCTCCCAGGGAATGCCCAGCTGCTCTGTCCTGCCGAGGCAAGGAGAGCTGTACTTTCCCATCTGGACGAGCTGGAGGCATCCCATCACAGACTCACACCCGAGAAGTACGGGGTGGCTGCTGACCACGGCACACTGACACAGACATCCGTAGCATGTAGCTCACCGGCCACTCCTGGGGCACGAGGGGCATGTAGTGGCCGACCCAGCACGTAGCTAGAGCCTGCTCACACTTGATGGCCGGGCTGGAGAGACTACAAAGATCTATATTTATCCAGCCTGTCACCCAGCCAGCTGTTGATAGGAGATCACAGGATTGCGCAAAAGGCAAAAAATATCTAAAGGACCGATCGTCCCGGCAGGGAGCCTAGGTCCTTCTCCTTCACTAGGAAGTAAAAGAACTGAGCTGCGGGAGGCAGGCTGAAGGGTTATAGCCAGAGGGACTGCCTCCTAGGTGGAACTATGCAATTCTGCTGTTTTCACATGTAATACATGTTCTGCCTAGTCCTCTCCTGAAGGTGGCGTGATAACCCTATGGTCAAGATTTAATGGAGCTGTGTCCATCAATGAAGGAAAGAGAAATAAGATCAAACTCCTTTCCCGGGTGGTAGCAGGAAATATCTTGAGGCCCCTTACTCAATTGGTCTCCGACTTCCCCCCTCTCGTATTACTTTTGCTACATGCAGCTCTCTCGTGTTCTCAGCAGCCAGTTCCCGTCAACATCTCTCCAAATGGTACAATCTCCCCTAAGCAGGTGTTTATGACAGATTGCTCTAAGAAGCCCACCTCCCATCTGTACACCCACCTGATTTCACTGCCATTACCTGACATGGGGTCTCTGATGGCAGGGGGATGCCCAGCAACTGGACAACAATAACTGGGAAGGTATTTAGGACTTACCATTCCCTATCCTATTTTTCCCTCCGTGACAGACTTATACAATGCAAGATAATACATAGATCCTACTTAACTCCCTTTTAGACTCCATAAAATGGACCAGTCCCATTCTTGGGAGTGCTAAAGATGAGGGCAATCCCCGGGAGATTTTTCCCATGTTTTCTGGACATGTCCTGTAATAGCTGGGTACTGGGTGGAGATTCTCGATATTATCAATTCTGTGACACTCCTTTACTGTACCTGCGTCAATCTAAATCTGCCTACTGGAGCTAGTAGAAAACCTAAATTTCAAGAGTGGCAGAGAGAACCTTTGTTAGTCTACAACTATTCTACGCTAGGGAGGCCATAAGGTTACATTGGAAAAAACAGGCCTCCCATCAATCCCCTTTTAGAAGCAATTGCTAAACAACAATCTTCCATTATGTAAAAGACACATATGCCAAAATGGATTGTCCTGCTAAGTACAAACAGCTTGGATTAAGTGATAAAAAGAACATTCCACGGCTTGGTTACCCTTAGCGTTTCAGGTTGTTTGATCATTTAAGTGTCTGCCCCTGATGGGGTCATCCCTGGAGCAGCTTCAAGTGATGTGAAGTGATGCTCCAAGTGTGTCGATGTGTAATTACATCAAAATGTTGAATAATCAGATTTAAAAAAAGAAATAAAATAATAATAATAGTATTATCAGTTTCTTGGAGTACATCACAGGACACAGAATAGTCCATGACTAACTGGGTTATGTGCCACCTATAGGTTAATGGATGCTGGCAGACAGGAAGTATCCCTATATAACACCCTCCTACTCCAAAAGTTCTTATGTTTTGTAGCAAGCAATGAACTCCAAAAGTGGGGAGGGACCTCAGTTTCCCGTGATGTACTCCAATAAATGGATTTCACAGGACACAGCAGGCTATAAATCATGACTACCTGGAATGTCCCAAAGCAATGCACTTGAGGGGTGTGTGACACAGCAGCCACCATCAGGCCCAAAGAAATTACTTAGCACACTGCGGCCAAAAGCCCTTACGCCCACCTGGTAAAACTTTGTAAAGGTGTGTAGCAAAGATCAGGTTGTAGCCTTGTAAACTTGAGCCACTAATGACTCATGATGAATAGCCCAAGAGGCTCCAACACTTCTAGCAGAGTGAGCCTTTATTTGAAAAGGTGGAAATTTACCCTTCAAGCCAAAGGCAATAAGCCTACAAATCTACCATGAACTGGTCTACTTAGTAACGATCTGACCCTTCACACTATCATTCAAGCACATCGTGATGGCCTGCACCACATCTAATAGCGTGGAGGCCTTTGTATCCTGGCCTGGGGGAAAAATAAAAAAAGGCAAAAAACAATGTCCTTATAATGATGCAGTTGAAACAAACGTCAGCAAATATGACAGTTGAGGACGAAGTACCACCTTGTCATGATGGAGTACCAAATGCCACTCTTCACAGGAAAGGACCAACTATTCCGAAACCCTTCTTGCCAAAGAAACTGCCACCAAAAAAATTAATAAAAAACGACTATCCGAGTCAAAAGAACTAACCAAACCTCACAGAGTAGCTCAAAAGGCAGTTTCTGTAAAAGAGAAAAGACCAAAATGTAGATCCCATGGACAGAAGGGTGACCAATCTGGGCAACTCCTTGGACAAACATGGGCAACAATGAATGAGAAGCAAGTGGCCTTTGGGAAAAAACTGCCAAGGCGGAGACTTGTTCTTTATTGGTACTTAAAGTAGTTGTGAAGTCAACTACACTAGATTGTCAAAAGTATTGGTATTATAAACCGATTTGAAATAAAAAAAAGGAGGAGGAATAAGTCAGTCTCTGGAACTGACATGATTACGCATTGTGCCATAAGATGGAGTGCTTGAAACAGTGACACCCTCTTCTGCCAATTTACCGACACATTTGATCTCCAACTGTGAAGGAGGGAAATAACAAAACTCCAATCTGTACTTGTGGGCAACTGTAGAAAAAAACCCAACTGTCTGAAATCATCAAGCTTCTGAAAAACCCAGGAACCTTTCCCCCAGCTGAATGAGCGAGGGGTGCCCCTTCACTGTGAAGTAGAGTTTTACTCAAGTTTTGCTGACCAGGCCTTTTTTTTTTTTTTTTTTTTTACTTTGGCCCCCGAGTCCTCCCCTCTGAGGTCCATAGCCTGGGAGTGTCTGTTCAAGAAGGATCTAATGTCACAGCACAGGGGATTTTTTGGTGTCTGCAAGACAGAACGTGAAATGGCTCCCAATCAGTGCTCTCAGCCAGTGGCTCTGGGAGTGTTCTGGCGAGGGGGCTTCAAAAGACTTTGGTCACAAAAAGGTCAAAGGGCAAGTTCAACTTTTCATGAAAAATTAAAAAGGTGAACCAACTCTTAATATCCTGGCCATGCCCCTTAACCCTGCTGCACATAGTGACTGTGCTGTTAATATAGTTGTCTGTACAGTGTGGTCACTCTGACCAATAAGCCCTTGTCACAGCCCCCGGGTAAGTATTTATCATAATGCTTGCAATGGCAAGCACTCATTGGTCAGTACAGCCACACGATCATGCTAACCATTTAGAGGCACACTTAAGGCTTCTTCCTCCGCTAAGGTGTCCCAAAAGAAAGCTCTTCTCTTTGGTCAGGATGGTCATGTGGTCATGCTGACTAATGAGTGCATCAGGATGGATACTCACTCTGCGACGGTGTATTCAACACTTCCTGGTGTGTAAAATACCTACTCCCCCATCCCACACAGTGGTTGCTCCTGCCAGCTCATATGTCACTACAAAAAGTAGTGTGTGGCAGGGATGGTAGGTATTCGACTTACCCAAATATCTGCAGCAGCTGAAGGGTCAGCCTTTCAACACACATTCTGCCAGAAAGGTAAATATATTGCCTTTTCTTTTAAAGGCTAGCTTTTATATCAAAGTGTCCCCCCCCCCCCCCCACCTCCTCTTAGTGTAGCTCACACAGTAAAATCATTACCTTTATCTCTCTCTTTGGATAATCCCTGTGTGGCCCTGGCAGAACCTACTGCATAAGCACAATGCAACATTATTCACACATATAGACTCATGGCAGCCCCAGCCATTGTAAAGTAAATTAATTACACAGGTTGTGCCCTTTGTACTGTTGTGAATTCATAAAGAAATACATTTAATATTCACTGCCAAAGATGAGATTTCAGTAGGCCTAAAAAAGTGGATGAACTATAATTTTGATATTATTGAACTGTCAACCTTTTAGAGAACCTAACAAAATACATGACCTCACACTTTTTGTTTTTACAAATGTACAGGGGATTAGTTATCTGTAACTTTTACAAACCCTGTTTTGAAACAAGAGACTGGAACAATGGTAGCTTTTGTCACCAAACAAAAAGATGTTTACTTATTTTGTTGGTTAGATTGAGAAGACCAAACTTGCATAAGTATTTATCACATGGAAATAATCCTTAACTAGAAAACCCCATTGAGCGTAAGTGAAGACTGTTTGGACAATATACAACCATGAAGACAAAATTCAATAGCCGACACCTTGTCCAACAAAACCTATTGAGTGAATTGTAGGGACTTGAAGGGCACAGCTCAGCTATCTAAACATTTATTGGACTGCTCAAAGTCCATCTCAAAACATGGTGTTAGATTGATATGCAAGTCAGACATATTTCAAAAGTACTTCAAGTAATTCAAACTATATGTGATATTTAGAGGTCGACCGATATATCGGCCAATATTTGCAGTTTTTTAAATAATCGGCATCGGCCGATTTGTGCTGATAAAAAGCGGATTTAGAACTACAGCGGGACTTTGAAATGACTTCTGTATAGAATGGTCTAAGTTGACTGAGTCGTCATAGCAACCCTTTCCTCCACTCTGGGCAGGCTGCCAAGAAAAGAACAGAAAGATACAATGTTTACACTTGAATGAATTAAGTCATCTCCATGTGTAGAAGTTCTCAGTTTAACCATTTAAAGACTAAATCTTTTCTGACACTTGTTGCTTACAAGTAAAAATCCTGTATTTTCTGCCAGAAAATCACTTCGACCCCCCAAAAATTATATATATTTTTTTAGCAGAGATCCTAGGGAATAAAATAGCGGTTGTTGCAATATTTTATGTCACACGGCATTTGCACAGAGGTCTTTCAAATGCATTTTTTTGGGAAAAAAATACACCATTTAAAAAATAAAAATAAAATAAAAAACAGTAAAGTTAGCCCATTTTTTTTTTTTTGTCCAAAAGTTTTGACTACCTGTTTTTATTTTATATATATATATATATATATATATATATATATATATATATATTTTTTTTTTATCTAAATCATACATACAAGTAAACTGATTGGAGGTTTGTTTTGTTTAATAAATGTTTAAGTGTAAGAAATTTTCTGTATCACTTATGAAGGCCGCTTTCACACTGGAGCGGGCAGGCGTTGATGGTAAAACGCAAGTTTTAGCGGCTCTTTACCATCATTTTAGCGGTGCTATTTGGCTGCTAGTGGGGCACATATAACCCAGCTAGCGGCCAAGGAAGAGGTTAAATGCGCCCATGAAGCACCGCTGCCAAATCGCATTGCATGCGCTTCGGCAGTGGTGCCCATTCATATCAATGGGCAGGAGTGGTGGATGAGCGGTATACACCACTCCAAACGTGCTGCTTGCAGGACTTTTTTTTTTAAGATCCTGCCAGCGCATCGCCTCAGTGTGAAAGCACTCTGTCTTTCACACAGACTGCAGGGGAGCCATTTTACAGGCACTTTACAGGCGCTATTTTTAGCCCAAAAGCGACTTAAAACGCCCCAGTGGGAAAGGTGTGTTAGATCAAGGGGGATTAAAAATAAATAAATAAATAAAATAAAATCGGCCTAACATATCGGCCCAAAAAAATCGGCATCATATATCGGCTATCGGCCGCCATGATTTCTAAATATCGGCATCGGCATCGGCCAGAGAAAAACCCATATCGGTCGACCTCTAGTGATATTTGTAGGTCACAAAAAGAGATATTATAATGTTAGTAACTAATGATCTAAAGAACTTTGTCATAAAGAAATTATATATGAAAGTGTGATTATAAATAGAAGTGTTTTAGCAACGAATTAACATTATGAAAAACATATAATCGTGATTATAACCTATGTCTAGATAAACAAATATTAATTGGATATATATCAGAATTATACAGATAAATAATTTTATGGGATATTGATTGATATATATCTAACCTGTGTCCTTCCGAAATGGACTAAAGATTTAATAGATATGCATTGATATACACACACACACACACACACACACACACACACATATATATATATATATATATATAAAACCATTTTATACAATGGGGATTATTCAAAATTATGTTAAGCGTATTTTATATTATATCGTTTACTATGATTCCTGAACACTAGAGATATATTTGTTAGAACACATGTGAGACACCTGGTGGTTGAAGGTGCTATTACCTTAAAATCATTAGACTCCTGGGAAAGCTAACCATTACATGTTGCCTGTCAATGAGGAGGGAACACATACCGTCTGGGCAGAACTTAGTATAATTTTATGATCTTTTTGTTTAAGAGGATATTTAAGAAACTAGAAAGATGCCATAAAGGAGGAAGCTTAGGGACCCACCCTGAGAAGGGACACTGGAAGACTCCCAGACAAACTGATGCTCATGCATGAATACCCATTTTTACATTCATGAAGATCCCTGCTCCTTGGAACTCGGAGGTCACACAAAGTAATTCCTCTGTAAGAGAATCCATGTTGAATGCCCTGGCAGCCATCTTAAAAATCCTGGTAACCAACAATCCACACTTAGACCCCCTTTCACACCAGGACGTTTTGCAGGCGCTATAGCGTTAGAATCCGCCCTAAAGAAGCTACACCATTGTGTGCAGTGTGAAAGCCCTGAGGGCTTTCACACTACAGCGGTGCGCTGGCAGGACGTCAGAAAAAAGTCCTGCCAGCAGCTTCTTTGGAGCGGTGAAGGAGCGGTGTGTTTACCGCTCCTCCCCATTGAAATCAATGGGGCAGCGCTGTAATGCCACCGGCAAAACGCCGCTATTGCGGCGTATTGCCGGCGGTTTTAACCCTTTCGTGGCCGCTAGCGGGGGGTAAAAGCGCCCCGCTAGAGGCTGAAATGCTCCGCAAATCCGGCGGTAAAACTCCACTAAAAATAGCGACGTTTTACCGCCGACGCTATCAGCGGTGTGGTGTGAAAGGGGTCTAATAGCCATATTTGGAATGGGTAAATATTTGTTTATTATATCTTCTATGTTCTCTTAAATATTGATGTTTTGAATATTCTATTATTGAAAATCTTTCTCCCGAATCAATAACCGCCTTTTAGATTTTTCTCTAAATTCTATTTTTCATTATAAATTTCTTCTTTTGCATAGTTGCCAATTTTATTGACAAACAAACGTCTAATTTATTTCACATTGTTAACCACTTACTTAGGGTGGATTTGATTTAAATCAAGTTGATGTAAATCAAAATCATGATTTAAAATCACTAGTAAAAAGGCTTGATTTAAATCAATTTAAGTCATCATTTTTAAAGAGCAACCGTCATCTCTGTCCCACAGCGGCTCCTCCTCTCACCTGCTGTTGACTCACAGACAGTCCCATTCACTTTAATGGGACGGCCGGTGATGCGACAGTGACACAACAAGGTGAGGGGATCTGAAATGACAGGTGCTCTTTGAATGCAAGAACTTATTCTTGTTGGTAGTTAGAATCTTAAATATTTGCAAACAAAATTAAGGTTTCCTATTTAGTAATATAAATGTACATAATAAGCTGTCAGGTTAGTAAAACGATATCAAAACTGATTCAATCATACAGTTTGTAGCGTACATGGATTTGCTAAACAATGGGATAATGGAATATTTCTGAACTCCGTTTTATCTCATGGTTACTGTGAAATTGTGTGAATGCATCAATGCAGTGCATGTTGTCTCAGCTTGCATTCACTGACCAAGTTTACCAAAAACATAAATATTGCAGAATATACAGCCTCATGCTACATAACTAAGCTCCATTTCATGCTGAATAAACTAAATTATTAATGCATCTTAAATAGAAAACCATCTTTAGATTTTTACTCCAAAAGCATTTCATTAAAATAAATTTGATAAAAATCTTAAATAAATCTATGATAAAAAAAAAAAAAAAAAAAACACACAGATTAAAAAAAAAAAATTATTGATTTACATCCCCCCTGTTAAAAAATGATCCATGGGTGCTGCCTGTACTGACATTTAACCATCAATCAAGATATAAATGTTAATTGGTTGATTATCTGTGGCTTTAATACTTTTTACAATACTCATCTGGGACAAGTGTGCATATCAGAAAAATGAGAATATATTCACACATTTTTGTACCTGATCCAGGTCAGAGACACAAAGTATTAATACCAGATGTTGTGCATGATAGTCAGGTAACTAGCATTTTCAGCCTCCCTCCCTGATTCATGGGTCCCCAAAGCAAAACATCAATTGAGCCTCCCAGCAATATTTCTCCAACACTTGGTAATGACAACCGGGACAATGGTGTAATTGGTCCCAACATATGGTATGTCTTAATTAAGGGCAGGCAACAAGAGAACTGTTAACATAGTCAGAACACTACTAGGGATCAGTGCTGAGGATAAACATAAGTGAAGAGTGGCAGTACAGGAGACTATAGTATACCTAAAGCCAAAATGTATTTTCCCCTTTTTGGCTAGAGTAGGGAAGGGTTATAGCCACTGTCAGTTTTTTTTTTTTTTTTTGCCACCAATGTCTTATTCTGAAGAGCTCAAAATACAACAGGAAGTGAGAGCATATCTTTCCAATGTGAGGGATATCCCCTCTTAACAATATAATGTTCCTAGGTCAGGCTCAGGAGTAGCGGGTGCTATAGCAACATCTAGCAGGAAACCGGAACCATCACAGATCAACGTTCATATTCGCCAGCACATCAAAGTCGTCCAAAAAGCTGTTTTTTTATTGAAGAACGATCATTTTACAAAGAGAAAGGTGCAACATTTTGGAGCATAGCAGGACCCCTTCATGGGGCATGTGATACGCGTTTACCGTGACATACTGCTATCCACCAATGAAAGCCAGAGAAAGGGTTCTGACACCCCCCCCCCCCCCCTTCTGTCGTCGAATGATGTTACAATACTGCCAAAACAGCATAATATACAAAAGGCAGCAAACATTGTCAAAGCATACTATACAAAATTCCCCCTGATGCTGTTTTTTCAACCATTCCTATTCAACCCAGTGGGCTGAACAAAAATAAAAAAAAATAAAACAGATAGGTCGCCATACTAACTAAAGCAATGTTAGTGTGGCAATCTCCCCCGCAGAGCTATTCTGTTCTGACAGGTAGATTGCTCCCGTGACAGAACACACCGATCGAATGCTGGTTTTCCTGTATGCCCTATTCGATAAAAGACAGTCATTAGATGGTTTCTGTTGAACTTGCCGATATTCGGCCCATGTGTACCAGTCTTTAGGCATAATGACTAATAAAGTCCTGGCCAGTATGAACAGTACTGCGAGAGTACATATGGGTCAGTAAAATGACACAGAGAAAACACATGGGTTAGTACTGTGGGGGTGTGTAGGGATCAGTATGGAAAGAAAGAAAAAAAAAAAAAAAGACCAACCAAACCCACAGGGCATTGGCAACCAGGGTTTTACTGATATAGTCACACACACAGAGACACGCACACCCTTTATGTTACGTCTCTGAATTTGTGTAACTAGGTCAGTAAAATAAGACTGAGGTAAGCCAAGGCCGGATCAAGGATATGGTGAAAGGGCCACATGTAAGTCTTAACATTTGAATTTTTTCATGAGCACAAAAAACCCCAAAAATGTATGAATTATATTTACAGAATAAGTGGTCTTTCTAAAATTAAAAAGTATACATGCATACATGGGCATTTTAGTCATTATGTACTAAGGGAAGCTCTGGAATAGGAATAATAATAATAATTTAGGCTCATGGGGAAGTCATCTTCACATATGTTATCAAGATGGGACAAAGCAAAACAAAGCTGTTTCTTTTAGCAAAGAGACCAATTATAATGCGGTGGCAGCTACTGGAAGTGCAATGCCACCCCAGGGAGTGCCACTGCAACATACATGACTAATTAGGAAACTACTCCCTCAGCAGTAGAGATATTACTACGCACAAGCAGTAAAAATAATAAGCAGAGAAAAATACTTAAAATTGTTTTACAGCCATTTAAAGGTTAGTAATTACATTAATGCAAGGGTGTTTCTCTTAGGACCAGGAGAGAGACAGTCTTGTCAAGCTACAGATACTGTTTGCTGAACTGACATATCTCCTGTAGATAAAGTACAAGCTGTTAGTGCTCCTGAAAACCTGACCACAGTCATATTTAATGCTGCAATTGCAGATAGCTATGCTTAACAATGTGGTGGTTAGCATGGGTTTTAACAGCATACATGCAATGCTGATATATGCTCACCTAAACACGCAGTTTTACCCATCAGCAATAACTAATGAAAAAATTGTACTTCTGTTTGGTCACTCCTGACGATTTACACATTCCTAACATGCTGCACATTCAGAACAGGTGATGCAACTATTCTAGCTTTGAAACTTGTGCTTAATAGCGCATAAAATCAGATTACCACATTTCTGGCATGTCCCCCTGTATTCCTCTTGCTACTGTTTGTCTCTGGAAAGCGTGCCTCAGAGCTGAGAGAACTTGCCATTGTGAAGCCTCTGTCTCCTTCCTAGCTGTTGTCAGACCAATGGAAGGGGGTGCAGCTTGGACTAGGGATAGGAAGCACCTAGCAACATGGGATAAAGTACTACTGATATTTTGTCTAATAATGGATGGAATCGTGTGGGGGGGGGACTGAGTTCTTCTTTAAAACCCTTGCAAAAAAAAAAAAACAACCCCCAATGCACACAACACTTGGTTCTGTTAAACTTGATGCAGTGGTTGCTGAGCAGCATGGTCAGACAGCTCACGCACACTTGTCCCACAGCCATCTGACCATGTGAAACTAACAAGATGAACCTATAGTTAGCTTTGAATGACAATGCAGGAGGAGAGGGGACCTGTCATACAGTGCACACGGAGCCTACACAACTCCTGTCCCTTCTCCTAAACGGACAGAACAGAACAGCTGAACGCTAGAGACTGCCATATCAGCTTGTGTTTTGGTGAATGATAACGCTCCAATCCAGTGCAGTCATATACTACAACACAAGCCGAAGGCTACTTCATCTAATCCTGCTGCAGAATGATTGGGTGGCTTTATTGATGGTTGTAACGAAGAAACCCCATAAAATTGGCTTCAGTCTGGGGTGGAGCTACAGACTGCACTGATAGAAATAAAAATGTCATCTTATTTTAAATCCACAGCACAGATTTCAATGGGACCATGTGCTATGTGCACTGGGTCCCCTTGGGGGATTCAATAAAGGTTTTACATTTTTGTTTTTCAAAGAGGAGCGTCACTCATTTTTCAGTTTATTAAAAGTCAGCAGCTACAAAAAAATAAAAAAATAAAAATAAAAAATAAAAAAAAAACACACACACACCTGTTCCAGGATCCAGACATGTGCTCACCCAAGCAATCCCTTCTCTCCCCGGCATCTGTGTCTACAAAGCTGGGTTCCCACTGTGCAAGCTCAAGTTGTGCTGCGCCTCCTAAATGGTTCAGCAGTCTTTGGGGACCTGCGACTTGTCCCAGAACACTGGAGGGAGGGGGGAGAGGAAAAATTTGGCTTGGATCACCTAGACCAGTGATGGCAAACCTTGGCACCCCAGATGTTTTTGAACTACATTTCCCATGATGCTCATGCACGCTGCAGTGTAGTCGAGCATCATGGGAAATGTAGTTCCAAAACATCTGGGGTGCCAAGGCTCATCATCACTGGCCTAGGCGATCCGTGCTGAAGATGGAGCAGGTACCTGTCAAAACTAGGTACTCGCTTACCCCCACCCAAACAAATGACATGCCAAATGTGGGAGGTGAAAAGTAAAGCGGCACTTCCTCTTTTGGGTGAAGCTCCACTTTAAAGTTTAGCTATACCGTATGACAGAAATAAAGGACTTCCAGCACAAAACCACCAAAAAATGGAGCTCGGATGCTGCTTATGGGTGAGTGGATGTTGCTGCATTATATGAAACTATTAGTTTCTTTTTCTTATATATTTTAGGCCTCATGCACACAGGATTTTTCACTTACTCTCCTAGACTCCTTTTCTCCTAGCAATAGCATTTTGGCAGAAAAAAAACAAACACTTGCTGGTAAATGTATACCACATTTAGGTGCGACAAGCGCTTGGGCATTAATTCATTTCATTGGCGAGAATAATAATTTATTCTGGCCACTGAAATGATTTCATGCTCAAGAGCTAAATGCGTCTAGCGCTAACATGCATTTATTTCTGTCTTTAAACGCCCCCACCTCTAAACACCTATAAGTGTATGAACACATAGGCTAAAATGCAGGGGTGTTTAGAGTAGGGTTGCCACCTCATCTCTTTAAGGGCCAGTTCACACTGCAGGCGAGGCGACTCCGACTTGCCTCGCCGCGACCTGCAGCGGCCTCGGCGGCGACTTGCAAATGACTTCTGTATAGAAGTCAATGCAAGTCGCCCCGAGGTCGCCCAAAAGTAGTACAGGAACCTTTTTTCTGAGTCGGAGCGACTCGAGTCGCTCCTCTCAGAACGGTTCCATTGTACAGAACGGGGGCGAATTGCGAGAGCGAGGCGAGGCGAGTCGTGTCGCCTCGCATCGCCCGCTGTGTGAACCGGCTCTAAAACTGAACACATATAAATTACACAGGTTCTAAATAAGGATGAGCTCAGGCGTGTTCACACCCCCCATGTGCAGAGCCCTCCAGGAAGTCGGCACTGCACTGTGCTAATCACAGACAGTGAGACATTTCCCGATCTCTGCAGCTGCACATCGGGACAATGTCTCACTGCCTGTGATTAGTGCAGCGCCGACTTCCTGGAGGGCTCTGCACATGTGCTGTGCGAACAAGCCGAAGCTTAGTTCTGAGGCTGATTAAGGTGGTAATGAAGCTCACTTGGTGCCTTATCTGCTTTAAAATTTGCCTCAGAACCTGTGAAATTCATATGCGTTTGGGTTTAAAAGGGATGAGGCAGCAACCACAGTTTGGAGGCCAAATGCCCCTAAAAGCCATGCTAAAAAGGCCCAGTGTGCATGCATGGGGCTTTAGAATGGGGTGCATAATTTTAAAAAGGTGCCTTGAGTGGGGGGGGGGGTTGAGAAACAGCTGCATCTGATACATTCTGCAGGAGAGCTTGTGCATTTGAAAAACAATAGACTTAGAGTCCATTTACACAGGGGCAACTTTGGATTCGACTTGAAGTCGTCCCAAGTCTCCTCAAGTCACGCAACATGATAAAATCAATGTAAGTGAATGAGAGCCATCTTAATGTACACTACTGAAGTCGCTCCGACTTCAGAAAAGGTTCCTGTACTACTTCAATCCAACTTCTAGGCAACTTGTACCCATTAATTTCAACGGAAGTTGCCTCCAAGTCGGATCCCCGGTCTTAACTGAAGCAACTTTCCAGGAAGTAGTAATAGTTTTCTAGGCAAACCCCTCCCTCCCACAGAGCGGATTATAATGTGATTGGCCACTGGCAAAGTCCCCTGTCCTGGAAGCAACTTCAAGTTGCCTTATAAGTTGCCTCAAGTTGTGCTGTGATTCATACTCAAGTCGTGTCCAATTTGCCTCCCCAAGTCTCACTGGAAGTCGTGTTGCCCCTGTGTGAATGGACTCTTACTGGCCAAATCACCAGATAAAAAATAGAAGAAAGGAAGTCTAAAAAAGGAAACGTATGCACCAATCACAGTTAAAAAAAATGCTCATTTGTAGTATAATAAATTTTTGCATTTGGGTTTAAGCCTATTATTCCCTCCTGTATTGTATTGTAACTGTACTGTCTGCCCTCATGGTGTAAAGCGCTGCGCAAAACTGTTGGCGCTATATTATTATACAGGAACGGCTGTGCTTTACAACACGAGGACAGACAGTAGTTACAATACAATTCAATACAGGAGGAATCAGAGGGACCTGCTCGTTAGATGCTGTATAATAATATTATTACTACTAATATGAATTATTAACGCATTACACCTATGTATGAGATCAGGCATCCTTGGATCCTAGAGCAAGGCCACCAGGGAGCTGTCACAGTACTGGGCCAATCACTTGTGGCCAAGGCATTCTCCACACCACCGCATGTATACACGGGACATGTATGAGCGACTGCAAGGATTGCCTTGGCCGCTTATGATTGGCCCAGTACAGTGACAGCTTCCTGCTGGGCTTGCTCAGATGAGTTCAGACTAGGATCTGCACTGCCCTAGTTATAACTGATGGTCTTCAGCTTCACTGATGCTCAGCTGGGGTGGGGAAGCTGACTAGTGGCAGCCTATCTGCAGTGGTTTTTAGGCCCCCTGCACTGCTGTCCCATTTGCTGTGGGTATTGGAACATGAGAACAGCACTGTATGGAATCAGAAAGCTCTTCTCTACTGAAAGGAGATGGGGCTTTGTAGTATGAGGGCACTCAGCTTCAGCCATAGATAGCCCATTGCTGTAGCATGAAGATACACACAGGAGCATTGTGGTTCCCACACCTAAGGACAGCCCTACACTGGATTCTCATTACCTACTTAGACCCTATTAGAACTGGAGGACAAGGCTCACCTCACTAAGTCCCTGCCACATCCTCTAGTATGACACACACATGTATACAAAGCATGTCACCTGCTCTCTGGCCGCAGGCCGCCCCTCATTCGCTGCTCATCCCCCGAGGTCGTACAATCCATGGATCCCCAGCGGACAGATCCACAACCCGGCCGTGACGTCACTACGGACCCTGCCAGCTTCCTACTTCCGCCACTGAGAGAGGGGAGGGGGGATGAGTCACGAGCCGGGCCATGTGACATGGCTCAACTTTATCAGTAGGAATACAATGGCATTGTGTTGGAGAGGAGTATGAGGGAGTGCTTAGATGTGTGCTGAGGTATAATAGTATTTACCAATGTCTTATGACAGAAGACATATCCGTAGTGAGATAAATGTGTGTGTGACCCGTGAATGCTCTCTAATGAGGCAATACAAATCCACGGTGATGTGCTCAGTAACCAAAGTATGGGCGACCCAGTGTTTGTATAATCCAGTACAGCAGGCCTCGGGAATCTACTTACATACAAACATCTTTATTAACCACTTGCTTACTGGGCACTTAAACCCCCCTCAGTCCCAGACCAATTTTCAGCTTTCAGCGCTGATGCATTTGAATGACAATTGTGCGGGCATACAACACTGTACCCAAATGAAATTTTTATCATTTTTTTCCCACAAATAGAGCTTTCTTTTGGTGGTATTTAATTACAGCTCAGAGTTTTATTTTTTGCTAAACAAACAAAAAAAGATGCAAAAAAAAATCATGTTTAATAGTTTGTTATAAAATTTTGCAAACAGGTCATTTTTCTTCTTCATTGAAGTGCGCTGATGAGGCGGCACTGATAGGCTGCACTGGTGGGCACTGATAGGCTGCATTGGTGGGCACTGATAGGCTGCATTGGTGGGCAATGATAGGCTGCACTGGTGGGCACTGATAGGCATAGTTAAGGCGGCACTAATAGGCACAGATAAGGCGGCACCGATGGGCACAGATAAGGCGGCACTGATGGGCAAAGACGGGCACAGATAAGATGGCACGGATGGGTGGCACTAAGGGGCACTGATAGGTACCACTGATAGATGGGCACTGATAGGTGGCACTGCTGGGCACTGATGGGCGGCACTGCTGGGCACGGATATGTGGCACTGGGGTGCAGCACCTTTGTTGAGGCAGATTGTGGGCACTGCTGGGTGGCACTGTGGGCACTGCTGGGTGGCACTGTGGGCACTGCTGGGTGGCACTATGGGCACTGCTGGGTGGCACTGACAGGGGGGACACATTTTTTATTAATGTGGCAAAGCAGAGGGCAGGTGGGCACTGGCAGGGCTGGCCGTGATCGGGACTGATGTCCCGATCACGGCCGCCGGTGATCGGCTTTTTTTTTTTTCTCCTCGCGCTGTCAGCGCGAGGAGGAATAATAGCCGATTACCGGCTCCGTTATATCACATGATCAGCTGTCATTGGCTGACAGCTGATCACGTGATAAGGGGTCGGGATCGACCCCTTGCACGGATCGGTGATCAGGCGAGTCTCGTAGACTCGCCGATCACAGAGCGCGCCGCGCGCGCCCCTCAGGGGGCGTGCAGGGATGTGGTCCCGGCAAAGGAGATCCGCGCTGTAGCCGTCATTCGGCTATAGCGCGGGTCTCAAGTGGTTAAGGATGAGCTGGCATGTTCGCATATGCCAGGTGCTGAGCCCGCCAGGAAGTCGGCGCTGCACTAATTACAGGCAGTGAGACATTTCCCGATCTCTGCAGCCGCACATCAGGACAATGTCTCACTGCGTGTGATTATCGCAGCGATGCGCCAACTTCCTGGTGGGCTCAGCACATGGCGTATGTGAACACATCTGAGCTCATCCTTAATCTTTATAGCTGGACCTTTCTTTATGGATAGAGTCAGAGGCCTAACTAGAACTTATAAGACCCTCGGTGCAAGAAACCATTAAAATGATTGTAAAGAATCATTTTTTTTTTTTAAAACAAACATATACTTACCTCCCTTGTGCAGCTCGTTTTGCACAGAGTGGCCCCAAACATCCTCTTCTGGGGTCCCTCAGTGGCTTCTCCCCACATCAGATAACCCCCTAGGAGAAATGCTGTCCCAGGGGATTACCTGTGGGCACGCTCCCGAGACCAGCATTTGGCGTCCATAGAGGCCGAATGCAAGACTCGGCCCTGCTCGCATCATTGGATTTGATTGATGGCTGTGCTAATATCAATCTATCCTATTAAGAACGAAGAATCCTGGGCAGAGAGACAGTGTGTCCCCATGGGTCAAGTTCCAGGGCTCAGGTAAGTAAAACGGGGGGCAGTGACTGCCAGGTGTTTTTTCACCTTAATGCATAGGATGCATTAAGGTGAAAAAACATGTAGGTTTACAACCCCTTTAAGGGCCCCTGGTCCCCAACCCACTGATCCCAGGGCCCTTTATTCCCATTATGGGACCCTTTATTGCGGGCCACCTTCCTTCCGTCTTGGGGTCCCCCTTTGGTGGCGGAATGCCAGAGCCCAGTCACAAGTGGGAAATTTGCAACCATGGTAGTTCCACCACTGGTGTCAGTAGTTTATTTTTGTTATATATATATATATATATATATATATATATATATTAGAACCCCTGTTGGGGGGCTTTGGTGAAATATCCCTGATGTCTCACTTTTGAGATAGAGAAAGGGACTGAGGACAGATTAATCAGTCCCTTTCTCTGCAGCCTCAGCTGCACAGAATGAATGAACAGGAATAGCTCTGTACAGAGCTTCCTGTTTATTCGTAAACTGAAGTATAGTAAGTTGACTATGCCTCAACTATGAATGAATTAAAAAAAAAAAAATCAGTGATGACTCTCTGCTTTAAAGCTGAGTTCTGCTCGTTTTTACCTTTATTAAAAGTCAGCAGGTACAAAAAGTGTAGCTCCTGACTTAAAAAACAGATACTCATCTGTCCCACAGTCCAGCGATGCGGCCACCCAAAGTCTCGCTTCTCTCCACGGCACCATGATTCCAAGTGTGGGCACCCAGCTGTGACAGCTTGCAGCTTTACAGCCAGGTGTGCATGTGCAAGTCGTGCTGCGCCTTCTCAGTGGCCAGGCAATCTTTTGGGACCTGTGACATGTCCAAGAAGATTGCAGGGAAGGAGGGAGAGAGAAGGCGTCGCCTAGACGACCCAAGCGGAAGTGGGAGCTTGGTACCTGTCCAAACTAGGTACCTGCTTCCCTCTAAAAAAATTACATGGCAAATGTGGCATTTTGCCTCCGCATCGGTCATATGATTGTGCAATTGACCTTCAACCTAGTGCCATACCCCCTTGTGGTCGGGTCTACACTTTTCTGTCTCGGAGGACAAAGCCATGGACGAGTACGTGGCACTTTCTGGAGGATTCATCCATAAATCCTTGTCTCCTGCTGGTGCAGGTTTCTTCTGTGTGAAAAAGAATGGTGAACTGAGAACTTGTGTTGATTATTGGGGTCTCAATCACTTCACGTTTAAGAACACTTATCCGATTCGTTTGATTACAGAGTTATTTGACCGCCTCAAGGTAGCAGCGGTTTTTACAATGCTTGATTTAAGAGGGGCACACAATCTCGTGAGGATCAAGGAGAGCGACAAATGGAAAACTGAGTTTAATACCAGAACAGGCCATTATGAATACCTAGTAATGCCGTTTGCTCTTTGCAACACTCCAGGAGTTTTCCAGGAATTTATCAACGATGTCCTCCAAGATTTGTTGCAGCTATGCGTGGTGGTTTATCTCAACGGCATTCTCATATTTTCCAAGTCCCTAGAGAGCCATCACACAGATGTCTGCCGGTGCTGCAGAGCTTTAGAGATAATAACCTGTATTGCAAATTGGAGAAGTGCGAGTTTCATTGTGAACAGGTTAAATTCCTGGGTTATGTCATTTCTACTGCTGGTTTTTCGATGGACCCAGAGTAACTTTCGGCAGTACTACAGTGGTCCCGACCCGTGGATTTACGACCACTGCAGTGTTTTCTTAGCTTTGACAATTATTATCTGAAGTTTATTCGTAACTGCTCGTTCCTGGTCAAACCCCTGACTGATATGACCAGAAAGGACGGTAACCCACAGAATTGGTCTCCGGATTTCATGAATGTCTTTGAGAGTCTAAAGACTGGCTTTGCTTCTGCTCCTGGGTTGGTACCTTTCATCCTTGAGGTTGATGCATCTGAGACTGGAGTTGGTGTCCTGCTATCTCACCGTCCTACCTCTGAACCTCTGAGAGCGCTATGCACCCTTGTGGCTACTTTTCCAAGAAATGCAATTATGAGATTGGGGACAGAGAGTTGTTAGCGATCATTTTAGCCCTTAAAGAATGAAGGCATCTCCTCAAAGGTACCACTGTGGTGGTTATTATTCTGACTGACCATAAAAATCTCCCATTCTTATCTGATGCTAAACACCTCTCCCAGAAGGGCATGATGGGCTCTTTTCTTATCACGTTTTAATTACATAGTCTCATTCTTACCCAGTACTAAGAATGTAAGGGCTGATGCATTGTTGCGACAGTTTTCCTCCACTTCCAAGATGGAGTCGGTTCCTGTGATTCCCCCCGTTCGTATTCTGGCTGCGGTTTGCACCAGTCTCACTTGTCCTTTGGGGGACAAAATTATTGCTCCTCGGATCCATTCTCCACCTGAGAAACCTTGTGACCACTGCTTTGTCCCTGGGAGTCTCCATACTGTCGTGCTCCAGACTTACCATTCTCCCAAGGCTGCTGGCCACCCAGGGAAGAATCAACTCTTCTGGGCCATTTCAATGCTTTTGTAGCTGCTTGTTTTGTGTGTGCTCAGAGTAAGACACCATAACACCTTCAACTGGGCTTCCTATAACCCATACCCAATGGAGAGAGGCCTTGGCCCCACCTGTCTATGAATTTCATTGTGGAGTTACCCAACTCTCAGGGCAGCACAGTTATCCTTATGGTGGTAGACCGATTTTTGAAAATGTCTCATTGTATTCCACTTAAGAAGGTGCCCACATCTAAAGAACTGGCTTCCATTTTTGCTTGGGAGATCTTTCGCTTTAATGGGATATGCAAGGTGATCGTCTCAGACAGGGGTAGCAGTTTGTGTCCAGGTTCTGGCAAGCATTTTGTGCGCAGTTAGGAATTCAGTTTTTCTTCTCCTCTGCGTATCACCCGCAGTCCAATGGGTCTCCAGAACGAGCCCACCAGTCCTTGGAACAGTTTTTAGGTTGCTACATATCTGACCATTATAATAACTGATCAGATCTCTTACCTTGGGAGGACTTTGCTCACAATAGTGCTATCAATACCACTTCCCGATTGTCTCCATTCATGGCGAATTATGGTTTCCAACCATCCATGTTGCCTGACTCATTTGTTCCTCAGAGCGTTCCTGCATTGGAGGAGCTGGTCTTCATTCCACTTGGGTACAGGTCCAAGAGTCCTTGCGATGTGCCAAAGATAGGTATAGACTCCATTCTGATGACAGACGCCTACCTGCGCCTTCCTACTAAGTTGGGGACAGGGTCTGGCTGTCATCTCGCAACCTCCGACTCCCATGTTCCCTCATTAAATCGGTCACCGCGGTTTGTTATTCCTTTCCGTATTCTCCGTAGCCTCAACCCAGTGGCTTACGCTTTAGACCAGATATATGCAATTAGCGGACCTTCAGCTGTTGCAGAACTAAAAGTCCCATGAGGCATAGCAAGACTCTGACAGCCAGGGGCAGAGGCATGATGGGACTTGTAGTTTTGCAACAGTTGGAGGTCAGCTAATTGCATATCTCTGCTTTAGATCTTCCTTCTAATATGGGTATTTCATGTTTCCTTATTAAAACCTTTGGTATGCAACCATTTCACCACTGCGGTACCACGTCCTCACCCAGTTCAGGTTGAGAACCATAAAGAATATGAGATACAATCTATTTATTGATTACTGTAGCTTCAGTGGGCGCATACAGTACCTCGTTCATTGGAAAGGTTACGGTCCGGAAGAATGCTCTTGGGTCTCGTCCTCAGATGTACATGCTCCTGTGCTCCTCTGTGCCTTCCATAGACATTTTCCCATTAAACCTGGTGGCCCTCCAAGGGGAGGGGTCGTTGAGGAGGGGATACTGTCAGGGATGGGCTCAGTCCTTCCTTCTCAGAGCTCTGTGCTCAGCTGTCGTTTTATTGCCACTCTTTTTCCACAGTGACTCACCTGGTTTTCATTTGTTGCACCTCTAGATTTGCTGGTTATATAAACTCCCTGGATCAGATCATCTGTGCCTTTTCCTTCAACATATCTGGAATGTTTTGAGTACGTTTGCGCTGTTTGTATAATTTTAACATTTTATTAAATAGTGTGATTTTTACTGCACTTCTATCTCAGTCTGATTCATGTTTCCTGAAAAGGAGATAATCAGAGACTGCAGACATTGCACAGGAGATGGTCAGAGATTGCGGACATTGTACAGGAGATCAGAGGCTGTGGACATTGCACAGGAGATGGTCAGAGACTGTGGGCATTGTACAGGAGGTATAGGCTGTGCACATTGTACAGGAGACAGTCAGAGGCTGTGCACATTGTACAGAAGATAGTCAGAGACTGCAGACATTGTATAGGGGATGGTCAGGGACTTGTGACATTGTATAGCCGATAGTCAGGGACTGTAGGCATCATACAGGAGACAGTCAGAGACTGTGAACATTGTACAGGATACGCCGGCTATCAAAATACAGTAGCCCAGCATGGGGGGATTCTTCCATATGTGTTGTTTAGCATGGATGGAGGAATCCCATTTCCTTTGTACAGTCTGGGGGAAATCACAGATTTTTTACAACTGTCTGTAAATATCAGAGGCTAATAATTTGTTATACTATGTTGGCTTTTTAAGTGTAAGTGCAGTTTATTTTTTTAGGTTGTCAGTGAAAAATGTCCTCCGCCAGTAAATTTTACATGTTTTGACAGTAAAAAATGTTGTGGGAGGTTGGCAACACTAGCTTGGGAGCCTAAAGAAAAAAATCAATTTATGGCCTGCTATACTTTAGGTGTCCAAAGTCTAACACAGTACAGCTAAGAGATAAGAGATGGGCTAGTCATACATCAGTCATTCTGCTCTGATCAGTGAGTAGATCCAACAGAGCAGAAATCGGAGAAACAGTAGGACTGAATCAGGGTTCCAAACTCCCCCCTCCTAAATACTTCAAACAGGAGCACCAACATATGGCAGCAACTGACTGTTAAAGAATGACCCAAAGTTTACAGATTAGGAAATTGGCATTAAATAAGTTTACCTTAATAATAAATGCTAATTTTTTCCTGACCATGTGCCATACATCCCAAGTCTCCTCGCGGGAGACTTGAGATGTCCGGCACATGGTCAGGCCACACTCTGAATAAGGCCTAATGCCACGTACACACGACCGGGCTTTTTGAGGGACTAGGTCTTTCTGACGGACTTTCGGCGGAGTTCCGATGGACTTTCCAGATGAACGGACTTGGCCACACACAATCACACCAAAGTCCGATGGATTCGAACGTGATGGCGTATGACCGGACTAGAATAAGGAAGTTCATAGCCAGTAGCCAATAGCTGCCATAGCATCCGTCTTTGTCTGTCGGACTAGCATACACACAAACAGATTTCTCGGTCCGGCGGAGTTCCGGTGGGAAAATGTAAAACATGTTCTATTTCTAAAGTCTGCTGGATTTTTGGCAAGCAAAGGTCTGATGGAGCCCACACACGATCGAATTGTCCGATGGACTCGTTCCGTCGGACCTTTGCTGTCAAAAAGTCTGGTCGTGTGTACGTGGCATCACAGTTATGGATTTGCCATTTGCTGGCAGAGGTCTGCAGTCCCCTTTGGTGTAGCAACCAATAGCAATTGAAAAGAGTCTTTTTTTGCTAGTTATGTTTTAGGCAGACTACTGGTCTCAGTCAGTCCTGTGCATACTCTGCCAACCCTCCTGTCTGCAGCAGCATGTCTCAAATGCCAGCAACATCACAGTCTCTCCCTCTGGCTCTACATCCTCTCCTGGCATGTCTCTTCCAGATCATGTGACTGTGCCTGTCACTCACCAAACCACAGATGGATCCTTCCTGATAATTTGCCTGGCAATGTTCCCTGCTGCCCTCTCCTGCTCCTGTTCAGGACACCCCTGATGTGGGTTGTAGGAGGGGTTCCTTCCCATCTCTCTGAGCTCTGGCCCAAGGACACCCCCCCCCCCCCCCCAGAAAAGGTGGCTCCTTCAATGACCGTGACAGCCTAGCACTCCATCACTCAGATCTTCCACCTGACAACTCCTCCCCCAGCAGGCTGACTCTGGGGATATATAGGAGGCCTGCCCCCTGCCAATCCTAGTTGGGGATTGGTCAGGGCTCTTAGATACACCCCATTCCACTCCAATCCTCTCTCCCCACCTATTTTCCAGAACCTTCTGGAAACCAGAGGGAGGCACCAGAGAGATGAAGCCACATGTCAGTCACCTGCTGCTGCTCTCAAACCACTCCCAGCCCCCAGATCAAAAAGGATCTGGAAGCTAGTGGCAATTACTTTAACAGCAGTGCCTACTACAGTAATTTCCAGCTTCCAGGGGGAACCCACAGGTATGGCACAAACATTAGGAAGGTTAGGACTGGAAGCGATACAGGGTGTGGTGAAGAGCCTTTTGCAGCTTACGCATGTGTATGCAAATATGTGCTAACTGAACCCCTGTCTTTAAAGCATACTGTTGGACAGGTTAATACGGTTGGTAAGCAGACTGGTTGGTGAGTCTCTTGTTAAGCAAGTCTTCCTGGCGGAAAGGGTAAATACACTGTGATTACATAAATAAAACACGAGATGTATATGTAATAAATGAGACTGTATTGAATATGGCATTATATGGCAATTTGAATATTGAAATCTGTCCTCTTGATGTATTTATAGAAATGTAAGAATCCCCTGAAGAAGAACATAACCTTTGAGGTCGAAATGCATTGGGGCATTTCCATACATCGGAAAGTGCAATTTCAAGTGTAAGAATGTATCACCCTTGATGTTTAACCTTTCCCAGCCTAATTTGTCTCGCCTTGTATATACCAGAGCTCATATTTTAATACATTTTTTATATATGTTTTGTGTCTTACTTTTTTTTTAAATAAAAAATCTGTGATTTTTACAAAATATCTGACTCCTATTTGCTACTAAAAAGCCCCGTGGTGAAATCTCTGCTTTTTTCTTTTCAAAGAAAGAGGAACCTCTCACCGAACTGAAACCCTTAAAACGATTAATTGAATCATCCAACAAACTGACTGCTCCATCTTCTGTACAGACCTCCTAACATGTTTCAGGAGGTCCAAGCTGGATCAATATCACTATGTGAAAATTGCCATACCCAACCTTCCGCTTTAAAGCCTAACTCCATGTTTCTTGTAACTTTAAATAGATTGTTTGGACCAAGCTGGTTCAAACTATTCCCTTCCCTAATAGATGCACCCACTGTGAGTGCTGTATGACCTGTATGTAGCATCAACCACATGCGGTATACAGTGCTGTGTTCCAGCAGTGGGATAGGAAATTCCCAGAACAAAATGGTGTCGCCGAAAGCTTTATATTTCATGAATGAATACAAGGCTTCGTCTGAATTGCTGAGGTGGCGATCATGACTACGGCCGCACACCTCTCCATCTCAATCAATTAGATGGGACGGGAAGTCTCAATCCTGCTTCCGGATCACAGCACTGTATATTTTATGTAGCTGATGCTACATACAGTTCATATAGCACTCACAGCGGGTGCATTTGTTAATGAAGGAAATAGTTTGGACTGGTTTGGTCTGAATTAATTATTTAAAGTCACAAGAAACCTGGAGTTAGGCTTTAAGCTTTAAAGTGATTGCAAACCCTTGCATATACCCAGGGAAGTGACTGGCTTCTGTGATACACAGAGATGAAACAAATCCTTCTACATGAGTTGTACATGTTTATCTATAGCCGTTTTCAACCTACATCCATCCAAAGTGCTGAATTTGCAGGAGATATCTTTGCTCTGAAAAGCAGCAGGGGCTGAGAGCCGAAGTTACATCAGCGAGGAGAGATCTGAGAGCTAATTGGAGGAAACAGACACACCCCTTCACACAGCACACAGGTACAGAGCTGAGGTTGACAATCAGCTGGAGCTCCATCCCCTGCCACCATTTATCTCTTGGTGTCAGGAAAACTTGTCAGATGTGACACATGCTTATAGCTGAGGAACAAGACAGCAGACAGATATGACATTTAGTGCTCTGGATTGAGACATGAACACACTTTAGAAGGATACACTTTGTTCATATTTCATGTCTAAGGTTTATAATAGCTTTAATATAGTCCTAGAGTATAGCAATATGTTGCCTTCTAAATATATGTACACACAAGCTCTCTGGAATATATTGAATTTTATTGTATGAAATGATTTTACATATTTAACCACTTGACCTCCAGAAGATTTACTGATCAGGCCATTTTTTGCGATATGGCACTGCGTTATTTTAACTGACAATTGCGCGGCCATGAAACGCTGTACCCAAATAAAATGTAGGTTATTTTTTCCCACAAATAGAGCTTTCTTTGGTGGTATTTGATCACCTCTGCATCTTTTATTTTTTTGCACTATAAACAAAAACAACAATTTTGGAAACAAAAAAATATATATTTTTACTTTCTGCTATAAAACATATCCCAAAAAAATAAAAATTTCTTCATAAATTTAGGCCAATATGTATTCTGCTACATATTTTTGGTAAAAAAAAAATCCCAGTAAGCGTATATTAATTGGTTTGCACAAATGTTATGGCATCTACAATCTATGTGATACATATATATATATTTTTTTACTACACACACACACTATATATAAATAAATTCTGAGATAGGAGCATCTTGCAGTTGAATGGGATAGTAAGCAATGTGCGGTGATCAGCAACTTATAGCGAGACGGCGATATTGCAGCAGACATTCAGACACTAACTGAAACTTTTTGGAGACCAGTAAAAATAATAGTTATCAGTGCTAATAAATATGCAGTCATTGTACTAATGACACTGGCTAGGAAGGGGTAAACAGGGGCAATCAAAGGGTTAAGGGTATGCCTAGCTAGTGTTTTACTACACTGTGGGAGGTGCTTTTACTAGTATTACAGCGGTGCTGGGCCACCGGCGTCGCGCATGCACGCCCCCTACCTGGAGGAGTTGAATCCTGTATATGTATACATGATCCAGTGCAGAGGTGCCGCTCTGTAGCAGTAAAACTGCTATAGGGCAGACCTTAAAGTGATTGTAAAGTCAGAAGGTTTTTTTTAATCTTAATGCATTCTATGTATTAAGATAAAAAGCCTTCTGTGATAAACAGCCCCTCTAATACTTACTGTACCTGAGCTCCATCTCTATCCAGCGCGATGTCCACGAATGCCTCGGGAGTCCGGCACTCTGCCTCCTGAGTGGCTGAGACACAGCAGCGTTGCCATTGGCTCCCGCTTATGTCAATCAAACTCAGTGAGCCAATTAGGAGAGAGGGGGCAGGGCTGAACCACAGCACCATGTCTGAATGGATACACAGAGCTGCAGCTCAGCTTGGGTGCCCCCATAGCAAGCTGCTTGCTGTAGGAACACTCAACAGGAGGGAGGGACCAGAAGCTCCAGCCAGGGACCAAGAAGTGAATCCAGGCCGCCCTGTGCAAAATTACTGCACAGAGCAGATAAGCATACCATGTTTGTTATTTTTACAGAAAAAATTAGACTTTACAATAAATTTAAGTTATGTGGTTTTATCCTGGACATCTCTTTTAAACAGCATCTTCTGTCTCCTTTGGTTATGCTCCCCTCCTCTCTGATACTGACATTTTCATTTTGATAGTGTGTACACAGATGTGCTGACGGCTTTACCTAACCTTCCAATCCTGGCACATCTGTGCACACGCAGATTTCCTGTGAATGTAAGGTTGCCACTTTTTCTTCAAGCCAAAACCGAGCACCGAGCACAAGGGGAGGTCCACCTAAAAAAAAAAAAAAAACAAATTCATAAAAAGACTCCAAAAAAAGAATTAAAAAAAATTCACTTACCAGAAATGGCTGTTGCTAGGTAGATCGTCCTAATCTGCCTCCTCCTATTCCGCTGTGATCTTCGGTCTTCTACTCGCGTAGTCTTCTGGTGAATGGGGCGCAGTGTGTTGTGCGAACTGTGTGTGTCCCACAATACAGTGCCCCCCATTCACAAAGCGCCACGTGACTCACGCATGCGCAGTAGGAAACGGGCAATGAAGCCGCAAGACTCCACTGCCTGGTTCCCTTACTTTCAATGGTGGCACTGGGGCCCAAGAGCCGAGGGACAGGTCGGCCTCAGGCGGCCGACATCGCGGGCACCCTAGAAAGGTAAGTGCTTATTAACCACTTAAGGACCGCCGTATTGCCATTGTACGTCATCACAATGGCATAGGCAGGCACAAGCACGTACATGTACGTGCCTACCTTCCAGCGGGTGTTGGGTCCGATCGGACCCCCTCCCGCTGGATACGGCGGTCCGGTTCGCTCCAGGAGCGATCCGTGATGAGGGGATGGCCGTTGGTTTCTGGCCACCCCCTCTGGATCGCTCCTGGCCAATGAGAAGCTTCCTCCCACTGTGTATTGTTTACACAGGAAGGAGGAAGTGATGTCATTCTCCTCGGGGCGGTCTTTTTGACCGGACTACGAGGAGAAGACTAAAAGTAAGTGCACCAAAACACTACACTGACACATAGGTACACAACCCCCCCCCCCCCCCGCCCAGTCACAGTGTCACTGATTGCATTGATAATTTCTTTACTGATCACTGCATTCAGTGTCAGTTGTAACAGTTAAAACTGTCAGGGCAGTTAGTGTTAGGTCCAGGGTAGCCCCCTATCACCCCCAATAAAGATTTAACCCCCTGATTGCCCCTAGAGTTAACCCTTTCACCCCCTTTTGCCAGTGTCACTAAGCGATCATTTTTCTGATCGCTGCATTAGTGTCGCTACTGTTGCTAGGTAGCTAGTTATTTTTTTAGGTTCACCGCCTGGTTTTTATAGCGCTAGGTACCCCGATATACTACCCAATAATGGTTTTAACCCCCTGATTGCCCCTAGTTAACCCTTTCACCCCCCTTTTGCCAGTGTCACTAAGCGATCATTTTTCTGATCGCTGCATTAGTGTCGCTACTGTCGCTAGGTAGCTAGTTATTTTTTTAGGTTCACCGCCAGGTTTTTATAGCGCTAGGTACCCCGATATACTACCCAATAATGGTTTTAACCCCCTGATCGCCCCTAGTTAACCCTTTCACCCCCCTTTTGCCAGTGTCACTAAGCGATCATTTTTCTGATCGCTGCATTAGTGTCGCTAGGTAGCTAGTTATTTTTTTAGGTTCACCGCCAGGTTTTTATAGCGCTAGGTACCCCGATCTACTACCCAATAATGGTTTTAACCCCCTGATTGCCCCTAGTTAACCCTTTCACCCCTTTTGCCAGTGTCACTAAGCGATCATTTTTCTGATCGCTGCATTAGTGTCGCTAGTGTCGCTAGGTAGCTAGTTATTTTTTTAGGTTCACCGCCAGGTTTTTATAGCGCTAGGTACCCCGATATACTACCCAATAATGGTTTTAACCCCCTGATTGCCCCTAGTTAACCCTTTCACCCCCTTTTGCCAGTGTCACTAAGCGATCGTTTTTCTGATCGCTGCATTAGTGTCACTAGTGCCGCTAGGTAGCTAGTTATTTTTTTAGGTTCACCGCCAGGTTTTTATAGCGCTAGGTACCCCGATATACTACCCAATAATGGTTTTAACCCCCTGATTGCCCCTAGTTAACCCTTTCACCCCCTTTTGCCAGTGTCGCTAAGCGATCGTTTTTCTGATCGCTGCATTAGTGTCACTAGTGTCGTTAGGTAGCTAGTTATTTTTTTAGGTTCACCGCCAGGTTTTTATAGCGTTAGGTACCCCCATATACTACCAAATAATGGTTTTAACCCCCTGATTGCCCCTAGTTAACCCTTTCACCAGCGATCACAGTATAAGTGTCACTGGTGACGCTGGTTAGCCAGTTAGTTATTTAGGTTCCCCGTCAGGTTTTTATATAGCGCCAGGGACCTCCATATACTACCTAATAAAAATTTGAACCCCCTGATTGCCCCTAGTTAACCCTTTCACCACTGATCACCGTATAAGTGTTACGGGTGACTCTGGTTAGTTTGCTTTTTTATAGCATCAGGGCACCCACCATTTATTACCCAATAAAGGTTTAACCCCCTGATCACCCGGCTGGTGATATCAATTAGGTTTTAGGGTCAGGGTCTGCGTCGCCCCAGGCAGCGCTAGGTTAGTGCCAGTACCGCTAACACCCACACGCAAAGCATAAACCTCCCGTAGTGGTATAGAATCTGAACAGATCAATATCTGATCTGTTCAGATCTATACTAGGGTCCCCAGCAGTTCAGGGTTCCAAAAAAACGCATTGTTAGCGGGATCAGCCCAGATACCTGCTAGCACCTGCGTTTTGCCCCTCTGCCCAGCCCACCCAAGTGCAGTATCGATCGATCACTGTCACTTACAAAACACTAAACACATAACTGCAGCGATCGCAGAGTCAGGCCTGATCCCTGCGATCGCTAACAGTTTTTTTGGTAGCATTTTATATTTAAATCCGGAAGGCAGTGCTTGGTTTTCGGGGTCCCGTACGTGGCTAGGCTCCCAAAAAGTCCCCCACATGTGGTATCCCCATACACGGGAGAAGCAGCAGAATTTATTTTGGGGTGTAATTTGACTTATGCCCATAGCATGTGTGAGCAATATATCATTTAGTGACAACTTTTTGTAAATGTTTTTTTTTTTTTTTTGTCATTATTCAATCCCTTAGGACAAAAAAAAAAAATATTCAATGGGCTCAACATACCCATCAGCAATTTCCTTGGGGTGTCTACTTTCCAAAATGGGGTCATTTGGGGGGGGGGGTTTGTACTGCCCTGCCATTTTAGCACCTCAAGAAATTAGATAGGCAGTCATAAATTAAAAGCTGTGTAAATTCCAGAAAATGATAGGTAGTGAGGAGTGAAATCAAAAATTTGCACCCTTATGCCGCGTACACACGATCAAACAATCCGGTGGAAAAGTCCGGCAAACTCAAGTCCGCCAAACAATCCCCCCGTGTGTAGCCTCCGGCATACTTTTTTGACCCGACAGTACGGCGGACTTAGAATTTCGGTTTGCACAACAATCTGCCCGCCGTACTCGCATTTCGGCGGACAATCCGGCCGTGTGTATGCCAGTCCGCCGTACTTCCGTCCGCTCATTTCGAGTGGGTCTCCAGGTAGGCGGGGCCCGCGAAAGAGACGTCGCTGGCCCCGCCGCCTGGTATGGACTTAAAGGGGAACCCCAACGCCGTTGGTTGTCGGGGTCTGCGGGCGGGGGGCTTATCGGAATCCGGGAGCCCCCTTTAATAAGGGGGCCCCCGGATACCGGCCCCCCACCCTATGTGAATGAGTATGGGGTACAATGTACCCCTACCCATTCACCTGTAAAATAAAAGTACAAAAAAAAAGCACAACACACAAGATAAAATACTTTATTGCACAGCTCCGGGGGTCTTCCGTCTTCGGGGGTCTTCTCGCCGGACTCCTCTGCTATCTTCTTGTAGCTCTTTTGCTAGCGGAGGAGTCCGGCTTTCTTCCTCGCCGCCGGCCTCTTCTCCCGACTTCGGGGGTCTTGTCCCCCTCTTCGGTTCTTCTGCCGGGCCACCGCGCCTTCTTATAGCTCTTTTACAGACACGGCACTTTTTCAGCGGACTAATACGGCGGACTAAGTCCGCCGTATTAGTCCGCTGAAAAAGTGCCGTGTGTGGGCAAGTAGCCAGTTCGAAAATTCCGACGGACAGTTTGGCGGACGTCCGCCAGACTAAGTACGTCGGACAGACAGCTACGTGTGTACGCGGCTTTAGAAATCCTGAAGGTGGTGATTGGATTTCGGGGTGCCGTGCGCGACTAGACTCCCAAAAAGTCCCACACATGTGGTATCCCCATACTCGGGAGAAGTAGCGGAATATATTTTGGGGTGCAATTCCACATATAACCATGGCATGTGTGAGCAATATATCATTTAGTGACAACTTTTTGTAAAAAAAAAAAAAAATTATTTTTTGTCATTATTCAACCCCTTGGGACAAAAAAAAAAAAATATTCAATGGTCTCAACATGGCCCTCAGCAAATAGCTTGGGGTGTCTACTTTCCAAAATGGGGTCATTTGAGGAGGTTTTGTGCCATCTTGGCATTTTATGGCCTTCAAAACTGTGATAGGTAGTGATAGGTAGTGAGGAGTAAAATAAAAAATGTATGCCCTTAGAAATCCTGAAGGCGGTGCTTGGATTTCGGGGTCCCGTACGCGGCTAGGCTCCCAAAAAGTCCCACACATGTGGTCTCCCTGTACTCAGGAGAAGCAGCAGAATGTATTTTGGCGTGTCATTTCACATATGCCCATAGCATGTGTGAGCAATATATCATTTAGTGACAACTTTGTGCAAAAAAAAAAAAGTTTGTAATATTCCCGCAACTTGTGGCAAAATATAAAATATTCCATGGACTCAACATGCCTCTCAGTAAATAGCTTGGGGTGTCTTCTTTCCAAAATGGGGTCATTTTGGGGGGTTTTGTGCTATTTTGGCATTTTATGGCCTTCAAAACTGTGATAGGTAGTGAGGAGTAAAATCAAAAATTTGCACCCTTATGCCGCGTACACACGATCAAACAATCCGGTGGAAAAGTCCGGCAAACTCAAGTCCGCCAAACAATCCCCCCCCCCCGTGTGTAGCCTCCGGCATACTTTTTTGACCCGACAGTACGGCGGACTTAGAATTTCGGTTTGCACAACAATCTGCCCGCCGTACTCGCATTTCGGCGGACAATCCGGCCGTGTGTATGCCAGTCCGCCGTACTTTTGAAATGAGCGGACTTTTCCCGCCCGGAGAAAAGTCCGCTCATTTCGAGTGGGTCTCCAGGTAGGCGGGGCCCGCAGGCGGGGGCCCCCTTTAATAAGGGGGCCCCCGGATACCGGCCCCCCACCCTATGTGAATGAGTATGGGGTACAATGTACCCCTACCCATTCACCTGTAAAATAAAAGTACAAAAAAAAACACAACACACAAGATAAAATACTTTATTGCACAGCTCCGGGGGTCTTCCGTCTTCGGGGGTCTTCTCGCCGGACTCCTCTGCTATCTTCTTGTAGCTCTTTTGCTAGCGGAGGAGTCCGGCTTTCTTCCTCGCCGCCGGCCTCTTCTCCCGACTTCGGGGGTCTTGTCCCCCTCTTCGGTTCTTCTGCCGGGCCACCGCGCCTTCTTATAGCTCTTTTACAGACACGGCACTTTTTCAGCGGACTAATACGGCGTATTAGTCCGCTGAAAAAGTGCCGTGTGTGGGCAAGTAGCCTGTTCGAAAATTCCGACGGACAGTTTGGCGGACGTCCGCCAGACTAAGTACGTCGGACAGACGGCTACGTGTGTACGCGGCTTTAGAAATCCTGAAGGTGGTGATTGGATTTCGGGGTGCCGTGCGCAACTAGACTCCCAAAAAGTCCCACACATGTGGTATCCCCATACTCGGGAGAAGTAGCGGAATATATTTTGGGGTGCAATTCCACATATAACCATGGCATGTGTGAGCAATATATCATTTAGTGACAACTTTTTGTAAATGTTTTTTTTTTTTTGTCATTATTCAATCCCTTAGGACAAAAAAAATAAATATTCAATGGGCTCAACATACCCATCAGCAATTTCCTTGGGGTGTCTACTTTCCAAAATGGGGTCAAAATGGGGTCATAAATTAAAAGCTGTGTAAATTCCAGAAAATGTACTCTAGTTTGTAGACGCTATAACTTTTGCGCAAACCAAAAAAATATACGCTTATTGACATTTTTTTTACTAAAGACATGTGGCTGAATAAATTTTGCCCTCAATGTATGACTAAAATTTAGTTTATTTGATTTTTCCTATAACAAAAAGAAGAAAATATCTTTTTTTTCAAAATTTTCGCTCTTTTTCCATTTATATCGCAAAAAATAAAAATTGCAGAGGCAATCAAATACCATCAAAAGAAAGCTCTATTTGTGGGAAGAAAAGGACGCAAATTTTGTTTGGCCGCAATATTGCATGACCGCGCAATTACCAGTTAAAGCAGCGCAGTGCGAAATTGGAAAAAGACCTCTGGTCCTTAAGGTGTTTATTGGTCCGGGGCTGTAGTGGTTAAAAGTCAGCAGCTACAGTGTTTGTAGCTGCTGACTTTCAAATTATTTTTTTTCGCTGTCCCACCACATTAACAGCGAACAGCAAATGTTTTTATTTTTTTTTAGCATACACTATATAGGATTGTAACAGACCTGAGACACCTTTGTCTGCTCCAAAGAGAATGTTAATGCAGCGTGCATAGTGCCCCCTCACCCTCCTGTCAGGTCCTGTTCTGAGCCACATTCCTGTCTGAATATTGTGTCCGGGTTTCAGGCGAACTGAAACCCAGACACATGATCCAAATCCCGGACTGTCTGGGTGAATCCTGGACGGGTGGCAACCCTACGTGCATGCCAGACATCCCAAGTCTCCCGGAAGGTGCAGGAGACTCCCGCATTTCTGCAGCGGCTCCCACACACCCGCAATCGCCTCTCGAGCTCCTGGGAATGATCGTGCAGCGGGGATCAGCTGTGATCACGATCTCCTTTGTATAGATTTTTAGCTGACAGCCGCTTCTTATTCTCTCCCTCCCACGGCAAACGGCTAAAAAGCTATACAGGGAGAGTGGTGATTACAACTGTGTGTTCCTCCTCCGGCCCCCTCTATGTCCTTCTCCACCCCCCCCCCCCTCGTCTTCCACAGCCGGCTCCCCTCCTCTCCTCTCCCGCCAGCTGTGGGGGAACTAGTAATAGGACACAGTGAGCGAGTGTTTACTCTGCTCAGTTTATGAATGGACAGGAGCCTATGTCTCCTGTTTATTCATCTTTAGTGCTGAGAAAGGGACTGGGGAATGTGTCCTCAGTCCCTTTGTCTCAAAGGGTAGATGTCAGAGGTCTGTTTGACCCCTGAAATCTCACCAAAGCCCCCCAAAAAATATTGTAATAAAATAAAAAAAAATGAAAAGTGTAAAAAAATAAAATAAACTACTGACACCACTCTCCCCTGCCCTACCAACACTGTCCACTGCCCCAACCCCCTCCCCCCAAAAAGCATTGTAAAATTTTTTTTTAAAACAAATAAAAATTGTAAAAAAATTAATTATAAAAAAAAAAACTAATGACACTGTCCACTGCCACCCACCCCCCATCCCCTTCTCCAGAAAGAACGCATAGAATCTAGGAAGGGGAGGGTGAAAACATAATTTTTTTGCCTATTCAAGAAATGTTTTGTACCCCAAAAAATCTTTTAAATAAAATAATAATAATACAATCAGAAGCTAAATGTGAGAGAGAGATGGGGAGTAGAAGACAGGGCAAAATGAAAGTTCCATTAGGGTGAAGGTCTGCTTTGAAGGTAAACCACTTCCGGACCGCCACACGCCGATATACGTCCTAAATTTCAAAAGGGATATCTTTGTTACAGCAGCAGCCGGCTGCCAAAACCCTAGTATCCTCTTTTTCGGCGGGTGGTCTGGTTTCCGATAATAGTGGTCTCTGTGGCGAATTCGCTACAAGATCACTTTTAGCAGCGGCAGGAGAGGGCCCGCCGCGCTCCAGTGCCCTCCAAAGCTTACCGGAGCTCGCGGTTGCGGCGGAGGCAACCGGATGCTTGGTCTTCCTGGTTATGGAGACGAGTGAAGGGAAGACCGTCCCCTGCAAACCATCCACCTGCAGGGCGGAAGCGATGTCAAAACGTCACTTCCACCCATAGCTCTTAAAGGGACATTTTTTTTTATTTTTATTTAAAATTACAATTTTATTTTTATTTTTTTTATTGCATTTTAGTGTAAGTATGAGATCTGAGGTCTTTTTGACCCCAGATCTCATATTTAAGAGGTCCTTTCATGCTTTTGTTCTACATGTTTACATTCCTTGTAATAGGAATAAAAGTGACACCATGTTTTTTAAAGAACAGAGTAAAAATAAAAAATAAAAAGTTAAATAAATAAGATTTTTTTTAATGCGCCCTGTCCCGCTGAGCTTGCGTGCAGAAGCGAACGCATACGTGAGTAGCGCCCGCATATGAAAATGGTGTTCAAACCACACATGTGAGGTATC
Organism: Lithobates pipiens; assembly: GCF_037356315.1. NCBI lineage: Eukaryota > Metazoa > Chordata > Amphibia > Anura > Ranidae > Lithobates > Lithobates pipiens. Next base: position 451,085,115 of record NW_027507748.1, on the reverse strand, counting down.
GCCGCGATCGGTAGAGCGAGAGAAATAATTCTAGCCCTAGACCTCCTCTGTAACTCAAAACATGCAACCTGTCTATGGAGATTTTTAGGTGTAAAAGTTTGTCACCATTCTACAAACAGGCGCAATTTTGAAGTGTGACGTGTTGGGTATCAATTTACTCATCGTAACATTATCTTTCACAAAAAAATTGGGCAAACTTTACTGTTGTCTTATTTTTTAATTCAATTCAATTTTTTTTAAAATAAAAGTGCGCTTTTAACCACTTCCCACCCGGCCAATGCATATATACGGCCGGGTGGGAGCCGTCTACTCCTGATAGGACGTTCAGGAACGTCATTCAGGAGTAGCGGGATCGCGCGCGCCCGCGCAGCGGCGCGATCCCGATGTGCTCGTGTCACCCGGACACGGCACATCTCAGATCGGCAGGAGGGCTCTGTGATTGGCTCTCCTGATCACATGACGGCCGTGTCCAATCACGGCCGTCATGTGATGTAAACAAACAGCCGGTTGCTAGGCAATCGGCTCTCCTCTCCTCACACGGAAGTCACCGCTGAGGAGAGGAGAGCAGAACGCTGCAGCCGGCTGATGATCAGTGAGTATGGGCTGCTTTTTACAGCTTTTTACTCACTGATCATCAGTGTAGTGTAAACACACAACACACCACACAGTACAAACACAGTCCCCACACATGTCCCCAAAACACACATGTCCCCAAAACATACATGTCCCCAAATAATAAAAACACATGTCCCTAATAATAAAAACATGTCCCCCACATATGTCCCACTAAAATCACATGTCCCAATGATTATCTGCACACATATGTACGTGATCACCTGCACACATATGTACATGATCATTTGCGTACATATGTCCGTGATCACACAAACCAATTATTATACACTTAACGGAATTTTTTTTACCAAAAACATGTAGCAGAATACATTTTGGCTTAAATTTATGACAAAATTTGATTTTATTGGATTTCTTTTCAAATAGAAAAAAGAAAATATTGTTTTTTTTCCAAATTTCCGCTATTTTTGCGCTTATATCGCAAAAAAAAAAAAACGGAGTCGTGAATAAATAACACCAAAATAAAGCTCTATTTGTGCGAACAAAATGATAACAATTTCATTTGGGTACAGTGTAGCATGACCGCGCAATTGTCACTGAAAGCTGAAAATTGGGCTGGGAAGGAAGGGGGCGAAAGTGCCCAGACCGCTGTCCATATATACGGTGTGACAGAAAGTATTGCAGTATTCTCTAGGGCAGGGCTCTCCAAACTACAGCCCGGGGGCCAGATACGGCCCTTTGCCTGCCATTATCTGGCCTTTGGGGCACTATTCATCCCACTGATGTAAGACACTATTCTGCCTTCTAACACCAAAAATGGGACATAATTCATGCCACTGGCACCAATGGGGCACTAGTTCTCCCCCTAATATCAAAGATGGGGCACTGTTCACTTCAACTAATGCCTGGAAAGTTTTCTATTCCAACTGACCATAGTCTGGCCCTCCCTAAAGTCTGAAGGACAGTAAACTGGCCTTTTGTTTAGAAAGTTTGGTGAGCTCTGCTCTAGGGGGTGTTAGAAATAAAATGTATAATGTTTGGGGGTTCTAAGTGATTTTCTAGCAAAAAATAAAAAATAATGTTTTTAAAGCGGTAGTAAACCCGCAATGTTTTTTTTTTTTTTTTAAACCTGCAAAGCAAAAGGCATAATGAGCTAGTATGCACCGCATACTAGCTCATTATGAAATACTTACCTTAGAACGAGGCCCCGACATCTGGCCCGATCCACGCCGAGGGAGCCGACATGCTCCCTCGGCGTCTCTTCCGGGTATCGCGGCTCCGGCGCTGTGAGTGGCCGGAGCCGCGATATCGTCACTCCCGCGCATGCGCGCGGGAGATTTCAGTCCGGCCGCACGAGCGCTGCCGGATTTTCACGGAGAGAACCCCCTTGTGCGCATGCGCCGCTGCAGTCAGCGGCGCATACCGAGGGGAATATCTCCTAAACCGTACAGGTTTAGGAGATATTTTTTTTACCTACAGGTAAGCCTTATTATAGGCTTTCCTGTAGGTAAAAGTTAAAAAAATGACCATACTACCACTTTAACTTGTAAACAATTAATCTCAGAAAGAGGCTCAGTCCTTAAGTGGTTAAAAACTGTATTTTCTAATTAGGGGCATGTAAATCCAGAGCATCCATTGCAGCACTTTGTTTTCTGAATAATAAAGTTTATACAAAAGAAAAAAAGAGCAGTCTCTCCCCCCCCCCCCCCTACAGTTGTGCTGGAGTTTGTGGAGCTCGGAGCCAGCTGGCAGCACGGCAGAGGGACGACTCGTCATCCCGGAAGGAGATTGATACGGACAGTATGAGAAGGCTACCGGCCGGGAACTGACACCACACCAGGGATGGACACGGAGCCTGAGGTGCCCCTGCTGGGGCTGAGTGTGGCGCTCTTCTCCAGCCTGCTCAATGGCTCCACGTTTGTGCTGCAGAAGAAAGGCATCCTGAGAGCTCGCACCAGAGGTAAGGGAGGGAGGGAGGGTAGGGTGCCAGCTACAGGGCACATGTGACTATTGCACCTTGCTAGTGCTATTGGCAACAATAGACTGGTGCAGTCATGCCTGTTCCCTGCAGCATCACAACTACTGATGTCATTGACAGGACAGGGGACAATGCTGCCTTCTAGAAGAAGCTTTATTGCTAAAGTCATTGTGGACAGGGCATGTCATTTCTATTCATGCCAGGAGAAGGGCAATGCTCACATCATCTGCCCAGATCAACACAAGCCATTGTTATCTCTGTGCCCTGGTGGTGTCTGTTGTTTTTATTGCACGCACTGGAACGGAAGGTCATTTTGTGACTCTTCAATAAGGTGAAAAGTAAACCGTGCAATGCGTTGTAACACAACGGACACCAGGCATGAATGACCCCTAAATATCTCATTTTATTTCTTTTTTTGCCATTTACAACAAGCCACTCATTTTTGTAACACTCTGATCAGTCTAGTGCAGTCATTCTAATCTAACGTTCCTCCAAAGTGCAACTAAACAGCGTGATACTTACCTATTTTCTTCAACCATAAACAGCGTCTTTTGCCTGGCTTCTGCGTGCCAGGCTGCAGCTGTCTTCATTGACTGGCATGGGATGTCACTTCTGCGAAGAATGGATCCATGCCAGATCCGGCATCCATGGCAGAATATAAACGGAGCTGCGGTTGTGCTGTTCAGTGCACATTCTAAAGAAGACTGCAAGCAAGCAGGTAGGTTTATTCTATTGTAGAAGAGACATTGCATGACACTTCTGCAATAATGAACCTGCCTGCTCATCATATTGAAATTTGTGACTTTTAGTTCTCACTGTGACCACAAGTGGAAAAAAAAAAAATAGCACCGCTAAAACGCATCCTATCAGTTCTCCTTAAAAGATAAGTTAACTTTTTGTAAAAAAATAATAAATGCTAATTTTTTTTGCAGGTTAAAAAAAAATTGCATTTTTTTGTTTTTCTATTTTTGGAGCCCCGGGTTGGTCATTGAAAACTACAAGCCGACAGCTGCAAAGGCCGCAGGACCTTGTAGTTTTCAATGCACATAGCCCTGTCACTCAGTGACACGGTCGGGTGGGGGCGGAGCCTTGCTCAGCCACGTTTTCTTTCAAATTGTGAAATCTAGCGGGGAGGGAGAAGAACTCGCTAGCTGTCACACCGGGGAGGTGTGGGGGCCGGTTCTTTCATAACATGTTACACCCTGAATATGGTTGTAACATGTTACGAAAGGTGAACTTTTCCATGAAAGTTCAGCTTTACAGACAATCTGTAAGGTGACCTTACACTGGACCCTCTCACCCCACCCCGTACCACTGTACTTTAGTCCCACGATTATGCTCTCTCAGGATTTGAAATCCTCCTGGCTCTCTCCTGGCTGCGCTAATAGGACAGCCTACATGGATTCTAATTGGTCAGCGCTGTCCATTCCAATTGGAATATCAAAAAGAACCAAAAACACTGCGCTATTCGAATGTGTAACCAGTATACAAACAGCAGCTAACACAACATCTAGGTGTACAAATGTGACATAATAAATTTTTGTGAAAAACGTGTAGCGCTTATTTGTTTTTACCACATTACAATGTGACCAATGTAATCAATACATGTGTTAGACTGTGCACAAAACACATAAAAAGAAATATATAAACATTTAAACACTCAATTGCTGTATATGTAAAGCTAGAATGTCCAAGTAAATATATATGAAAAAAATATGTCCACAAAAGTGGAAAAACAGCATGAAAACAGATGAAGAGTTCTCCAGATTTTCCAAGGTTACTGTGTGTGACACGATGAAGTGAAAAACAGTCCTACACCTTCTCCAAAGGATAATCACACAATCACCGCGTGAACCCTCCACCACATAAAATGGGGGCTTACCAGATTTAATGGATCCTACTCAAAATTATATTTGGAGGATCATATGTGCTTGTAGGTATACATAGGCTATTTTTGGAGTGTTGTCTTTTTCTGGAAGGCTTTCAAGTGTAGCTATTTTCTCTGCGGTATGTCTCCATCCACATAGATCATCATAGGTAATGGGATAGATATAAAGGAAGAAAGCAGGGACCACAATAGTGTAACTCAATTTTTAATTAAATTGTTTGAAACGAAAAACGGAGTTACACTATTGTGGTCCCTGCTTTCTTCCTTTATATCTATCCCATTACCTATGATGATCTATGTGGATGGAGACATACCGCAGAGAAAATAGCTACACTTGAAAGCCTTCCAGAAAAAGACAACACTCCAAAAATAGCCTATGTATACCTACAAGCACATATGATCCTCCAAATATAATTTTGAGTAGGATCCATTAAATCTGGTAAGCCCCCATTTTATGTGGTGGAGGGTTCACGCGGTGATTGTGTGATTATCCTTTGGAGAAGGTGTAGGACTGTTTTTCACTTCATCGTGTCACACACAGTAACCTTGGAAAATCTGGAGAACTCTTCATCTGTTTTCATGCTGTTTTTCCACTTTTGTGGACATATTTTTTTCATATATATTTACTTGGACATTCTAGCTTTACATATACAGCAATTGAGTGTTTAAATGTTTATATATTTCTTTTTATGTGTTTTGTGCACAGTCTAACACATGTATTGATTACATTGGTCACATTGTAATGTGGTAAAAACAAATAAGCGCTACACGTTTTTCACAAAAATTCATTCCAATTGGAATGCCTTTTGTCCCTACACACTGAGAGGTACAGAAAGGAGATTAAACCGCAGGGATTTGAAATCCAGGACCAGTGAAGTGGTGTTTCGATCCCTGATAGCAGGATAGCGGGACTACAGTACAGGTGAACTTCACTGACAAGACATGGACAAAAATAGGCAGTTGGGTTGCGTTTTTAACATCTCCTGATTACCTATCAATGCCACTTACAGCTGTTAAAACAGGGAGCAGAAGGAGTTGTACACATGGCAGCATTGGCGTTGCCTTGTTTCGCTGAAAGGCAAGAAATAACCCTGCCTGCAGAATTTGGTAGGAGTTGATGCTTTGCAATCACCTCCATTAACTGCTATTGTAAATGTGCCTAAGGTGTTTACAGTGCGTTTACGTGGTGGGTGCAAGGCCTCAGAAGTGATCATTTCCCATTTCAGCATTGTCCAAAAACAATGTAAAAAATCCCACAGAGCCACTGGCTGCCAGTGCTGATTGGCTGCTGTTCAGAAGCCTGTTTTCCAGTAAGGCCGTCTGACAGAAGCCCAGTGGTGAGACCAACTGCTGTTGGACAGGCAGCTGTACACATTGTCCAATGCTGCTTTTTGCTGAACCAGCTGCTATTCGAATCAAGGGTACCCAGCTTAAAGGCTCAGGCACACAGGATGTTTTACAGCTACTGTTGGGGCATTTGATCTTTTTTTTTTTTTTTTTAACTGCCTCTTAAAGTCTCTCCGTGTTAACCTATGTGTTCATGCACACATCAACTGTCAGAGGCGTTTAGTGGCAGTAAAAAAAAAAACAGCCAGCCTGTGCTTCCAGGAGTAGTTAAAGCGGAGGTCCACCCTAAAATGGACCTCCGCTCATCGGAATCCCCCCCCCCCCCTCCGGCGCCACAATTGGCACCTTTCAGGGGGGAGGGGGGTGCAGTTACCTGGATAATCCAGGTAACTGCACCCACTTCCGGGATAGCTGTCTGCGGAAAGGGGCGTAGATTACGCCCCTTTCCGCAACTGCCCGCCCCTTTGCGCAAGTGCCCCGCTGCCTGCTGGGAAACACACAGTTCCCAGAGGCAGCGGGGACCGTCCGGATTGCGCCGCTGGACAGGTAAGTGTCACCATTTTAAAAGTCAGCAGCTGCAGTATTTGTAGCTGCTGACTTTAAAAAAAAAAAAAAACGCGGAGTCCCGGCGGACTCCCGCTTTAAAACGAGCTGAAAAAACAACAAAAAAGGTGTTTAGCCACGTTTGATGTTTTTAGGCGTTTTTACATTATAGAGAGTGTTTTCAATAAAAAAAAAAAACGCCCAAAAACGCTAATGGAAAACGTGGAAAAACCGAGCGTTTTTAGTGATGCCGTTTTTAAAACGTCCTGTATGCATGAGCCCTAACACTTTTTTCATGCCTTGTGCGATCATGTAGTTGTCATTGAGTGCAGTGAAAAACAATTGTTTTCTGTGTGCCTTGGTGGTGACCCTTTTTATCCAATATCCTTGCATTTGCATTTTGTAATGCAAGGAGCTATTTATATATTTGTCTTTTTTTTTTTTAATGGCAGTGTGGACCCTATTCAGGTTTCTACATAACAGCACTGTGCCCTGCGGTGCCATCCAGTGCCCTGCAAAAAATGCAGCATGTCATTTCCATTATGCACTGCACATCACAGCAGAGTTTTTGTGTTAATGGTGCACTGAGAAAGGAATTGTTTACTATGTGACCTTGTGTTGACTGGCATTGATCCAGTGCAGAAAAAATGCTGGTCAACACAGTTATGTTTAGATGTGCTGCAAGATTGCCACGCCTCTGAAAAATGCTCTTTGTTCAGAAGGTGTTTGAGAGGGGGTGAGGAAATACTATGTCACCGCCTCACAGTATGTTTTAACCCCATAAATGGTCTACCATGACCCAACAGCATGGGGAATGCAGTAAACAGCCATCATGTCACACATATGACATAGCACGCAAACGTCAGAGTAATCACAATAATTCTATCATTTTACAGGTTAACATCAAACTGATTGAACTTTTGAAGCATCACCCAAGGACAATCTTGGTACCATTGTTTTTTGCCATTTCACTGGCACACACAATTTTAAATCTTTTTACTGGAATCAACCCCATATTTAATATTTTACCAACTCTGAATTTATTAAAATTTATTTTAGTGTAATTTTTACCAAAAATAGGCACTGGATAAGCATTTATGCAAATATTGTGCAACACAAAGTGATCACAGCTACCACAATTTTATTCTATAGGTCCTCTGCTTTCAGAAAATATATAATTGTTTTAGGGTTTTAAGTAACTTCCTAGCAAAAAAATTGTGATTTTATTTTAAATTTTTTTTACCATAAATTGGTTGGAAAAAATTAGTCACTCACAAGCTTTTAGTACTCTGTCCCCATTGGGTCCCCTCCCTCTCCTTTCTCCCTGTCCCTATCTCCCCCCCCCGGGGGATGCTGCATGGGCTGCTGAGTGGTGTGTGTGCCGCATAGACGGGCCCCCTGGGGGGGGGGGGCTCTCACCTTGGGTGGGGGGCTGCGCTGAGTGGCTGTGCCCTGGATGTCTGTTGTCTCTCTCCTGGGTATCTGGAGGTCTGTGTCTGCTGATCGCTGTAGCACTGTTTGCCACCATTTCCTCGGCCATTTTTGGTGTGACCAGGGAAAAGCATGGTTGGTAACCATCTTTCTGTAGTTCGGCGGCCATTTTCCCTGTGATTATGTCCCTTGTACTGGATGCTCGGTGGCCATTTTGTTGTAGCCTAAACACGTTTTTCATGCCTCAGCGCTGTTCCCTGAGGCTCAGCACAGCGCGGTTTTCTCTCACAAACACCTGGGAGCTGACACAGGACACGGGCACACCTAGCTGGACAGCACAGAACTCAGACAGGGTAGTGGTCACTGTCCTAAGTCCCCAACAGGTGGCAGACAGGGTAGGGTCCGCATGGCTTAAGAAACTGTTTCTTACCCCGAAATACAGGCAATTGCAACCGGTTCGCCTGCAGACAGTGCAGTGCCTCTGGATGCTTGTTGGCGGTCCTTAATACGTTCATTGCCAAGACGGAGGCGGTGCGTGGGTAGTAACATGTGGCCCCTGCCCGTCCTCCGGGGAGAGCTCTGATGCATACTCGGGCCCCGCTGAGGCTGGTGACCCCTGCTTTGTTGTTTCAGTTGACGCTGACCAGGACAGATCAGATAATGAGGATGAGTCCACGTCCGGGTCCGTGCACGACAAAATCATTTGTTGGGGCACTTATCACAGCTGGCATGATACCCTGAAAATTTAGGACACAGCAGATTCCTTTGCTGAGGTAGCGGTCCCTTTTGGGTCCCATACACCTAGGAGTTTCCCTTTCTGACTTATTTCGATAAGTTAATTTACAGGAATGGGGGCGAAAAAAACAGTAACCATGATCCCGGTACAAGAGGTTCCTGTGTTCTAGGACCCCACGGGCGGGAACCGAGGCAGTGGCCCGTTCCTTATTTATGGTTGGGGGGGTCAGCAATATTACCAGTACTGACCACAGCACTTGTGTCGCAGACATTTACTGAATGGGCAAAACTTTGCACCGCAAAATGGAGAAGCAGCAGGCTACTCCCATCTGCGTGGAACTAGTAGACCAGTTAGTGCATGGTTGTAAGTATGTTGGAACGTCGCTCTGGATACGTTTCCTCTGCTATCCAGGGTTTCAGTGTCAGCAGTGGTGCTGAGGCGCCTGATTTGGCTGAAAGACTGGTCGGCGGACCAGGCATTTTAAATAAGCCTTGACGGATTTACCCTTACTTGTTGAGCAGCTCTTTGGAGCCTGGTTGGATGACATTATTAAGAATGTCACAGGTGGGAAGAGTACCTTGCTCCCACAGGCCAGGAAGAGTAAGGAGCGACGCCGCAGGCAAAGGCTCTCATATTACGCTCAAAAGAGACTGTTCCGTCAGTTCGGGACTTCGGCAAAACGCTCCCAATCCAGCAGGATGACCCTTGGGGGCGAAAGCATCCCTGGAACCGTAAGCCTAACATGCCTGCGATAAAGGTGTTACCACATGAAGGTTTGCCCCCGCCCGTCATACGGGTGGGGAGGTTGCCTTCGGGAGTTTGCAGCCTGGTGGGCCTCTCGGCTATCTGGCCAATGGGTCTGCGAACTGATTTCCTTGGCTACAAGATAGAGTTCCTCCCTTGGCCAACTAACGGATCTTCCCTTCCAGCATACCCTTACTCCTGGCTCGCTGGGAGGCCCCATGAGGGCAGTATAAGACCTGCTAAACCTCAGGGTAATAGCGTCTGTTCCAATGTCGGAAAATTTCCAGGGGTTCTACTCCAATCTATTTGTAGTCCCCAAAGAAGGAAGGGGTACGTCCAAGCTAGGACCTAAAAAGCCTCAATTGCTTTGTTTAAGTAGAGAGGCTCAGTGTGAAATCAGTTCGCTCAGTTGTCTCTGCACTCCATCAGGGGGACTCCCTGGCATCTTTGGACATCCAGGATGTGTACCCGCACATACCCATATGCTTCATGCATCAGAGGGTTCTGCGAAATGCAGTCGGGGAACCCCACTACAATTTTGTGGCTCCCCTTTTTGGCTTGGCTTCAGCGCCCCATGTCCTAAACAAGGTATTGACTTCAATTTTGGCGTTGTTGAGACAACACGGGATCTCAATCGTAAGTTACAGGACGATCTCCTTCTGAGAGCAACTTCCGCCTCAGAATTAAAGGAGGATGTGGCGATCACCAAGCAACCCTGCAGGTATTTGGGTGGCCGTTGAACCTAAAAAGTCGGTGTTCATACCGATTCAGCGCTGGAGTGCCTAGGCTTACCGCTGGACTCCATGGAAGCGAGAGTTTTCTACCTTCAGACAAACTGCAGACTCTCAGAGCCGCTGTAAAACTATCACTGAACCGCAGGTGGTCATCGCTGCGTTTCTGCATGCAAAATCTGGGCCTCTTGGTGACCTCCTTTGAGGCGGTACTGTTCGCCCATTTTCCACCAGAGTCTTGCAGAAGGAGATATTGACACAATGGGACATATCTCCGTTATCCCTGGATTGGCAGATTCAGGTGAGCCAGTCAGTCAGGGACTCCCCGCTCTGGTGGCTGAGGTCCCTGGCATTTCGGTCCAGGAAGTCGTTCCTACGTCTGCATTCGGCTGTGATCACAATAAACGCCAGCCTGACCGGCTGGGGTGGTGTACGGGCAAGTACAGTTGACCCAGGGTCTCTGGTCGGGTGAGCAATCCAAGTTGCTGATCAATATGCTCGAACTCCAAGCGATCAGGCTTGCCATTCCACAGAGTCGATGAGAATACGAGGGCGTACAATCAGGATCCAGTCAGACAACGCCATGGCGGTGGCATATATCACCCATCAAGGAGAAACAAGTAGCTCGGCTGCAGCACGGGAGGTCGCTCATATCCTTCAGTGGACAGAGCGACAGGTACCGGCCTTGTCGGCCATTACATCCCGGGAGCAAGAAACTGGCAGGTGGACTACTTAAGTCACCAGATGCTGGGGAATGGGCATTGCATCCAGACATGTTCAGGCTATTGTGCCTGCGGTGGGGCACACCAGACGTGGATCTCCTGGCCTTCCATCTCCATCAGAAGGGGCCGAGATTCGCATCCAGGATAAGAGATCCTTGGACTGCCGCGTCAATCGCGCTGGTGGCTCCATGGGATCACTACCGGCTGATCTACGACTTTCCTCCGCAAAAGCTACTACCACGTCTGCCCCACAGAGTGGAGGCCGAGGGGGTTCCAGTAATACTAATACCCTGGATTGGCCTTGGCGCCCCTGACACGCCGACCTAGTACGCCTGGTTGCGAAGGCTCCCTGGCAAATGCTGTTGAGAGAGGACCTTCTGTGTCAAGGTCCGCTTCTCCGTCTTGTTTTACCATAGATGGGTTTAACGGTATGGCTAAGGTACCGAGGCCTATCGGACTCGGTGATCTCAACTATGGTGAGAGCACGGAAATCTTCTTCTCGGAACATATACCGTCATACCTGGAAGACCTAAATCTCTATGAGGAGAAAGGATGACATCCATGCACCTATTCAGTTCCCAGGATCCTGCTGTTTCTACAGCGAGGAGTAGACCAGAAGTTGGTTTCAAGCACCATTAGGGGGACAAATATCAGCCTTGGCTGTATTTTTTTCAGTGACCCCTGGTGTCTCACTTTCTAGTGAGCACTGATGTTCAGGGGGTCCGACTTGTAGTTCCTCCGGTGCGTCCACCGTTACCCCATGGGATCTGAACCTGTTATCGGCGCTTCAGAAACTGCCGTTTGAGAACATCAGAGGAATTCCCTTGTTGACTCTTTCTCAGAAAAGGGGTCTTTCTAGTGGCCATGACATCGGCCAGGAGGGTTTCGGAACTGGCGGCCTTGTCATGCAAGTCGCCCTATATGGTTAACCATAAGTATAAGGTGGTGTTGCGTTCGCAACCTTCCTTTCTGCCAAAGGTGGTTTTGGCATTCCGCATCAATGATGATATTGTGTTACCATTTCTGTGTCCTAAGACCGACACATCCTAAGAGGTGGCCCTTTATTCCCTGGATGTGATCAGGGCTATAAGGATGTATTTGTCTGCCACGGCTCCCCTTCGGGAGTTAGATTTCTGTTGGTTTTGGTAGCTGGTCCAAAAAAGAGGTATGGCGGTCTAGTCGATCACCATTTCCGGGTGGGTGGGTCAGACAGATGTGGTACAGCCCTACGCCTTGAAGGGGCAGATGCCCCTCTTTCCTGCCATGGCCCATTCCACCAGGACAATTGGGGCCTGTTGGGCTTCCGACCTCGTGTGGTGTGTAAGGCGGCGATTTAGTCGTCCGTTCACACTTTTACCAAATTCTACTGAGTGGATGTAAGTGCATTGTCTGATGCCTGCTTGGCTGCAAGTTTGCGGACGGCCATGTAACGTTGCAATTCTGCACTACTTTTTCTGTTTTAAAGAAAATACAGTTACTTTTGAGTATAATGCACTGTTGCATTGTTACCGCAAGTTCTGATGCGGTCAGATAAGGTGGTGACTCCCTTGTTCAGGAGTAGTTCTGAATGTGGGTGAAGTTCTTTTATGCTGTTCCCCACCCCTCGTTATGATACTGCTTGGGGATGTCCCAATGGTCAAGAATAAAGGAGCTGTGTCAGTCAGTGAACGTAAAAAAAAAAAATAGGATTTTTGTACTCACCGTAAAATCCTTTTTCGCTGTAGTTCACTGACTGACACAGCACCCTCCCCTCTTATTGTTTTACATTATACTGCTTGTTGACATACTGAGGCTGCAGGAAGCAGGCAGGAGGGTTGTTACTGAAGGGACCGCCCCTTGGGCGGAACTAGAAAGTTCTGTTTTTTTTGTACATGTTAACATGTTCTGCCTAGTCCTCTCCTGAAGGTGGCGTAACAACCCAATGGTCAAGAATAAAGGAGCTGTGTCAGTCAGTGAACTACAGAGAAAAGGATTTTCCGGTGAGTACAAAAATCCTATTTTTTTTTTTTTTATACGTACAGGTAAGTCTATAATAAGGCTTATCTGTAGATACAGTAAATGATCTCCTAAATGTGCATTGTTTAGGAAATTTTTAGTTTTAGCAGCACTGGTAATGTCACCAGTGCATGCGCCCTGCGTTCTCAATGGTCCGCATGGCGTCCATGGAGAGAGAGCCGTGCCGCGGGAGTAATACTAGCGTGGCTCGGCCATTGAAATGGCAGCTGCCCGCAAACCCGGAAGGAAGACCAGGTGAAGATGGAATCCCTGTCAGCGCGCTGCTGGGGGGGCCTCGTTTTCGGGTAAGTCTTTCATAATGTGCTAGTATGCGATGCATACTAGCACAGTATGACATTTGCCTTTTTATTTAATATTATGAATTTAAATGAATATAATTTTATCGTCGTCCATTATTGGCACCTTTGGCGCAATAAAAGCTCAAGAAAATGTATTACTTTTTAAATTCTATGTATGTCTTCACACTGGTCCATTGTGCTTCCATTGTGGTGTTAAAAAATTTAGCTTGCTGCATTTTTGGTCAGTTAAAAAAACCCACCAAAAACGCACCTCCCCGTTAAAATGCATTGAAAACACAGCTGTGTTATGTTTTTGATGCAGTTTTTGAGTCACAGGATCTATGAAAAAACAACAATAAGCACAGTAAAATCATGGTAAAATCGCTATGAATTTGCGCTAAATTCGTCGCGAATGCGTGGCAAACTTGCATGTGTGCATTTTCGGCACCTTTTTTTTCTCTTATCTGTAAATTGCCGATAACACCATTTTCTGGGCCAATGTGTTTTGGCGGCCAAAATTTCAGTGCGTCTTCTAAGCTCTAATGAGCCGGGCCCTCTGATCCCTCCTGTATTGATTTGTATCGTAACTGTACTGTCTGCCCCATGTTGTAAAGCGCTGCGCACAAACAGTTGGCGCTATATAAATCCTGTATAATAATCTCTAAACTATATCTAGGATATGTTCTAGTGATTTATAATCTAATCATTTGAAAATCTTGTACAGCTGTTTATTTTGGATTGTCAATGTGTGCATGTTTTAAAGTATATGTAAACCCATAAATGAATGACATTAAAGTTTGCTAAAGCCCTTTGTATCATAAACCATTTGCTTTTTTTTTTTTTTTTCATCTTTTGCACCTCTTCCCATATACATTCAAGCGATGGCTGCATGGAATTTATAAGACCCCTTTCACACTGGGGCAGCGTTATCGTTAAAGTGCTGCTAGTTTTACCGGCACTTTACTGCTGTTATAGTGACGCTTTTTGGTTGCTAGCGGGGCGTTATAACCCCCGCTAGCAGTCGAAGAAAGGGTTAAGCACGTCCGTGTTATGGCACTGCCATTCATTTCAATATACACCACTCCAGCACTGCCCCAAAGATGCAGTTTGCAGGACTTTTTTCCTGTCCTGCAACCGCACCGCCACAGTGGCTTGAGTGGTGCTTTTCAGGCGCTTTACAGTCGCTTTACAGTTGCTATTTTTAGCACTAAATTGCCTGAAAAGTGCCCCAGTGTGAAATGGGTCTTAGGACAGATTTTATGATAATGACAACAGCGAACTGCTATACCTGTGTAATGTACCATATTTATCGGCGTATAACATGCACTTTTTTCCCCCCTTAAAATCAGGGGGAAATTGCTGCCGGCGGCTTTTGCCCGCTCTCGACCGAAACCTGCCGAGAACGGCGGGAGGAGCAGTACATCCGGCTCTGTATCTCGGTGGTGCCATTTTTAAATGGCAAAGCTGAAAATAACACTGACAAGGCTGCATGACAAAGCTGAATGACAAGGCTGCAGATGGACACTGACAAAGCTGCAGATGGACACTGACAAGGCTGCATTGATGGGCATTTAAATGTAAGTTTGTTTTTTTCCTTAAAATTCCCTCTTAAACTTGGGGTGCATGTTATACGCCGCCACGTGTTATACGCCGATAAATACGGTATGTTAGTTCAAAGCAGTTGGGAGACAGACAGAGCGTTGTCACCCTATAATAGGAAGTGTCTGAACATTTACATAGCAAAGCTTGTATTAAAAGTACATTTAAATCCTAATTGAATGGCATTTAGTTTGTTAAAGCGTGTCTTAAAAAAAACTGTCATGTGTTTCCACATTTATTGTAGGTGCATCTTACCTTACAGACTTTATATGGTGGATTGGCACTATCACAAGTAAGTGACAATCATCGTTGATATATTCAGTAAGAAAAAGGAAGAATTTTTAAAGTGATTGTAAAGCTTTTTTTTAAAATAACAAACACGTTACACCTTCTTTCTCTATGCAATGGTTTTACACAGAGCTGCCTTAAGCCTCTCCTTCCGGGGTCCCCTGCTCACAAAATGACCAACCTGGCAGAATGTGTAACCCGCGTCACTTCCTGTGACGTGGAATCAGCTATAGCTCCAAACCGTGCACACTGCTCAGGCGCAACGTTTCATACATCCCTTCAGTGGCTATCGTCAGTGCACAGAGGAATTTTCCTGAAAATACGCTCAACTGACTACTGCGCATGGTGGAAATCAACTAACGCGTACGAAATGTACATTCTTAAGGCCATCTTGTTACACCTTACACTCCATCTCATCACTCCTACAGTAAGCAGGTGGGGCAGCGGACATCTTGGTACACCAAACCCTAGTAATCTTATCTCCACACGAGTAAGCTTATTTACATAAATATATATCTACAAAAATATATATTTATGTAGATAAGCGCAAGTGCTGAAATTTGTTTGCTCATTCCAAACAGGGTTTGGTGTAGCAAGATGTCAGCTGCCCCGCCTGCTTACTGTAGGAGTGATGAGGTCGAGTGTAAGGTATACCAAGATGGCCTTAAGAACGTAAATTTTGTAAGTGTTAAGGCCCGTACACACGGTCGGACTTTTTGACAACAAACATGCAAATTAGCTGTTTTGGAGCAACATCCGACTGTGTGTACGCTCCATCGGACAAACTTTTTCTGTTTTCATCGGACTTTTGTTGGCTGTGCGAACGGACAAACTTTCTGGCAACAAAAGTCTGATGTAGCAAAGTCCGACCGTGTTTACGCAAAAGCATCGGACTTTTGTACAAGGTACAAACACGCATGCTCAGAACCTATGCAAACGATCAGACTACAATACAGAAGTTGACCAAAGGTGGCGCTGGAGTCATTGAACGTCCTCTTTTGAAGTGGCGTCCGTACGTTGTGACGTCATTACGTTCGTGTTTGTTGTCAAAAAGTCCGACCGTGTGTATGCAATACAAACTTGTGGACCACGCCCTTTGTACAAAAGTCCACGGAAAAGTTTGTACAAGTCCGACCGTGTGTACAGGCCTTTAGTTGTTTTCCTCCATGTGCATGCACAGTAGTCGGTCGAGCATTTTATCAGGCAAATTCCTCCGCACACTGACGTCAGCCACTGAAGGCATGTATGATGCATAGCTCCTGCGCAGTGCCTGCAGTTTGGAGCTCCAGCTGATTTCACGGCATGGGGTTGTGACGCAGGTTGTTCATTTTGTCAGAACACCGGTGGTCTTGGCTCCTCCTCTTCTCCAAGTGCCCCCATAGTATAGCAGCTTGCTATGTGGGCTTGATCATAAGCCAGGCCCCGCTCCCTCCTTACAGGCTTTGACTGACAGCAGCAAGAGCCAATAGCTCCCACTGCTGTCAAGTCTCCTGGGAGAAGAGAGAGAGGAGAAAAGAGCTGCTGCAGACAGGCACAGCACTGGATCAAGATCAGGCACAAGTAAGTGTTTAAAGGGGGACTCCTCAGCGCCCTTGCAGTTACTTCAGAACTACAAGCCATCAGCTGCAGTGGCTGACGTGAGTTGTAGTTCATTCAGTCACAGGTAACTATGAATGAATAATGCGGCCATGTGGGTATAGCCCCACATGGCCGCTCCTTTTTTTTTTTTTTTTTTTTTTTTTTTTTTTATTGCAACAGCTACTGAGGGGGGGAATCAGGGAAACTGGTGGCAGAAAATGGAACATGTGACACCCTAAATATGGGTGGAACATGTTCCAAAAGGTGCACATAATCTTTAATGCAGAAAGTGCATTAAGGTAAAACTTACCTTTTACAACCACTTTAAATACTCTATTAAGTCTTGCATATGTTTTTTTTTTATTTTTTTATTTATTTATTTTTTTTTAACAGATAAATGTTGCATATAGTTTAAAGCGTTAATAAACCAATAATAAACATTTATTTCATTGTAGCTCACATTTCTTAGATCTGGTGGCTGCCCTTTTCCTTGTTTTTTTTTTTTCTTTCTTTTTTTGTTTTGTTTGGCTTTTTTCCTTATTTTTAAATGGTGATTTAGTCTGTTATTTTTCAACTTTCTTTAACAGACCAAGTAGCAGTTAGAGGGTTTTACAGGCTTTACAACTTTCCCCATATAAACGAGACCTTACCGTAAAATATGCCTGACCCAAATGTAGGGGTCATGAGGAAGAAATGATAAGCTGTTTATATATCCAAGTAAATTATGGGTACTTTGAGTATACAGTAGATTTTGTGTGCAAGTGGAATATGGATGAATAGTTAAAGCAGAACAGCACGTAAAAATTTGATGGTAGCTTGTGTATGTCTTTTCTGCTATAAACATTCCTCTTCTCCCTGCCAGTTTCTACTAAATGTACACTGAGAAACACATTTGCAGCTCAGTGTACATTCACACCATGCCTTGGTGCTAGGATTTATAACTCCCATACGCTTGTATGAGTTAAATCATCGCAGGCTGGCAAATCAGTATAGCTAGAGATGCCAAACTCGAAAGCAGACAGGGAGAAGATTAAAATGTTGGCAAGGGAGCTCACAGTGCTGGAGGGAAGGTGAGTATAGGAAGTTAAATCCTGATATCCTGATTTAACCCTACGGTTTTATTCTATTTGGGGGGGGAGGTTTGTGTGATTACTAGCTATAAAGTTGTCAGAGTTCTCAGATTTTTAGGGAGGAACTGTGGATGAATACAAAGACAAATTATATTAGTAGCCATCTAGCAGAAGGTGGTAGTTTGTTGCCAAATGTTACATCTAAAGCCGCGTACACACGGGCGGACTGTCTGTCCAACTTAGTCCGCTGAAACACATTTCAGCGGACAGTCCGCTCGTGTGTGGGCTTCAGCGGACTTTTTCAGCGGACAGTCTGGCGGACTAAGTCTTTCGGAATTTCCATAATACAGTCCGTCCAACTTTGGTTTCAGCGGACAGTCCGCTCGTGAGTAGGCTATTTGGACGGACTAAGTATGGCGCATGCTCAGAAAGGATTTACACGGCGGAAGGTTGCATTGCTGAGTATTGGACGTCCTATTTCTAGTCCCGTCGTACGTGCTGTACACGTCATCGCGCAAGCTTTCAACGGACTGTCTGTTCATCGTGTGTGGTCAAGTCCGTTCATTCAAAAGTAGGACGGACTGTCCGTCGGATTGTCTGACGGACTTAGTTGGCCAGACAGTCCGCCCGTGTGTATGCGGCTTAAGACATTCAACAGGACACCATATGTTAATAACCATCTGATCTAGTAAACAATGATTACTAGGACCAATAGTGAGGGTTTATCACCCCAGCGGGGACACAGACAGCAAGATAAGCTGTGTCCCTTGTGCTGATTTTGTGTTTTCTATTTTGTCTGTACTTAGGCTTTAGGTAGAACTGTGTCCTGGCTATAGGCATTCAACTATTTACATATTTTAACAAGCCATGCAGTAAATTAAGCTTTAAAACAAGTCCTCACTGACCTCTTTAGCTGTGGACAGTGTGGAGCAATTCATCCTAAAAAAGACCGGAGTGGTAGTAAACTGTAATGTTAAACCGGTACCTACAAGTAAGCCTAAAATGAGTCTTACCTGTAGGTTTAGTGAATATCACCTTCTACTTTCTATTCCAAAAAAAAAAGATTGGCTTTATATACACGTTAAACTTCTTCTATTGCTGAGGCATTTGAACACATTTCAAACCTTCATATATATAACCTACACTTATACCTGGTAAAAGGGACTGTTGTATAAATTATACAGCTTTGAGCCAAGTTCTTTGGGTTAAAGGTGGACTGATGTCTGAATGTCAAAATCTCCTTCTTTAACCCTTTTTCTGTATTTAATAGGAGAAAATAATCATAGGGGTGGTCTGTACAGTGACTGATCATTGTGATAGCCAGTCACAGCTTATCACATCGATCAGGTTATCGGGAACCTCGCCTGTTCCGATTGTTAGTACGAGACACGTAGCTGTCCGCGTGCGTGTTTTGCAAGTGCTCTCAGCACAACATGAAAGCGCATATATGCAGCCTCACAGATAAAGACCCACTTCCATTAGGCCGCATATATGCATATACTCGGCAGGAAGGGTTCAAACTTTAAATAGAGAGAGATAAATGGGCTGCAGTTGACCTCCTTCTAAAAACTGTTAGTTGCCTGGCAGCGATGCTGACCTGGCTTGTTCCAGGACTCTGACCCAGAAAGTTCAGAAGTCAGAGACAGCCAGGCAACTAGCATTTTCAGAAGGATAACAATAGAAGGATAACAATAACATGACAGATAATATCTAAGTGGCTTTACTGTGTTTTATTGTGTTCCACCACTTTAGGCTTCTCTAAGCCTTTACCTACACTCTGCCCATGTAGAGACGGCAGAGTTTGATATTTATATTTAACTGAATAGTCAGTATACCAATATATCAGTCTAGGCGAGAAAACACCTAGATTTGGCACATTTATATAGGTTGTTCGTTTATACTTTCATATTGTAGGTGTTTAAATATTATCACTTAAAGTGTATCTATGGTCAAAACGTAAATATTTTAATTTCCATGTTGAAATGTAATATTTTCTAACCTAACCCTATTAATCTAAACAATCTGGACATTTGTAAACTTGCTTTGTGACGCTCCCCACACATGTTCTTCCTTTAATTCCGTGACACATAGTCACTATGCCCTGCTGTGTCACATAATTCCCAGAGCCTGTCTTGTGCACTGCAGAGGTGCTGCAGGGAAGAGTTTCAGGAGGCAGAGTCAGTACAGAAATCAAGGTACTGTTGGATATATAGTAAATAGAAATTGATAGTAAACCCGCAGAGGAGAAGCTGAAATGCATGCAGTGAATTCAGGACCTTATAAAATGAGATGGTCACTAGACAGGCAGTACTCACAATATCAAAGAATATTTCTAAGGAGGCTTATATTAGATTGTCAAAAATGACTGTTGTTTGTATTGCTATTAAACTGTTGATATTATGAAATACGTGTATGCTGTGACCATAGATTTCATTTAATCTGAATCCCAGACATGTTACTTGGAGTAAATGTGTTCATTTTAGTTTTATGTGGCTCAACTCCTATAGATTTCTGATATTCTTACTTTTTTGGTAGTGGCTTTGGGGCAGATTGGAAATTTCCTAGCATATACTGCTGCACCAGCTGTGCTTGTGACTCCTCTGGGTGCCCTGGGCATTCCATTTGGGTAGGTAATGCACTATATTGTATACATTTATGGCAAATAACAAGTACATTATGTATTTTTTATCATGTTAAAATGGCTGTACAGTGTATATATAAATTAAAGCAATTTGAAAGAAGCATCTCCTTTTTGAAGCAGTTATAATTGACATTATCCTACTCCTGAAGATGTACTGTATTGGAGCTAATTCCATAGAACACACTTACAAGGAGGTGTTTCTAACCTGATTGATGCAGTACTTTCTACCTGCATTTGAATGATCAGCCTGCTGTTAAAGGTCAAGGGTCTTTTATAGCTGTCACGACTGCAAAGACCTTCCCATTACACTCCAGTAAGTACTGGTAAATATTTGGTCTCTATCTTTGCTAGGCACTCCAGTCATACACCTGAACAAGGTTAACTTTAAGGATTTCACACAAAAAAAAATCCACTACTTGGGTTTTAGGTTTCAGCTTGAGTTAACTCAAGTGACTTTCAATCCTATGTTGGTGGTGACTTGAATTTGTAAAACCATTTCACTATGGATCAAATCCCTTAATGCAGACCCCTTCATTACAAAGATGAACCCGCGTGTCCTTGAGATTTTGGAACAAATGTATGCAGTCCTGTGCTTCAGCTGTGATAAATTTAAGCTTGTGTCTCGTACAGGGGTGATGTCTGTTCACAGATTTAGGGATTTCGGACTAATTGCTTGGAATGTAGAATATATGCTCAAGGAACATCTGATTTACTTGCCCTTTAAGGGAAAGCATCTCTTTGAACTTGCCCTTTACAATGTTATTTTCTTGTTCTTTAAATTTTTATTAAAGAGGAGGGAGCGCCACCCAAAAGAGGAAGTTCCGCATTAAGGCCTAAAAGGGGAGCAGGTACCCAATTTTGAGATTTACCCACTTCTATAATCACTTTGATCGCCTTAGGCTCCTTCCCCCTCCTCTCTCCTGAAGTCTTCTGGGACACATGACAGGTCCCAGAAGACTGCGGGACCAGTCACAGAGCTGATCGCCGCTCATGCATGTGTAGTGGGCACCCGGCTGTGAAGGCGCAAGTTGTCACAGCTGGGTGCCCATAGTATAGATGCCGGCGCCGCCAAGGGAGGACACAGGAAGAAAATGGCTGGGGTGAGCACATCGCGGGATCGTGGGACAGGTGAATGCAGTTTTTGTTTTTAAAGTCAGCAGCTACAGGGTTTTTTTTTTTTCTTTTTTTTTTTTTTTTTTTAGCTGCTGACTTTTAGTTTTCACTTAAAAGACTAGAGCTTTGCTTTAAGCCTCAAATAGACAAGTGACAAAGGGTACAAACATTTTATATACAGATTTTGTATAAAATATAAATGTTTGAGACATTTTAAGTAATTAATAACCTAGTAGGGTATCAGACAGTGGCTAGAAACCAAAGAGATTTAATGGCTTCAGTATTAGTAGTCTTTGGAAGTATGTGTATGAGTTATATACTTGAAGAAAGAAAAGGATTGGGGGTGGGGGGTGCGAGAGTGGCGCAGGTTAGAAAGGGTAGGGAGAAAGTTGTAGGGGACCCTTAAAGGTCCAATAAGCAGCAATCACTTCCATTGGAAGTCGATCTAAAGGTGGTCAGACCCCTTAGATGTGTGTTTACCGGTCTACAGGCTTTACATCTAGGGCAAGCGTGGAATCTGTTGCTATCCCAAAACATACGTGTCTTTTCCTACTGGCTGTCTGCTGGCTTTTAAGCCTCATACACATGATAAGCATATCGGACGAATGATCGTCTGTGTTTTTTATTTTTTTTTATTTTTTTATATATATATATATATATATATATATATATATATATATATATGCTAATCTCATATTGAAAACAGATATGTTACTAAAGTTATTAAAATTCTCGTAAGGCAGAATACAACTTCGGAAGTGATGTGTAATGTATTGTATTATAATGTATTCTTTTGTTTCTGAGCATGCGTGGTCTAGGTCATGCGTTTTTTTTATTTTTTTTATTTTTATTTTTTTATTCGTGCTAATGCTATACTAATCACACAAAAATTGTTCATTCTGTTACTGTACGAGAAATATTTATTTTCTTATATCAGGGGACACAGAGCCACAGTAATTACTATGTGGGTTATATCGGACCGACAGGTGCTGGACACTGGCACGCCCCTAAAGCATGTACTCCCCTATATAACCCATCCCATTACTGGGAGTCCTTGCCAGTGTCTAAGGTGTCGGTCATGGCCATGCTGACCAGATACGTTCTGATGTCTTTTCATGGGCTAAATGAAAGGTACCCAGGCCTCGTGTCCGAAGAAACAAGGTTTTGCTTGTGAACGCTTCTCTTTGAGAGCTGGGCCCTGGGATACAGTACTTGTTGGTAGTAAGACCATAAAGTTTTTTTGGCAGGGTGCTGTCACAGGTCCAGGATTGTGGGTAACCCCAGGTTCCCTGGTTCATGAAGGTCTCCTAAAAGGTCTTGGAGCCTACCGTGAAGGGTGAAGATTGGGTCTTTATCTCTGATAAAACCCTGCTGCGAGGATTAGATAAGGGAGATTTTCTCAGGAATTTCTCCTTCTATGTATAATGTTGTCATGCCTATGTGTCACCACTGGGGGCTGTATGTACTCACCGTCCTGATGCTGTAAACAGCAGAAGCCTTCATCCTTCTCTCCTTCAGCTGGTAAGAAAGGGGGGTCTGGTCTCTTCCTGTGCCCCCAGGTTGGCATTATTCCCCTTCTGGGGACATGCCAAGACAGTTGCCTCTTTTTTGAAAAGAAAAACACTCGTGGGTGGATTTAACCCCCGCCATGCTGCAGACGCCACTCACGCTGTAAAATGTTCTCCTTTGAAAAGGAGGGGGCGTATTCCGCACGGGGGGGTGGGGCTTACGGCGTCAGACGCCGGCCACACGTTCAGGAAGTATTTAAAGAACTGTGAGTGAAGCTGCTGCCTGGCGGTGGAGGGACAGAACAGAGCGGTTGGCTGGATCAGGTTTGACACAGACATTTCCCTTTGACACATTGTACTGTAAGAGGCTGGGATTAATGGCAGCTACTGTGCTGTACTATAGCCTAGCAAGTTTACATTCTTTTGCTGGTAGTGCCTCTGCTTTGTGCTTTTAAGCTATGAGTGGCAAAGGGACCAGAAACTCCTCTAAGGGGTCAATGGTTACACAACAAACTAAAACCATTTCCAAAAGAATGTCATCCTCCTCTGGGAGTGTTGCGGCCGGTCAGATTGAGCCATCAGGGGAAACTGTGCTTGCAGTCGCACAAGACGATTCAGCCCCTGAGTATGTCACAGGAGAGGTTTTGTCTTCTACCATTGCCAATTTGGAAAAGAAGATTGCTGCTATTTTATCCCTCCATAGTGGGGTTAAACGTAGCAGATCCCCATCTAGTGCTCAAGACCCTCCTTTTGGAGGTTCAGGACGCTGGGGATCAGGCAGATCTTCCCAAAGATTTGGAAGATACTGGTTTATCCCCTTCTGAGGATCCTAATATAGAAGGAGTAACATCACAAGACAGGTTGCCTGTGCACTTTCTTACTAAGTTGGTTCATTCAACTTTTTTGCTGCCTGCAGCGCAGGCTCTTGATGATCCCATCTCTAATTTGGGATCATTAAAATCTCCTCCATCTGGGGATGCCTTTCCTATTCATGCATGGCTAAGGAAGCTTATGCATTCTCCACTCTTTAGCCTATGGAAGAAGACTTCTATAAGAAATGGGGGGTTCCAGCGGTTGATGTTGCGATTGCCTCAGTGAATAAGAATCTCACATGTCCGGTTGATAATGCGCTCATGTTAAAGGATCCAGCAGATAAAAAGTTGGAGCTTCTTTCTAAAAACCATATGGCTTTAGTAAGTTCAGCAGCGCAGCCGGTTCTTGCCACAATTGGCGTATGAACAGGCCCAACGTTGCGGTGATTTACCAGATGCACTGTGTTTCACAGTAGACGCTGTGAGAGATGCTGTCATTCAGATCTCACGGTTTATGCTTGGACTAGTGCATTCTCGCAGAATTCTTTGGCTGAAAAGTTGGTCACCCGAAGCGCCGTGTAAAAAGCTCTTATCCCTTGTACACACGGTCGGAGATTCCGACGGAATGTGTCCTATCAGACTGTTTTGTCTAATATTCCGACTGTGTGTGGTCTGCATCGGACTGTTTCTGTCGGAATATCCGACGGACCAAGTTTTCCAACTTGCCGGTAAAATTTTCCAACAAAATGCTCCTATCGGACATACTCCGATCATGTGTAGCCTACTCCGACGGACAAAGTGCAATGCATGCTCAGATCAAATTACTAGACCAAAGCTATTGGCTACTAGCCTGAACGTAGTCCCGTCGTAACAAAATAACATCATCACGGATTTTCCAACAACTTAGTCCAACCGTGTGTATGCAACATCACTTCCGGGCCTCTTCCGGAATTAATCCGTCGGAATTACTCCGACGGATTTGGTTCTCGGAATCTCCGACCGTGTGTACAAGGGCTAAGCCAGTTTCCCTTTTCATGGTGAACGGCTATTTGGAAATGATTTGGATAAATACCTACAAAAGATCTCTAATGGCAAAAGTTCTCTTTTACCAGTAAAGAAGAAATTCAGACCTTTCTCATTTTAAGCAGGCTTCTTCTCCTGTACCAGGGACATCAGCCTCTAGGCAGTCTCGACGGCCTCAAGCGTCAGGTTCAAGGGGTAAAACCCAAACGCAGCACCAAGATCAGAAGAAATCTTGGGGCAGCAAGCCCACAAAACAGAGTGCTAAAGCCTCCTTATGAAGGGGCACCCCCGCTCACTCAGGTGAGGGGAAGGCTCCAGCAATTCTCAAGGATCTGGCAGGAACAATGTCAAGATAGATGGGTGGCTTCTGCCGTTTTCCTAGGTTACAAACTAGAGTTCCGAGAGTTTCTGTCTCCTCGGTTTCTAAGGTCAGATGTTCCCAAAGATCCAGAGAAGTAGGCTCTCCTTCTAGCACTGGATCATCTATTATCCATTTCAGTGATATCAGAAGTTGCCTTAGAGGAACAAGGCACTGGTTTTTATTCAAACCTCTTTACGGTTCCAAAGCCAAACTGGGAAGTAAGACCTATTCTAGATCTCAGAGATCTGAACCGCCACTTGAACATCCGATCCTTTCGCATGGAGCCAATCCAGTCGGTTGTAGCCATCCTCCAAGGAGGGGAATTTTTGGCTTCAATCGATATCAAAGATGCATATCTCAACGTGACAATATCTCCCACTCACCAGAAATTTCTGCGCTTCAAAGTACAAAATCATAATTTTCAATTTGTGGCCCTGCCATTCGGTCTAGCCACATTACCACGGGTGTTCTCAAAAATTCTCAGTTAGCCAGATTAAGGGCTCAGTGCATAACGGTCCTAGCCTACTTAGACGATCTGTTTTTAATAGATCATTCTGTTTCAGGGCAAAACCACAGTCTGGTCACAACGGTAAACTACCTGGAATCTCTAGGCTGGATTCTCAACCTAGAAAAATCCTCCTTTAAAACCATCAAGGAGATTACAGTACCTGGGTCTGGTCATAGATACCATGCAGAAAAAGGTATTTCTACCCCAGAAAAGAATCAGTTCCATTGTAGAACTAATTCAACTCATCAAGGCAAAGAAAAAGCCTTCCATTCGGTTGTGCATGAGACTATTGGGAAAAATGGTGGCCTCCTTCGAGGCCGTCCCTTACGCGCAGTTTCATTCAAGATGGCTACAAAAAACAATCTTGTTGGCCTGGAACAAGAAGGTTCAGGCCTTAGATTTCCCAATTCGTCTTTCTCCCGACGTGCGTCAGAGCCTAAATTGGTGGTTGATATCCAGCAACCTTCAAAAGGGAAAATTGCATTTTAAAGGATCGTGGGTTGTCTCCTTCGGTAATATCTACCTTGAATAATGCCAGGAAGCCGGCTTCCAGGGTCATCTACTATAGAATCTGGAAGGCATATGTTTCCTGGTGTGGATCCAGGGGTTGGCACCCCAGGAAATATGTCATAGGTAGGATCCTTGATTTCCTGAAAATGGGATTAGAAATGAATCTAGCCTTGAATACTATCAAGGGCCAGATCTCGGCCTTGTCAATATTCTTTCAACGGTCTTTGGCTTCTCACTCTTTGGTGCATAGCTTTGTTCAGGGGGTAATATGGATCAATCCCTCTATCAATGCACCTCTAAATCCTTGGGATTTGAATTTGGTCTTGTCTGCTTAGCAGAAACAGCCTTTTGAACCTTTTACGTGAAATTCCCTTGGTTCTTTTGACTAGAAAGATAGTCTTTCTGGTTGCCATTTCTTCTGCTAGAAGAGTATCAGAACTAGCGGCTCTGTCTTGTAAAGAGCCATATCTGATCATGGATAAGGTGGTGTTACGTCCTCATCCTGAATTCCTGCCAAAAGTGGTGACAGGTCACTAAAACCAAGATATTGTTCTTCCTTCTTTCTTCCCAGAGCCTTGATATATGGAAGAAAAGGCACTACATTCCCTTGATGTAGTAAGAGCGGTCAGAGTGTATTTAAAGGTGACCACTCAGGTTCGTAAAACAGATGTTTTATTCGTACTGCCAGATGGTCCAAGTGGATTCATCAAGTCATTATTCAGGCTTATGGTTTAAATAAGAAAATTCCTCTTTTTCATATTAAAGCGCACTCAACCAGGGCGATTAGTGCCTTTTGGGTGCTGCATCATCTCTATGGCTCAGATCTGTAAGGCCACGATTTGGTCTTCAATTCATATGTTTACCAGATTTTATCAAATCAATGTTAAAGGTCATGAGGATATTGCCTTTGGACGCAGTGTGCTGCAGGCTGCAGTATGAGACCTCTGACTTCCTTTCTTTTTTTGTTGGGTCTCCCCCCCTTCAGTTGCCATTGCTATGGGACATCCCACATAGTAATTACTGTGGCTCTGTGTCCCCTGATGTAAGAAATAGGATTTTTTAAAACAGCTTACCTGTAAAATCCTTTTCTTTGATGTACATGAGGGGACACAGGGGTCCCCCCCCCCTTCTTTGGTATACACTTGTATTGTTTGGCTACAAAACTGAGGACTCCCAGTAATGGGAGGGGTTATATAGGGGAGTACACACCTTAGGGGAGTGCCAGTGCCCAGCACCTGTCGCTCCGATATAACCCACATAGTAATTACTGTGGCTCTGTGTCCTCTGATGTACATCAAAGAAAAGGATTTTACAGGTAAGCTTTTTTAAAAATCCTATTTTTTTGTGCTTGTCCCTGGATATTTTTGCATGAACTATCATAATGGACTTTTGAAAGCTGTATATTAACGAACAGATTCCTTTTGAATGCATTTTTTTTAATGCATTTTTTTTTTTTTTGTCCATATGGGCCTTTGGAATGGACTGGTTCTGGTAATATACACTGAGCTTAAACTGAACTGTGACAAAAATGTAGGATGTCCTTGCTGACTTTATTTTATGTTAGTGCTAGTTCCTTTATCGTCCATTGAGGAAAACAGAAATTTAAGCCATTCTGTAAGTCAATAATACTGCTGCCTACAGGAGGTTGGGACACTGACAAAAAGAAAAATAAGTTTTACGCCAGCCCCCATATAACTCCTATACCTAGCATGCCTCAGTTTGCTAATGTCCCAGGAGGTTGTAGCTAAAATTTTCCTTGCCTTCTTCCTTTTCTATTTACTCTTGTTTAACCTCAGTACACCACTGATATTTTTTTCCTCTGGCGCTTCAATCAAGATTTCCACATTGCTGTTTGAGCTGGTCTCCATTAGAGATGGGCTCGGACGTGTTTAAAATCTTGCGTACCCATTCCCGCCAGGAAGCCAACACTGCACATGGCTAATCACAAGCAGTGAGACATTTCCCGGTTCGCAGCTGCACAGATTGGAAAATGTCTCATTGCCTGTGATTAGCCGTGTGCAGTGTCTACTTCCTGGTGGGATTTCGAACATGCCCGAGCCTATCTCTAGTCTCCACATAGTAGCTGTCTGGGTTGGTGTGTTCTCAGCAACAGCCTTGCAGACTGTGACTAGACTGGAAGATTTCTGGGCTATCCTGGAACATGACCTTTGGGCATTGCGGTGCGTTCCAGATCTTTGTGTACTGTGTTAGAGCTCTTTCTGTGTCCAGTGCCATGGCACAGCCTCAAGTGTGACCCTGTGACTAAAGACTCAGTAAAAAGGGGCCAGTCAAGCTTAAGCACTGGAAGATACCTTTCTGTTGAAGTGTTGGGAGCCTTTTAAATCTATCATATAGAACATGAAATCTCTATTGGCTTAAGGTAATCCTCATCAAAGGCTTTATCTACTCCATCAGGTGAGGGCAAGACCCCGTCTCCACTTAAAACTGTTTGCCTGTTCCCAATTACTGGAGCTGTCTGCTTGTGGAGGCATTAAGTGTTCTATCACTGGAGCTGTCCCTGGCAGAGTCTAGTTCTGACCCTTCTAGGCCTTCAACTCAAAGTATACCCAAGGCCCCTTTTAACATCTCTAATTTGGATTCAGGGTGTTCACAGTGTACTCCTGTAGTGACTGTTGTTAGGCCACCTGCAGACGACTCAGTTTTTTACAAGGGGTTGTTTCTAACCTGGTTGCAGGATGTGCTACCTTGCATTTATAGGATGCAGAGTAGCACATCCATGGCTCCTGCTGCTCTCAGGCAAGTCTGTAAGAGAGAGGAGAGACAACCAGCAGATGGGCACAGTGCTGGATCAATACAGGGCTCAGGCACAGCAAATGGAAACATTTTACTTTAATACAGGGAAAGCATTACACTAAAAAATGTTTTACTCTTAGAACTACTTTATTGAATGATAAAGAAAATAAGACTTTTGTACTTACTGTAAACTATTCTTCTTAAAGTTCGTTGAAGGACACTAGTCCCTCCCCTCTGTTAATTGGCCCTGTGTACTGCCTGCTGAGAAAATTGAGGCATGCTGGGTAGAGGTACAACACCTATTTTTCTGTTTGTCCCAACCTTCCATAGGCAGCAATATTCCTTTTGTCCTTTAGCTGCGGCCGCGGCTTACAGCAGGGGGTCCGGTGTGTCCCTCTTCTCTGTTTCAGGGGCGAATCAGGTCCAAATCTTTGGCTGAAATGAACCAGAAGACACACAGGACCCTTTACCAGTGTGGACCGCGGCCGCCCCAGAGCTGTGTGAACTGCTCCATTGAGAGCCAGGCACACGATGTGGAGAAGTTCACATCAGTGTGAACCCAGCCTAAAAAGAGTGTCAAGAACAAGCAGCCAACATATTCCTTGCAGATTTTTCCTTTACTTTCTGATATCTGTGATGTACTGTTTAATTTTGTTTTCTATTTCATAGGTCTCTCTTGGCTTCATATGTACTAAAAGAAAGGCTCAACTTCTTGGGTAAACTAGGATGTCTGCTCAGCTGTGTGGGCTCCGTCATTCTAATTATTCACTCTCCTAAGTCTGGAAATATTACATCTCGAGCTGAGTTTGAAGAGAAGCTGTCCAACCCAGGTATAACCATTTGCTATGACTATCACATCTGATAGATAAATTGTAATGGTTGTTGCCTGAAAATTCAGTACAATAGAGCCGGATCACAAGTGGGTTATAACTAAACTATGCCATCATCAGCTGACATTGGGGCTGCATTCACCTGAGCATAACAACTTTTAGGTATTTGAATGCCTATTTCTATGGGCTTTCTTGAAGTGCATTTCAAGAATTTTACATGTGTGTTCAGGTTCAGTCATGTATATTTTAGCCAATGGAAAGCACTTGGAGAGGCCATCTGTTACAATGCATGGAAAAGGCCTAAAAAAAGTGAAACGTACTTGATTCATGTGTTTCCTGGCATCTCTGTTCAAGTCTATAGTGCTTCAACATAAAATCTTTTATTGGACTTAAATGCATGCCATTTTCCTTAATTTGGCTTCTGTGTCTACTGCAGATGTACACTAGATGTGTCCATAACTTTGAATGTAATGAGAATACTTTTAATGAGGATTATTAGGAGTAATGACTTCTAAAAGTAAAGCCGCGTACACACGGGCGGATTGTATGGCCTACTTAGTCCGCCGAAACACATTTCAGCGGACAGTCCGCTCGTGTGTGGGCTTCAGCGGACTTTTTCAGCGTGCAGTCTGGCGTACTAAGTATTTCGGAATTTCCGTAATACTGTCCGTCATACTTTGGTTTCAGCGGACAATCCGCCCGTCAGTAGGCTAGTTGGACGGACTAAAAATGGCGCATGCTCAGAAAGGATTTACACGGCGGAAGGTTGCATTGCTGTGTATTGGACTTCCTATTTCTAGTCCCGTCGTACGTGCTGTACACGTCATCGCGCAAGCTTTCAACGGACTGTTTGTGCATCTGTGTGTGGTCAAGTCCGTTCATTCGAAAGTATGACGGACTGTCCGTCGGATTGTATGACGGACTAAGTAGGCTATACAATCCGCCCGTGTGTACGCGGCTTAAGGGTTAATAAGAGTAAGAATAATTATATATAAATAACCACTAATAATAGCCTTGTCTTAGCACTTTCTGGCTTAGCACTGGACAGTCATACAGCATTTAGAAGATGTAAAGCAAACTGACATACCTGATTCTTATGTGGATGAGTCAAAGCAAAAGAGCCACAAATAGATTGAAAAAGCTTCCTGCTTTCAAGTAACGGTGTCAAAAGTCCAAGGAAAGAACCTGTTATTTTGCCGAGAACCTTGTTTAGCTATATTGTATGCTCATACTATGTAACCTAATGTAATGAACCTGGGACAGGAAAGTCAGTACTTTGAGAATGCAGTGGTGACGCACAGATTCCCTCTCCTAGCACTTGCATACGTTACTTCCATTGAATGTGTTTTTTTTTTTTTGTTTTGTTTTTTTTCCTAATCTTACCCTTTTTAGGTTTCTATTTTTAGTTTCCTAGCATACTATATATAGCTTTAGTACAGATATGCTAAATAACCTCATACACAATGTATTATTGTAAATTTTGAATAGAGTAGGGGAATTGGCAAAACCTTTTTGTCTAGTTGTCATCACTGTCTATGCTTTGTACACATTCCTGTCCTGCTAATAGTTGTGTAAAGGACAAAGGTTGAGGGGAAGTTCCACTAATATTGTAGAGCCCAAAAAAGTGGGTTTACTTTTATTGAATGAAATTTACAATGCATTTGGATGGGGGGGGGGGGGGTCATGCAGCTTCCTTGGGCTACATTGTAACATTAAGAAAAGCTTTATGTTTAGATTAGGGTTTTATGCATAGGCTGAAAAGCAAAAAGTTTGTTGTATTTTTCTTTTAATTAAGTCTAATTACATGTTTTTAATAACCCTGATGAAGAGCTGTGTGGCCCCTGAAATGTGCTGCATCATTTATTCAATCTAAGTTTGTAATAAAACCCCACTTCTTTGGATTCTAAAATTTTAGCGTGGTGCTCCGATTTTTAGACTCCAAACATTTAATTCACTTCCTGAGGTTCCTCTGCATATGGTAGCAGCCCACAGATTATTTGGTGCCCCAGTGGCTCACCACTAGTACAGCTGTGACCAAATCAAATCCAAACTAAAACCGGCCATGGATGGTTCAAGTCTCAGATGGTTCAGCAGAAACTGGCCGAGATTCGAACCATGTATGGGCAGGCTTAAAGTGCCCAAGTTGATTGATCAATTAACTTTTGTACAGCCAGTCTGCCAGATTTGACATGCACTTATCCCAAATGGGCTGCAGAAGTGAAAACATTATTTAAAGGCTTCCATTTTCTGCTCTCTTCAACAGATGTTTAAAAGGCAAAAACTATTTGGTGTACGTTAACTAGTTTGCACAAAAAAAAAGAAAATTGCCCTGCATGCAATAAAGTCAGTGGATCTCTCTCTGTTTGAAATATACATTTGTGTGCTTTACAATTTGTAAATAACATATGAAATGCAGCGTCCATAATGCTTTTGTGAAGTCACTCACCAGAGCACTGTTCTTTATGGTTCTTCTGAATATACCTGTGGAGAACATCTAGGTGATGTAAGCTAAGTCTAAAAAAGCAGTATTTTGACATAACTTAAACATGAATGAATTTACATGTGAAATAACAGTGAACAAAACTATTACAAAGAAATTTATAACCTTTGTTTTCTCCTTCTGTTTCAGTATTTCTGAGCTACCTCTGTGTTGTTCTCCTGATGCTGACTTTGCTGATATTTTGGCTTTCACCAGTTTATGGGAAGAAAAATATTATGGTTTACATTGGGATATGTTCACTGCTCGGCACGTTCACTGTTCCATGCACTAAGGGCATTGGCCTGGTTGCACAAGATGCCTTTACCAGTGATTCAAGCAGCCCAGGGGCAAGACACCTTTTCTTGTGCCTCATAGCAGTATTGGGATGTAGCATCCTCATTCAGTTTCGCTACATAAACAAAGCACTGGAAGACTTTGACTCTTGCATATTTAGTGCCATCTATTATGTGACTTTCACAACATTAGTCCTGCTGGCAACAGCCATCCTCTTTCAGGAGTGGACTAAAGTAGGTGCAGTGGACTTTTTAGCCATACTATGTGGCTTTATTACTGTATCCACTGGGGTTATATTAATCCAGATGTTTAAAGAGTTTAACATCAACTTCCGAGAGGTGAACAAGACATTAGAGAAAAAAGAGTGAAATAAGTAGGCCTAAAAATGCAGAACAGTTATTCCGTGTTCAAATTCAACATGTCAATCTTGTAACTTAAATAATTTAAATTCTCAGCATATTTTGTATTTGTGCCTTCACATTGACGTTCCTTTGTTTCTCATAGGTGGGTGTACTAAAGGGAATCATTCTGTTTGACTCGCATTCCAATATTTGACATGCTCTTTACATTCTGTGTGCCTATTTCACTTTAATTTAGGGTATGTATGCAGGTCGGCTGGTTGTCATTTACCACGTAGTTAAAACTACATAACATAGTGTTTGCTAATCTGACATTGTGTAATTTTAATTTGCTTTGTGTCTGCATCTTTTGTAGTTTGAACATCACTATGCCAATAATGCATTACAGTGACCTAACAATGCTACTGTGACCGCTTATGACCCTAGACTTAATACAGTACTAATTTAAAGTCTGTGTTCTCATATTGTAGATGGCTATGAATCCATGTGCTTTTGGTGTAATGGCCTGTAGCTCTATTTTGCCATACACCCCCCCCCCCCCCCCCCATCACACATTAATAGCTTATGTCCCTTGCACACCCATTACAACTGCATGAGTCAAAGCTTCTTGGAATGCAGTGCTGTCATACACAACTCACATAGTTATTTGCGAATGCAAGTGTGGGTCCTAGCATAGTATTTGCATGGTTCAATTGTTTACAAAGAGTATGTTGTAAAGGACCCAAGTGATGCTAATTTCTAGCATGTTATTGAGGAATTGATGGTTTGGCTTGTCCTGATCTAAAAATTGCATGTTACAGCTGGCAAGATGTAGTAGTAGTAGTAGTAGTAGTAGTGATTGGGTTGTAGTTAGCCCTGTAGCAACACCAATGCTCAATTCATTGGCCTGTATAATCCAAGTTTTGGTTATAGTCATAAACTAATATAGAAAAAGATAGATTGTGCAGTAAGGTAGTAATTAGCAATAACATTTTTCAGCTTTGGCGTCCCAATGTTTTAATTTTTTCTTTTTCCAAGAAATTTAAATCTGATCAGTTGCAAGTAGACATTTGACACGGAATTGCTGTTTTGCATATAAACTCTATCTGGGAAAATTCACTTTATTATTGTAAAATAGAATATTTTAAAATGTTATGGTAACACAATGCTGTGGTCATTCTCAGGTAACACAAGTGAAACTACTCAGTATTAATTTAAAAAAAATGTTGCTTTACTTATGTGAAAAATGAAACGTATAATAGCAGCAAACATACCTGATAATTGTTCTGTGGATATGAAGTACAGTTTATTTATACCTCTGTCCTTAGTATGAAGAATAATGATATCAATATGTACTGTATGCTTATCATATATTAGGAGCAAACTGCACTGGACCTCTAATTTCATCAAAAGAGCCGATCTGTGAAAGCATTCTGGCAGCGTATGACAAGCCAATTAGATTTTATTTCCTATAAATATGATTATACTTGGACAGCTAGTTTACTTCTACTTTTATCTCAATTACATTGTAATAATGTCTAAATAACTTTTTAATATATTTTAATGCACCTCCGTTATAATGCATGTGAAGATTAAAGTAATACAAATGCATAACCAACATTTATTATGTAGAAAAATAAGTCACATTCTATAAAACTGGAGAAAAAGAAAACGTGTTGCTCACTGCAAACATTTAGAATCCAGCTGCCTTTCTCCATTTGTATAGAATACTGAAATCTTTATTCTGTGTACAGTATTAAGAACAATTGAGAAGTACATTTTCAGAATTGATGCCACTTTTCATGTGGCATAGGATGATTATGAGATTGTAATCAGATTTTTGAAGCGGAAAGTTATTGATAGCACTGATCTTTTAAAGGGTACTGAAGACACTATTATCAAGTTCTTTTGAAAATGTGTGCCTTTTTTACAAAAAAATAAAAAAAATAATGTTTTACTAATCTATAAAAGATTCATAAATCCATTCTTCTTTTGATCTTGCATAGTCATCAGTAACATAAAGCCGCAATTTCCAGTTCCAAGCCTCAGGTTCTAAACACACGGGTACTGTTTAATTCTAACTATAAAAAAATACAATCAGCGCAAATTGAAAACAAAATAAATATGCCAGCTTAACAATTAAAGATCTTTACATAAATCCATAAATATATAGGAAAAAAGAAGTGCAGCGCAATAAATCAATCATGCATGTTAATCAAAATGTCCATATAGTAAGACATGTGAACCACAAGTCTCAGATGAGATAAACTGATAGTATTCACGTGTTTGGAAAGTAATCCGGGAGCACAAAGCTGAAGTGACAATCCCTCCATCTTCAAAATAATCACTTCGCTCACTATAGTTAGTGGTCCCCTGAACTAACAGGTGGTCACAAGCGCAGGTCCCTCACTAGGGCAAAGTAAATTGCAGTTCCAGATTAAACGGGTGACGCTGTAGCTCCGCCCCGCTGAGGAAGTTCTGGAGAACGCAACGCATATGGGGGAGGAGCTGCATTCAGATGACCTCACCCGCTGCCATCCTGAGATTTTACACTGTGCTGGCCTGTGTTAAATGCCCGTTTTTTTTTTTTTTTTTTTTTTAAGCTTCAACATGTGAGTAGAAATACCTTTTGTTTTAATAATGCATTTAGTACCTTAATGGAGAGCACTTAAATCTCTTCTTTATTTGTATGGTCCTGGCATGGGCTCCTGGTGTATGGCATTGGAGATGTGGATTACCAGCAATTTATTTTGCCCTAGTGAGGGACCTGTGCTTGTGACTACCTGTTAGTTCAGGGGTCCATTACATGAGGTGAACAAAGGGATTACCTTGTGCTCCCAGATTCCTTTCCAAACACATGGATAGTATCTGTTCACCTCATCTGAGACTTGTGGTTTACCGGTCTTACTATATGGAATTTTTGATATACATGTATAATTGATTTATTGCACTGTACTTCTTTTTTCTTATATAATTCTAGCGTGTAAATGAAAATCTAAAGAATAGCATTTCGAACAAGCATTTGCAATGCACTAAAGCAGCTTTAAGCAGATGGTTTAAAGTTAGTTTGTAGACGTCGGCCTACAAAGGGCATCCACTTTGCAATATTTGCAGAGCAGTGAACCTTAAACCCCTTTTCACATTGAAGCGTCGCTAAAACAGCACTAAAGCGCCGGTCGTTTTTGCTGTGCTTCAGCGGAACTTTTCCAGAGCTTTTCGGCCACTAGTGGGCCATTTTTTTTGTAAGGTCACATGACAACCATGTATGAAATTTGCACCGTGTATGGCCTGCCTAACTGGCTTCCCTTTTTGTACCAGAGTTTTTGTGAGGGAGTATTATCAGAAACAGACTGTATTTATCAGGGCATTATGTAAAAAGAAAAATGTCCTGTGCTGTTCTTTTCTTTAATGCTGGCATCATACAGGAAACTTCTGACATAGTGCTTCGTACATGGTCTCATTGACTCTACATTATACAGGCACTTAGTATAGCATGTATACCTTCTTTTACATGCAGCTATATATATTTATTTATTTTTTGTTGGCAGAGACCCTAGAGAATAAAATAGTAGGTGTTGTAATTTTGCCCAGCAGTTTTTTAAATGCAATTTATTTGGAAAAAATACACTTTAATGCATTTTTACACACAGACACTATATAATACCAAATATTTAGTTAAAATATAAAAGATGATGTTACGCTGAGCAACCACATACTAGCATATTATGAA
The DNA here is from genome assembly GCF_037356315.1 of Lithobates pipiens. Classification (NCBI taxonomy): domain Eukaryota; kingdom Metazoa; phylum Chordata; class Amphibia; order Anura; family Ranidae; genus Lithobates; species Lithobates pipiens. The sequence continues at coordinate 451,048,692 of NW_027507748.1, read as the reverse complement.
ATACCCTAAAACGAAGACCTCCAGCGGTGCGCTGTCACTGCTCACAGGGCTTTCATCTTTACCAAGTCTTTCTTCTGGGCTTGCAAGCTCCGACTGTCTGACTGGCCGAGCCGCGATTACATCACTCCCATTCATTAGCCACTGCACACAGTTCTGAAGGAACAGCACAGGTATGCAGTTCCTTCAGAGCGCATGCGTCAGTGACGTCTCTGGCGGCTGCTGCTTGCTTCAATCTCTCCTAAACGGTGCATGTTCAGGAGATATTAATTTTATCTACAGGCAAGCCTTATTATAAGTTTACCTGTAGGTAAAAATAGAAACTGAGAGTTTACTACCACTTTAAGTAAGACAAGTACACACTATTGAGGGCTAAGCTTTGTTCGTATTTCATGTCTGAGGTTTACAACCACTTTAACTTTCTGACTAAAGCTCAACTTTAATAATTCCTGATCTGCAGTCTTGCTCCCAGACAGTAATTAAAAGTTACAATTGGAGGATTCCAATGACAGTCGAGCAACAAACATTTTCACAAAAATAGTCAGCAAGGGAAGCATACACATTTCTTTCTTGGCAGGTGTGCTGTCAGATGTGTATTCAAAACTTGTGGATTGTAGCTGAAGCTAAAAGGCCAAAACTTGTCAAAAGCTATGCAAATGTTTTTGAATCTGATGCTTTTTTGGAGTTCTCTTACACCCACACGCACTTGTATGCTGTCCATTGACAGGGAGATTGTCATAAGAGAGAGCGCAGGAGTCAGCAGATCTAGATCCACTTTACTGAAACCTGGAGAGGCTCACAAGCGTTTTTTGACCCGACTTAAGTGAGGAGTCACGCGCTTCAAGGTGAGGATACACCTAATAGGGGAGGAGTTAGGTGAGGTGGTAAAGTAGTTGTTGGAGCAGCTTATATTGGATTGCAGAATTTTTTTCCATCGGATGTCATTCACATAAAGAGTCAAGCCACATGGGGGATGCTTTATTTGTGTTTTGATGGACTTTATCTACCACTAACCACTGCATGTTATTATATTTGATACTTTATTATTTACATAATTGCATATATTACTTTCCAGCATCTATCATTGGTTATTGAGCACGGATTTGAGTGTATTTATACACACAGCCCAGCACATTTACTGAACTCTTGCTCTTCCCTGAGAGGTTAAACATGTTCCTCTATGGGCATACGCTTTAGTATGCCTTTGTGAACGAGGCCTTAGACAACATTATGACTGCTGTACATTTTCACACTCCATTAGACATGTAAGTATCTTTTGAGCATATATCCCCAAGACACCATGGTGCTTCTCATATCTTCATTGACCCCTGGGCTTCTAGGTAATAAACCCAAGTCAGCAGAGAGAAACATAGTTTGATAGTGAGCAGTGTTTTCTGTGTACCTGCCTGCAGTTCTTTTTAGTTAAAAGATATTTATGCACCTTACATGTTGTTGGCAGATTCATAACATCAAAGACAAAACATGTAAATTGTGTGAAATCTGGGCATCGTATTAGTTTTGAGAGCAACACACAATCATTTACCTAGGCAATCGGAACAGCTTCCTCTTTAAAAAATAAATAAATAAATAAATAAATAAATGGACTTTTAGCCAAATAACTGGTAGTGGACTATTTATAGTAAGGAAAATGAGCAAAATCAACCCTCCTATATTCGAATTGGATGACAGAGGCCAATGCAGCTTTTCTTTTCTCTTTTTTTTTTTTTTGATTCCAAATGTGACACTCCATTTAGATATTTTCAACTGGGTTGGTTTATTAAAAGCAAAGAGAGCTGTGCACATTGTACACCTTCCCCAGAGGTAAGTGAATGTTGCCAGGTTCTGCTGATTTCCATCATCCAATCATGTGCAAGCAAAAATGCTGCTTTTTTACTTGCACCTGATTGGGTATTTTCTACAAAGTGCATTTTCACTACAATCACTAAGCTTTGGGGAAAATGAGTGCAACTGCAAAAGTACACAGTCTGTTTGCCTTTAACAAATCAACCCCTATATCTGCTTTAAATGATCAAATTTGAGCTGCAAGAGCTTTGAATCTTTCAGGTAACCTTTTTTTTTTTTTTTTTTTTTATATCTGCAGAAATTAAATAAAGATCAGCCTTATTGTAGGGTTAGTCCATCCAAAGGCTATAGTTATGAGCAGAGCCAAGTACCCTCTAAATACAACACATTCAAACAGATGTAAATTATTCAGGTGCTGTGTGAGTGAAATAAAACGTTTTTGCTACTACAAATTAGTTGGCTTAATATAAGTGAGAATTTAAAGTATTCTCAGCCCCACTGTTCCCATGAGATTTGCCTGGTAAGATGGCGGTTGTACCCAAAGATATATTTAGCTGAAGGCTTTAGCTTATACTCAGAAAATACATGCCAAGCCTGCTTTAAAGTGCACCTCTGCCCAGACTATGGACAATAAACGATTTGCATATTGTTAAAATAGCTGACCTTTCTAGATGCTTTTAATGTGATGATATTTGTTCTTATGGATCATTAGAAACTGGTTTTCAGTTGGTTTCCAACTGCTGCTGGTTGTTTCCATTAAATTGCTGGGAGGATGCCAGGATCTGCTAAAATTTCAGCTCTCCTGTTTTGAATTTTGAAATTGAATTTTTACACAATGCTTATAGATAGAGAGATGAATGAGTGCTTGTTTAGAATGTGAAGACACTTTAGTGTGCATGATCTAGGCACAGGGTCAGTTTTTAAGTAGGGTAGGTTTTTAAGCAGTTTACCAAACAGCAGGTCTTAAGAAAAGCCATAGAGGTTGATTTACTAAAGGCAAATGTACTTGTTCACTTTGTCTAGATCTGAGGGGAAGCTCTGCTGATTTTCTTACATTCAATCACATGCAAGCAAAAATGTTTGTGTTTTATTTTCCTTGCATGTAATTGAGTAAGTCTCATTTATTAAGCTCTGGTGCAAGAGAAGTGCACAGTATATAGTTTTTGCCTTTTAGTAACTCAACCCCTTAGTGTATGTAAAAACGAATATTATTTTTTTCTTAAAGGAATTCATATTAAAGGCTAAGTTTGAATTTTGGGAAAATATTAAACGCACACATTTTTGCAGAAAAAAGTGCATTTATTTTTACCACCCCCCACAGGAGCCTATAAAGCAGGCATGTCCAAATCCCAGCCCGCATTCCAGTTTAATGTGGCCCCTGGATGGGCACTGATTAGGCTGCATTGATGGGCACTGACCCTTATTTTGCTTCACAGTTCTTTCTTGAAATTTTATGTTTTTTTTCCTGAAACTTCCCTCTTAAAGTGAAGGTGTGTGTTATACGCTGGTCAATACGGTATATCCAAATAGCACATGCAAGCTCATCCTTAGTCCTGAATGGTGCTCTGGGATTTGTTGGGGCCACAAAACATATATACAAATAACACGTCCGAGCTCATCTCTTCCCCGCACTGGGCAGTGTATTAGTGCTCGAACGAACACACTTAGACCGAATTTTAATGGTTCAAAGAATCTCAGGCAAAATGGTAAGCCCTCACGCATGTTCACTTTATCAAATCTGGCCCTCTTTGAAAAAAGTTTGGACAACCCTGCTATAAAGCATTGCAACCCGTGATCAGTGGATCGTGGGTGCAGTGTTGGGCTCCTGCAGACAAGCCCTAGAGTTTTCAGCCTGTGAACTTATTCTTTAAGGCAACCTTGTTGCTATTTATTATAAAATAGTAAAAAATAAAATGAAAAAACTACTCGCCCCTTCTGTGCTGTTGAACTCACATTTCTGGGTTTGTCTGGTCCCCTGCAGTGCAATGTGGTTCCCTCCACCAGCCCTCTCTACTGTGACCTATATTGATCCACAGAGTGCAACAAGGGATCAGGCGTCCACCATATCCAGGAGTGTGTTGGATACAGAAGATTTTTTCAGTAAGCTTATCACTCAAAGATAACAGGGGGTTAATGTTCTTTGCATAGAGAACTTCACTTTTTTCCCCCCCAAAAAAAGGTGAAATTTTATTAAACTGCTCTCATCCCATGTTCTTAACATAATTGTATTGCTTCACTGTCTAATTTACACAAAGTATATGTAAGTTGTAGATTTTTTTAATATGTTAAAGACTGAAGATAATAAATTAAATCTTTTTGTTGAATCTTGTGTTGTCTTTTCACTTTTAAGGAGGAACTATCAAAGATATGTGACCTTCTACTTCCTGTCAGAAGTCACGTGCCAGGGCATATGACTTTGGTGCCCAAAGCACAGGGTATAAAAAATATTTTCATGTGTCCTTTGAGCACAAATCATTTTGTAATTCTTTTACATTCCCACACTATACCTAATAATGCTTTCACTTACTGATCCCAAAGCAAGAATAACGCCAGCACTTCACTGAAAAATATAAAATTTATTTTGTTTAGTTCAGAATGCCTGCAATGTAAATAGTCCCTGCTGACACGGGGGGGGGGGGGGGGGGGCATAGTAACCAATGGGTTTCTGATTTCAGCTTGTTCATTTAACTGACAATTGTGCGGTCGTGCAATGCTGTACCCAAACAAAATAGACATTCCCCCCCCCCCCCTCCACAAATAGAGATTAACATTTTTTTGGTATTTGATCATCTGCAGTTTTAATTTTTTTGCGACAATTTTGAAAAAAAAAAACAACAATATTTTTTACTGTTTGCTATAAGTATCCCCAATTTTTTATTTAAAAAAAAAAAAGCTATTTTTCTTTCCTCAGTTTAGGCTGATATATGTGTTCCTCTACATATTTTTGGTAATAAAAATCACAATAAGCGTATATTGATTGGTTTGCACAAAAGTTATAGCGTCTATAAAATAGGGGAAAGATTTATGTCATTTTTATTAAAAAATATATGTATGTGTATATATATATATATATATATATATATATATATATATATATATATATATATATATATATATATATATATATATATATATATATATATATATATATATATTAGGGGTGCAACGGATCAAAAAACTCACAGATCGGATCGTTCCTCAGATCAGAGTCACAGGTCGGATCATTTTTCGGATCAGCAAATAATAATTGAATTTTCAAAAACCTGTGAAAATTCCACCACCATATAGTCCCCACTGTAATACTGGCTGAGCATGGCTGGGTATCGCCGAGTATGGCTGGGTATGGCAGAGTATTGAGGGATGGCTGTGACTGCACTTGTCACAGAGCAGCGCTGTGGGCTCTACAGATGCAGCCCACAGTGCTGCTGCCATCCGATTTCTCCCCTCCACTGTACAGATCTGTACACAGAGGGGAGAGAAACCGGCGTCATCATGGCGCCGGTTTGTTTACAAGTGATCACTCCGTCATTTGACAAAGCGATCACATTGTAAATGCCGACGGGTGCACCAAGATGGCCGCTGCTTCGGAACTAGGCTGAAGCCGCGGCCTTTTCTAAGGCTGAGACAGAGCAGAGATTGTGTGTTTACACACATGTCCCTGTTCTGGCTCTTGTGCCCGCGATTGCCGGCCCCGCACATTGGCACCCCCACAGTGGCATGCCCACGCTTGCTATCCTGCTTAAAGGAGCTTACGTACAGCTATAACGGTTTGCGGGATCATGCCGACCTGCCGCAGTATAATGACGGTGGCTGCTTGGCAAGTTGTTTAACCACTTGCTTACTGGGCACTTAAACCCCCCTCCTGCCCAGACCAATTTTCAGCTTTCAGCGCTGATGCATTTTGAATGACAATTGCGCGGCCATACAATACTGTACCCAAATGAAATTTTTATCATTTTTTTCCCACAAATAGAGCTTTCTTTTGGTGGTATTTAATTACAGCTGGGAGTTTTATTTTTTGCTAAACAAACAAAAAAAGATGCAAAATAAAATAAAAATAAAAAATCATGTTTAATAGTTTGTTATAAAATTTAGCAAACAGGTAATTTTTCTCCTTCATTGAAGTGCGCTGATGAGGCGGCACTGATAGGCTGCACTGGTGGGCACTGATAGGCATAGTTAAGGTGGCACCAATAGGCACAGATAAGGTGGCACCGATAGGCAAAGATAAGGTAGTACTGATGGGCACAGATAAGGCGGCACTGATGGGCACAGATAAGATGGCACGGGTGGGGGGCACTGAGAGGTACCACTGATAGATGGGCTCTGATAGGTGGCACTGATGGGCACTGGTAGATGACACTGATGGGCACGGATATGTGGCACTGGGGTGCAGCACCGTTGTTGAGGCAGATTGTGGGCACTGCTGGGTGGCACTGTGGGCACTGCTGGGTGGCACTGACGGGGGGCACTTTATTGATGAGGTGGCACTGGCAGGGGGCAGGTGGGCACTGGCAGGGCTGGCCGTGATCGGGACTGATGTCCCGATCACGGCCGCCGGTGATCGGCTCTTTTTTTTAATAGCCGATTACCGGCTCCGTTGTATCACATGATCAGCGGTCATTGGCTGACAGCTGATCACATGGTAAGGGGTCGGGATCGACCCCTTGCTCGCATCCGTGATCAGGCGAGTCTCATAGACTCGCCGATCACAGAGCGTGCCGCGCGCGCCCGTAGTCCCGGCAAAGGAGGTCCGCGCTGTAGCCGTCATTTGGCTATAGCGCGGATCTCAACTGGTTAAAAATAAAACGTTATATTGTGCTTATCTGCTCTGTGCAATGGTTTTGCACAGAGCAGTGCCAATCTTCCTTTTCTCGGTTCACACACTGGGCTCCTACTTTTCTCTGAGTGCCCCAATAACAAGCCACTTGCTATGGGGGGCACTCGTGTGTGTGTGTGTGTGTGTGTGTGTGTGTATGCTCTCTCCTAAGCCCACTCTGTGTCCATAAGTCACGCAGAACGGGGCTTGGCCCCACTCCCACGCTCCTCCCTAATGGCTGTGAGCCAATCGCTCTCTTAGCCAATTAGGATCCAGCTGCACCAGCTCTTGTGCACATTGCTTGATCACAATGGGGTTCTGGTAACTATTAGGCGAGGCTATGGGTGGGGGCTGCATACTGAAGGTTTTTACCTTCATGCATTCTTAAAAAACCTTTAGCCTTTTAAAGTGGTTGTAAACCCTTACAACCAACTTTGACCTACAGGTAAGCCTAGATTAAGGCTTACCTGTAGGTACACGGTTTAGGAGATACTTGCCGAAAGACAGGCACCGCTGTCTGCGGCGCATGCGCCATAGACAGCGGCGCGCAGGCGCACTGAGCGCGCCGCGGTCAACGGCAATATGCTGCGAGTGGCGGCTCCCGCGCGCATGCGCGGGAGTGACGTCATTGCGGCTTCGCCGAAGGACAGCGGTGGAGCAGCGAGACCCACCGAGAAGATGGATGCACCGGACTACAGGGGACAGCGGTGACTTCGCTGGCTCCTGTGTCAGGTAAGTGACACATAATGGACTACTATGCGATGCATAGTAGTCCATTATGCTTTACTTTTGCAGGGAATGGAAGAGGAAGTAAACTCATCAGGGTTTACTTCCTCTTTAAAGTGATTGTAAAGTCCTTTTTTTTTTTTTTTATAAAAATAATAAACATGTTATACTTACCTCAGTGGATTTGCACAGGGCAGCCTGGTTCCTCCTCTACTCGGGTCCCTCTTCTGTACTCCTGGCACCTTCCTCCTGATGAGTACCCCCACAGCAAGCCGCTTACTATGGGGGCAGCCGAGCTGCAGCTCTGTGAATCCATTCAGACACAGAGCTGCAGCCCGACCCCGTCCCTTCTCACTCCTGATTGGCTGACTGACTTTGACAGCAGCGGGAGCAAATGATGCTGCTGCTGTGTCTCAGCCAATCAGGAGGGAGAGTCTCGGATGGCCGAGACACTCATAGACAGAGAAGGGGGCTCAGGTAAGTATTAGGGGGGCTGATGCACACAAATGACGGAGCGATCACATGTAAACAAACCGGCGTGATTTCTGGTTCCTCCCTCCCCTCTCCGTCCAGTGTTGGCGAGGGGAGAGATCAGTGGCAGCAGCGCTGTGGGCTGCATGTGTAGTGTTCACAGCGCTGCTTAGTGACAGATCCATCCATTCTCTGCATACAAATCCATGCTCTGCATACCCAGCCATACCCTGCATACCCATCCATACTCAGCATACTCACCCATCCATCCTCAGCAATACTAATCCATTCATCCATCCATGCTCAGCCATCCCATCCACCCCCATTCATAATTAGCCGTACCCAGCCATACTCAATTGTACCCAGTCATACCCAGCCATACCCATCTATACTCAGCCGTAAACAGCCATACCCAGTCTTCCTCAGCCATACTCAATCATGCTCAGCCATACCCCGCCATCCCATCTATACTCAGCCGTACCCAGCCATACTCATTCATGCTCAGTCATCCCCATCCACAGCTCATCCACCCCCATTCATGCTCATCCATGCCACTACAGTTCCTCACAAAAGTGTAATAAGTTTCAAATCTAATTTGACTAGCTATGTCCCTAGAACACCTGATGGTGCTCCCTGCATGTTGGTCCTCTGTATGTGGCCACGCTGTGGAAAAATCTCACACATGTGGTATCGCCATACTCAGGAGGAGTAGGAGAATCTATTTTGGGGTGTAATTTGCCAGTGTCATTTACACAGGAATCGCTGCATTTGTATAGCAGTGATTGCTGTATAAATGACAATGGTCCCAAAAATGTGTCAAAAATGTCCGATGTGTTCGCCATAATGTCGCAGTCACAATAAAAATCGCTGATCGCCGCCATTACTAGTAAAAAAAAAAATTATTAATAAAAATGCCATAAAACTATCCCCTATTTTGTAAACACTATAACTTTTGCGCAAACCAATCAATAATCACTTATTGCGACTTTTTTTTACCAAAAATATGTAGAAGAATACGTATCGGCCTAAACTGAGGGAAAAAAAATGTTTTTTTATATATTTTTGGGGGATATTTATTATCACAAAAAGTAAAAAATAATGTGTTTTTTTTTCAAAATTGTCGCTCTATTTTTGTTTATAGTGCAAAAAATAAAAAACACAGGGGTGATCAAATACCACCAAAACAAAGCTCTATTTGTGGGAAAAAAGGATGTTAATTTTGTTTGGGAGCCATGTCGCAGGACGGCGCAATTGTCAGTTAAAGCGACGCAGTGCCGAATCGCAAAAAGTGGTCTGGTCCTAAGCCAGCAAAATGTTCAAGTCTGAAAGTGGTTAAAGACAAATATATAAAGTACAATTATCATATTCCTCACCCCCTCTGATGGCCCATATTTAAAATTTTAGGGGGGGGGGGGAGTATGTTTTGAACAGGTAACCATCTCCACTTCATTGAGAGCTGAATGCATAAATAATTACCTTGGCCCAGCCCTCCTTACTTACACTGGGCAGCCCACTGGACAGGTAAGAAGTGTCATAATACAAAAATGTGAATACACACTGTACAAATTGAAGCACTTTTTTACATTCTGAAATTACCTATCAAGATAATAGGAGAACAAAACTTTAAACAGTATAATTTGAAAAGTATTCAGGCAGGCCCTTGCACTATATGCTTTGGTGAATTCATCCATAAATCTGAGCACAAAAGAGGTAAGTATAGTGTGTATGGGTTTGGCAAAGTCAGCAGAATTGGCATCGGTTGACTTAGCGGTTAGGGGGGGAGGGAGGGTTCCAAAAGCCTCTGGCACTGTGCATGAATTTAAGCACACAAATAACATTTAAACACATTTTAGGGGGTGTTTAGGGTAAAGCAGTACTATGGAGCTGACAAAATACATTAAGTGACTAGGCTAGGTGGGTATGGGCCCAGGATAGCATTCTGGGTAGGTTTGTGAAGGCAAATATGCATGAAGGACAAAGAAGGAAGTTTAAAAAATTTGAGCATGCATGAGGATAAAGAGGACATTCACAGCATATTACAATCATGGTAATTAGGGAATGATGATAGAAATACAATACATCAGCAAACATTGAATACATATAATGTGATGCAGGTCTCTGGAATAATGATTCCCAGAGCCTGGGGTGAGATGCCTGTCAAGAACTTGATGTCCTGCAGACTTTTCCCCGTCGCTAAGTACCGCAAGGTGGCGACTAGCCTCTGTTCGGGAGTGATGGCTTGCCGCATGCAGGTGTCCTGCCTGCTAATATAAGGGGACAGCAAAGCCAACAGATGGTGAAAAACAGGGTCTGTCACCCTGAGATAATTCCTGAAATCATCAGGATTATTCTCACGGCTCTCCCACAACAAAGGCATATGAGAGAATTGTGATCGTGTGTACATGGCATAACATATTATGGTAAGCTGGTACACTGTTCCTGAAATATGATTCTATGAAGGGATAAAAGTCGGCTCCTAGAGACATAATATCCTTCTGCACTATGGGAACAGATGGAGGTGCAGATTCTTCTAGGTACAGTGCCTTGAAAAAGTATTCACACCCCTTGAAATTTTCCACATTTTGTCATGTTACAACAAAAAAAGTAAATGTATTTTATTGGGATTTTTTTGTGATAGACCAACACAAAGTGCCACATTATTGTAAAGTGGAGGAAAATGATAAATGGTTTTCAACATTATGTACAAATAAATATCTGAAAAGTGTGGCGTGCATTCGTATTCAGTCAATGCTTTGCAAAACCACCTTTTCCTGCAATTACAGCTGCAAGTCTTTTTTTGGGTATGTCTCTACCAGCTTTTCACATCTAGAGAGTGACATTTTTGCCTATTCTTCTTTGTAAAATAGCTTAAGCTCTGTCAGATTGGATGGGGAACATCTGTGAACAGCAATTTTGAAGTCTTGCCACAGATTTTCAATTGGATTTAGGTCTGGACTTTGACTGGACCATTCTAACACATGAATAGGCTTTGATCTAAACAATTCCATTATAGCTTTGGCTGTATGTTTTAGGGTTGTTGCCCTGCTGGAAGGTGAACCTCTGCCACAGTCTCAAGTCTTTTGCAGACTCTAACAGGTTTTCTACTAAGATTGCCCTGTATTTGGGGGCGTGGTCTGACGCCAATGTGAGCGGACATGTATAGCTCACCTGGGCTCTCTCATCCTGTTGTAGATCGAGATATCCTGCTTGGTAGTCAAAGATTCTTGGACTGAAGGCGGTAGGAGTGTGTTGAAGTCCTAGAGGCTGGTGGTGGAGAGACGAATGGTAATGGAGAGCTGCACTGGGTCCTCCTGGGCCCTCCACCGATCCCAGCTAGCCCATAGTGAGGCTTCGGTAATCTCTGGTAACTTCCGGGTGCCTCCGTGCCACCACGCGTGTAAATGTGGAGAGGGAGTGACTATGAGCGTCGGCTGATTCAGCTGAGGATGGAGAGACTCAGGAAATCTCAGTGTTCTCTCATGGAGCGCGAGCGTGAGATGGCTCCATCTGACCCCTGGCAGGCTCCCTCTGTCTTTTCCGGCTCCCTTCAGCTTTCTGTAGCTGGTAAGAAGACTCATTACTTCTATTACTCCTATGACCAGGGTATGTAAACTTTTGATCAGGATAATTTGGATAATTTCTGTTGCCATTATGATTTAAAAAAAAGTAAACCCATTTGATTGATAATAAATGGCTTCAGCCAAACGCTAACCATGAGTGAAAGAAAAGTTTTTGTGTTATTCATATTTTCTGAAAAATTGCCAAGAAATCAAATTCAGCCAGGGTATGTAAACTTATGAGCACAACTGTATAACTGGCTAACTGTCTATTTTGACCCCTTTGCTCCTGGCCCCTCTGTTACTCTCTCTCTGACCCTCCTATGGCTCATATTTTATATACTTGAAGGACACATTGAGTGCTGCAGCGCAGGTGGTGAGGGGAGGCTTGTCAGTGCTTTTTGCTAAGGGAGGGGCAATAACATTTAAAGTTTGGAGGGTCTGGGGCCTGCATTTGGGTCCATATTCACTTTATAACTGGAGACACGGTTGAGAACTATGACAAAGGGGAAAAAAAAGGAGAAACATCAGTACTAGAAGACTCTTCCAGTTCACAGCCACAGCGGATAGTAAAAGATAACGATAAAAGTAAGGAAGCAGCAGCCAAACTGGAGCGATTTGCACATAATTCGTCCCAAAGTACTGGGAAAATACAACAACTAAAGATATCTCCATCGCCTTCTGAAGCCCTTAAAGGGTCAAGCCCATAGGACAAGCCCGCCAAAATGGCTTCAGTATCCTTTACTTGAGCTGTGGGAGGGGGGGGGGGGTCACATGATCTTTCCACTTCTAAAACCTCACCATCTTTGAGAGGTATTGTTGGATGTAAATGGTTGCAAGTCTGCCTTGTTGGAAATGAAGGTCCAGTTGAAATGACACTCATCAAACAGGACATACAGAAAGTGCGTGAGAGCACTACGAAGCTGGTGTGTAATGTGTAATGGGGTGAGAGTTTTATTTTTTCCTGACTTCTCAGCAGAGAAGGAGAGTGAAATATATACAGTAGATATCAAGAGGCGATTGAGGCAGTTGAACCAACCACAGCCGCCTCTTGGTTGGAGAAAAATGAGTAGTCTATGTAATATTAGTATAATTTTTGTGGTATGAGGCATGTGCATTAGAATAGGAATATATGGTCTTATTCATTCTTTTTTTATATTCATGTATGAGAGCACCAGAGCAGAGCTATTGTTAGAGAGTAATTGTTAGAGAGTCCAACTGGTTTCACTGGCACTGGTATAATTTATTTTTATTTTTATTGACATACACAAATAGATCATGGGCCACAATCAATGCCCCCAGAAGGAAGTGCTCAGGGGTCAGGGGAAGAAAGGAAGGGGGGAATTGACACAGTTGCTTTGGTATGGAAAATGTAGAGTGGTATTTAAATATGAGTTTACGGTAATTTATTTAATAAAATTAAGGATATGGGATATAATGCACAGAAGATATGGGTCAAAGGATTATGGCCCTTATTTTGGGCGGTTCACAAATGTATTGGCACAATAATATAACTTTTTTTTATATGAATGAATAGTGGAGTTACGATTTGTTCATGGAATTTGAGGGGATTATGTGATTCATTGAAGAAAAGATTGCCTTGACTTTTGGAGTATCTGTCCTCTGCCTACAGGAGACACATCTAACAAAAGAAATAATCTCACAATTAAGATGTAAGGGATTTCCCCATCAATATCATTCAGCGTATTCATCATACTCAAGAGGAACGAGTATTTTAGTACACAAATCAATGAGGTTCTATTGTAGGCAAGTAAGGATAGATTTAAGTGAAGATACATATTTGTATATTGTGTACTGGCAGAGACGCTATGTATACTTATGAATGTCTATGTCCCATCCCTTTTTAAATTAGAGGTTATTAAACAATTGCTGGAATTTATGGCTAATAAACCAAGGGTGCCAGCCCTTATAGTGGGAGATTTTAACATGGTGATGAATACTCAGATGGATACGTTTCCTCCGGGAAAGAGACTTGAGGATATTTAGAGAGACAAGGTTGAGGGATATTTAGCGTGAACGTCACTCAACAACGCAAATTTCTCATGCCACTCTGGTACACACTCCTCACTTTCTAGAATAGATATGACAATAGGGAATGAAACCCTGGCTACAATAGTAACGGATATTAAATATGAGGCTAGAGGATTGTCGGACCACTCCTCTTTAGTCATGTCAATAAGACTGGGAAAGCGTTGGGGGGGGGGGGGGGGGGGATTAGAGAATAAATCAGTTTTGTGTACAGTTGATTAACCGTAAAGAACATATGATAGAACAACTTTGGGAATTTCTAAAGCATAATACAACAGCAACACAGGGTATAGTTTGGGTTACTCTTAAAGCTTACGTAAGAGGAACTCATATGCCGCGTACACACGTAGCGGACTATCCAGCGGACTTCCCGCCGGACTGTCGGACTGTCCGCTGGACTTTCCGAACGGGCTACTTGCCCAATACTGCGTACTAAGTCCACGATACTATCCGCCGTACTTTTGAAATGAACGGACTCGCCCACACACGCGGAGGAAAGTCCGCTCACTTTGAACGCGTCTCCAGGTAGGCGGGGCCCGTGAAGGAGATGTCGCTGGCCCCGCCACCTGGTATGGACTCAAAGTGGAACCCCAACGCCGAAAAAAATCGGCGTGGGGGTCCCCCCCAGGTCCACATCAGACCCTTGTCCGAGCACGCTACCCGGCCGGCCAGGAAAGGGGGGGGGACGAGTGAGCGGCCCCCCCCCTCCTGAGCCGTACCAGGCCGCATGCCCTCAACATGGGGGGTGCCTTGGGGAAGGGGGGCCGCGCGGCCCCCCCACCCCAAAGCACCTTGTTCCCATGTTGATGAGGACAAGGGCCTCTTCCCGACAACCCTGGCCATTGGTTGTCGGGGTCTGCGGGCGGGGGGCTTATCGGAATCCGGGAGCCCCCTTTAATAACCCCCACCCTATGTGAATGAGTATGGGGTACAAGATAAAATAGTTTATTGCACAGCTCCGGGGGTCTTCCGTCTTCGGGGGTCTTCTCGCCAGACTCCTCCGCTATCTTCTTCTAGCTCTTTTACTAGCGGAGGAGCCCCGGCTTTCTCCCTCGCCGCCGCCCTCTTCTTCCGACTTCGGGGGTCTTGTCCCCCTCTTCGGTTCTTCTGCCGGGCCACCGCGCCTTCTTATAGCTTTTACAGGCAGTGGCCTGGTCTTCTGTCGCCTCTGTCGTCGATGTCTTCGTCGCCTTCTGTTCTTCTGTTCTTCTCTTCAGATGTTGCCTCGTCGCTCACAATGACGGGGACCGGGCGCGCGGCGACTATAGGGACATCACCGGATGATGTCCCCGCCCATTATGGTGTCACAGTCCCAGAGGATGCTGGGACTGTGACATCATAATAGGCGGGGACATCATCCGGTGATGTCCCTATATAAGTCGCCGCGTCCCTGCCATTGTGAGCGGAGGCAGCGACGTACGGCGGACTAGCACACACACGGCCGTACTGTCCGCCCGAAAAGCGAGTCCGGCGGACAGATTGGAGTGCAAAAATACTTTCTTAGTCCGCCGGAGGCTACACACGGGTGGATTGTCCGGCGGACTTAAGTTTGCCAGACTTTTCCACCGGATTGTTTGATCGTGTGTACGCGGCATAAGACACGCATTGACAATACAATTTAAAGAAAGGAGATTAGAATGAAGTGGAGCCCGCCTGCTGAAAATGTTGTTGGATACCTCTTCCCTAAAAGGGTTGATCTCGAAACTGTATAAAAATATATATTTTAAAGTATTGGAAAAGGTTCTTCAGCTCCCTAGTAGGGTAAAATGGGAGGAAGATGTGGGCGAATTAACAGATGCTTAATGGGATCGAACATACGCCACTTCTGGCGGCTAGGGACAGACTGGAATGAAGCGGTAAGCGACTTCATTCCAGCCTACTAATTGTAAACACGGAAGCGACATCATGATGTCACTTCCCATTTACTTGGCTGCCAATGGTGCTGGTTTTAAAAAAATATATAGTATTCAGAATCGCCGAAAATGGTGATCTGAATACTTTGAAGTGCAAAAGAGGGATCGGGGATCCCTCCATAAAGAGTACCTGTCACCACCTATTACTGTCACAAAGGATGTTTACATTCTTTGTGACAGCAATAAAAGTGATCAAAATGTATTTATTTTTTTAAAAAACAATTTATTAATTTTAAAATAAATAAGAAAAAATACTTTTTTTTAAAGCGCCCCCGTCGCCGCGAGCTCGGGCAGCAAAGAAAACGCATACGGAAGTCATGCCTGCAAATGTAAACGATGTTCAAATCACACATGTGAGATATTCCCGCGATCGTCAGAGCGAGAGCAATAATTCTAGCTCTAGACCTCCTCTGTAACTCTAACCTGGTAACCAGAAAAAAATGTAAAGCTTCGCCTATGGAGATTTTTAAGTACTGTAGTTTATAGTCATTCCATGAGTGCGTGCAATTATAAAGTGTGACATGTTTGGTATCTATTTACTCGGCGTAACATCATCTTTCATATTATACAAAAAAATTGGGCTAACTGTACTGTTTGTTTTTTAATTCATGAAAGTGTCCCTTTTCCCATAAAGTTGCGTTTAAAACACCACTGCACAAATACCGTGTGACGTAAAATATTGCAATAATCGCCATTTTATTCTCTAGGGTCTCTGCTAAAAATATATATATAATGTTTGGGGGTTCCAAGTTTTCTAGCAAAAAATACGTATAACTTGTAAACACCAAATGTCAAAAATAGGCTTAGTCATGAAAGGATTATACCAGGCTAAGAAAGAAATTACTTGGAAGTGGATACAACCCAAACTGTCCTCTGTAATAGAAGAGTAGAGTTAATAATACAATAATAAGTGAAAAATTTGCATATATAAGAAGGAGAGGTAAACTTAGCTTTGAGAAGATATGGAAGGTATGGTTTGATACTACAGGACTGGTACCCGAACTTGAAAATATATAGAAAGTTGGTGACTGTTTACATTAATCTTAGCAGAGAATTGGTGAGGGGTGAGTGAGAACGCAATGGTAGGGGAGGAGGAGGATGGGAAATGGAAGTCATTTGTATGTATTTATAGTAATAGATCTTGTTGTTTTTAAAACATTTTTGTATGTTGAAAAATGAATGGGAAAGGTGCAGATTGTCAAGTGAAGGCAGGCAGCAGAGAGATTTTGTAGAACTAGTTCCCCCACAAACGGGGTTTTTAGGCAGCAAGAGCTAAAAACCCCGTTTGTGGGGGAACTAGTTCTACTTGTATCTACTTGGGGTGAGCAGCACCCTCCTAGCTCTTTACAGCACTGTGTTCTTCTTTGATTGCCGCAGAGAGATTTTGTAATCTCTCTGCTGCCCGCGGCTGTACATTGAGGGCGGAACTGCAGTGATGCAGAGCGGGCGTGAGAGATGATGTCATCTCTCTGCTCCCCGCCCGCCAGCTCACTGACTGGCCAGTCTCTCCGCCCACCTGCAGACTGGCCCGCCCCCTCACTCGATGTTTGCCCTGCATGTACGCACACTCTCCTGGCAACCCCCCCTCACTCATCCGCTGACCTGCCCGCTCAGGTTCTTTCTCAGCTGCTGACCCCGCCGACTGGCAAGCCGGCTCATTAACCCGCACACTCGTCCTCCTGCCCGCTCACTCATAAAGCTGACTGGCCTGCCAATCACGAATTTCTCGGAGGGGGCAATTGCCCCATTGTCCCCCCTGGATTCGCCCCTGCAGTGGACTGACCTGTAGGCAGACCCTCGCCCCTAGGTCTAATCTCTTCCTCTCCCTCGTGTAGTCTGAGAAAATCCCCTCATATCAGCAAGATGGTGTCTCTAGTTCCTTTGCCCCAAGGGAAGGCTGGAAGTTGTAGTCCTAAAACACCCTTAAGTAGATTTGGAGACTTCAATAGAACAACCATACAGAGAAATACCCCAGCAAGGTGCCAGTTTTGCATGTGCAGGATTGCCATCTCCTATGGCAACAGTACTTAACCACTTTCAGACCGGACCATTTTGCTGGTAAATGACCAGAGGTCTTTTTACACTTTGGCACTGCGCTGCTTTAACTGGTAATTGCGCGGTCATGCAATGTTGTACCCAAACAAAATTTGCGTCCTTTTCTTCCCACAAATAGAGCTTTCTTTTGATGGTATTTGATTGCCTCTGCGATTTTTATTTTTTGCGATATAAACGTAAAAAGACCGCAAATTTTGAAAAAAAATGATATTTTCTACTTTTTGTTATTAGAAAAATCCAATAAACTCAATTTTAGTCATACATTTAGGCCAAAATGTATTCAGCCACATGTCTTTGGTAAAAAAAAAGTCAATAATTGTATATTTATTGGTTTGCGCAAAAGTTGTCACATCTACAAACTAAGGTACGTTTTCTGGAATTTACGCAGCTTTTAGTTTACGACTGCCTATCTCATTTCTTGAGGTGCTAAAATGGCAGGGCAGTACAAAACCCCCCCAAATGACCCCATTTTGGAAAGTAGACCCCCTAAGGAAATTGATAAGAGGCATGTTGAGCCCATTGAATATTTTATTTTTTTGCCTCAAGCGATTGAATAATGACAAAAAAAAAAATTTTTTTTTTTTTTTACACAAAGTTGTCACTAAATGATATATTGCTCACACATGCTATGGGCGTATGTGAAATGACACCCCAAAATAAATTCTGCTGCTTCTCCTGAGTATGGGGATACCACATATGTGGGACTTTTTGGGAGCCTAGCCGCGTACGGGGCCCCGAAAACCAAGCACCGCCTTCAGGCTTTCTAAGGGCGTAAATTTTTGAGTTCACTTCTCACTACCTATTACAGTTTTGAAGGCCATAAAATGCCAAGATGGCACAAAACCCCCACAAATGACCCCATTTTAGAAAGTAGACACCCCAAGCTATTTGCTGAGAGGCATGTTGAGTTCATGGAATATTTTATATTTTGCCACAAGTTGCGGGAAAATTACAAACTTTTTTTTTTTTTTTTTTTTTTTAACAAAGTTGTCACTAAATGATATATTGCTCATGCATGCCATGGGCATATGTGAAATGACACCCCAAAATAAATTCTGCTGCTTCTCCTGAGTACGGGGATACCACATATGTGGGACTTTTTGGGAGCCTAGCCGCGTACGGGGCCCCGAAAACCAAGCACCGCCTTCAGGCTTTCTAAGGGCGTAATTTTTTGATTTCACTCCTCACTACCTATTACAGTTTTGAAGGCCATAAAATGCCAAGATGGCACAAAACCCCCACAAATGACCCCATTTTAGAAAGTAGACACCCCAAGCTATTTGCTGAGAGGCATGTTGAGTCCATGGAATATTTTATATTTTGCCACAAGTTGCGGGAATATTACAAACTTTTTTTTTTTTTTTTTTTTTTCACAAAGTTGTCACTAAATGATATATTGCTCACGCATGCCATGGGCATATGTGAAATGACACCCCAAAATAAATTCTGCTGCTTCTCCTGAGTATGGGGATACCACATATGTGGGACTTTTTGGGAGCCTAGCCGCGTACGGGGCCCCGAAAACCAAGCACCGCCTTCAGGCTTTCTAAGGGCGTTACAGTTTTGAAGGCCATAAAATGCCAAGATGGCACAAACCCCCCCCCAAATGACCCCATTTTGGAAAGTAGACACCCCTAAATTTAGGGGTACACTAGTGAGACTAGGTAATAAATGGCGGGTGCCCTGAAACTATAAAAAAATAACTAACCAACCAGCGTCACCTGTAACAGTTATATGGTGATCACTGGTGAAAGGGTTAACTAGGGGGCAATTAGGGGGCTTTATGCGGTAGTATATGGGGGTCCCTGGCGCTATAAAAAGCTGCAGCGAACCTAAATACCTACCTGCCTAACTAGCGTCACCTGTGACACTAATACGGCGATCAGAAAAACGATCGCTTATTAGGCTGGGTTCACACTGGAGCGATGCGGGAACGCCACGAATGCGCGGCGGGTTCCCGCATCGCATGCCTCCCGGCGGCAGTTCACACTGCCCTATGCGAACTGCTGGGAGTGTCAGTGAAATGTTACTGACACCCCCAGATCAGTTCGCATATCGCAGTGCGATCTGCAAACTCGGATCGCATGGTGTGAACACCCATGCGATCCGATTCTGCTGCGGGCCAAAAAAAGGGTCCCGTGCGAATTTGCGGCGGGTGCGGCGAATGGCTGAACTCGAATCGCACAGAGATCGGATGTGATTTGCACTGCAGTGCGGTGCGAATCACATCCGTTCTCATAAACCGCTGCAATGTGAACCCAGCCTTAGTGACACTGGCGACGGGGG
Source organism: Lithobates pipiens (assembly GCF_037356315.1). Taxonomy (NCBI): domain Eukaryota; kingdom Metazoa; phylum Chordata; class Amphibia; order Anura; family Ranidae; genus Lithobates; species Lithobates pipiens. The sequence continues at coordinate 451,029,016 of NW_027507748.1, read as the reverse complement.
GTGATCACGGGGTTAAACCTTTATTGGGGGGGTTAGGGGGGTACCTTAGAACTAAAGGGGGCTAACCCTAACTGCCCTAACAGTTATTAGTCACAAATGACACCCGCCGGGTGATCAGGGGGTTAAACCTTTATTAGGTAATAAATGGCGGGTGCCCTGAAACTATAAAAAAATAACTAACCAACCAGCGTCACCTGTAACAGTTATATGGTGATCACTGGTGAAAGGGTTAACTAGGGGGCAATCAGGGGGCTTTATGCGGTAGTATATGGGGGTCCCTGGCGCTATAAAAAGCTGCGGCGAACCTAAATACCTACCTGCCTAACTAGCGTCACCTGTGACACTAATACGGCGATCAGAAAAATGATCGCTTATTAGGCTGGGTTCACACTGGAGCGATGCGGAAACGCCGCGAATCCGCGGCGGGTTCCCGCATCGCATGCCTCCCGGCGGCAGTTCACACTGCCCTATGCGAACTGCTGGGAGTGTCAGTGAAATGTTACTGACACCCCCAGATCAGTTCGCATATCGCAGTGCGATCTGCAAACTCGGATCGCATGGTGTGAACACCCATGCGATCCGATTCTGCTGCGGGCCAAAAAAAGGGTCCCGTGCGAATTTGCGGCGGGTGCGGCGGGTGTGGCGGGTGCGGCGGGTGCGGCGAATGGCTGAACTCGAATCGCACAGAGATCGGATGTGATTTGCACTGCAGTGCGGTGCGAATCACATTCGTTCTCATAAACCGCTGCAATGTGAACCCAGCCTTAGTGACACTGGCGACGGGGGGTGATCACGGGGTTAAACCTTTATTGGGGGGGTTAGGGGGGTACATTAGAACTAAAGGGGGCTAACTCTAACTGCCCTAACAGTTATTACAGTCACAAATGACACCAATGCAAAAAAAAAAAAAAAAAAAAAAAATGACATTGGTGTCACTGTGACTGGGGGGCAGGGGTAATTGGGGGGGTGATCGGGGGGTAAAGGGGGGGTGTGAGTGTGCCTGGCATGTTCTACTGTGTGTGTGAGTGTTGGTGCAACTTACTGATCCGCTCTCCTCCGTGTCGGAACGAAAAATACCGACACGGAGGAGAGAATACATCACTTCCTCTCCTGTGTTTACATTACAGGAGAGGAAGTGATGTCACCGGGGATTTCTATTCGTCGGGAGCGATCGCGAGGGGGTGGCCATGAATGAATGGCCGTCCCCTCGTCCGGGATCGCTCCCGTACGAATACCGACCGCCGCAGGCACCGGGCGGGGGCCCGATCGGGCCCCCGACCCGCGGGAGGCAAGGGACGTACATGTATGTCCTTATGCCTGCCCGTGCCATTGTACCGACGTACATCGGCGTGCGGCGGTCGGCAACTGGTTAAACAGTTCCTAACTCAAAGTACCAGTTCTCTCAGCTGTACTACAACTTCTTCTTGTAGTTCTTCAGCCCCTTGAGCTCCTGGTCTCTCACTGGACCCTCTGAGGCTCTTTGCGGTGGTATTTCCCTCAAGCGTCACCCAGGCTTCCCTGCTGGGTCCCTAGCTTGGCACTTTGGATACCTTCAAGCTTCATCCCTGCTGACCGGCTTGGTCCCTAGCTTGACACAGAAGGCTGCTTTGCAAACATCACCTCCGCTGGTTGGGTCCCTAATCATCACCTGAAGTTTACCAATTCTCCACTGTGCCTGTTCGGTGAGAATACTGCTCCGGTACTTGCTTCATTTACTCACTGTGGTCCCTGGTAAAGGTGACTGGTGCCTTAGTGGCGACAGCTTCCCTTCTAACTCCGACCACTGACAGGTTCTCCGGCCAGCAGAACCATCACTTTTGGTTGGACTGCAGGCCGCAGTCCCAACCCTGCGCTGCCCTCTTACTTCTGGATAGGCCCTCACACGGCCAGGCAGCCTGATGCCTCTGGGATAGGCACAATCTCTGGCCTAGCAGTCTGGGGCAAAAGACACATGTCCACCCAGACGGCGGTCTGGGTGGCACGGAAGAACCTGGATCATCTGACCTCACCCAAATATATAGGTTCTCCCAGCAGGCCAAGGGATTCAACAAAATCCCTGCCCATTGGCTGAGATAACACATATACCCATAATCTGACCTTGAGTTGTCCTTCTCAATCTAATACCGCCAAGTGCCAGGCCACCTGATGGTAGAAGAGGAAAGTACAACCAGGCCAAATGTAGGGAGAAGTGAATGGATCCCTAGTAATTAACTACAGTAGCTACTCCTGACAAGGAATTGGGTGAGGAGCTCCCTGACTAAACCCCAGGGCGCTATATCCTCCCCCCGCCCAAGAAACTATGTATCAGAGTTTGCATAAAAAATGTTTTTACCAGGCCCGAGAGCGGATGTCCTGGCAAAAAAACTGGGATGGGTAGGGAAACAGGAAAGTGATAACAGTATAACAAGATAACAAGTATATGTGGTGTACCACATGAATAAACATTATCAGCAACATAAAATAGTCATGTATGACATTTAGATATCAAAAATAATTATTTACATTTCAAGGCAGTAAAGCAATAGCATTGCTCTCTGACTATCTAATATATACAGTTGTAATAATGTACAAATGGTTAGTGTTGTTATTCGGGTAGATCCCTCTCTCTCTCCTTAGCCAAGGAAGATGCACTGACTCAGCAACATCTGAAAAAGAGAAACAAACAATGCAAAAACATCCTATCCTATAAATGCATTGTGCGATATATATACATAGTATATATACAGTGCCTTGCGAAAGTATTCGGCCCCCTTGAACTTTTCAACCTTTTGCCACATTTCAGGCTTCAAACATAAAGATATAAAATTTTTATTTTTTGCGAAGAATCACCAACAAGTGGGACACAATTGTGAAGTGGAACGAAATCTATTGGATTTTTGAAACTTTTTTAACTAATAAAAAAATTAAAAGTGGGGCGTGCAAAATTATTCGGCCCCCTTGGTTTAATACTTTGTAGAGCAACCTTTTGCTGCGATTACAGCTGCAAGTCGCTTGGGGTATGTCTCTATCAGTTTTGCACATCGAGAGACTGAAATTCTTGCCCATTCTTCCTTGCAAAACAGCTCGAGCTCAGTGAGGTTGCATGGAGGGCGTTTGTGAACAGCAGTTTTCAGCTCTTTCCACAGATTCTCGATTGGATTCAAGTCTGGACTTTGACTTGGCCATTCTAACACCTGGATACGTTTATTTGTGAACCATTCCTTTGTAGATTTTGCTGTATGTTTGGGATCATTGTCTTGTTGGAAGACAAATCTCCGTCCCAGTTTCAGGTCTTTTGCAGACTCCAACAGGTTTTCATCCAGAATGGTCCTGTATTTGGCTGCATCCATCTTCCCCTCAATTTTAACCATCTTCCCTGTCCCTGCTGAAGAAAAGCAGGCCCAAACCATGATGCTGCCACCACCATGTTTGACAGTGGGGATGGTGTGTTGAGGGTGATGAGCTGTGTTGCTTTTACGCCAAACATATCGTTTTGCATTGTGGGCAAAAAGTTCGATTTTGGTTTCATCTGACCAGAGCACCTTCTTCCACATGTTTGGTGTGTCTCCCAGGTGGCTTGTGGCAAACTTTAGACAAGACTTTTTATGGATATCTTTGATAAATGGCTTTCTTCTTGCCACTCTTCCATAAAAGCCAGATTTGTGCAGTGTACGACTGATTGTTGTCCTATGGACAGACTCTCCCACCTCAGCTGTAGTTCTCTGCAGTTCATCCAGAGTGATCATGGGCCTCTTGGCTGCATCTCTGATCAGTCTTCTCCTTGTCTGAGCTGAAAGTTTAGAGGGACGGCCAAGTCTTGGTAGATTTGCAGTGGTCTGATACTCCTTCCATTTCAAAATGATCTCTTGCACAGTGTTCCTTGGGATGTTTAAAGCTTGGGAAATCTTTTTGTATCCAAATCCAGCTTTAAACTTCTCCACAACAGTATTACGGACCTGCCTGGTGTGTTCCTTGGTCTTCATGATGCTCTCTGCGCTTTCAACAGAACCCCGAGACTATCACAGAGCAGGTGCATTTATACAGAGACTTGATTACACACAGGTGGATTCTATTTATCACCATCAGTCATTTAGGACAACATTGGATCATTCAGAGATCCTCGCTGAACTTCTGGAGTGAGTTTGCTGCACTGAAAGTCAAGGGGCCGAATAATTTTGCACGCACCACTTTTCAGTTTTTTATTTGCTAAAAAAGTTTAAAATATCCAATAGATTTCGTTCCACTTCACAATTGTGTCCCACTTGTTGGTGATTCTTCACAAAAAATAAAAATTATATATCTTTATGTTTGAAGCCTGAAATGTGGCAAAAGGTTGAAAAGTTCAAGGGGGCCGAATACTTTCGCAAGGCACTGTATACACAGTGATTTAATCTGGTCCTCAGCCGAGGGCAGCATGAATTGTAAGAACATCCTATATGTCTACATTATTTATATTATTTTGAAAGTGGGCCCCATTCTCTGTAAGAATGCCACCCCTTTCAGCATCAGTATGGAACTATAAAACTTTCAGCAATACTTCAATCAGTAACAGTCCTGATATATGTGTGAGTTCATTATTTGAAGAAATAGGCAACTATTTCTTTGTCACAGCCTATTCTAACTAATAACATGTTCAGTGTCCATGGCCGGTTACCGTCCATTAACTTTTGTTTCAAATGGACTTCATTTCCCAGCAGTTCCCTTTCTGCTTTAAAAGGACACTTTGGGCACAGGGTATTACTGCATTTCAAGCAACAGGAAGTCAGGCCAATTTGCAAGGGACAACACTTTGGGACACAGGCCCCCTTGCACGGACATCTTCAGTCTGCCCACATGGCAGCCAAAGAAAGAAACTTTCATTCTATCTTTTTTTTCAACTTGCTGAAGTTTACAGATTGCTTTTCAGGGTGGAACACTCCCAACAACTATAATCTTTTGGCCAACTGGCTCAAGTGATCACTTTCTATAACTGCCAGTAGCATTCAGTCTACAGTCCTGGCTAGGGATGAGCCGAACACCCCCCGGTTCGGTTCGCACCAGAACTTTCGAACGGACCCCGCGTTCGTAACGAACGTTAGAACCCCATTGAAGTCTATGGGACTCGAACGTTCGAAATGGAAAGTGCTAATTTTAACGCCTGATATGCAAGATACTGTCCTAAAAAGGGTTTGGGGACCTGACTCCTGCCTCAGGGGACATGGGTCAATGCAAAAAAAAGTTTCAAAAACGGCCGTTTTGGCGGGAGCACTGATTTTAATGACAATTAAAGTGAAAAAAAAAAAATGAAATATTCCTTTAAATATGGTGCCTGGGGGGTGTCTGTAGTATGCCTGTGAAGTGCCACGTGTTTCCCGTGTTTAGAACAGTCCCTGCACAAAATGACATTAAACGGAAATAACACCATTTAAAACTGCTTGCGGTTTTAATGTTATATCTGGTTCCTGCAATATGGTTGAAAATCATTCAGAAAAATGGCATGGGTAGCCCTCCCTGCCCATTACCAGCCTATTTGGGTCTTGTACGCATATTAAGGGGAACCCCGTACCCATATTAAAAAAAGGAAATGCGTGTGGCGCCCAGGCCCTATATACTCAGAACAGCAGTATACAGGCGGTGCAAACAAGACAGGGACTGTATAGGTTTGTTGTGTTAAGTTGAATCTGTTTGTAATTTTCAACTGGTACATTTTTAAAATGTAGCTCCAGTCAAAAAAACTATTTTTAAGCTTTTTGGAAAACATAGGGAAGGGTTATCACCCCTGTATAATTTGTTTTGTCGTTCATCTTTTTTCATCTCACTTGCTGTTGTCTCCTTCCATTTGCAAGTAGGAGATGTTTGTAAATTGGATGTTTGAAAGTAGGGGCCTGCCCTATATGCTCTGCAGAAATGGCGGAACAAGGTGTTGGTTTTGCCACAACATTGTAAGCCCTCAAAGTGACTCTTGGTGGGCGCTGGAGCGCCCTGCTGTGAACGATTATATCAAGAATTGTAATTACATGCCATTGTTGAACAGTGGTAGAAAAATTGACCTTTGGTGGTTGTGGTGCTGGTGCCACAACACTATAAGTCCTCACCGTTACTCTGGGTGGGCACAGGAAGGGGCCCTCCTGTGAAATATTATATCAAGAATTGTAATTACATGTCCCTGTTAAACAGGGGCAGAAAAATTGGGCCTTAGGCACTGGTGCCATCACACTGCAACCTCTGCCATATACTCTAGTTTTATTGCAGGAATTAGCCCTGCTGCAAAGCATTGCATCAAAAATTGTACTTAAACGCCCCTGTTAAACAGGGGCAGAAAAATTGGGCCTTAGGCACTGGTGCCATCACACTGCAACCTCTGCCATATACTCTAGTTTTATTGCAGGAATTAGCCCTGCTGCAAAGCATTGCATCAAAAATTGTACTTAAACGCCCCTGTTAAACAGGGGCAGAAAAATTGGGCCTTAGGCACTGGTGCCATCACACTGCAACCTCTGCCATATACTCTAGTTTTATTGCAGGAATTAGCCCTGCTGCAAAGCATTGCATCAAAAATTGTACTTAAACGCCCCTGTTAAACAGGGGCAGAAAAATTGGGCTGCTGGCATCACCCAGAACCAAAAATGTTCTTCCAACATATCAGCGGAGGAGGAAGAGGATAGACAATCAACATAACAGGACAGTCACTCAGCATCAGCATAGCATTGAAGGGATGTGGTATTTCAAAAAAAATTATTCGGTTACATCAGCTTCAGGTGCTTGGTAGCTGTGGGTGATCCAAGACTGATTCATCTTGATGAAGGTCAGTCGATCAACTGATTCGGTGGACAGGCGCACCCTGTGATCGGTAACGAAGCAACCAGCAGCACTGAAGGTGCGTTCCGAAAGAACGCTGGATGCAGGACAGGCCAGTAGCTCAATTGCATACTGTGCAAGCTCTGGCCAGTGATCCATCCTCAAGACCCAGTAAGCCAGAGGATTTTCAGTGGGAAAGGTGTCCAAGTCTGACCTTGCCCCTAGGTATTCCTGCACCATGTAAATTAGACGCTGGCGATGGGTGCTGGAACCAATCATACCTTGGGGCTGCGGACTAAAAAATTGTCTGAAAGCATCAGTCAGACGGCCACCTTCTCCACCGCTCCTTCTGACTGATGCCTCAGCAACACGTTGTCCAGGACCAGGAGTTTGTGACCTCCCAGTCTCTGGAAACGCGTTGCACAGAGCTTTCTGCAAGGCCTCCCGGAGATGTCTCATCCTCTGCTCCCTCTGCGATGGCAAGATAAGGTCGGCAACCTTACCCTTGTACCGTGGATCAAGGAGAGTGGCCAGCCAGTAATGGTCCCTCTCCTTGATCCGAAGAATACGAGGATCCTTCCGCAGGCTTTGCAGGATCAGGGAGGCCATGCAGCGTAGGTTAGCTGAGGCATTCGGTCCGGAGTCCTCTGGGTCACTAAGGACAACATGATCCGCAGCTACCTCCTCCCAGCCACGTACAAGTCCACGTGTTTCTTGGGACTGTAAATCATCCCTATAAGACTGCTGCTGCTGATGCTGATGCTGAGTGCCAGCCTCCACCTCCATGCTGACACAATCATCCTCCTCCTCCTCTTCCTCCTCCTCACCCTCTTCCTGTGTGATGGGTGGCACAGCAGGAACACTGTCTGGATAAAGGGGGCCTTGAGAGGCAAGGAAGTCCTCCTCTTCCTGCCTCTGTTCTGCCTCAAGTGCCCTGTCCATTATTCCACGCAGCGTATGCTCCAAGAGGTGGACAAGAGGTACAGTGTCACTGATGCATGCACTGTCACTGCTCACCATCCTTGTGGCCTCCTCAAACGGTGACAGGACAGTGCATGCATCCCTGATCATGCCCCACTGGCGTGGTGAGAAAAAACCAAGCTCCCCTGACCCTGTCCTGGTGCCGTAGTCACACAGGTACTCATTGATGGCCCTCTGCTGCGTGTGCAGCCGCTGCAGCATGGCCAATGTTGAGTTCCATCTGGTGGGCATGTCACATATAAGGCGGTTCTTGGGCAGGTTCAACTCCTTTTGGAGCTCAGCCAGCCGAGCACAGGCATTAAATGATCGGCGGAAATGCACACAGACTCTCCTGGCCTGCTTCAGGACATCCTGTAAGCCGGGGTACCTGCCCAAGAACCGCTGCACCACCAGGTTAAGGACATGAGCTACACAGGGCACATGGGTCAGTTGTCCCTGTCGGAGGGCGGAGAGGAGGTTGGTGCCATTGTCGCAAACCACCATTCCTGGCTTAAGCTGGCGTGGCGTCAACCACCTCTCGGCCTGCCCCTGCAGAGCTGACAAAACATCCGCCCCAGTGTGGCTCCTGTCCCCCAAACAAACCAGCGCAAGCACGGCATGGCATCGTTTTGCCTGCGTACTTGCGTAGCCCCTGCAACGCCTACGGAGCACCGCTGGTTCTGAGGACAGAGCACTGGAAGAGGCCATGGAGGAAGAAGAAGAGGAGGGGGTGGAGGAGAGAGGTGTGTCACAACCAATAGTAGCATTTTGGAGGCGTGGTGGCGGAACAACCTCCAACACTACTACACCTTGTCCTGCATCCTTCCCAGCAGCCAGAAGAGTGACCCAATGGGCCGTGAAAGACAGGTAACGTCCCTGTCCATGCCTGCTGGACCATGAGTCAGCGGTAATATGCACCTTACTGCTGACCGCCCTGTCCAGCGAGGCAAGGACATTGCCTTCCACATGCCGGTAGAGAGCCGGAATCGCCTTTCGTGAGAAAAAGTGGCGTTTGGGGACCTGCCACTGAGGAACCGCACATTGTACAAACTCACGGAAGGGGGCCGAGTCTACCAACTGAAAAGGCAGCAGTTGAAGTGCTAGCAATTTAGCCAAGCTAGCATTCAACCGCTGGGCATGTGGATGGCTGGGAGTAAACTTCTTCCGCCGGTCCAGCAGCTGGGGCAGGGACATTTGCCTGCTATAATCGGATGTGGATGTACCACTAGCAGAGTTCCCGGAAGCACTTGGCTGTGACACACCTAATTCTACACCTTCATTCCTCTCAGAGCAGGTTTCAGAGAGGACTGAAGGTCTAGTGGGGTTGGAGATGCCAGCTGATGAGGAGCAAGGAGAGGTCCGCTTTGTTCTTTGGTGTGGGTCTTTGAGGTACGCTTGCCAACGAGCTGCATGGCAGGTCAACATATGTCTGGTCAAGCATGTGGTGCCCAAGCGGCTGATGTTTTGGCCACGTGAGATACGCTTGAGACATATGTTGCAAATAGCAGCGGTGCGATCTGATGCACCCGTCTCAAAAAAGGCCCACACCAAAGAACTTTTAGAATAACGCACAGAGGAAGCGCTCTGCGCAGGCGGAGCTCTGCGGTGTGATTCAGTCGGTGTGCTGCCCCTAAGCTGGCCCCCGGAGGGCATCCTGCCTCGTTGGACATGTGCCTCCTCCTCCTCCTCCTCCTCCCTCCTTCCAGGCACCCACGTGGAGTCAGTGCCCTCATCATCCCCCTCCTTTTCATCACTGTAGCAAACCTGGCAGTATGCTGCAGCTTGTGGAACATGACTGCCAGATTGCTGTGCTTCTTGAGCATCCTCTCTCTCTGCGCTCACGCTACTGCCTTCCTCTAGCTGAGTGTCATCATCAGAGCCCACCAAACACTGGGCATCCTCCTGGAGCATGTACCCAACACTGTGCTCAAAGAGTTCAGGAGACTCCTCAGGAGGACGTGGTGGGTCTAGGGAAGGAGTCACTGATGATGACATTGAGAGGAGGGAAGACGATGCGTTGGCAGCTGCTTTGCTACTACCCTGAGACTGGGTGAGAGAGGATGAGGAGGATGAAGAGGGCTTGGTCATCCACTCTACCAAGTCGTTGGCATGTTGCGGTTCAACATGTCCAGCTGCAGAAAAGAAGGACAAGCATGTCCCATGGCCACGTGCTGATGACAATGCACCGCGTCCACGACCAGCACTGTTGTCTCTAGACACAGAGCCTGCTTGCCCTCTTTTATCGGCTCGCGCCTGTCTGCCTCTCCTTGCTGGCCTTCCAGACATGGTAATGGCCTGAAGGGAGTTGGGTAAAACAGTAGTTGGGTAGTTTATATTGTGCTGTAGGCACACAACACCCACTAACTCCTGCAGATGCCTTTTTTATAGAACAGCAGAGTTAAAGGGGTATATACAGATGTATACTGTGCTGTGCTGGAAGCACACACAACTTCCAATAACTCCTGCAGATGACAATTGGGCCCAAATAGAGAACAGCTATGTAGGTGGATTATAGCGGTATGTACTGGGTACAGAGCACGCAGACAGCACGCACTATCTCCTGAGTGACACTACTGACTGCAAGCGCTATTATTAAAGATGGACCACTAGCTATATAGGTGAGGTGAATATCACGGTGTATACTGCGGTCAGGGCACGCAGACAATAACCAGAAAACAGCAGAGTTAAAGGGGTATATACAGATGTATACTGTACTGTGCTGTGCTGGAAGCACACACAACTTCCAATAACTCCTGCAGATGACAATTGGGCCCAAATAGAGAACAGCTATGTAGGTGGATTATAGCGGTATGTACTGGGTACAGAGCACGCAGACAGCACGCACTATCTCCTGAGTGACACTACTGACTGCAAGCTCTATTGTTAAAGATGGACCACTAGCTATATAGGTGAGGTGAATATCACGGTGTATACTGCGGTCAGGGCACGCAGACAATAACCAGAAAACAGCAGAGTTAAAGGGGTATATACAGATGTATACTGTACTGTGCTGTGCTGGAAGCACACACAACTTCCAATAACTACTGCAGATGACAATTGGGCCCAAATAGAGAACAGCTATGTAGGTGGATTATAGCGGTATGTACTGGGTACAGAGCACGCAGACAGCACGCACTATCTCCTGAGTGACACTACTGACTGCAAGCTCTATTGTTAAAGATGGACCACTAGCTATATAGGTGAGGTGAATATCACGGTGTATACTGCGGTCAGGGCACGCAGACAATAACCAGAAAACAGCAGAGTTAAAGGGGTATATACAGATGTATACTGTGCTGTGCTGTGCTGGAAGCACACACAACTTCCAATAACTCCTGCAGATGGCAATTGGGCTCAAATAGAGAACAGCTATGTAGGTGGATATAGTGGTATGTACTGGGTACAGAGCACGCAGACAGCACGCACTAACACTACTGACTGCAAGCTCTATTATTAAAGCTAGATCACTAGCTATATAGGTGAGGTGAATATAGTGGTGTATACTGCGGTCAGGGCACAGACAGTAACCACTACACAAGAGCAAGATAGTAAATCAGCCAAAAACGATTGGTGTGTAACTGTGTTGAAGGTACACAGAACACCCACTGCTTCAGATGCTAACTAACACACTACACGAGGCCGCCTCAAAGGCGGCCTTATATAGTGTGGGGCGTGCACTACACAGCCTGAGCTATGATTGGCCACAGGCAGGATGCCTGTGGCCAACCATGGCTCTCCTCGCTGCTGGCGCTGCGATTGGCCAAGCATGCGGGGTCACAGTGCATGCTTGGCCAATCGTGAGCCAGCAATGCATTGCGCCATCGCAGTGCATTGTGGGCCACACGAATTTTGTCGCGAACGGCCCAAACGTTCGGAATTCGGCGAACGCACGAACGACCAATGTTCGAGTCGAACTTACGTTCGATTCGAACACGAAGCTCATCCCTAGTCCTGGCATCACAGCTTTCTGAGATTTCCCAGTAGTAACATTTCAAATGGGTGTACAGGGTAACTATCAACAGAGCGTCCTTGACATCACACAAGCCATATTTGTAATCCACAAAGATGATTTTGACAAAGCTTCACCAGTAATATCTGGGGTCTCGCAGCGTCACATCTGCTGCTTTTGGCGTTTACAGTGACAACTTGGTATTTAACATCTCGCTTATCTGGTCTACAGAGGATAACACAGTCTAGATTGTTTTTACAGCCATTACCCCAGGTATCCAGCACTGAAAGGTATTTCACTGACACTTTAGGAGATCATTTTAGAAAGTCCACCTTGAGGGGCAGTGGTGTACCTAGGGTATGGCAGCTCTCGCAGCCGCCCCTGCACTAATCCCGTCCCCGGCGCCACGACTGGCTTGCTGGAGCGCGACACCAGCACAGCACAGTAGCGACAGGCGCCATGGCCCCATGACGGCCGATCAGTTGGCGCTGGACAGAGTGACCGCCCGGGTCGCCTACATAGCCATAGAGTAACTGTCAGACGCAGAGCCTAATGCTCCACCTACCCTCCTCTGCGCAGCGGCTTCAGCTTCTCTTCTCGGGTCTGTGTTATGTGCTGAGCCTGACGCCGGTGCTGGGACATGGAAGGAAGCAGAACATGGAGGCTGGAGACTAGGCATCAGTAGAGAGAAGAAGAGAAGAGAAACCATTGTAACCCCCCCCCCCCCCCCCAAGCAGCAGCAGCAGGTACTAGTACAGCAGCACAATCTTGATCATCGTCATGTGCATCATGTGTACACTCAGTGTACCAGTAACCAGTGCCAACTGCAAAGCAAATATATTGCTCAATTTGGATTAAATAAATATGCTTATCTACAGATATCATAACGTGTATATAAAGTGATAGGTATAAGTAGTACCTGCTGTTGCACAAATCACTTTATTACACTGTATTTATGATATCTATGGCTATGCATATTTATTTAATCCATATTGAGCACTATATTTGATTGGCTACTTGCTTCTGCTTGGGCCTGGCACACACACACAATCACACAGGATGATGACTTCTTGACCTCTTTACCACCGAGCCGCCCTGGGCATCAGCGGTAAAGCGGCGCTATTTTTAGCGCCGCTTTACCGTGATTTTAGCAGTGCTATTTGGCCAAAAAGGGGTTAAATCCATCCGCAAAATGCCACTTCAGTGGCGCTATGCCGGTGGTATGGCGGCGCTGCCCCGTTGTTTTTAATGGGCAGGAGGGGTATATTCACCACTTCTCCATCGCTGCAAAGAATCTGCTGGCAGGACTTTTTGTGATGCCCTGCCAGCGCAGCACCCCATTGTGAAAGCACTTTTTTTCAGGTGCTACGCTGGCGCCTCCAGTGTGAAAGGGGTCTTAAAGTCATCATGTGCAATTCTGCGTGTGTGCCAAGCAGACAGGGCCGATGCTATCACTAGGCAAACTAGGCAGCCTAGGGCACCCAGCCACTACCGCATTTATGGGGGCTGATGTTACCGTATTTATGGGTGCTGATGTTACCGCATTTATGGGTGCTGATGCTACCGCATTTATGGGTGCTGATGTTACCGCATTTATGGGTGCTGATGTTACTGCATTTATGGGTGCTGACGTTACTGCATTCATGAGTGCTGATGTTACTGCATTTTTGGGTGCTGGTGAGGCAGCATTTATGGGTGGAGCCGGGGGGGGGGTGGTGAGACAAAATGAGGTTTCGCCTAGGGTGTCAAAAATCCTCTGTCCTTGTCGCACTGCGTCCCTCTCTTTCCTCATCACACTGCGTCCCTCTCTGTCTGTCTCCAGTGTCCCTCGATTGTGTGTTAATGTGTGTCATTGTTTTTGTATAAGTTACTGTGTGCACAAATGTATTTTAATGAGTGTGAGTTTGCCAGTGGGTTGGCATCATCAGTTATTTTTGTATCAGTGTGTGCCCACGGGCCATTGTGTGCGCGCCAGTCAGCATGTGTATTTGAGTGTATGGGTCATTGTCAGTGAAAGTTTATGTCTTTGAGTATATTAATTATATATGTATGTGTACGTGCGTTCTTCTTTAAAATGACTAAAGGACAAATTTGGAGAGCACCAGGCCTGACAGCCCACTTCTATCAATCTTCAGGTGTATCCCAAAACCATGAAACCTTTCTTGGTGAAGAAGAAGGAAAGTGGAGCTGAAGGACAGAAGAGATGAAAGTCTCTGCGAAAGACAAAACGTCAAACAAGACCTTCTTTGAAAAGCTTGGAACGAGTTGTTCAACACCTTCCATGGAGTCCCCTGCACCTGCTACAAGTTTATTAGAATCTGAAGCTGGATCAAGTACAAATGCATCACAAGCCGAGGAGGAAGTCAAGTTAGATAAATCTGAGTATGAAGAGATTAGAAGTGAGGAGACCAGAGAGAACTTGAACATGACAGGAGGGGAAGACGATGGCGGCGATGATGCTGAACCTGGTGAATTGGTTGGTGTTGAAGAGCCTCAAGCTGTCTTACCAGAAATTATTGAGCAGCATGACATTGAACTTCTGAAGTTCGACAAGGAATCTGGAAAAGCAATTCTGCCTGACGCATTGAGAACAAACATAATAAAGCTGGGTTCAAAGTATTTCCAGAACAGTGAAGGGCTTTTCCTACCAACAAATAACTGCTCAATGAACAAAACTTGGTTCAAGAGGAAATTGGGAAATGGTCATGGTGAGGAAGTGTCTCGCTCTTGGCTGGTCTATTTTCCCTTTTAAAAAGTCTGCATTTTGTATCTGTTGTCTTCTCTATTCCCGGTCAGACCATCAATCCTCATTGGAGCAGGAAAGTGGATTCCTCCAATGGAAAGCACCTGAAACGATTAGTGTTCATGAAGATGCTAAGAATCATCGGGAGTGCTTTACACAGTGGCAAGAAATGTAAAGAAATTTAGCTGAAAACAGAGGAGTTATTGACGTGGAACTTCAGTCACAGATTGAGAAGGAAAAGCAGAAGTGGCGTGATATCTTGAGGAGGATCCTTCATTGCATAAAATTCCTTGCGACTCAGAACCTGGCTTTGCAAGGTCATAGGGAGTCACTTCACCTGGATGATGACTCCAATGGGGGAAATTTCCTTGGCCTACTGAAACTACTGGCCATCTTTGACCCTGTCATGAAAGAACACCTCAGTCATTTGGAAAGTCATCCTGGATCCACGTCTTATCTTTCACCAGGTGTTCAGAATGAATTCATTCACATGATGGCATCTACTGTTCGCCAGATTTTACTGAGAAGCATTCGTAAAGGCCAAGTACTATGGTCTCATGTTTGACTCAACTCCTGATCAGGCACACCATGAGCAGATGTCAGAAGTAGTGAGGTACATGGAAGTTGATTTTGAGAGGAAAACTGTCCGCGTTAGAGAGTCCTTCCTTGGATTTATACAGATAAGCCAGAAGGATGCTGAGAGCTTGGTTGAAGACATCTTGAAATAGCTAGAGAAGGACGGAATGGAGCTACAAGATTGACGGTCACAGTGCTATGACAACGCTGCTGTGATGGCTGGACACAAAAGTGGTGTTTATCAAAGAATAAGTGAGAAAAACAACCTGGCTGTGTTTGTGAATTGCAAAAATCACTCTCTCAACTTGGTGGGGGTACATGCAGCCAAGCAGGCTACAATGATGGTCACTTTTTTGGCACCATCGAAGCTCTCTATGTGTTCTTCTCTCGTTCAACACAGCGCTGGGAAGAACTAAAAAATGCTGTGCCTGTGGTTCTTAAGTCAAAGTCTGAAACAAGGTGGAGTGCAAGGACAGAAGCAGTGAAGCCCATCAATAACTACTGAGGAGATAGTTCAAGTTCTCCAGGATATGACAGACAATGAAAACGAGATCAGTGAGACAAGAAGTGATGCAAGACAGCTGTATAACCACATGTTGAGTTACGATTTTCTGACTTTGCTAGGATTTTGGAACAAAGTGCTCATTCGCATTGACCATATTCAAAAGAAGCTGCAGGATCCTAGTATGAATTTCCACAATGCTGCCCTGGATTTGAAAGGCCTCCGAGATCATTTTGATGATGACAGAGAAGTGTTAGTCAGTGAGTCACTCGAAGAAGGATTCAGTCTCTGTCAAGACTGGAATATTGAAATTAAAAGACGGCAGAGATGAAAGAAACGAATGCCTGGTGAGAACTCAAGAGATGCTGGGTTATCAGCCTAGGAGGAGATGGAAAGAGTCATGAAGGGAACTCTCGACCTCCTTCACAGATAAATGGATGAAAGGTTCACCCGTTTGCATTAAACTGACACCAAGTTTGGGTTCCTTCTCGATGTTGAGGGACTGTGTTACGGTGCCTACAATAACAACCTAAAAAACAAGTGTGAACATTTGGGCAAATTCTACAGCTCTGATGTTGATGGACAGCAGCTATATAAAGAAATTTTGGATTGCAGAATGTTGCTATTAAGTCAGGCCAACATGAAAATATCAAGACCTAAAGAGCTTCTCGAATTTATTGTTCAATATGGAGATGAGTGTCTTCCCCAATCTTTGCATTGCTATTCACATAATGCTAACTATTGCAGTTTCCATTTCCAGCTGTGAGAGAACATTTAGCAAAGTAAAACTAATACTTTCCTATTTGAGAGCCCCCATAGGTCAAGACAGACTCTGTGATCTTCCTCTGCTGGGTGTAGAAAGAGAAAAAAACAGAAAAAACTGACTTTGAGCACATCATAGACCAGTTTGCATCAGTGAAAGCGAGGAAGGTGCAGTTGTCATTTTTATGTAGTGCCAATCCATAATTTGTTTATTGGAAGATTAAAGTGTTTGACTTGTAATTTTGTTTGCTTCTTTTTTTTTTTTTTTTGTTAAGGTTATCTGAAAGATGGGTTTCAAATGTTTTGACAGGGGCACAATTTTAGTTCTTGCCATGAGCGCCATTTTCACTAGATACGCCTCTGTTGAGGGGTATTTGAAGGAGTTCACAGACAGCCTCATCCACCCACTGCATTTCCTTCTCCAGGATCTTCTATTCCAGATGAGGAAGAATGTAGAGGTATAAATACCCATACTTTTCTGCTACCTTCTTAATTATATTGCACTGGATTTTAGACAGCCGAGGCAGGGTTTTAGGGTCTCCATACGCAGATAATACCCAAGCATTTGGGGCAAGCTGAACTGGATACCTAGCAACCACCTCCAGCTTACGATCCACTGTGGAGCTCAGTATAGGCATTACAGGCTGGGCTGTGGGAGCCCATGGATTCTTTTGATCCTCCTCAACAGACCTGGCAATGCTGATCAGCGGAGCTGCACTGACTGACAGCATAATCTGCACACTTGCAGTAGTAGTAGCAGGCGTCTCGTCTCCCTGCACATTGCTGATTACCTCTTCACTCTCTCCCCACTTCCTAGAGTAAGACAAGGTGTCCGAAAAGAGTTTGATAAATTATCCGACAAATCGTCCGAATTATAGATAGTCGAACACACTTCGACTGGGAGATAATTTCTCTTAGTTTTTGCTTTAACCTCTATATCAACTCCCTCTGGCACCACTATATCAACTCCCTTCACAGCCACTGGCATCACCTCCCCACAGGCACACCACGCCCACTGCTCCCAGACTTACCTGGCCCCGGTACTTTTCTCTCGGGTAATTCTGTCATCAACTCGAGCAACCTGGCCCGACCTCGGCCCTGTGAAGCGATCGGTGTGCTGGGTCCTGGCATTATCACTGTGGTAGAAGTAGCAGCTTCCATCACAACTTGGGTGACAACCAATAGGCTTTGGACATCACTCTCCGAAGGGACAACGATGTTCCTGTCCCAATCCACTTGTAGGACTCTGGGAGGTAGAGTTGGGGAGGCAACCTCGAACAGATGCTCCCTGCAGCATCCACAGATGATCCATGGCCTCAACTGCGTGGTCAGGACAGTACATTTTACGCAGATCACCCCCAGAGACTAGTAGCCTCCAGCAGTGTATAGAGCAAGCTGGCAATTTGGTGTGTGCCACACTCCGGTATCGGTCAAGACAGGTTTTCTGCCGCTTGGGTCAACATAGACACCCGAAGTGTACTTTCTCCAATCCGCCATCTCACTCACAGACTGTGCCATCTCCTTCACTAACCCAGAATCAGACACACGTGGGTGCACTTCCTTATCTTCCTCTGCAGTGCGGGAGCTCCTCCCTGTCAGAAACCATGAATCAGACTGAGACAGAAGTACAATTAAATCACACTTGTTTATTAATAAAAAATAAAAAGGTAAATAGAGTAAGCATAGTCAAAGCGTAGCCAGAGTCCAGTAACCAGATCGGGTAATCAGCCAGGCCAGAAGTCAGGGATCCAAGTGGAGCAACAGCAAACAGGATAAGGGTCCGATTCTAGGGTGAGGGAGGGTGGGAAGGGTTTATGAAATGTAAAGTTGGTAGTAGTGAAACAACATCCACCGTGGTAATGTATAAGCATCTTTAAGGTCGGGGAAAGAGCACAACTTGCCACCTGAAATGACATGATTCACTATCTCTCTTGTTGCCCAAACCTGCGGGTCAGGGACACTATTCAGATGGGGGATATTTCGATTACCCCAAAGGGGGGTATGTGGGGAGAACGTCTCCGGAGAGCTATAAGGGGCCCTAGTCGTGTGCCACACCAAAATAGTGGTACGCATCAAATCTGTAATTCCGGGGTGGGATTTTGCTCCCCTGAACACCAGGTTACTAAGGGTGGAGTATGACCCCATGATGGCCACCTCCAGAGTAACTGCTGGGTTAGCTTTAGGTTGGGAGAACCACCATCTCACCGTTACCAGGACTGCCACCCAGAAATAAGCCTGAAAGTTAGCTAGGAACAGGCCCACCTGGGTGAGAGCGAGCTGTAAAGAGATGTATAGATGGCCAAACATGGAGGCCTCCCATTCCACACAAAGGATGATATAATTCCCCGCAGTTTGTGCCAGTCCCCTTCTTGTTGCGGTGCGGCAAATCTGTAATGGAGTCCATTTTGGGGCTTGTATTAACCCTTACAACGCTGGTGGGAAGTGTCAAAAGACCAGACTAATTCTTTCCCATGAGCAGTGAGACTCGTTGGTTCTTCCCCATGCTGATTGTACACATGACAACACAGTCTATAAGAAGGGTAAAAGTTACTTGCCACCTTCCCACGGAGCCATGAAAAATCCAGTTGGAGCTGAAGATAGTTGCTATGGGCGACTGCTGCAAGAACAACACCTTAGCCCCACGTTGGGTGCCAAATGTAGCAGAATCTCTGACCTCTTCCAGTCCAAAGATAACTGACATCCTTCAATAAGTGGTGGGTTGTGAGGCATAGTGGGCGTAAAGGTGGTAAAAGTCATTAGGCACCAGACACTTCTTGGATGTAAAAGAGGTTTTATTTCTTATAGAGTCCTTTTTATATTTTGTAGAGGAAAGAGGGTTAGGGCCAGGGCACCCTTAAGCAGTTGCAATTTCAAATGGCAGACTCTGAGACTTCAATAGGAGAACAGCTGTACAGGGAAATGCCCCAGGTGCCACTTCTGCACGCTCAGGATTGCTGTCTCCTATGGCAACAGTACTTAAACAGTTCCTAACTCAAAGTACCAGTTCTCTCTGCTGTACTACAACTTCTTCTTGTAGTTCTTCAGCCCCTTGAGGTCCTGGTCTCTCACTGGATCCTCTGATTCACCAAATCTGAATCCCATGAGCTCCTCAAGGCTTTTGCAGTGGTATCTCCCTCAAGCCTCACCCACGCTTCCGCACTGGGTCCCTAGCTAGGCACTTCAGATACCTTCAAGCTTCACCCCTGCTGACCGTCTTGGTCCCTAGCTTTATACACAAGGCTGCTCCTGCAAACATCACCTTTGCTGGTTGGGTACCTGACCTGATCACCGCCTGAAGTTTCCCCATTCACCACACCTGTTCGGTGAGAATACTGCTCCAGTACTTGCTTCAGTTACTCAATGTGGTCCCTGTTAAAGGCGATTGGTGCCTTAGTGGCAACAGCTTCCCTTCTACCTCCAACCACTGACAGGTTCTCCAGCCAGCAGAACCGTCACTTTTGGTTGGACTGCAAGCCGCAGTCCTAACTCTGCGCTGCCCTCTTACTTCTGGATAGGCCCTCACTTGGCCTGGCAGCCTGTTGCCCCCAGATAGGCCCAATCTCCGGCCTAGCAGCCCAGGGCAGACGACACACATCCATAGAGATGGTGGTCTGGGTATCAATTAAGAACATGGATCACCTAACCTCACACAAAAATATATAGGCTCTCCCAGTAGGCCAAGGAAATCAACAAAATCCCTGCTCATTGGCTGAGATACCCCATATACCCATAACCTGACCTTGAGTTGTCCTTCTCAATCTAATACCTCCAAGTGCCCAACCACCTGGTGGTAAAATAGGAAAGTACAACCAGGCCAAACTTAGGGAGAAGTCAATGGATCCCTAGTAATTAACCACAGTAGCTACTCCTGACAATTAAATATGTGAGGAGCTCCCTGACTAAACTAAAGCTAAAATTTGTAGATAGTATTAACCCAAGCTAGTGTGTGAGCATACACACCCCCTGTATACAGGTAGGGAGCCTCCAAAGTATTGACACTGGCACATACGTAATGAAACAAATACAATCACCAAGGACAAATCATATACTGGGCTATCTCTGTGGAAGGGTGCGTCACCTCACACTAGGCGGACAGTGCTGAACCTTTACTTGAACATCACCATTATCAGCTGTATATGAGAATACTAGTGATCCTTGAAGGCCTTCCACCAATATACCACAGAGCAATGTGTGCTCCTTCTTGCCTATTAGTGATGAGCTTGGGCGTGTTCGAAAGCCCACATGCCCGATCCCACCAGGAAGCCAACACTGCACAGCACTAATCGCAGGCAGCAAGACATTTCCCGGTACGCAGCTGCACAGATCGTGAAATGTCTCACTGCCTGTGATTAGCGCTGTGCAGTGTCGGCTTCCTGGCGGGATTGGGCATGTGGGGTTTCGAACACGCCAGATGTCCATCACTATTGCCTATATAGACATGTGCACATTGCCAGTGTGAGTCTTAACTTGGAGTTGAAGTGATTCTTTGCCACATACTGGTACAGGTCAAAATCACCTCTCTCCAAGCCAATAATGGAAACCCACAGTGGTCTGCTGATAGGTGAGTGCATTAATGTATATAAATCATCATATATAAATATTGATTTAATAAAATCAAACACTGGTTCCTAGATATACTCTAATACAGTGATAAACCGTGCAAATAAATGTGAATCGCAATATGTACGGTGAAAAAAAAAATCGCAACAAAATGGCGTAATCGCAAAATCACAATATCGCAATATAAGCGCATAAACTGAAAAATTCCTAAAAGTGCAACATGAATATACAATTCATAAGTCAGTCTATAAAATAATCCATAATCAGAAAAGTGCTGGTGCTTCCGTGATCCCTACCACCTCTCACCTAATGCACTGGCCTCGATTTTTATTACCAAAAATATGTAGAAGAATATAGATCGCCCTAAACTGAGGAAAAAAATTGCTTTTTTAAAAAAAAAAATTGGGGATATTTATTATAGCAAAAAGTACAAAATATATTTTTTTTTCAAAATTGACACTCTTTTTCCGGTTATAGCGCAAAAAATGAAAACCACAGAAATGATCAAATACCACCAAAAGAAAGCTCTACTTGTGGGAAAAACGGACATCAATTTTGTTTGGGTACAACGTCGCATGAGCACGCAATTGTCAGTTAAAGCGACGCAGTGCCCTATCGCAAAAAATGGCCTGGTCATTGAGCATCCAAATCTTCCGGGGCTGAAGTGGTTAAAGCAGAACTCTGGCCAATTTTTTTTCCATGTCCTTGTTGCTGATCTCCTACCTTCACCAACTTTGCCATCCAGAGCTCTGTAGTTCCCCTGCAATAGGCTGCTGAACTTGCTGAAAAAACGTTATTGCCTGCCGACATCCTGTTTGTATGACCACTGGTTGCTATCCCTTTCCTAAGCTCAGCCAGCGGTCTGACACTCCCTCTTGTAGTCCTCTGAAAGCCGAGCAGACATGTTATAGGTGGAGGGGTTCTCCCAGCCCCTGGTCTGTGCCACCCATGGAGGAGGTGTACTCTTTCTCCCTCCTCCCTACTCCTCCTCCTCTGCTCCCTGACAAGCTGCACTAGTGGGACTGACAAGCTGCACTAGTGGGACTGGCATTCGGAACTGGTGGTCCCTGACATTCGGCACTGGTGGTCCCTAACATTCGGCAATGGTGGACACTGGCACTGGTTTGCATTTATATTAAAATGCTTTGCATTTATAAGGCTGTAACCTATCATACCATATGTAATGCATGGCTTGATGGCTACAGAATGAGAGGTGTGATTTATGTTGAAGTGGGCGAGTTCATATTTACATGTACAAGCCTAGTGTACCTCCCACATTCACTCCCATCCCAAGGATTCATCGGAAATGTAGGCTGATTATACTTAGAGATAGAGAAGAGGATATGATGTAATCGCTGTTCTAAGAGATCCTCCCTGGCAGAAAAGATGATGCATTTTTTGAATCACAAAGCTGACTTCTTGAAAATGAAATCAGTCGTATCTCTTAAACGGTTAAAAATTTCACAAATATAGTGACTATTTAGTGGTGTGTGTGTGTGTGTGTGTGTGTGTACTAATTTAAAAATCCCGGAGTTCTGCCTTAAAAGTAGTAACTTCATACCTGCCAATAGTCCAGATTTTCCCGGGACAATCCCAATTTTGGGACCCTCGTCCCAATTAAAATTCCAGGATTTTGCTTTTTTCCCTTGACATTGGGAATGTTTTTGGCAAATGATGGCCGCTGGCACGATTACTGTTTGCCGGTGTGTTCTGTGGAGAGGGGAGGGGCAGCCAATTTGCTTCTCTGTTCAGTGTATAAGTAGACAATTCTCTTGTACACTGAAGCCAATTAGCTGCACTGTGACGAATCTTAGACCCCTCCCCTCTCCACTGAACACAAGAAAGAGATCAGCCGCCGCCAACCCTCCGCCCCCATTTGTCCGATGAGCGTGGACACTGATGTATGGACCGGACTCCACTGGGGACACTGATGTACAGTATGGACCAGACTCCGCTGGGGAACAATTATGTATAGACCAGACTCCGCTGGGGACCCTGATGTAAGGACGGGGCTCTGCTGGGGACCCTGATGTAAGGACCGGGCTCCGCTGAGGACACTGATGTAAGGACGGGGCTCCGATGTGGACACTGATATAAGGACCTACCCTGCTGGGGACACTGATGTATGGACTGGGCTCCGTTGGGGACACTGATGTAAGGACCTGGCTCCGCTGGAGACACTGATGTAAGGACTGGGCTCCGCTGGGGACATTGATGTATGGCCTGGGCTCCGTTGGGGACACTGATGTAGGGACCTGGCTCCGCTGGGGACACTTATGTAAGGACTGGGCTCCGCTGGGTACACTGATGTATGGACTGTGCCCTGCTGGGGATACTGATGTAAGAATTGGGGCTCTGCTGTGGGCAGATGATGTAACAAGGGACTGTACTGGGGGCACCTGCTGTAAGGATGGACTCTGCTGGGGGCACCTGATGTAAGGACTGGGCTCTGCTAGGGAGACTGATGTATGGACTGGGGCTCTGCTGGGGGCACCTGATGTAACAAAGGACTCTACTGGGGGCACCTAATGTAAGGACGGGCTCTGCTGGGGGCACCTAATGTAAGGACGGACTCTGCTGGGGGCACCTGATGTAAGGACGGACTAGATGAGAATGCCTGATGTAAGGAAGGACTCCATTGGGGGCACCTGATAGCATCTGGTGGCTGGCAACGTGGCAAGTGACACTCTCAGGGCACCCACTGATTTTGCTTTATAGTGAGTTGAATGATTTAATTTTATATTACAGTGCAATAATGGAAATAATGCACTTCAATCATCCTGACACATAACAACCATGGTGCCGGGATTATTGAATTATCTTTGTCTGCTGATTGTTGAACTTTCTGGAATACACATATTGCTATTGTGGTGCAGGATCTGGGCCTTCTGTCCCTCCATCCCTCTTTCCTTCCTTCTCTCTCGTCCACTCCCTCCCTATCTCTTTCTTTCTCTCTCCATCCTTCTCCCTTCATCCTTCATTCATCTCAGACTCTAACCACACCCAGTTTGAACCACGCCCCCTTTAAGCCACGTCCAATATTTTGCTTAAACCACGCCCATTTTTGACTGCGGCGCGCTTCACATTTTACTTTCCCCGCTATGCCATGTCTACAAATGAATGCCCGGCCCTAATTATAATAAGATTCTGCCTACAGCCAACAAGAGTGTCCCTATACATTTTTTTTTACAATGTTGGCAACTATGTAACTTACATTTTAAGTTTAAAACAAACAGCTCCTGTAATGGACAGCAGGATACAAAGGTTCCCACCTCACTTCCTGTGTGCAGCAGTGTCTCCTGACTTGGCCCTAACCCTACATGTGTCATCACACTCACGTGACTTTGTCAGGTGTATGGAGTCCAGTGCATATGACAAGTTTATATAATCGTAACTGACAGGTTGCCTAAATCGCATAATGACAAAGATCATGCGCAAATCCTTAAAATATATGTAAAACCCATAAAAAACAGGCTTAATGGTGCAAAGCATAACACCCACTTGAATAGTTCTTCAAAATAAATTGCTTTTACAATATTTTAAAACATTAAAAATAAATGTTGTTGGTTCCTTTTAAGAGACTCCATCTAGTGGTTAAACTGCAAAATAGTGTCTATAATCTAGTTTCCTCCATCTAGTGGTCATAAAAGCATGTTGTAAAAGGGAGTACATAGTAAGAAAACCTTTAATCATGTAGGACAACCCCATCTAGTGGTCAAACAAGTAAATGGTAAAAGAAAATAACAATACGTTAGTACAAAATGACTAGTTTTCTGCAATGGACCATGTTATATGCACAAAAATATGATACTTTTCTATTGCTGATGATGTCTAATAGGTTGTATCCCATGTAGTAGTGTATAAAACAAACAGTGTGCAGTAATCCCCTTTCAAGTTTTTTTTGTTGTTTGTTTTTAACCACTTCGCGCCGGGTGGACGACCTGGGACGGCCTCGACTTTCCGGGGTTATATTTGAATGATGCCTGAGGCTACAGACGTCATTCAGATATCGGCATTTTCAGCCGGCGATTCCCTGCACCATAAGAACGATCATAGAGGCTGTTCCGCTGCTTGATCGTTCTTACGCCCTCCGGTGCTTCTACCGACTCACCGCTTCCATCGGTGAGTCGGACACAGGATCCGCTGGCCCCCGGATAATGATCATAGAGATTTCTGGCAGACCAGATGGTCGCCGGAGTCTCTATGATTGTTCGGAGGGCGGGCGCGATGTTATGACGTCACCCCCGACCTCTGCATTCAAATAACGGCGCCGCCTCGGCTGGGAAGCCGTGATCGTTTTTTTTTTTTTTTTCGATTTTAGGCTTCCCAGCCTAGAGGTGAGATGTGGGGTCTTATTGACCCCATATCTCACTGTAAATAGGTCCGATCATGCCATATTCATATTACAAGGGATGTTTACATTCCTTGTAATAGGAATAAATGTAATCAAATAATTTTTTTTAAAGTGTCAAACTAAAAAAATAAAAGTAAAATTAACAATAATTTTTTTTTTTTTAAAGCACCCCTGTCCGCGTGAGCTCGTACGCAGAAGCGCACGCATACATAAGTCCCACCCACATATGAAAACGGTGTGCAAACCACACATGTGAGGTATCGCCGCGAATGTTAGAGTGAGAGCAATAGTTCTAGCCCTAGACCTCCTCTGTAACACAAAACATGTAACCAGTAAAAAATTTTAAAGCATCGCCTATGGGGATTTTTAAATACCAAAGTTTGGCGCCATTCCACGAGCACGTGCAATTTTGAAGCGTGACATATTGGGTATCTATTTACTCAGCGTATCTTCATCTTTCACATTATGTAAAAAAATTGGGCTAACTTTACTGTTTTTTTTTTTTTTAAACATGAAACTGTTTTTTTTCTTAAAAAAAACATGTTCGAAAAATTGCTGCGCAAATACCGTGCGAGATAAAAAGTTGCAACAACCGCCATTGTATTCTCTAGGGTCTTTGCTAAAAAAACATATATAATGTTTGGGGGTTCTATGTAATTTTCTAGCAAAAAAAATATGAATTTTATATGTAGGAGAGAAATGTCAGAATTGGCCTGGGCGCAAAGTGGTTAAAAATCACTGAGTTCAGATCAAATTCAATATTCATTCCTCTTGGATGCATGGTCTGTATTTCATAAATCCATCTGGATTCCTGTTGGCTCAATACTCTGTTTTTTTTTGTCTGCGTGCCAGTGTTTTTTATACTTTTCTATTTCCCAGAACTGTAACCCTGAGAGATCTCTGTTGTGATGTAGCCGAAAGTGATTAGATACACTGTGATTTTTGAATCCTATGGATATATTATGTACATTCTTTTTGAAAAATGTCTCTTAGTTTTTCCTATGTACTGGTAGCCACATGTACATTGGAAGGTGTACACTACACCTCCTGTATTACACGTATTCAGGTCCCTAAATTTATATTTCTTCTGCATGGAAGATGATGTGAATTCCATTATTTTTCTTGGGTTAGCTTTTTTATGTGTACATGCACTGAACTGGATTCCTTCGTTATTGATGTTCCAGGTTTGTTTTCTTTTTTTGTCATTTCTAGTCAGGTTAGTGGTAAATTCCTCCAGTGTGTCAGTATCTCCTTGCCAAATAATTAGGATGTCATCAATGAAACTTTTGTATAATTTTAGTTGGCTGGGTCTTGATTTGTAGACTTTCTTTTCCTTCCACTTACTCATGAATAAGTTAGCAACGCTTGGGGCAAACTTTGCTCCAATAGCTATTGTGGTGCCCTGTTTGTAATAGGTCTGATTGTACCAGAAGTAGTGTTTAAGGGCATAATCCAGGCATTCCAACAGGTTATTTCTCTAACCTCTTCCTACGTCTTCTATATTTTTTGGTTGCCCACGCTGTTGCTTCTTTTGCATCTTCATGATCTATGATTGTATACAGTGAGCTTACATCCAGTGTTATAAGTGTATGCTCATTTCTTTCTTCATCTTCCCCCTTTTTTGCATGAATCTTTATCAGGGATAGGCACGGACCAAGGCTGTGGCGGACATTTTCCAAAATACAGACCTTAGTGAAGGGTACATTTCAAAATTAAAACCATCAAAAAACACTCTGTCTACTCTCTGGCCTAGCCACTAGGTACTCCAGGCTCTCCCCACAAATAATATATATATTTAGCCAACATGACCCCCTTTAGAGCAGGCCAGGGTCCCCATAGATCCTCTTTAGAGCAGGGTCCCCATAGATCCCCCCTTAGAGTAGGCCAGGGTCCCCATAGATCCCCCTTTAGTCTTACCTTTTCACCTATATTCCCCCTGCTACCAGGTTTTCCTGCACCACTAGGTACTCCAGACTCTCCCCGCAAATAATATATATATTTAGCCAACATGACCCCCTTTAGAGCAGGCCAAAGTCCCCATAGATCCCTTTTTAGAACAGGGTCCCCATAGATCCCCCTTTACAGCAGGCCAGGGTCCCCATAGATCCCCCCTTTAGAGCAAGGTCCCCATAGATATCCCTTTAGAGCAGGTCAGGGTCCTCATAAATCCCCCTTTAGAGCAGTGTCCCCATAGGTCCCTCTTTAGAGCAGGCTAGGTCCCCATAGATCCCCCCTTAGTTTTACCTTTTCACCTATATTACCCAGCCGTGCTACCAGGTTTTCCTGAACCACCACCAGGTAGTAATCCAGTCCAGGGGCTCTCCCTGCAAAGAATATAATATATATTTAGCCAACATGATGTTATTATGCTGGGCCGGCACAGAAGAATACATCTAGCTCCAGGCCAGCATCTGTCCTTTGACTTTGACCTTGACCTTCTTCGGTTGTTCTCCCGCCCATGTTGCCTGAAAAACACCACCCCCTCTGCATTTGAAAAGCGCCACCCTCTGCTGCATTATTTAACCTGTGGGGTGGCTGCTGCACTCTCTCGGTCCCTCGAACAAATAACTTTGCCGCATCCAGACTCCACTATAGAGCAGGTCGCACCGGCCGGATCTACAGATGAGGAGCCTGAGCCAGCCATCGCAGTGCCATCGGGTGAGGGAGGGACAGCCTGACAGTCTTGGTACAAAAAAATCCTATGTGAGAGCAGGGGCCGGACCCTGTAAGAAAGATTATCTGGATATACAGTGGAACAAACGAGGAGCAGGCGGACGCCAGAGGAGCACACCGTTCATACCCCAGCATATAGGGGATGGCGATATTTGACCTAGTAAGAGAGGTCAAACATAGAGGTGAGAGCTTTAGTTGAGAGGTGGTGGGGACCACCGAACCATCAGCATTTTTCTGATTACCGATTATTTAATGGACTGACTTATGAATTGGATATACATGTTGCACTTTTAGGACTGTACAACTTGTATAACAGTGTATATTTGATGTCCCCTCAAAATAATTCAACACACAGCCACTCTCTAAACCACTGGCAACAAAAGTGAGTACACCCCTAAGTGAAAATGTCCAAATTGGGCCGAAAGTGTCAATATTTTGGCTACCTTTATTTTCCAGCACTGCCTTAATCCTCTTGGGCATTGAGAGTTCACAAGAGCTTCACAGATTGCCATTTTCTTTTGAGGATGCTCCACAGATGCTCAATAGGGTTTATGTCTGGAGACATGCTTGGCCAGTCCATCACCTTTACCCTCAGCTTCTTTAGCAAGGCAGTGGTCGTCTTGGAGATGTGTTTGGGGTCATTATCATGTTGGAATACTGCCCTGCGGCCCAGTCTCCGAAAAGGAGGGGATCATGCTCTGCTTCAGTATGTCACAGTACATGTTGGCATTCATGATTCCCTCAATGAACTGTAGCTCCCCAGTGCCGGCAGCACTCAAGCAGCCCCAGACCACAACACTCCCACCACCATGCGTGACTGTAGGCAAGACACACTTGTCTTAGTACTCCTCACCTGGTTGCCGCCACACACGCTTGACACCATTTGAACCAAATAAGTTTATCTTGGTCTCATCAGACCACAGGACATGGTTCCAGTAATTTATGTCCATAGTCTGCTTGTCTTCAGCAAACTGTTTGCAGGCTTTCTTGTCCATCACCTTCAGAAGAGGCTTCCTTCTGGAACGACAGCCATTCAGACCAATCTGATGCAGTGTACAGCGTATGGTCTGAGCACTGACAGGCTGACCCCCCCCTTCAACATCTGCAGCAATGCTGGCAGCACTCATATGTCTATTTTCCAAAGACAGCCTCTGGATAGGATGCTGAGTATGTGCACTCACTTTCTTTGGTCGACCATGGCGAGGCTTGTTCTGAGTGGAACCTGCCCTGTTAAACCGCTGTATGGTCTTGGCCACCATGCTGCAGCTCAGTTTCAGCTGTTTCCTAGCTGCACCTGACACCTTGTAACACTAACAAGTCACATGACACCAGGGAGGGAAAATGGCTAATTGGGCTCAATTTGGACATTTTCACTTAGGAGTGTCACTTTTGTTGCCAGTGGTTTAGACAATAATGTGTGTGTGTTGAGTTTTTTTTTTTTTTTTTATGGGGACAGCAAATTTACACTGTTATACAAGCTATACACTTACTACTTTACATTGTAACAAAGTGTAATTTCTTCAGTGTTGTCACATGAAAAGATATAATAAATTATTTACAAAAATGTGAGGGGTGTAATCACTTTTGTGAGATAGTGTATCCAGGAATCAGTGTTTGATCTTATGATATTTATATTTATATATGATCCAGTTATATTTGTGTATTCACCAATATTATTTACCAAGGACAGTAAGGAGGAAGGTTTCAGACTTTGTTTGCACTGTTTAATAAAACTAAAATTTTTTTACTGACACTAAAGGCACTAGGTGCAACAACATACACTCTCACAATGTTGTGACATTAGTAATAGGTGTATCTTGCACTGAAATCACACTGCATTTGAACACCTACTGCTGTTTCCATGGTCTATGGGTCTCAAAAACACACCGCATCGCACCAAACACACACAGCACCAATTTGGAACACACAGATGTGAATGACCTTCATAGAAATCCATGTTATCTCCCTTAACCTGCAAATCTATGCATTCTGGAGTGCATCAGAAACGAATCAGTGTGAATCAGGGCTTAACGTGCTCCAATATTTGCACTTGTTCCAGAAGAGCTTCAATCTATAAACAAAGTGCTCCACAACACTCTTACATTGTCTTTCACCTCGCTATCCTTGTGGAGCCGGTGTCTGTACAGGATTAGACTTGTGTACGCCGAGTGCCGTGATAAGGGCTGCTTCACACCAGGCTGGGAGCTAAATTACACTGGAACGCCCTGTGCAACTCACATGGGACTAGGTGCGGACCAATTTCAAGCCCATTTAATTTGAATGGGCTAAAATTGCACCACACCAAAAGTAGTGCATGCACTACTTTTTAAAATGCACTGCAATCGGATCGAATGGTACAAAAATATCTTGCAATCTGGTGCGGACACGCCTGTGGTTGGGGTGTCATTGAATTCCTATTGGCACTGGGTAGTAGAGCCTAAAGGGGGCAGTTGTACTAGCGGAAGGAATGGAGGACATTAGTTAGGATTGTCATACCCAAATGAAATAAAGGGGTTTAATATCTGGGGAGTTTCTCTGCATTGGGGAGAGGTACCTTCACCAACACGGGTGAGGTACATGACAAGGGAAGAGTGTTGTGGAGCACTTTGTTGATGGATTGAAACACTTCTAGAAGAAGTGTGAATATTGGAGCACTGCAATACAAGCTGATGCACTTTGACACTAACTGGATTGTTGTGGACAATATTTAATAAGGAACTGTAGGCAAAACTTTTTTTTTTAAATTTTGGATAGAGTAAGGGCCGGTTCACACTGCGGCGCGAGGCGAGGCGACACGGCTCGCCTCGCTCCCGCAAGTCGCCCCCATTCTGTACAATGGAACCGTTCTGAGAGGAGCGACTCGAGTCGCTCCGACTCAGAAAAAAGGTTCCTGTACTACTTTGGGGCGACTTCGGGGGCGACTTGCATTGACTTCTATACAGAAGTCCTCTGCAAGTCGCCGCTGAGGTCCGTGCAGGTCGCGGCGAGGCAAGTCGGAGACGCCTCGCCGCGCATCGATGTGTGCACCGGCCCTAAGGGAGGGCCATAAGCCCTGTCAGTTTATTTTCTGCTATCTGTATCCCATATTTCCCTTTACACTTTCACTTTCGATGATAACAGTAAACAGGGAAAATAGAGAGGGTGAATCTCCCTAACAGGGACACAGAACAGCAAAAAAAACTGACAGGGGCTCTAATCCCTCTCCACTCCATCCAGAACTAAAAAAAAGTTTTGTCTTTAGTTATAGTTTATTTATTTTAAATATTAGGATTTTTTATTTTTATTCTTCGGGCCCCTTTTACACCTGGGTGTTTGCGATCACAGGCAGAATCGCTGCAATTTTGCCCGCGATTCCAAAGCGCTCCGCAAAACTTGTTGAGCTGACATTCGTTTTCAATGGCATCTAAAAGCGGGTGCGGTTCTGCCACGATTGTTGCGTGATAAATTGAGCAAAGCTTGTCACTCAGAAAGGTGTAGGGGCTTCTTTTGGGTGTCAAAATTTGCACAATACAGTTTGCAGAGACTATTGCAGCAGAACCACACCTTTGTTAAGTTGACATTGAAAATAAATGGCTGAACATTTTGGGATGGCAGGCAGAACTGCAGCAATTCTGCCTGCGATTTCAAATGCCCAGGTGTGATAAACGCCCAGGGGCCTCAATGATTGTATCACACGGCTCACAATCTGAGCAGTGGAGGAATGGGGGGGGGTCATTATTGTGTAGGAGGGGATTATTGGGGGCATAATTCTTGCACTGGATTCATTTAGTTTATGATTTGAAGAGCTATGGAGGTGGGGGCACAGCTTCTGGGAGGATTATTAGTGGATTTTGCACAGTGCTGTGTTTTTTTTTTTTTTTAACCAAGTTTATTAAAACAA
Source organism: Lithobates pipiens (assembly GCF_037356315.1). Lineage (NCBI taxonomy): Eukaryota > Metazoa > Chordata > Amphibia > Anura > Ranidae > Lithobates > Lithobates pipiens. Next base: position 450,997,301 of record NW_027507748.1, on the reverse strand, counting down.
GAAAAAGTGCATACAAATTTTTACATACAGCCAAGGTGTCACTGGTATCAGAAGGGTGTACAGTAAGTAGAGTACAGCTGGTTCAAAACCGGTGTCATGAATAACAAACATTTGTAAGAGGGAACAAAAACCAGGGAGAGAGTGGTAGCTGGTCCCAACCATGTGGGTCAGCCAGACCCAAACCAGAACACACAGTTAGGGGCAAACCATCTAACTGGCAACATAGATTCAAAGTGCCTTACGTACAAGTATCGGAGTCTTGTAACCAACGATCCCATATTTTGTCATATTTGGCCGGGCATCCCCTGTTAATATACACAACCTTTTTATATGGTAAATTATTATTGACCTCCGCCTTCCACTCCGCCAGCCCGGGGGGTGCGGGCACAGTGCGGTGTTTTAATACATTTAAGATAAGAAAAGTAATAAGCTGTACCTTGTGCAGGCCTGGGGGGGGGGGGGGTGTCACAGTCTGGTGGTGATGGGTGGGATGTCACCTACAGTCTGATGATTGGTAGGGGGGGTGTCACAGTCTGGTGATTGGTGGTGGGGGGGAGGGTGGGTGTCAGTCACAGTCTGGTAAACGTGGGGGGGGGGGGGGGTAGTAATCAGGGACAGTGATCTCTGTGTTCTTCGTATCAGTACTTCCCCCACACAGTTAGAAACACACTGAGGGAACACATTTAACCCTTTGATTACCCCCTTAGTTAAAGGGGAGTTCCGGCCAATAATCTTTTTTTTAAAAGTCAGCAGCTACAAACACTGTAGCTGCTGACTTTTAATAAGGACACTTACCTGTCCAACAATCCCGCGATGTCGGCCGCCCCGATGCAGATCCATCCATTGGATCTGCTGCCGGCACCTCCATCCTAACGTAGGGAATCAGGCAGTGGAGCCTTGCGGCTTCACTGCCCATTTCCTACTGCACATGCGCGAGCCGCGCAGCGCTTTGTGAATGGCCCCATTGTTTTCTGGGACACACACATGTCCCAGAAGGCAACGGGGCCGCTCACCAGAAGAGGAGGAATCGCCCTGGAATAGGAATAGGCAGATTAGGAAGACTGCCTAGGAACAGCGTTTCAGGTAAGTGAAAAAAATGTTTTAATTTTTTTTCTTTTTTGGGTGGCCCTCCACTTTAACCCCTTTCCTGCCAATGTCATTTATACAGTACTCGGTGCATTTTTTTTAGCACGGATCACTGTATTGGTGTCACTGGTCCCCAAAAAGTGTCACTTAGGGTCAGATTTGTCCGTCGCAATGTCGCAGTCCCGCAAGTCCATAAATCTATCCTGTAGTTTGTAGACGCTATAACTTTTGCCCAAACCATTCAATATATGCTTATTGGGATTTGTTATAAAAAATATGTAGCAGAATACATATTGGCCTAAAGTGATGAAGTCATTTTTTTTTGGATATGTATTATAGCAGAAAGTAAAAAATAATAGTTTTTTTTTCAAAATTGTCAGTCTGCTTTTTGTTTTAAAGCACAAAAAATAAAAACTGCAGAGGTGATCAAATACCACCAAAAGAAATCTCTATTTGTGGGAAAAAAGGACATCAATTTTATTTGGGTACAGCTTCGCACGCCCGCACAATTGTCAGTTAAAGTAACGCAGTGTTGTATTGCAAAAAATGGCCTAGTCATTAAGGGGGTAAATCCTTCCAGGGCTGAAGTGGTTCATGTATTACTTCTCCTCAAACAACAATACCTAACCTAATTAAACTTTTGACCTCCTTTTCAGGGTTATCCGGAATGATGGTAAATAAAAATAAATCTATTGCTTTAAACCTAATCTCTCCGAATCTAGTTACATTATTTAACCACTTGTTTACTGGGCACTTAAACCCCCCTCAGTCCCAGACCAATTTTCAGCTTTCAGCGCTGATGCACTTTGAATGACAATTACGCGGGCATACAACACTGTACCCAAATTAAATTTTTATCATTTTTTTCCCACAAATAGAGCTTTCTTTTGGTGGTATTTAGTTACAGCTCGGAGTTTTATTTTTTGCTAAACAAACAAAAAAAGATGCAAAAAAAAATAAAAAAAATCATGTTTTAATAGTTTGTTATAAAATTTTGCAGACGGGTAATTTTTCTCCTTCATTGAAGTGCGCTGATTAGGCGGCACTGATAGGCTGCATTGGTGGGCACTGATGGGCTGCATTGGTGGGCACTGATAGGCTGCATTGGTGGGCACTGATAGGCTGCACTGGTGGGCACTGATAGGCATAGTCAAGGCGGCACTAATAGGCACAGATAAGGCGGCACCGATGGGCACAGATAAGGCGGCACTGATGGGCAAAGATGGGCACAGATAAGATGGCACGGATGGGTGGCACGGATGGGCACTGATAGGTACCACTGATAGATGGGACTGATGGGCACTGATAGGTGGCACTGATAGGTGGCTCTGATAGGTGGCACTGCTGGGCACTGATGGGCGGCACTGCTGGGCACTGATGGGCGGCACTGCTGGGCACTGATGGGCGGCACTGGGGTGCAGCACCTTTGAGGCAGATTGTGGGCACTGTGGGTGGCACTGTGGGTGGCACTGCTGGGTGGCACTGTGGGCACTGCTGGGTGGCACTATGGGCACTGCTGGGTGGCACTGACGGGGGGCACTAACTTTTTATTAGGGTGGCACTGCAGGGGGCAGGTGGGCACTGGCAGGGGGCAGGTGGGCGCTTGCATTGCTGGCCGTGTTCGGGACTGATGTCCCGATCACGGCCGCCGGTGATCGGCTTTTTGTTTTTCTCCTCGCGCTGTCAGCGCGAGGAGGAATACTAGCCGATTACCGGCTCCGTTATGTCACCTGATCAGCGGTCATTGGCTGACAGCTGATCACGTGATAAGGGGTCGGGATCGCCCCCTTGCACGGATCGGTGATCAGGCGAGTCTCATGGACTCGCCGATCACAGAGTGCGCCGCGCGCGCCCCTCAGGGTGCGCGCAGGCCACTCGTACACGGGACGACGTCAATAGACGTAGTCCCGGAAAAGGAGATCCGCGCTGTAGCCGTCAATTGACTATAGCGCGGATCTCAAGTGGTTAAACATAATTTTGAATTTCAATGGGCCACTCATTCTCTTTCTTATCTAGGAATTCAGCTGACCTCTTCCATACATACCGAATTAATTGTCAGGGCCAAATCTTTCTTGGTTTGGTAAAAATCAGTCAAGATTAATATCTTACCAAGTATTGTACATCTCTTTCGAAATCTCCCAATCATAATTCCTAAACGAGACCTCCTTCTATTTCAAAGAAAGATCTTACATTTTATTTGGGGACATAAACACCCTAGAATTAATAAATTAACAATATACACTTTAAAAAAATGTGGAGGCCTAGGAGTCCCAAATCGAATTGCTTACTATTAGGGCCGGTTCACACTGCGGGCGATGCGAGGCGACACGACTCGCCGCTATCTTACAAGTCGCCCCCGTTCTGTACAATGGAACCGTTCTGAGAGGAGCGACTCGAGTCGCTCCGACTCAGAAAAAAGGTTCCTGTACTACTTTCGGGCGACCTCGGGGTGACTTGCATTGACTTCTATACAGAAGTCACCTGCAAGTTGCCGCTGAGGTCGCGGCAGGTCGCGGCGAGGCAAGTCGGTGTCGCCTCGCATCGCCTGCAGTGTGAACCAGCCCTTAAGCAGCTCCGATAGTCCAACTGGCAGGTACTACAATTACTGGTCCAACTCCACAGTGGGTTGACATGAAGGCCCTAAAATGCTCTAAAGCAACCTTTTTCAACCTATTCAACACAGAGGAACCCTTGAAATAATTCTCCGGTCTCGAGGAACCCGTGATGGTCAGTGGGAAGAATGGTCCTTACACTTGTGGTCATTGGGAAGAATTACCTCCTTACAGATGGCTAAAAAGATCAATGGTGTCAGTGGGAACTTATCTGAGAGGCAGAAATTGCCCAATGCTGAAGGAACCCCTAGCAATCTTTGGAGGAACCCTAGGGAGGAACCCACGGAACCCTGGTTTAGAATCACTGCTCTAAAGGTTCTATTGAAGCTCTGATGTGGATTCCTAGCAAGATAAGGCCCCCAATAATATGTCCTAATCTTTCATTGTCATTATCATTTTGGGATAGGCATCAGGAAAAATCTTTGTTCACCTCATACACCTTTATCTCCTTTATTTAATAATCCTAAATTTATACCTGCATTATCCTGTGAACTTTTTCAGTGGTGAGAGAATAAAGGTTTGTCACGTATTAAACTTTTTATCTGGGAATAAATTATACCCACTGGATTATTATCAATCCGTTTTACAACTACCGTCCTCAGAACTGTCTTGATACACCTGATTACTTTATTCTTAAAAAATAAACTTAGTAAAATGAGTCAACCACTCAACTTATCACTATTAGAAAAATCTTGTACTACTAGAAATCCTATAACAGGCCGTATCTCTATTATAAATAATATCTGAACATAAGTTCTCATAAATGGAACAATGGGGAAAAGATTTTCATTTTTCTTGGGAACTCTCATGCCTCATACACACGATCAAACAATCCGGTGGAAAAGTCCGGCGGACAATCCGCCCGTGTGTAGGCTCCGGCGGACTTTTTTTACCCAAAAGTCCGGCAGACTTAGAAAGTAGTTTTGCACTCCAATCTGTCCGCCGAACTCGCATTTCGGTGGACAATACGGCCGCGTGTGTGGCGACAAAAAACCGGCAAGAAGAACCAAAGAGGGGGACAAGACCTCCGAAGAGGGGGACAAGACCCCCGAAGTCGGAAGAAGAGGGCGGCGGCAAAGAAGAAAGCCGGGCTCCTCTGCTAGTGAAAGAGCTAGCAAAAGAGCAGAAGATAGCGGAGGAGTCCGGCGAGAAGACGGAAGAAGACCCCCGGAGCTGTGCAATAAACTATTTTAACCCTCGTGCGTTGTGTTTTTTTTTTTTACTTTTTTTCACAGGTGAATGGGTAGGGATACATTGTACCCCATACTCATTCACATAGGGTGGGGGGCCGGGATCCGGGGGCCCCCTTATTAAAGGGGGCTCACGGATTTCGATAAGCCCCCCGCCCGCAGACCCCGACATCCAACGGCCAGGGTTGTCGGGAAGAGACCCTTGTCCTCATCAACATGGGGACAAGGTGCTTTGGGGTGGGGGGGCCGCACGGCCCTCCCTTTCCCAAGGCACCCCCCATGTTGAGGGCACACGGCCTGGTACGGCTCGGGGGGGGGGGTGCTCGCTCGTCCCCACCCCCTTTCCTGGCCGGCCGGGTAGCGTGCTCGGATAAGGGTCTGATATGGACTCTGAGGGGGGCCCCCACGCCGTTTTTTCGGCGTAGGGATTCCCCTTTAAGTCCATACCAGGTGACGGGACCAGCGACGCCTCCTTCGCTGGTCCCGGCTACCTGGAGACGCGCTCAGAATGAGTGGACTTTCCTCCGTGTGTGTGGATGAGTCCGTTAATTTCAAAAGTACGGCGGATAGTCCGGCGGACTTAGTACGCCGTATTAGTCCGCCGCAAAAGTACCGTGTGTGGGCAGGTAGCTCCTTCGGAAAATCTGGCGGACAGTCCGCCAGACTAAGTCCGCCGGATAGTCTGCTACGTGTGTACGCGGCATCAGAATGGTATAAAATGATCAATAATGTTTTTGGTGAAATCTAATTACAAAATTCCATTGTGATGCTAGATGTTTCCATTGAGAATCGCTAAAATAAATAGACAAGTCTCTTCTAAATGGTTCTTTGGTACACATCTGGTGACAATGTCCCAAAATACATACATTTTTGGATCAAAATATTTGACTTTATACATGAAATTACCAAAAAATAAATTAAAAAATTAAAATCCCCTGAAATTGCTCTTTCAAAAATTTGATATGAGTCTACATAAACACACCAAACGCTTGATTTCCTATATAATCCTAGCCACTAGAATAATGATTAGACATGTGCATTCATTTTCATCCGAATGCATTTTTGGCCAAATTTGGGGAATTTTCGTGTTAGTTTTAACAAACGATAAAGAACGTGCAGAATCTGAAATCTGAAAGATCCAAATTAAAAAAAATTTGTTTTTTTTTCATATCCATTATATTTTTGTATTATTGCGACAACACTTCGATATAGATAGATAGAAGATTTGACATGACTGAGACAATAGCGAACTGTGTCTATCAAACCTGTGGTTGAATGTGCCTAACCTAAGTCTATTAGTCCAAGATTATTTGACATAGAGAGAAAAGATTTGACATTATAGAGACATGAACATTCAACGAAGCAGCTAAAAACATACGGTCATCGCGAGCGGACATTTATGGTCAAATGCTCCGCCCATAGGCTATAGAAGAATTCTAATGTTGTTTGACTAGTAATAATAATGAATAATTATAATTATTACTAGTCAAACATTAGAATTCTACTATAGCTTGTGGGCCGAGCATTCGACTGGAAATGTATGATTGCGGCATCATACAGTTTAGCTGCTTCGTCAAATCTTCTTAGAACATCCAACAGACACCAAGCCTTCAATTGACAGATTCGACCTTAATTAATTCGGATTTTCATACAAATGCATTTTTTAACAAAACAAAATAAATAAAAATGAATTTCGGGAGTAACTAAATAAATTTATTTTTCAGACGAAACCGAAATTAAGAAACAAAATATTTCAGTGTGCACATGTTTAATAACCATTGTGCGTTGTTGGAATCAATCTGGAATAACATTTGATTATGTTATACAAACGTTGAACTAGGTTATGGTGAATGATAAATTGACTTGCATTTTACATAACCGCCTGTTTTTGAAAATACGTGGCGACCTTGGTTACATTATTTATCTATGAATATTAGCTGTTCGTGAAAGAAAAACCTTGACTGTCCTTGTCTTGCCCACATTTTCTTTCTTATCTTTCCTTTATTTTATTTTTATATGATTTATTTTATTTTGAACAACTTCAAAAATACTATTCAGTTGAATAGTGATTAATTACAATGAAAATTATTATACTATGTAAATACCACTTTATATACTGATCCTTTTCAGTGGCAGCTGCTCCATTAGGGCCGCAGGGTGCCACCCCCTATTCTATGTGCCTGGCTCTTCATCTACATGCAGGGTGCTGGACACCTGGATTGCAATGGTTGTTTTTTTTTTTTTGTGAAGCACGTTATTAGAGCCTAAGGCTCGAACTGGCTTAAAAAAAGGGCAGGTCAGGCGGCGGGAGCCTCCCATGTAGGCGGATTGGTGACGTTTTTTTTTTTTTTCGGGCCGTCGGCGGAGCCATAGAAGAAGATGAATGGTCTTCATGGTACATTTTTATTTTTTTAATAAAGGACTTGTCCCAAGGTGTGTCTTGGTGTGTTTTTTAACATTTTGACACTTTTTTTGTGAAATAGTACAGGTAAAATGTACCCATTACCATTTCAAACTGGGATCTGATCTGTTGTCTCTTGTTAAAGGGGGCTTCCAGATTCCGATAAGCCCCCCACACACAAACCACCACAACCACCAGGCAAGGGTTGTGGGGATGAAGCCCTTGCCATCAACATGGGGACAAGGTGTTTTGGTGGCTACCCCAAAGCACCCTCCCCATGTTGAGGGCATGTGGCCTGGTACGGTTCAGGAGAGGGGCACTCTCTCATCCCCCCCTCTTTTCCCAACAACTTTGGCATGCGTGGTGACGTCACAGACATGGACTCTGCCCTATGCGTTTCATCAGAGTTGACATCACCTGGGACATGGAGTGTGGCCATTTGTTTGTACCATTGGAATACTGGTGAGGGGACACACTGGACACCTTTGCTGCCACTGTGTTATATGCTGGGTGGTCAGTGCACACCTGTGCCTTTAAGGAGAGGTGGCTTCTGTCCAGGCTTACCTGCCCTCTGCCTATCCATTATAATGCATGTGATTCTACTATGGAGGCTCTCAAAAATGTATAGCTTTAGAACTGTGGATAATAATGGGGTGCCTTGTCGCGGCCTCTGCAGCTAACGCATGTATTTGCAACTGTGTACTAACTAAACCCCTGTTTATAATGTAAGCTGTTAGACAGGTTAATTTGGTTGGTAGCAGGCTGGCTGTTAAGCTGGGATTTGTCCCATCATTGGTGTCAGTGTGAGAAATAGTACCCCATCATTGGTGTCAGGAGGAATAGTACCCCATCATAGGTGTAGTATATAGTGCTTTGTAACAGTGGGAAGAATAGTGCCCTGGGGCTAGATAAAGGCAAGCAAAGGGCAGCTTCTGGCCTGAGGACTGCAGTTTGGAGACCACTGTCCTATACATTCCTTAGTGTACGACTGGTCAGGCTGTTGCCATTGTATCTCTTAATTCTGTAAGTTAAATTTAAAAGAAAAAGGAATATTAAAATAAACAAAAATTGCTAATCTGTGGTGGACTGACTCTTTAGGTTGACTTAAATGAAGCTCAGCTTCAGTTACCCTGAAGAAGCGTCAGTAAGAACCCTTTTACACTGAGGTGGTTTTCAGGCGCTTTGGAGCTAGAAATAGCCTCTGAAAAGCACCTGAAAACCGTCTCCATTCAATGCAATGTTTCTTTTCACACTGGGGCGGTGCACTTGCGGGACATTAGGAAAAGTCCTGCAAGCAGCATCTTTGGGGTGGGTTGGAAGTGCTGTAAATAGTGCTCCCAAAAGCCCCTGCCCATTGCAATGAATGGGCAGCGCTTCAAAAGAACCTTAAAAATGCTTTGAAAGCATCGCAAGCCTGGGCTTTTTGGCTTGCTTTTAAGATAAAAACTGCCTGCTAGCGGCCGAAAAGCACAGTTAAAACGCTACAAAAACAAGCTGCACTTTAGCGCTAATGGCCAGGCACTGCAGTGTGAAAGGGGTCTAAAGGTGTGTGGTCAGGCATGTGAAAGCCCAGGATGGTTATGGTGACACCACAGCGTGCTGTTTTTATGATGTATAAAGCTTTCAATTCACATTTCTGTGATACATTAGTTCCTCTAATTCTGGGACTCAATTTCAACCACTGCAGCTTAATCTTTGCATCTAGGGCCTTTATAACTATAGCAAAATTCCTTGAGGACAGCAGGGTCTACATATGGTACATTTTACACCAGGAGGTACTTTCATGCTTTTATAAAGAAAAGCTTTATAGCAAAGCCAAGCCCTCTATACATGCTTTAGCTTTTTTTTAAAGGAAAGAAATTAGCGGTATATTCTGAAATGCCAAATTCTCCTGTCCACTTCCACCATAAACACGAAACTGGGAAACTTTACCGGTCACAGAGGTAAAAATTCCAATAACAACCTTCATGGCAGTGTCAATGGTTGGGGTCAGGTGATAACTGAAAAAAATATATACTGAATATAATTTATGTGCATCGCTAGGCAAAATCTTTTTTTTTTTTTTTGGATAGCTTGGGAAAGGTGTAGACTACACTGTCACTGAGAAAGGAAACATTTTCAAAATTGACCAGCATTTTCAACATGACCCCAGAAGAAGAGGTAAGGGTAAATTTTCCATTGGGGACACCTGTGTGAATTCCAGACAGGAAAATGTACCCTTACTAGCCTGCTCCTTAACAACCTATTTACTGTGTGCTTGGCAGTTGAATATCCCGCCAAGCGCACAGCAAATTTTGGCGTTACTCGAACAACAGGCGCTGTTTGGGGCCAAATCAATGCTCGGCCCGAACAGTTCGCCCATCCCTAATTTATGCACATCTAGATCATCTGTATCATTCATATTTATATCTATGTAATCAATATCCATATCATCCATACATACAGTATATAATCTAGATCTATATCATCTACAGCCTATATATATATCTATCTCCTAAATAAAAACACAGAGATCCTACATTCATTCGATTTGGAGAGCTCTTGATCAAATTTGACTTTGCTATGTCAATCGCTGGAATTTTTTCATTCCCTTCTGATTACTTACACAAATACCTATTGGTGCTGGACTGTTCGTAATACAGATCAGTTTTAGAATAGCAATTCAATTATAATTCAATTGCAATGTTTTTAACTGATCAATCATATTTTTTTCAATGTCAGTTGCAAAGCATGACACAATACCACATGTGTAGCATCATTATATATTTTAATCAATGATTAATCATTTGTTTTTGCTCTGGTAGTTCATTGTCTCTTCCTGTCTGCAGGAGTCCTGCACAGAACCCTTGATCTACTAATGGCGGGTACAATGCTTTACAGGCTTTTTAACCTGCAAAAAGATTTGCATTTATTTTTTTATTTTTTTCAAAGGTGAACTTTAAAGTAACATTAAAGGTTCATTTTTTTCCCCTTTAAAATAACAAACATATATATATATATATATATATATATATATATATATATATATATATACACTTACCTGCTGTGTGCAATGGTATTGCACAGTGCTGCGCTGATCGTCATCTTCTGGGTTCCCGGGGCTCCTGGCTCCTCCTCTTTGGCAAGTGCCCACTGTAGGAAGCAGCTTCCTATGGAGGCACTCACATGGGCTTGCTTGCATTCTTTGACACTAACAGGGGAGCTTGCCCCCCTCCACTCCCTCATTAAAAAAATTGATTGACATCAGCAGAAGCCAATGGCTTCGCCACAGAGACCACCATTATCGTAAACAGAAACGCTAGCCGAAAAGATGGATACCTTGGTTGTGGCAGCAGCTGCTGCCGTTACTGAGATATCCATCTTTAAACTGCCGACATATATGTACAGGAGCCGGTCGGCAATTAAGGTGAAAAAACACAAGGGTTTACAACCCCTTTAAGGAGGCGGTGGCCGGCTTACCGGCCCACTACTTAGCAACCAACATTTGGTAAAGACGCCGGTGGGCACCAGCGCCAAAACTTCCACCGGCCAGTTATCCAGACCTGGGATGTAGACAATAGACAGGGCTAGAACATAACTATCAACTCTGCTTCTCTTTGAGCAGCGTGACTACTGGTGCCTCCTTGATGGCTGATGTGGCATTGTCTAACTTGATTCTAGTCAGGTGACCTTACAGCATTAAAGGGGCAACTGAATTCCATAGTATTAATGGGAAGTTGAACTTTCTTTGAACACCAAGTCCCCTACACTGTAAAGGTCGTTCAAAACTCCTCCCCAGCCCGATAGGCTGGCATCTGTTGTGAGAAATTTCCATGCCATTGATAGAAAAGTTTTCCCTAACTGCAGCACTGGGTTGGAAATCCACCACATCAGGGAAATTGTGGCCTTGTAAGTCAGATGCATGGGGCAGTCTAAGGGCTGTGTCTGTTTATTCCAATGTTTAGCTACAAAGGTCTTAAAGTGAAACTGGGTGTTTATGGCACTGCCTCAAAGGAGGGATACCATCAGGACTCTCATGCATGCACAAACTTAGGGCCAACCCTGAGCCTGGAGAAGAGGCACATAAGATTGTCCAAGAGGCAAGAAGAAACTGATCAGGGCCATGTCCAAAGTCAGACCTTGGTAGTCTCATTAGTCAGTTGGTTCCATCAACGGCTTCCAAAGGTTCATTATCCAACCAAATCTCAAGTCTGCACTGTCTATGTGACATTGGCTGACAGGGTTAGGGAGGATTGGTCCTTTAAGCGCTACATGGTTATAAGTAGAAACCTTGAGGCTGTTCTGTTCAGGACTGGGGTAATAATCTCCTAAAAAAGGACTGCTGCAGCAAGAGGATCCACTCCTCTTTGGGAGGAATAAGCAAATTTGAATGCATGAAGCGGGGAGGAGGCAGAGTCGGTATATCCAGTTTGTAGCCCCTGCAAATTACACTCTGGACCCAAGTGTATGAAATTTCTTGGGATCAGATGGCTAAAAAGGCTGACAGAGTGATTGGGATGGGTTATATAGGGGATGTCCCTGCAGCTTTCATTTTTGCCTATGTCCACTCACCTGAAGTTTGCTGCACATAACCCACGATTAGTGTCCTGTACTGTACGAATAAGAAGTGTTTTTTTTTACCACACTCATGTGCAAAACATAACTAAACTACTATGAGCTATGCCTGCTTAGATAAGCAATGCCTACAGTTCATCATGGCACACTGTACATGCTCCAACACACCCTCCCCACAAAAATATATCTGAAAAGTGTGGTGTGCATTTATATTCAGATCCCTTTAGGCTGCATTCACACCTGAGCGTAGCGTTTTCAATCGTTTTTTTGCAGCGTTTTTTACAGCGATTTGCGGCATTTTTTTACCCTGATTTGCCACGAATTTGTGCAGGGCAAAAGGTCACCAATGTTAAAAGAAGAAAAACGCCCAAATCAGCCCGATTCGCACGACAAAAAAAGGGTCCGGAACTTGTTTGAGCTTCAGGCGTAGGGCTTCAGGCGACTTGGAGTGGAGATGTGAACCATCTCCATTGAGAATAATGGATTTTTTCCCCTCCAGCGTTTTGTAGCTTCAGGCGTCAAGCTACAAAACGCTCAGGTGTGAATGGGGTCTAACTCTTACATAGTTAGTCAGGTTGAAAAAAGACACAAGTCCATCTAGTCCAACCATAAAAAAATAACATCACACAATCCCATATACTCAATCCTATACCCATAGCTGATCCAGAGTAAGGTGCAAAACCCCAGCAAAGCATGATCCAATTTGCTACAGCAGGGGAAAAATTATTTCCTAAACCCCGAGAGGCAATTGGATTTTACCTGGATCAACTTTACCTATAAATGTTAGTACACAGTTATATAATGTACATTTAGTAAAGAATCCAGGTCTTTTTTAAAGCAATCCACTGAGCTGGCCAGAACCACCTCTGGAGGGAGTCTATTCCACATTTTCACAGCTCTAACTGTGAAGAAACCTTTCTGTATTTGACCATGAAATCTCTTTTCCTCTAGGCGTAAAGAGTGCCCCCTTGTCCTCTGTGTTGATCGTAAAGTGAATAACTCAACACAAAGTTCACTATATGAACTCCTTATATATTTGTACATGTTGATCATATCCCCCCTTAATCTCCTCTTCTCAAGAGTGAATAAATTCAGTTCCTCTAATCTTTCCTCATAGCTGAGCTTATCAGTTTAGTTGCCCTTCTCTGCACTTTCTCCAATTCCTCGATATCTTTTTTGAGAACTGGAGCCCAAAACTGAACTGCATATTCCAGATGAGATCTTACTAATGATTTGTACAGGGGGGGGGGGGCAAAATTATATATCTCTCTCTAGAGTCCATGCCTCACTTAATACAAGAAAGGACTTTGCTCGCTTTGGAAACCACCGCTTGGCATTGCATGTTGTTATTGAGCTTATGATCTGCCAGGCAAGGAGAGCATTAATCAGAGAAGCAGCCAAGAGGCCCATGGAAGGAGCTGCAGAGATCCTCAGCTCAGGTGGGATGGAGCCAAATACAGGGCAATCTTAGAAGAAAACCTGTTATGCCCTGTACACACAGTCAGACATTCCGACCACAAAATCCGTCTGATTTCTTCCGACGGATTTTGTCCTAAACTGGTGTTGCATACACACAGTCGGACAAAGTTGTAGGAAAATCCGATTGTTCGGAACGTGATGATGTTTGTTCATTATGACGGGACTACATTGAGGCTAGTAGCCAATAGCTTTGGTCTTGTAATTTGGTCTGAGCATGCGTGGCACTTTGTCCGATCGGAATTCTCTACAAATGATTGGGAAAAAGTCTGATCGGATTTTTTCGTCGCAAAATTTGAGATCCTGCTCTCAAATTTTTTCTGTCGGAATTTCCGACGGAAAAAGTCCGATAGAGCCTACACACGATCGGATTTTCCTACAATATAATCCATTCGGACCTTTTCCGTCTGTATTTCTGACCGCGTGTACAGGGCATAAGAGTCTGCAAAAGACTAGGTTGGAGGTTCACCTTCCAGCACGAAAATGACCCTAAACATACAGCCAGAGCTACAATGGAATGGTTTCTATCAAAGCATATTCATATGTTAGCCCCTGTACACACGGTCAGACATTCTGCCAACCAAATCCGTTGGATTTTGTCAGACGGATTGTGTCCGAAACTGTTGCATACACACGGTCAGACAAAGTTGTCGGAAAATCCGGTCTTTAAGAACGTGATGACGTAATTTCGTTACGATGGGACTACGTTCAGGCTAGTAGCCAATAGCTTTGATGTAGGAATTTGATCTTAGCATGCGTGGCACTTTGTCCGATCAGAATTCTCTACACATGATCGGAGTATGTCCGATCGGACCAGTTTGTCGGAAAATATTTCCAGCAAGTTTGAAAATTTGGTCCGACGGATATTCCGACGGAAACAGTCTGATGCATACCACACACAGTCGGATTATCCGACAAAACGGTCCGATAGGACACATTCCGATGGATTCTCCGACCGTGTGTACAAGGGCTTAGAATGGCCAAGTCAATGTCCACACCTAAATCCAATTGAGAATCTGTGGGAAGACTTGAAAATTGCTATTGACAGATGCTCTCTATCCAATCTGTAAGAACTTGAGCTATTTTGCAAAGAAAAATTAGCAAAAAAATTCACTCTCTAGTTGTGCAAAGCTGGTAGAGACATCCCCAAAAAGACTTGCAGCTGTAATTGCAGTAAATGGTGGTTCTACAAAGTATTGACTCAGGGGGCTGAGTACACTTTTAACATATTTATTTATGAAAAAAATGTGAAAACCATTTATGATTTTCCTTCCACTTCACAATTATGTGCCGCTTTGTGTTGGTCTATCACATAAAATCCCAATAAAATAGACTTATGGGTTTGTTTTTAACATTTCAAGGGCTATGAATACGTTTTCAAGGCACTGTATATCCCCTGCAGCCAGCAACAATAAACCCCCCTTTCAACAATACAATGATACATTGGTTTGCGAGTACCGCAGTATATGATCGTTTCACAAAGACGAGCTATATAGTTTTTTAAATCCTGACTTGATTTGCGAGCGCTGTCTTTCAAGACGAGCAGGACTCAAGCCGTTGGTGTATGTATTACCAGATGTGGACAGAGATCTGGGGTGCTGGAGAACTCAGAGACGCTCGGAGACACTCTGAGACACTCTGAACTGGGTGGGGTGGGCGTAATGTGTGTCGGAGCACACGAAAAGGTCAACAGTTTCGAGTGTCTCCCAGAATCTCTGAGTGTCACCAGTGCCTCCGCACATCTGGCCACATACAGTACTGCATACATCAGCAGTGGTTGTGGAATCATCTGAGTTTCCATTCCACTGCCCCTCTGGCAACAAACACTACTGCATACATCAGCGCCCCCACACCTCTGGCCACATACAGTATTGCCTACACTAGCGCCCCCGCACCTCTGGACACATACAGTACTGCATACACCAGTGCCCCTGCACCTCTGGCCACAAACAGTACTGCATACACCAGAACCCCCCTGCACCTCTGGCCACATACAATACTGCATACGCCAGCAGTGGTTGTGGAACGAATCATCTAAGTTTCCATTCCACTGCACTTCGGGCCACATACAGTACTGCATACACCAGAGCTCCCGCACCTCTGGCCACATACAGTACTGCATACACCAGTGCCCCCGCACCTCTGGTCACATACAGTACTGCATACACCAGCGCCCCCGCATCTCTGGCCATATACAGTACTGAATACACCAGCACCCCCTGCACCTCTGGCCACAGAAGTAATGAATACACCGGCACCCCGCACCTCTGGCCACATAAGTACTGAATACACCAGCACCTCTGGCCACATACAGTACTGAATACACCAGCACCCCGCACCTCTGGCCACATACAGTACTGAATACACCAGCGCCCCGCACCTCTGGCCACATACAGTACTAAATACACCAGCACCCCGCACCTCTGGCCACACACAGTACTGAATACACCAGCGCCCCGCACCTCTGGCCACATACAGTACTGAATACACCAGCGCCCTGCACCTCTGGCCACATACAGTACTGAATACACCAGCACCTCGCACCTCTGGCCACATACAGTACTGAATACACCAGCACCCCGCACCTCTGGCCACATACAGTACTGAATACACCAGCGCCCCGCACCTCTGGCCACATACAGTACTGAATACACCAGCGCCCTGCACCTCTGGTCACATACAGTACTGAATACACCAGCACCACGCACCTCTGGCCACATACAGTACTGAATACACCAGCACCCCGCACCTCTGGCCACATACAGTACTGAATACACCAGCACCCCGCACCTCTGGCCACATACAGTACTGAATACACCAGCACCCCGCACCTCTGGCCACATACAGTACTGAATACACCAGCACCACGCACCTCTGGCCACATACAGTACTGAATACACCAGCACCACGCACCTCTGGCCACATACAGTACTGAATACACCAGCACCCCGCACCTCTGGCCACATACAGTACTGAATACACCAGCGCCCCGCACCTCTGGCCACATACAGTACTGAATACACCAGCGCCCCGCACCTCTGGCCACATACAGTACTGAATACACCAGCGCCCCGCACCTCTGGCCACATACAGTACTGAATACACCAGCACCCCGCACCTCTGGCCACATACAGTACTGAATACACCAGCACCCCGCACCTCTGGCCACATACAGTACTGAATACACCAGCACCCCGCACCTCTGGCCACATACAGTACTGAATACACCAGCACCCCGCACCTCTGGCCACATACAGTACTGAATACACCAGCGCCCCGCACCTCTGGCCACATACAGTACTGAATACACCAGCACCCCGCACCTCTGGCCACACACAGTACTGAATACACCAGCAGTGGTTGTGGAATGAATCAGTTTCCATTATGTCTTATGGGGAAATGCACTTTGATATAAAGTGCTTTGGATTACAAGCATGTTTCGGGATAGAATTGCGCTCGTAATCCAAGGTATTACTGTACCTGCAATATGGTCAGTTATTTTTGTTGGCTCAACTAGCAGAAAAATAATAGTGACAGTTGTATTTTTTAATGTTGGCTTCCGCAGAACAGTGAAATGGTGAAGTGCAGCTGACCAGCCCTTGTAAAGCTAACAGTCATATTTTCTCCCTGTAGTTTATCTCTACTTTGCACGTGTTCTCCTGCAGCCAGTAGATTACAGCTCCACCAATTACTAGTCTATAGCCATCATGTGTGTTACAGCTCCATCCCCAAATATGAACTACACCCACCACAGCAACTCCAGCCGCTTCTGTATACACACACTCCATACGATGCCCAATACTTGGCAACACGTCACGTGACAGATGCCCCACACGTCACGGACCCCCTCCTCCTCCTCATCTCCCGTCCCCTTTGCAGCTTTAGAAGGATGTCCCTCCCCTCCCTGTCTTTGATTGGTTGTGCCTTTTTCACTGGGTATTGCGATTGGTTGCGGTGCTGCAGGCTGTTTCTTCTTCTTCCTGTGTTGCTCGTAGCGGCTACTTGATCCTTTCGGGTGAGGGGGGGTCCCTGAGATCGCAGAGCGCGGATGTGACCCATTGGGGGGTGATTTTCCCCGGTACCGGGCACCTGGGTGGTCCTAGGAGGTGAGTGATGGTATATGGGAGGGCACAGTGTTGTATAGGTGCCCCGATCACCCCCATCATCCCTGTACTTGTAGTGTTCTGCCTCATCTATGTGTGCCATTTCTGGTTGGGAAGGTCGCTGGTGATCATCACCTATGGAGGTGTGTGAGCATGATCCACATGCCCAGGATGTATTGCATGGAGCATAGTGCTTTCCTTGTGATCGGTCAGCAGGTGGACAGTATTCTTCCCCTCCATGGCTGGAGCAATGACATTTCCATTGCAGGCCATGTATTCAGAGGAGGCTCAGTGCTGGGGTGGGCCCTCCATCTAGTACAGGTGATCAGATCATGGAGGGGTAGGCCTGATCTGTCAATATGCCTGCTCCACCCCCCCACATCTGTCATGTGCATTTAATCATATGCCATCCATCTGTATACTGTGAGGTGGGGCTCTATTCAATATGGACGTTTTATTTATGGCATCTTCTGTCTCTGTAGGAGAGCTTGATGATGTTATAGAAACCCCTGTTATCGCCTTCTACTGGTTTGGGAAAATTTTACTAAACCCACAACCGTAAAATCAGTGTGTATATGCAGTATAGCATGCTTGTTATATTCAGTGGAACATAAGGGCTTAATCCTCTGCATTGTGTAAAAAGGCTGCTTGATCTTGTATGCACTTCTTGCATTGTCTCCATAACCTGGAGACAAGAGTTACTGGAGTCAGGCTGCACATGCTCCGTTTGGTGTGTATTGCTAGAGAGTAAGGATGAGCTCAGGTGTGTTCGCATGCTCCGCGTGCAGAGCCCGTCAGGAAGATCGGGGCAATGTCTCACTGCCTGTGACTAGTGCAGCGCTGCGCCGTCTTCCTGGTGGGCTCTGCACGTGGAGCATGCGAACATGACTGAGCTCATCCTTACTAGAGAGTTGTGTTTTTTTTTTTTTCTCTTGGGATGGTGCATGTGATCAGCACAGGGCCAATCGGCACTGTCCAGACAGAGGGTCAGAGGTCCTGCATCCTGATAGGACAGCCAGTGCAGTATGAAAAACACCTCTTACAAGCTTTAACCAGGCACTGATAGAAATCACAAGACTGCTATATACTGCTGATGAGAAAGTATTTGGCAGTTTATAAATACTTAAAATGTTTGCATTTCTGTGTACTGTAAGAGACGAGAATGCAGGGTCCTGGGTTTAGTAACACTTTTATTGCCTGCTTGTGATCTCAAAAATTGACATTGTTCTCCAGGTATTGCTTAGGCAGCCCATACATGCTTCACCTTTTTTTTTTTTTTTTTTTTTTTTTTTAATGTATTTTTATTTATATATATTTTTTTTTTGTTCAACAAGCAGGTTGGAAACACAAGACCAAATTCCCCCATCTACACACTCAATGTGGATTGAGGAATCCTCCCGCTGAGCTATTGCATTCTGACAGTGAGGCCCTCCACAAATTATTTTTTTTTTTTTTAATTTTTATTTTTTATTATGACCATTTGAATGGTAACAGCATCACATGTCCTAAATCCCCTCCCTCCCCCTGTTTTACTCAGGAAGAGCTACCCCTAACCATGGCCCACCCTGCACCTCAATCCCTCTCTATATAACCAATATGCAATCCTCCCAAGAGGAGCTGGGGCTAAGGTACCCCCTAAACGACCGCAAAACCAATGACACATAGTACCTGCACGTGCATATTGATCAGATAGACCTGCAGAGACTATGGACTAAATGGCACTTCACCTTAAAGCGGGAGTGCACCTTTTTAAAAAAAAAAAAATAATAAAAAAAAAATTCTTAAAAGCCAGCAGCTACAAGTACTGCAGCTGCTGGCTTTTACTAAATGGACACTTGCCTTTCCTGGAGTCCAGCAATGCTAAAGCCGATCAATCACTCGGCTCTTGGCTGCTGCCGCCACCATTGTCGGTGAGGGGATCATAAAGTGAAGAGTTACAGCTTCACTTCCTGGTTCCCTACTGCGCATGGGCGACTGACACTGCACGTCCTAAATGGTCCCTGCTATCTCCTGGGACCTGTGTGTTTTCCAGGAGACAGCAGGGGGGGGGGGGGTGGAGCCTGTATGGGTGCCTCCATAGAAAGCGGCTTTCTGTCAGGGCACCCGATTAAGAGGAGGGGCCTGGAGCGCCAGCAGGGACCCCAGAAGAAGAGGATCAGGGCTGCAAGTAAGCATTACGTATGTTGGCTTTTATAAAATTAAGCTTTAAGCCTCTTTCACACGGGGCAGGTCTGTTTTGACGGGATTAATCCACTGAGCAGGTGGGTGACAGGTCCGTCTCTGCTCACTGTGCAGAGATGGACCAGTCAGAGCCCCGCTTTCCTGTATGGGGAGAGCGGATGGAAACAGACAGGTGGACCTGATCGGGCAGCATGTGTGAAAGGGGCCTTACAAACATTTTAACATGTGATATTCGTGAGACCAGGGCCGTTACTTGTACTGCAAGGCAGAGATGCTATGTAGTTGTGTGAATAGCCTACATTCCACGAGATGGTAGATGCAACTAAGGCCCGGTTCACACTGGTGTGACATACGCTCCAGCTTTGAGAGCACATATCCCATGACGTGTATAAATGGTTCCCATTGAGAGCCGTCTTAAAGTGGCTGTGAACCCTTATAGACCACTTTTACTTACAGGTAAGCCTAGGTTAAGGCTTTACCTGTAGGTGCAAGAAATATCTCTTAAACCTACACGGTTTAGGAGATCTTTGCAAAAGACACGCACCGCTGCATTAGTGGCGGCTCCCATGCACATGTGCAGGAGTGACGTCATCGTGGCTCTGGCCAATCGCAGTGCCGGAGCCGTGATACCCAGAAGGAAGATGGACACTTCGTGGAAGAGGGGACAGCAGTGACATCGCTGGCTCCTGTGTCAGGTAAGTGACACATAATGGGCTACTATGCGATGCATAGCCCATTATGCTTTACCTTTGCAGGGAAATGGAGAAAGTAAAACCCACCAAGCCACATGCCCTCAACATGGGGAGATCTTTGGGGCAGGGGGGCTTTGTTGTTCCAGGGTAACTGAACTCTTGCGCATGTGCTGTAGTTATGCCCTATGCGAGCCAATCAAGACACCCAAAGACAGGCACCTGAGAGAAGATGGTGGTGCCAAGTGCACAGCTTAGTTCATTTTTCCGGCATGGTGTTTGAGTGCAGGGATGACTGAACTCCTTTGCATGCACAAGACTTTATTATTGTTTGCCGGTCAACCAAGACTCATGCACACCTTAGTTTACATTTCTGGCACGGTCCTTGTGTGCTGGGTTGACTGAACTCCTGTGCGTACATAGGTGTTATGAAATCTCACACCGGCCAGTCGAGAAGACGGTGAAAAGATGGTGGTGCTATATGCACAGCTCAGTTTCCATTTTTGGCATGGTGCCTGTGTGCTGGGATGACTGAACTCCTGCACTTGTCAGTCAAGATGGCTAAAGACTGTCAGCCCTAAGAATCTGGGGAAAAGATGGCGCAACAGGTGAGTGGCTTCATGGACATTGGACCGTTGCTGGGGAGGTAAGTATTTGCAGACATTAGTTTTGCTTTAAATGCTCGTTAACTTTAGGGGATGATGAATAAGTACTAAGGTAATGCATACACTACATACAGAAGGCCTGGCTCGCAGTCTCCATTCTAATGTCTCCCAAAGGTGTTTTATTAGGTTGAGGTCAGGACTCTGTGCAGACTAATCAAGTTCCTCCACCCCAAACTTGCTCATCTATGGACCTTGCTTTGCCCCTTAGTTCCAGTGAAGTGACCGCGTAAGGCGTGAGCATACCAAGACATTTTGGACAATTTCATGCTCCCAAATCTGTAAGAACAGTTTGGGGATGATACAAGCCAGACCTTCTCGTCAGTGCCTGACCTCACAAATGGCTTCTGGAAGAATAGCCAAACATTCCCATAGACACACTCCTAAACCTTGTGGGCAGCCTTCCCAGAAGAGTTGAAGCTTTTATAGCTGCAAAGGGTGGGTCAACTCAATTTTGTACCCTACGAACTAAGACTGGAATACCATTAAAGTTCATGTGTGTAAGGGTAAGCGTACCAATACTTTTGAGAATACAGTGTACTTGACTCCAGAGCTTTCTTCTGCTCTGAATTTTGAGCAGCTCCTCACCCAAACTGCTGTAAGGGTTTTATTTATTTTTGTGATGCCTGGAGTTGGGCTTGAATGTAGATCCAATATCATATGTTTTTAAGTAATAATATATTTGTCAATTGTTTCAAGCAGAACTTGCAAGAAAATACAAAAATGCGAAGTCTTCTTGTGTTACAGCACCACAAGATCCCCCCACCCCCCCACCCCTTGCTCGTGAATCAAGAAAAAACAGTGGTTTGTATTCATAATCTTATTGCATTCAAGTTGGGGTAAAATCAAATGTACAGTACTAGATTATAGTCACTGGAAGGTGCTGAAAAGAATACTTATTTCCTTTGATACTTGGTGCCATCTAGGGACCGTAATGTGGTATTTTCCCCACTCATGCATTCTATGTGCAGAAAAATGTGCATTTGCACAGAACAAATTTGCATGCAGTTTTGATAGTTGAACAGCTATGTACCTATTATTTTTATATATATATGCTCTGATGGAGTCTTAAAAGCTTTGGGATCCTCAGCTTTCCTGTGATGCCACAGGGGTCCCTTATGCCAGAATACATTATCTCAGTGGGAGAGATCCTTACATCCTCATGGATTGTGTTAAAGAGGAAGTAAACCCTGATGGGTTTACTTCCTCTTTGATTCCCTGCAAAGGTAAAGCATAATGGACTACTATGCATCGCATAGTAGTCCATTATGTGTCACTTACCTGACACAGGAGCCAGCAAAGTCACCGCTGTCCCCTGTAGTCCGGAGCGTCCATCTTCTTGGTGGGTCTCGCTGCTCTGTCGCTGTCATTCAACAGAGCCACGATGACGTCACTCCTGCGCAATGCGCATGGGAGGGGCCACTCACGGCATATCGCCATTAACAGCGCCACGCTCAGTGTGCCTGCATGCTGCTGTCTTTGCCTCATGCGCCGTACACAGCGGTGCCTGTCTTTTGGCAAATATCTCCTAAACCGTGTAGGTTTAGGAGATATTTCTTGGACCTACAGGTAATCCTTAATACTTTAATACTGAGATCTGTCAGGTATGTGTGTGTGTTTTTTTTTTTTTTTTTTTTATTTTTTTTTTAATTTATTTATTTTTTCCATCCAGCCTTCTGGTTAAACGAAAAAAAAAACTGCGTTTGTACCAAGCTTTAGATATAGTGCTTATTGGCTGGAGTTTCAAGGGTATGTAATAAGGTTGAGGAAACTTTTCTAACATATATTGCAATGCTTGCTTACGAAAATTGAAGTGCTTGTTCAGTCTTCAAATGGGTTGCATCCCTTGCTTTTTATATTCATCAGGACTTATTCCAATTGAGAAGAAGAGATGCAGATGGGCTTGGTGCAGACAGTTTGGCTTACTTGTTGAGAAAATTGATAAATGTTGAAAAAAATGTATAAATGTATCAACACACCCTGTGGTAAGGTGGATACAACATTAAAAAAAATAAAAAAATTTAATCTATTAATGTTTAGTGCCTAAAAAGTCCATTGCCCAATTTTTTTTCTTTGTCCAAGTTTGGCTTACTTAACTGGTGCTCAGCTTACTGGATATAGGGATCTCAATTGAATCTAAGATCACCAAAGGGCCGTGAATTGTGGTCAGTATCTCTTATGCTACAGAAGATAATGGTCCATGATGCACAGGGCAATCAAAGAAAAGTTGATGCCATTGTATTTGTATTTAAAGAAAAGTTCCTGCTTTGCAATCTGCATCGATCAGAGTTGTGTGATGAGAATGGTCTTATTGATTCGGCTTGTTTTTGTAGCAGTAATTAAATGATCATGTAAGTCATTTTAAGAAGTGCCTCCCCCTTGGAGCTCATTCACAAAGGCAGCCAGAGAAAGGTGGGGGGTAAAATCAGGTAGTTGAGCCGCTCAGGGCTGTACCACAGACCAAAAATGAAATGGCATGTTAAATTTGGGTGGTTCTGCTGCTGGACATGGCTCATTTAAGCTGTGATTCAGTGGGCCGGCATTTTCACAGTTCCAACGGATAAGGAGAAGATGACATGTTGACTTAACGCCTTTCAAATGCTGCTTGAAAAATGATCAAAATGCTTTTCAGAGGGTTGACAAGGGCTGTAGTACATATAAACCAGCCTCTAAAACATCTTCATCTTTCTTCAGTTTCTACTGACACTAAAATTACTAATGTCAATAAGGAGAACAATGTCATCGCCACTTCGGATATGTGACATTACATGGGCTTAGCAGTTGGGTGCTAGGCCTGAGCACCGTCTTGCTGCAACAGAGAGGAAGGGATAGCTGTAGGAGGGCTGGCAAGGTGCATAAAAGTGGCCCTGTAGGCTGGGTTCACATTGCAGCGATGCGGGAACACCGCAAATCCGCTGCCCTATTCGAACTGCTGGGAGTGTCAGTGAAATGTTAATGACACCCCCAGATCAGTTCGCATATCGCAGTGCGATCTGCAAACTCTGACAGGAATCATATCGCATGGTGTGAACACCCATGCGATCCGATTCTGCTGCGGACCAAAAAAAAGGGTCCTGTGCGAGTTTGTGGCGGGTACGATGCGAATTCAGCCATACTATCTGTATGGCTGAACTGGCATCGCACAGAGATCGGATGTGATTTGCACTGCAGTGCGGTGCGAATCACATCCGGTTCTCGTAGCCGCAGCAGTGTGAACCAAGCCTTACAGAGATACTAGGCTCCATTCACAGAACCAGATTGCATGCGGTATGTAGGTGTGTGGACACGTTTCCCTAAATATCACATGCGATCCTGCAACTGTCAATTCACTACACCGTTTTGCAGTATTTACCGCAAAATTCTCAAAACTGTCAAATACTGCATGAAAAGGAGTTAAATTCAATTCACAGAAGGAAATAAATGAATGCATGCAGCAATTAAGTAATGGTCCAGGCATGGGTTAATAAAATAATGAATGCAAAAAAATTTTTTTCAGAAGCCAGCCAAATGGCTTACACATGGGTAGAATGTAGGATTTTAAATTTTTTATTTTTTTATTTTTATTTTTTTAAACCGGCAAATGTCTCCCGACATTCTGCCCGTGTATACAGGACTTAAAGTGGTTGTTAAGCCACTCTAACCTGTATACACCATCAACACTGCCTCCTATTGTAGTATCCCCCTCTGTGTGTGATTTATAAAAAATGCTGCAAATACCTAATTTCACTGCTGAGCTTGTCACATGACTGGCCAGCTTTCTCCTTTTGAGAGATGCAGAGCTGAGATTCCTCTGCTGATGTCAGCCTGGGGGGGGGGGATGGAAGAGCTGGCTGGTCATGTGATCACAGTCTCGGCTCTTAAAGTGGTTGTAAACCCTTACAACCAACTTTGACCTACAGGTAAGCCTAGATTAACCACTTTCAGACCGGACCAATTTGCTGGTCAAAGACCAGACCACTTTTTGCGATTCGGCACTGCGTCGCTTTAACTGACAATTGCGCGGTCGTGTGACGTGGCTCCCAAACAAAATTGACGTCCTTTTTTTTTCCCACAAATGGAGCTTTCTTTTGGTGGTATTTGATCACCCCTGCGGTTTTTATTTTTTGCGCTATAAACAAAAATAGAGTGACAATTTTGAAAAAAACGCATTATTTTTTACTATTTGTTATAATAAATATCCCCCAAAAATATATAAAAAAACATTTTTTTCCCTCAATTTAGGCCGATACGTATTCTTCTACATATTTTTGGTAAAAAAAATCGCAATAAGCGATTATTGATTGGTTTGCGCAAAAGTTATAGCGTTTACAAAATAGGGATAGTTTTATAGCATTTTTATTAATAATTTTTTTTTTTTTTTTTTTTACTAGTAATGGCGGCGATCTGCGATTTTGATTGTGACTGCGACATTGTCGGGGACCCATCGGACATTTTTGACACATTTTTGGGACCATTGTCATTTATACAGTAATCACTGCTATATAAATGCAGTGATTCCTGTGTAAATGACACTGGCAGTGAAAGGGTTAACCAGTGGGTGGCAGTGTAGGGGTTAAGTGTTCCTAGGGGTGTGTTACTAACTGTGGGGGGGTTGGGCTTTCATTTAGTGTACACTGATCTCTGCTCCAATCACATGGAGCAGAGATCAGCGTCACTAGTTGCTAGGCAGAATGGGAAAATGTTGTTTATACAGCATTTCCTCCATTCGGCCGCTCCGTGAGACGATCGCGGGGATGCCCGCGGCGATCGAGTCCGCGGGTCCCGCGACCGGACTCACGGGGGTCCCGACCAGCGCGGGAGCGCGCCGCCGGCAGCAACGAATATTGGACGTACATGTACGCCAATATGCCTGCCCGTGCCATGCTGTCGACGTACATCGTCGTGCGCTGGTCGGGAAGTAGTTAAGGCTTACCTGTAGGTCCAAGAAATATCTCCTAAACCTACACGGTTTAGGAGATATTTGCCAAAAGACAGGCACTGCTGTCTACGGCGCATGCGCACCGCGATCAACGGCGATATGCTGCGAGTGGCGGCTCCCATGCGCGGGGGTGACGACATTGCGGCTTCGCCGAACGACAGCGGCTGAGCAGTGAGACCCACGAGAAGATGGATGCGCCGGACTACAGGGGACAGCGGTGACTTCGCTGGCTCCTGTGTCAGGTAAATGACACATAATGGGCTACTATGCGATGCATAGTAGTCCATTATGCTTTACCTTTGCAGGGAATGAAAGAGGAAGTAAACCCATTAGGGTTTACTTCCTCTTTAAGAGTGTGTATAAATGTGCTGTGCTGAAAACTACATAAAGATCTGTACAAATGTCATATAAAGCTTTGCAATAAAAATCATCGTGTGTGTGTATATAAAAGTAATAACCATTTATCCAAAAAATTATTTCTTTGTTACCTAAAACAACTCTTATGTTGCACATAAATTTGTTAAAAAAAAAATAAAATCTTCAGGAAAAGTCCAAAAGTATACTGTATTTATTGGTGTATAACACTCAAGTTTTCACCATGAAAATCGGGTGCAAATAGCATGTGCGTGTTATACGCCAATACAAAAATTTCAGTTTTTCCCTGAAACGTCCCTCTTAAAATGAATGTGCGTGTTATACGCCGATAAATACGGTAAATAGTCCCAAGTGAAGAAAAACATAAATCGCTCTTCTGCAATAAGTGTGCTCCAAGTGAAAAGACACAATCCTCCATCTTGCCCTAGGGCAGGGGTCTCCAAACTTTCTAAACAGAGGGTCAGTTTACGGTCATTCAGACTTTAGGGGGGGGGGGGGGGCTGGACAGTTGCAAGTCAGAATAGAAACATTTCCAGGCATCAGTGGGAGTAAACTGTGCCCCGGCTTTGTTATTAGGGGGAGGAATAGTGTCCCATTGTTGTTGCCAGTGTCATGTTGAGTAGATTGTCTCGCTTTGCCTCTCAAACCTTGCAAAAAGATCTGAACAAATTTAATGGGCTGGGCAACTACATGGCAAATGAGGTTTTAATGTACAAAAATGTAAAATAATGCATTTGGGTGGCAAAAATATGAATGCAATCTGAATCTATATACTGGAGGGAAAACCTCCTGGGGGAATCTAGGATGTTAAAGATGATGGGCTCAGCAATGGCATGCAATGCCAAGCTGCTGCTAACAAAGCAAACAGAATCAACGGCTTTTCCAGTTGACATCGTGATCAGCCGTGATTGGACACGGGCACACGGCGGCTGTTATTTTGAAGGATGTCACATGAAGCCCAGTCAGGATAACTGAACCACTGCCCGGCCTTCATACTGCTAATAGGCTGGGTGGGAAGTGGTTAATGTAAGAGCTGCAAGGATGTGAAATTCCTTTCCATAGGTGGTGGTCTCAGCGGGGAGCATTGATTAGTTTCATAGTTTCAAAAAACTATTAGATAAGCACCTGAACAACCGCAACATACAGGGATATACAGTGTAATACTGACATATAACCACACACATAGGTTGGACTTGTGTGTGGGTTTTTTTTTTTTTTTTTTCCCCCAACCTCACCTACTATGGAACTATGTAAGGCCAGAGTAGACACCCCCATAGAAGTTTATGGGGTGTAATGCGCAGACGCAGCCAGGACAGTGAAGTTTGTAGTGTTGGATGTACACAAACTTGGGAGGCTGCCGCCATCTGCTCAAAGTATGCAACTTTG
Organism: Lithobates pipiens; assembly: GCF_037356315.1. Taxonomy (NCBI): domain Eukaryota; kingdom Metazoa; phylum Chordata; class Amphibia; order Anura; family Ranidae; genus Lithobates; species Lithobates pipiens. The sequence goes on along the minus strand of NW_027507748.1, from coordinate 450,969,668 downwards.
GGGGGAAGGATAAATCTATTTTAGGTCAGGGAATGCAGACAAAAGTGAGGCACGTTTTTATAAAATGCACTTGTACTTCCAATTTGATCAAATGATTGTTTAACGTGCAACAATCGACCTCCTATAGAGTAAGCTACACAACTAATATGTAGTAATACATTGTAGTGGTCAACACCCATGAATTGGGCATTGTATGATCATGTTAGTTTGCTGCTACTTGTGTAGCTTACTTCATGAGGAGCTATTTTGCAAGTGCTTGCTACACCTAGCGATTAAAGCGGTTGTGAAGGTGTTTGTTTTATATTGTTTATTCTTATTAAAATAATCAACATGCTTGCATTGTAAAATGATAATACTCTTCTTCTGGGGTCCCCTACTATTGCTCTTGGCTCCTCCCTGTTCTGTGTGCCACCATAAAAAAGCTGCTTCCAGTGGTGGCACACTCGAGGGCACACTCCAGCATTGGGCTGCGCACATCCATCTACACACGCAGTGCAGCTCAGCCCTGCCCCCTTCTCTCTCAGGAAAATCGAGGAAAATGACATCTGTGATCAATTGTTTTATTGTAAATCTCCCCTTTCGGGGTTAATCACTTTACTGGTGATATACTTGTGCTGCTATCATGTTCTAATGTGTAACTGTTGATTTTGTTTTTCTGCATTAATAAAATCAACTGTCTAATTTTTACATAATTGTTTTATCATACGATCTTGTATTTCCTCTTACTGTAGCGCATAGTCCAAATGCCCTCATGTTTTTCTGGCAGCTTGATTGGGGACCAGGCTCCCAAGTTTAATAATTCGCCCGTTATGTTTTTGAGTCATATGTCCTATCAGAGAGAAACTATAAGCACAGAAAAAATCGTTGTCAAATTGCATGCGTTTTCAGCACCTTTTTCTCCTATTGGCAAAATGCCGATTTTTAACACCATTTTCGTTTTGGCAAAAAATGTCGAAGCATCTCTAAATTTAAGAGCAGGCTTGGGCTACTGTATGTCTTCTGTTTTACCCTAGCCTATTTAGACTACTGCCAACAAGTAGGAAGAACACTTGTACTATACAATACTTGCACAATTGTCATGTTTTATTTCCACACCGTAAACAAAAATGCTTGTTGATCTGCTGAAAATCCAGCGTGCTTATGGCTTCCTGTTTTGGTTTGACAACACATTCACTTTGCTGCAAAATCCCAACCAGTGTTGTCCACCCTACCTGCTGGATTACAGAACTCCACCTATTTCCCCCCCCCCCCCTTTCCGCTTTTATGTGCAGTGGATATAAAAAGTCTACACACCCCTGTTAAAATGTCAGGTTTCTGTGGTGTAAAAAAAACGAGACAAAGACAAATCCTTTCAGAACTTTTTCCACCCCTTTTTTTTTTTTTTTTTTTTTTTTTAAAGTGACCTATAAACTGTACAACTCAGTAAAAAATAAAGTACAAATAAAAAATAGAAATATGGTTGCGTAAGTGTACACACCCTTACACTTCTACTTTGTGGAAACACTTTTTTTGTATTACAGCACTCTTTTTTTTTTTTTTTTTTTTTTTTTACAGCAGTCGTTTGGGGTATGAATTTATCAGCATGGCACATCTTGACTTGGCAACATTTGCCCACTCTTCTTTGCAAAAACGCTCCAAACCTGTCATATTGTGAGGGAATCTCATGTTTTGTTAGTCTTTCTCTTCAGTACATATTAGTGAGTACCCTGGTCTGTCACAGCTGGTGTGCAAGACCTTATGTGTCAATTATATCTGTCCAAGTGTTAATTCACTGCTCACAGCCTGGGGTCATGTGCTGGAAAGGCTAATGCACTTACTGTTACATAATTAAAGAGATACTTCTGAACATATCCATTACACTGCTGTGCACAAAATATTTCTTATGAAAAATTCTGCCCTTTTTTTTTTTTTTATTGTATTTTCATTAGTATTTTTTATAAGTTTTAGCCGTAATAATTCATACATGAAAGTGGTTGTTTACACCCTTTCTTCTACACCGTGAGGCTGACTGTCAGTGACAAACACTGACTTTCTAGGTGAAGTAAGTATTTGCGTAATGAAACCAGTGTGTGTGTGTGTGTGTGTGTGTGTGTGTGTGTATATATATATATTTTCCCACAGGTTTCATCTCTTTAAAAACAATAAGTGTATGGAAAAATACCCTGGAAATCCAGTGAGCTTGTAACTTCCTTTAGGCCCCTTTCACATTGGGGCGGTGGGTGCGCCGGAGCTAAAACACTGCTATTTCTAGCATTGCTTTACTGCCAATTTCACTGTGCTATTTGCCCACTAGCGGAGCGCTTTTACCCTCCCCCCGCTAGTGACCGAGAAAGGGTTAAAACCACCACAAAGCGCTGCTGCAGCAGTGCTATGTTAGCGGTATAGCCGCGCTGCCCCATTGATTTCAATGGGCAGTAGCGGTGTCTACACACCACTACAAAGATGCTGCTAGCAGAACTTGCGTCCTGCCAGCGCACCGCTCCAGCGTGAAAGCCCCGAGGCTTTCACACTGGAGACACTGCAGAGGGTCTTTCGGGGTGCTTTGCAGGTGCTGTTTTTAGCGCTGTAGTGCCTGCAAAGCGCCCCAGTGTGAAAGGGCTCTTATTGAACTGACAACAGTGATTCTACTGCACATAAATCTCAATTAGCCTTGTCAGCTCTATGTGAGTTATTCCCTGCTGGACTACAGAAAACCTCCCTCATGTTATGGAGAGTGATCGCCGCTGCGGCTGCCCTGCAGCAAAGTAAGCACAGGGGGTCACTGCTCGGTATGGATACTAGTAACAAAACCCCTTGTATTTCTCTCAATTAATGCAAGGTCCTCTGATTGGATGGAGATTATGCCATTTTTGCCCCACCTCTCCGCCTGGATCAATTAGAAAACGCCTTGTATTCACTGAGGGGGAAAAAAATGCAAGGCGGCCTGTGAATGGCGCCATTGCTGAGTTCCGCCCCCCCCCGATCACTATTCAGCAAAACAGCCGCTTGGCACAGGAGCAGTAAGTACTACAGTGTTTATCCACTTCCATAGGTATGGCATATGCATACTTGGATTAGTCCAAGCTAGACTAATGTAACTATGTAAAAAGAATCCATTCCTGGAATTCAGATTTTAACCACTAGCCGACCAGCCGCCGCAGTTATACTGTGGCAGGTTGGCACAGCTGCGCAAATCGCCATAGTTGTATGTCGCTCCTTTTGTGTGTTCATACAAAGTATCTCTCTCTGCTCCCCTAGTCAGTCCCAGCCCCCCTACAGTTAGAACACACCTAGGGAACACCGTTATCCCCTTGATAGTCGCCTAGTATTAACCCCTTCCTTGCAGTGACATTTATACGGTATTGGTGGCTTTTTTTTTAGCTTTGATCGCTGTATAAATGTCATTGGTCCCAAAATAGCGTCAAAAGTGTCCGATCTGTCCGCCGCAATTTTGCAGTCCTGATAAAGATCGCAGATCGCCGCCATTATTGGTTAAAAAAAAAAAAAAGCTATAAATCTAGTCCCTATTTTGTAGACACTATAACTTTCGTGCAAACCAATCAATATACGCTTATTGCTTCTTATTTCTGTGGGGGGGGGGGGATTTAGAATACATATCAGCCTAAACTGAGGGGAAACTTTATTTTTATTTTCTTTATAACGCAAAAAAAATAAAAACCACAGAGGTGATCAAATACCACCAAAAAAAAAGCTCTTTGTGGGGGGGGGGGAAGATGGCATACTAAATTTATTATTTTTTTGGTACAACGTCGCATGACTGCAATTGTCAGTTAAATCGACGCAGTGCCGAATCGCAAAAAAGCCTGATTATTATGGGGGTAAATCCTTCTAGGGCTGAAGTGGTTAACTTTCACAGGGCAACCAATTAAATTTCTTAAACTACTCCTTAAACTTTAGACTGCCAAGGCAGGGGAAGAAGCTTAGCATTATGGTGGGACAACCCCTAAAGCGTTAGTAAACTCTCCATTGCAACTTTCCTCTATTTTAAAGTGGAACTTTAGTAATTTTTTCATCTTTCCGTCTATTAAATCTTCTGCCCTTGTCTTGTCTTTGGATAGTAAAACGTGTGTGGGTTTTTTATTTATTTATTTTTTCTGCCAGTAAATCCCTTCTACAGCCCACTTTTTGTTTCTTTTCTGGTAAAATGCCTAGGCTTATGACATCATACACAGCTCTTTCTCTTTCTCTCTGAGTTTGCCAGAAAGGGAGGGGGGGGATGAGTCACAAGAGGGCCAATGAAAGCTGGAGGTGTACCTCTGTGTAAATCCAGGAAGTGAACAAGCAGCAGCTTCAGCTGCCCACAGTTAAAATGGTTGCATCCAGCCTCTGAGGTGGGAGATTTCTGCAGCATATTTGGCAAGTACAGAATGACAGTGTATATATAAAATAATATGCAAAGTGGTTGGAGGGAAGCTACAGAATGGCAAATATGTTTTTATTACAAATTATGTGAGCCAGACTGCAGTTCCTCTTTTAAATCACTCTGTGACAATGTGCGTACGTGTGTGTGTTGTGTGTTTTTATTTATTTATTTATTTATTTTTTTTTTATTCTGCCTAATCTTTTCCCTTCTCCAGTTATTGAGCAATGTTCTCTCTGATGTCACATGCGCATACCAGTGGCTATTCATGGCATAATCTGTGTGCCGGGTCATTTTCTAGACTGTACCTCTGATGCCATAGCTTAATTTTCCAGCGTCATTGCATTCCTGCAATCCCGCGAGACTACATCCCCCTTCAATAATAATATTCAGTGTGCGTGTATGAGAGCTTTGTGCTTTTTGTGTACTGGCTACATGGATTTAAAAAATGTGTATGGCTGAGTTTACTACTGCTTTAAAAGAATAAATGAAGACAGTGTGTTAATAAACTTGCCAACTTATACTAAAATGTTAAAGTCCGCTCTGGATGAATTGATTGTAAGGATGAGAAACGGAGCAGAATGGATAATAATAATAATCGGAAGTGAGGGACCCTAGTAATATAGTGATGTGAACACAATTGCTTCAACAATAACCTATAATAGACAATCGCATAGACAATAATAAAGTGCAACGTGTTTGGTAGTATTATGATTGAATGAGTAATAAAACAGTCCTTTAGTCATTAATTTTTCGGTGATGATTTCATAAACATGACACCTTCACCATATGGCAGTAAATTTGCAGAATACGCCCGATGTGCTTGATAAAGATTTCCTAGTCGCCAGATGGGTGTGATTGCTTTTTAAAGTGGAGTTGCACACACTTTTGAGGGGTGGTCTTAAATGAGAGGCCCCTCGTTTTTGGCTAGTTAAACATTGTGTGTATGTGTGTGTGTGTGTGTGTGTGTGTATATATATATATATATATATATATATATATAATTTTTTTTTTTTTTTTTATACAGGCGCGACATTACGGGCTCCCTGAACAGGCAAGTGTCATTAAAAGTTAGCAGTTACAGTGTTTGGTGTTTTGTGTGTGTGTGTTTGTTTTTTTTTATATTTTTTTTTTTTTTTTTTTAAATCTGTGGGTGGAACATTGTTTTGATTAAAAGAAGGTCAAACAGCGCTTTTACTGGGTAATGTCTTTAGACTTGCTTGAACATCAATGGAGATAACAGGAGACTGTTTATATTCACCCTTCCTCCATATGATACCCATCCAAAAATAAGAGAATGAAGGATCCCTAGCATGAAATTGTTTTAATAATTAATAAAAACAAGTAACAGAATGCCTACTTGCATTGATATGTGCCTTCCCAGCACTGAGGATAGCACGCATGTATCACTAAGTAGGAACCATCACTGCCCGCTATGCGCTCCATGGGTCGGCATGCGTTCCACTGTCGTGGTAGGGATACAAACCGGAAGTAACGCGACCGGTAATGTCATCAGGATGCGTTGTTGGATAATGTTGAGTGTGAATGTGGTTTTCATTTGGGAAAATCGTGCATATTATAATGAAACGTGTTTTAATATGTCTGTCAAACAGCAGGTATGGATGACCTTTTACAGGCTTACAAACACAATTTAGATGACTCAAGCATGACAAATGATTTTTCATTTCCATACAAATGTGTGCGGCCAGCTTTTAGTTCAGAGTTGAAATCAACTCAATTTTTAAATCCATAATTTTTAAAAAAGAGCGACTGTCATCAATGTCCTGCAGCGGCTCCTCCTCTGACCTGCTGTTGACTCTCCAGCAGTCCCGTTCATTTTACTAGGACGGCTGGCAATGCTGCAGGGACACAACAAGGTGAGGGACTTGGTGGTAGCAGGTGAGTGGATGCCCGCTAACAGCCCCTGCATTATGGATCTGAAATGACAGGTGCTCTTTCAATGTAAGGACTTGGCCTTGCTGGTAGTTAGAATCTTTAATATTTTCAAACAAAATTAAGGTTTCCTAGTTTATTAATCTAAATGTCAGGTTAGTAAATATTCTCAAACTGGGTCTCTTTTATGGACTGCTGCGATTTTGCTCCTCAAGGGAGGAATAAAGCACTTCAAGCGATGTGCAGAAAGATCACAAGGTGTAGAAGCCGCTTAGAAGAAGGTTTCACTATGATTTTTACTACTTGCCCTTCCTCCTCACACTTGGAGCCTGGTACACATGTATTTCTCTTCAAACAATCATACTGTTTTTTGTGTACATAGATTTGCAGCACAATGTGATAATGGAATATTTCTGAATATTTCTGAACTTTGCTTTATCTCATGGTTACTGTGAAATTGTGTGGGTGACTGCATCAATGCAGTGCATGTTATCTCAGCTTGCAGAGCTTGGATTTATTAAATGAGATTACCAAAAATGTAAAGATTTCATGCTGAATAAACTACATTTATTAATGTATTTTAAATAGAAAACTATCTTTTAGTTTTTTATTTACACCAAAAGCATTTTATTAAAATAAATTTGATTAAAAAAAAAAGCTTTTATTTTTATATCCACCCTTGTTCAGAGCCTGATTCACTTTCTTTCCTTTTTTTAGGCCGGAACGTGCAAGCAATATGTCTTCAGAAGCATTCGCTCTGGTTGCGCAATCAAGATTTGATACAAAATGGTTGAAAACGGACTTGCAGGTAGTGTTGTGTTTTGAATTCATTTATTTATATATATATATATATATTTGTCATCCTCCCCTGACTGCTGCCCCCCCCATCTACACATTTGCCAGCAAATGACAGCCAGAAGTTACTGTGTGAATACTATAGCAGCAAAGCATGGACCTTCTGAGACAGGTTGATTTATGAAGGCTACTTTCACATTGGCTGTAAAGCACTGCTAGTTTTAGTGGCGCTTTACTGCTGTTATAGCGGCACTTTTCGGCTGCTAGTGGGGAGCTTTTAATCTCCGCTAGCGGCCGAATAAAGGGTTAAAAGCTTTTTCGAATGTCGTGCAAACGCACCGCCCCAGTGTGCAAACACTCGGGCTTTCACGGCAATCAAGCTCCTCCATTCCTTGCTGTGGACATCTGTGAGATGCCCTGGTGCATTCCCCCATGTGACATCTGCAAGTCACAAGTAGAGAACCAGGAAGCTAGGAAGGGAAAGTATCATGGGCCTTTCTCGCTGTGCCGTTCTCAAAGGAAATTACAGACCCCGCACTGCTATTGTTAAGGAAACATCAGACACTGTTCTGTGAATTGGACAACTAAATGCGCATGTGCAGGTGTCGTAAACAAAATTACAGGACGGATTACAAGACTGTAAAAGTCAGTCATATTTCACAGGCAGAGATGAATAGTGCTAGTTAAATAGATTAGAATGAGCGTTAATCTGGAAATCCGGGATATTTCTAAGTAATCTTAAAACTGCTCCCACCCCCCTTAACACCTGCACTAATGAACCTGTAGAAGAAAGATGCATATATTTGCCTATTTTCTATGGTCCAGCTACATGATCAGCCCCCTCTGTCAGCTAGGAACCACTTCAGGGGAGAGGAGGAAGCCCAGACAATGGATGGCCCAGAGTGAGCCTTTGGGTGACGTCATTTCAGCTGTTTGAGTGCTCTCTCCTCTTCCCTGTAGCCAAAGCTAGCTGACACAGGGGAGTTCACCTGACCAGATCCTAGCAGGCTGAAAATGGGTAATATATATGCATCCTTTTTCCTACAGGATAGTATAGGTGTTAGAAGGGGGTGGAAGCAGTTTTAGGATTAGTTTGTGTTAACTGGGAATGCTACTTTAAAGTCCTTGTTTATTTTCAATAAAAATAAACATGTTCTACTCACCTGCTCTGTTGCAGTGGATTTGCACAGGACAGCTCGGATCCTCCTCTTCTGTGCTCCTGGCCCCTTCCTTCTGTCGAGTGTCTTATGGCCCGGTCTCTCTGTGTGTCTCTCTCCCTCTCCCTCCTCATTTGGCTGACAGCAGCGAGAGCCAATGGTGCCACTACTGTGTCTCAGCCAATCGGGAGGGAGAATCTCTGATGGCCGAGTCATTCGTGGACTTTGCTGGACAGAGATGGGGCTCAGGTAAGTATTGGGGGAGCTGAGGGTGACTGCTGCACACAGGCTTTTTATCTTAATGCATAGAATGCATTTAAACTAAAACCACCTGACTTTAAAAAAGGACTTGTAAAGTGGATGTAAACCCACTCTCATCCTTTCTAAAATACTGCCATCGTGGGTATCTCTAAGGATGACATGTGTCCTTACCTGTCATATGTCTCCCCTCTGTCTGTTTAGAAGAGCCAAAAACTGCAGATTCTGTGGGTGGGTCTGTTGTCTGGAGATCGGTGGGTGGAGTCGTGATGTCAGACTCCCCGCCCATCTCTACACTCCCCTTGTCAATATGCATTTTCTCCTGTGTATTTCTTACACTGAACTTCTGCTATGATCACTAACATCCAGTCAAAACCCAGAAAAGTCACCACATGACTTAAGCATTTCCAATCATGCTGAGGTGTGGACCAGCCAATCCTGGTAGAGCCGGAGAAGAAAGGAGGAGGGGATCTGAAGTACACAGAATATCTCTCTCAGGCTAGTGCATGAGATATGTAAATCGCCTATTACATCAAGGGGGAGACACAGACTCCTTTTTCTCTGTCTGTTTTTATCTTGCTGGAAAAAGATGAGGTTTGCACAGAGCTGGATTAAATCCGTGGCAAGACTGGGCACAGATGACATGAAATCATATACTGTACAAGGTGTGAGCCTTAATTAAAATGTTTTTGTTTTTTTGGGGGGTTTACATTACTTTAAGGAATGCAGTGAAATTCTACTTGTCAAATAACCAATCATGTGCACTAAAAAGTGCATTCTTGCTTGCACATGATTGGATGATGGACATTACCATATTTCATAGATCAAATCCGCAAACCCAATAAATAGCCATTACTTTTTCATCTGCTTAATTTACACCAGATTTGATCTAATCAAATCGAGCTGCTTGTCCAGGGAAAAAATATCAATCATTTTGCATTGATCAGAAGCGCTTAGATACTGTGTTCATGAGTAAGATCAAATTTCAATTGATCAGAGTACATGGATAGGATACAAATATATGATTTATAACTAAGAATCGTAAGTTACTATTATATCTTATCTATGGATAGAAAATCCGCTTTCCTGTGTGTATCGCATCGATGGAATGGGTTGTCGACTATAGATTGATTAACAAAGAAATTGATAGTTTACTGAAGAGTATATAGCCACCATTAAGAGCTATGGCTTTTAAAAAATAAAATCAACAATCATACTCCTGCAGATGTCCCCGCCACCTCAAAGACCGAGAACAGATCGATCAAACACCACTAATCGGTCAGTTCTCGATCTTCAGCCTGCGGAGAGCTGGTGACTCGGTCACCAGCTTTCTGCTCTGCCCCTCCAGCACTCACTGGAGAGCTGGGCTGTGAAGGGGGTGTGAGTGGGTGGCTCAGGCTCTAAGCAGCTCATGGAGAGGCTGAACTAGCTGTTGGGCCAGGCATCTGAAAGTTGGGATATTTCCTGAGCCTGGACCAGCTGAGTGACGTCAGCGAACATTGGGGTATGTAGGCCAAAAATGGGTCACAGGGGAGCAGTACGAACTGAGATCATTTATTTTTATTTATTTTTTTATTTTTTTCAAATGCCTTTTAGGCTTTAAAAAATAGTCATGCTGAAGTATGTTACTTTGCACTCATTTAAAGTGTGCGTGTATTTGGCGTGCTTAAATCTTGTGTGTGTTTTGGTTTTTTTTTTTTCTTTCTCTTTTCCTTTTGCTCTGGTCCGAATCGCATCCTGACAAATATCCTGTTCTTAGCCAGTGGAAAACCTCCCTGTCTCTGTACACATTGCTTCTGAGAGGCCTTTTGTTTCGTGGTACCCTAGGAACGTCCCATGTTTCCATTAAACTGTCACTAACATTTAACGTTACACATTGATGGTACACCCTATGAGTGAACTGGTCTGTCCCTCTTTTGGCCTAGGGGGCCTACAAATGGACTCCTACTTTTGTTGTTTTTGTAGCTAGAGTCGCATTCAAAATCAGGATAACTTTTTGAGAACTGGTGGTAGCTGTGTCCCTTCCTTTCTTTTTCTCTTTTTCTTATATCTGTTCCATAAGTGCAATGCAAATGCCCGTGGATCTTGTCAGAAGTTCAGAGCTGACCTGTGTCCTCTGCATTACACTGTTATCTCAAAAGACCCCTTTTAAAAGTTTTTTTTTTTTTTTTTTTTTTTTTTTTGTTGTTTTATTTCTTTTTTTTTAAGTTGTAGAGATCTGAACGTGGGAGTGGTTTACTAGTTTAGCAAAAGACATTTGACAGGGCTGACACCACTCAGTCCACCAGAAAAGATTTGAGCTGAGTGAATTTCAGGTACAATACCAGCTATTTTATTTGGAATAAAACCTAGTGAAATGTATTGCAGAGGCATACTGCATACTTTTTTTTTTTTTTTCTTATTGTATGCATTTTTCCTTGACATACACATTTAACGCTCCTCTTTCATTGTTTGCAAAGGTATATACATAATCATAGTGTGTATGAGCTAGGGTTCATCTGGCAATAAGGGCTCGTTCACAGCAGCAGCTGTGTAAGAACGCAGCCACTTGTGCAGTAGGATCACAGTGGTACCGATACCGGGTTTAACACGCCCCCCTCCCCCTTTTATCTCAAGTGAACTTTATTGACATAGTAGTGCTATTGGTGGCAGTGCGCTGCATGCCATGCCAGTAGTTGTAGAATGTCTAAATGTATGCTGTACCCATGTTGTATATTTACATCATGGTAGCCGTCATATCTGTAACTTTTTTTATTTTTTTTTTTTTTTGTTATTTTTTTTTTTGTGTTGGGACACACTTTTCTAAGTGGTATAACAAGTGTCTAGCTGTATAATATTATTATTTTTATTTTTGTATTTTCTTACTTTTTTTGTTTTTTGTAGTAGTGGTGGCAGGAGCAGCAGCTGCATATTGTATGTTGACACACATCTTCATGGTAGCAGTAATAATAGTAACACGGTTTTGCTGTTGTGCATTTACACATCTTTTATAGCAATGGTGGTAATAGTAAACAACTCAGTTGTTAAATATATCTGGTTACTTGACATGCTGTTTTCTTTTCAAGCTTCCAGATACAGTTTGTCCCAGTAGTTCTGTTATGTGTTGAAATGAATTTGTAGACAGATACAGTTTCAGGACCTGAATAGAAATCTACTGGCAAGTCTTTAAAAATCACTAAACTCTCTGGTTTTTTTCAATACTGGGCACTTTCACTCTCTTCCTTCCCAGGCCAGCTTTTAGCGTTCTCTCTCTCTCTCTCTCTCTCTCTCTCTCTCTCTCTCTCTCTCTCTCTCTCTCTCTCTCTCTCTCTCTCTCTCTCTCTCTCTCTCTCTCTCTCTCTCTCTCTCTCTCTCTCTCTCTCATATATGTACACAGATGTGCACCAACGATCACTGACGTGTGCTGGTGATCTGTGAGTATGAGCTGTTTTTTACACACTCATCACCGGCTGGCTGCAGCGATCCACTCTTCTCTCTTCGCTGACAACTTTCGTGTGAGGCGAGGCGATCGACCTAGCAATCAGCTCTTAGTTGACATTACACAATGGCTCTGTTTGGACACAGCCATCATGTGATCAGGATGGACAATCGCAGAGCCCTCCTGCCGATCAGAGATGCGCCATGTCTGGGTGACACGTGCTGTATATGTGCAGTGGCCGGGTGGGAGGTGGTTAAAAAAAAATATATCATTTTAACTACGCTTAAATTTGAAAAAATAAATAAAAATTACCACCTATTCTTGGCCTCCTCCATATTTTTTTGCTGCAGTGATCAGACTTCCTAATAGAGGGTGGCTACTTTCAGAATGTAGCCACCCTCTTACTTGCTCCCAAGATATGACTATGGAATTTAGATTTTTTTTAGACTATTGATGCTCTATAAAATATTTTGTGGCTACGAAGTCTGTGTGTAAACAGATTTTGTTTAAAACACAAATTTGGGAGTGAAAGGTGTGTATTGTGCTGAAAGTGGTTGTAAACCTCCGCCAAAAAAAAAAAAAAACTTACAAGACAAAGGCATAATGAGCTAGTATGCATTGCATAGATCGCAAGTTCCACAGTGGTTCTCAGCCTGGGTGTTGGGACCCCCTTGGGTCAAATGATGATTTGCCAGGGGTCACGGAATCCTGGGCTGTTCCTGAAGCCTGTGCTGCTCAGCCTTTTCACCGCTGGCCCTGGAGCCCACGGCTGCCCACTTGGCCTCTTTGCAGCTGCCCATTCAGTTCACGGCATGGCTGGGGGTCAGCTGACTGGTGAGGAACGTGAAGTGGGAGGGGCTGGAGGAAACCCTATCTCCTGATTTCAGCATAAGTGTCACTGCTGCAAGACACCACAAAGTTGGAGACCCAGTGAGTACTACTACCTGTGATTATAGCTGCCATTAAAAGTCCCCACTACAGTTCTCAGATCAGAAGATGACCTTGATCAAGAGCACCAAAGTTGGTTGATCAGAACTCCCCCCAGCACTGCCACTCATCCCACTCCCCACCAAGGAGTAAGAGGAGGAATAAAAATAGAGACTACATACAAGGGAGAGGAAAAAAGGGGGAGGAACAAAGAAAAAGGGATGAAAAAAAAAAAAAAAAGCAAGAAAGACCGCTAGAGAGGGGTGGGGGGGGGGGGGGATAATATAAATAAGAAATTAGGATAGAGAGAGATGAAAGGAGAACAAAGAGTGGTACATCCTAAAATGTACCGTAAGAGCCAGTTCACACAGGGGCGACACGACTTCCAGGACGACTTTGTGAGGCAACTTGGAGACAACTTAAACACGACTTCGAAACAACCTGGGGCGACTTACAACACGACTTTAAGTCACCCCAGGCCAGGCGACTTTTGCCGTGGCCAATCAGAGAATGAGCTCTGAAGGGGGAACTCCACGCCAAAAAAAAAATAAAAAAAAATGCCATGGGTTCCCCCTCCAAGGGCATACCAGGCCCTTAGGTCTGGTATGGATTCTAAGGGGAACCCACTATGCCGAAAAAACAGCGTGGGGGGCCCCCCCTCAGATCCATACCAGACCCTTATCCGAGCACGCTACCCGGCCGGCCAGGAAAGGGGGTGGGGACGAGCGAGCGCCCCCGAGCCGTACCAGGCCACGTGCCCTCAACACGGGGAGTGCCTTAGGGAAGGGGGGGCCGCGTGGCCCCCCACCCCAAGCGCCTTGTCCCCATGTTGATGAGGACAGGGGCCTCTTCCCGACAACCGTGGCCGTTGGTTGTCGGGGTCTGCGGGCGGGGGGCTTATCGGAATCCAGGAGCCCCCTTTAATAAGGGGGCCCCCAGATCCCGGCCCCCCACCCTATGTGAATGAGTATGGGGTACAATGTACCATTCACTTGTGGAAAAAAAATTTACAAAAAAACACAACACACAAGGGTTAAAATAGTTTATTGCACAGCTCCGGGGGTCTTCTCGCCAGACTCCTCCGCTATCTTCTGCTCTTTTGCTATCTCTTTCACTAGTGGAGGAGCCCGGCTTTCTTCTTCGCCACCGCCCTCTTCTTCCGACTTCGGGGGTTTTGTCCCCCTCTTCTTGCCGGGCCACCGCACCTTCTTCTAGCTCTTTTACAAGCGTTGCCCCGGTCTGCTGTCGCCGTCTTCTGTCGCCGTCTTCTGTTCTTCTTCTTCTCTTCTGAAGATGTTGCCTCGTCGCTGCCTCCGCTCACTATGACAGAACGTGCGGAGATTTATATAGGGACATCACCGGATGATGTCCCCGCCCATTATGATGTCACAGTCCCATAGGATGCTGGGACTGTGACATCATAATGGGCGGGGACATCATCTGGTGATGTCCCTATATAAGTCGCCGCACGCCGTGTGTTCTGTCATAGTGAGCGGAGGCAGCGACGAGGCAACATCTCCAGAAGAGAAGAACAGAAGGCGGCGACAGAAGACCAGGCCACCGATTGTAAAAGAGCTAGAAGAAGGCACGGTGGCCCGGCAAGAAGAACCAAAGAGGGGGACAAAACCCCCGAAGTCAGAAGAAGAGGGCGGCGGCGAAGAAGAAAGCCGGGCTCCTCCGCTAGTGAAAGAGATAGCAAAAGAGCAGAAGATAGCGGAGGAGTCCGGCGAGAAGACCCCCGGAGCTGTGCTATAAACTATTTTAACCCGTGTGTGTGTGTTGTGTTTTTTTTTTTTTTTTTTTTTTTTTTTCACAGGTGAATGGGTAGGGGTACATTGTACCCCATACTCCTTCACATAGGGTGGGGGGCCGGGATCTGGGGGCCCCCTTATTGAAGGGGGCTCCCGGATTCCGATAAGCCCCCCCGCCTGCAGACCCCGACAACCAATGGCCAGGGTTGTCGGGAAGAGGCCCTTGTCCCCGTCAACATGGGGACAAGGTGCTTTGGGGGTGGGGGGGCCGTGCGCCCCCCCTTCCCCAAGGCACCCCCCATGTTGAGGGCGTGCGACCTGGTACGGCTCAGGAGGGGGGGTGGGGCGCTCGCTCGTCCCCACCCTCTTTCCTGGCCAGCCGGGTAGCGTGCTCAGATAAGGGTCTGGTATGGACCGTTTTTTCGGCGTAGGGGGTTCCAATTAGGTCTGGTATGGATTCTAAGGGCCTGGTATGCCCTCGGAGGGGGAACCCACACCAATTTTTTTTTTT
This sequence comes from Lithobates pipiens, assembly GCF_037356315.1. Classification (NCBI taxonomy): domain Eukaryota; kingdom Metazoa; phylum Chordata; class Amphibia; order Anura; family Ranidae; genus Lithobates; species Lithobates pipiens. The sequence goes on along the minus strand of NW_027507748.1, from coordinate 450,954,598 downwards.
TTTTTTTTTTTTTTTTTTTTTATAAATTTGGCGTGGAGTTCCCTCTTGATAGCTGATAATTCTGTGAGAGTCGCCTCCGTATAGACGGAGATCTGACTTGTAGGCGACCTCCATTGAAATCAACGGGTACCAGTCGCCTACAAGTCGGATTGAAGTAGTACAGGAACCTTTTCTGAAGTCGGAGCGACTTCAGTAGTGTGCATTAAGACGGCTCTCATTCACGTAAATAGATTTTTACATGTTGTCCGACCTGAGGCGACTAGGGGCGACCTGAAGTCGGATCTGAGTCGCCCCCTGTGTGAACCGGCTCTAAGGGGTTTTACTATTGTAGGAATAGAAGGGACTCCAGGAGCGCTACATTTCCATGGGTTAGGGGCACAAACTTGTCTGGTCTTGGATGCTGATATGCTGACAGCCCATGCGGGCCGTGGCTTCAGTGCCCATGCGCCGAGGACGTTGGCGGCAGCGTATATAGTAAATCTCTCCTAAACTGTACAAGTTTAGGAGCTATTTACATTACCTACAGGTAAGCCTTACTATAGGCTTACCTGTGGGTGCAATTGAAGAGGAAGACTTTACTTCCTCCTTTAATGATTATGCTATAGATTTATCCAACTTAAAATGGGTAAAATGAAAGGGTGTGTATGTATGTATGTCATATTTTTGTTGGCACTTCAGATGTTTTTAAGGCATCATTACATATGTGTCCTTATCGTCCCCTTTATATACACTATATTTTCAAAAGTATTAGCATGCCTGCTTTACACACATGAATTTTAATGGCTTCTCATGCCCTATACACACGGTCGGAAATTCCGATGGAAAAGGTCCGATCGGATTATGTTGTCGGAAAATCCGATCGTCTGTGGGCTCTTCGGACTTATTCCATCTGAAATTCCGACGGAAAAAGTTTGAGAGCTGGATCTCAAATTTTCCAACCACAAAATCCGATCGGACTTTTTCCAATCGTTTGTAGAGAATTCTGACGGACAAAGTGCCACGCATGCTCAGATTAAATTACGAGACCAAAGCTATTGGCTACTAGCCTCTACGTAGTCCCGTCGTACGCAACGTCCCCTCGTTCCGAACGATGGGCTTTCCCGACAACTTTGTCCGCCGTGTGTATGCACCACAAGTTTCGGCCAAAATCCGTCAGAAAATATCTGACAGGTTTTGTGGTCGGAATGTCCGACTGTGTGTACAAGGCATTAGTCCGTAGGGTTCAATATTGAGTTAGCCCACCCTTTGCAGCTATAACCGCTTAAACTCTTCTGGGAAGGGGAGGTCAGGCACTGATTTTTGAATAAGGCCTGGCTTGTAGTCTCTGCTCCAATTCATACCAAAGGTATTCTACTGGCTTGAGGTCAGGACTCTGTGCACGCCAGTCAAGTTCCTCCACCCCAGACTTGCTCATTAATGTCTTTATAGACCTTGCTTTGTGCACTGGTGCGCAGTCATGTTGGAACAGGAAGGGGCCATCCCCCAAACTGTTCCCGCAAAGTTTGGAGCATGAAATTTTCCAAAATGTCTTGGTATGCTGACGCCTAAAGAGAGTTCCCAACCCATCATGCTGCTTCAATTTATCTTAGCAAGTGTTCCTATGCTTGGATACTGACCCTGTGCTGAGGGGGTGCAACAACCACAGCACAACCACAAAAAGTGATAGTAAACTCTTTTTCACCTAATTCTATCTACAGGTAAGCTTATAATAAATCTTACCCATAGGCAAGATGAATAGCTCCTAAACCTGCACCATTTAGGAGATATTCCAGTGAGCGGTGACGTCACCAGCGCATGCGCTCTGAAGAAACGGCATACCAAGCCATTTCATCAGAAGTCTGCTGTAAACTTTTGATGCACTTTTAATGAAGTCTTCGCAGCTGGCCATTCACGTGGCCGCAGCCCGCAAAACCCAGAAGGAAGACCGGGTGAAGGTATAAGCCTCTACTGCGATGAAGGCGCAGAAATTATTCTGAAACTTTACTACCGATTGAAATCTCCCTCAGCCATTGGTTGGGGACCACAAGTTTATTTTGCTCTTAACAATTGTTAATTATTTTTCAGCTTGCATTTACTCGGGATGGTTTCTGCAGTTTGTGGAATGAGATGGTGAAAGATGGGGAGATAGTTTACACGGGAATTGAAAGCGCACAGAGTGGAGACCTGCCATCTAGGAAAGGTAAGTGAATTGACCACGTGATCAGAATTGAGAACTACATCTGTGGAGTTTGCAAAACATATCTGGTTGTTTATGGTTCTGAATCATTTTCTTTAACATTTGTGTTTAATAACTAAACTAGACCTATTTTAAAGAACAAGATTACCAGACCACAACCCGGTTTAGCACTGTTGTACTGTTGCACTGATTCAGTGTTTTCACAGGGATCGAGAACTTGAAATCCCACTCCTGCACTGTGCAAGAACACATCCTAATGTGATTTTTGTGTACTCAACTGTCTCAGGAGGCATTGATCTTCTAGGGCAGTGTTTCTCAACTCCAGTCCTCAAGGCACACCAACAGGTCATGTTTTCAGGCTTTCCATTATTTTGCACAGGTAATTGGATCAGTTTTACAGCCTTAATAATTCCCACAGCCGTTTTTCTTCTGAGGGAAATCCTGAAAACATGACCTGTTGGGGCGCCTTGAGCACTGGAGTTTAGAAACACTGTTCTAGGATATGTCTGTGTGGGGTGTGGTGTTTTTTTTTTTTTTTTTTTTTTTAAATGTGTTTCTTTTGGGGTAACAGGCTGCGAAATATACATAACTTGTATTTTATTGTGGGTTTCACATACTGTATAGTCACAAACTTTTAATAACTCATTCCTGCTTCAGTCCCAGAAAATAGTGACCCACATTCACTGGGTGTTGGGATTCAGTTTTCTTCATGGAATGTTGGTGTGTGTACTAAATTACCTTTTGAAAGTAAGAAGATGGCATTTAGTAGACCACAACAGAAGCACACAGTGTTAATTGGGGCCCTTTCACACCAGTTGCACTGCCAACTCGACCCTTACCGCAGTGCATAGTAAGACTTCATTGATACTCTGAGGTGCCACTAATTCTGAATGGCACTTAATTCTTCCCCAGTTCACCTGCATTACAACGCAATGCGTGACAATCCACTACTGTGCATTGTGGTGTCCTGAAAATACAGCACACATGATTTTTGGTCTGTTGACCAGCAAGTTTAAAAGAATGGGCTGTGCTTAAGCAACAAGTGTTAATGCGCCACCTCCAATCTGGCTGGTGCGAATGGGCCCAAAGACCATGATGTGGTTTTTCAGCTGTGTTGTGTGTTTTTTTTTTTTTTTTATATATTTTATGCCAAGTAATGAAACGTGCTTACAATGATCTCTTCTAGATGAAGTAAATGAAATCCAGGCCAGCTCAAAGAAGGATGATCAGAATGATAAAGAGAAGAAGGAGGAAGAGGACATGCCAATACCAAACTATAAGGCCAAAACCATAATGGACAGCTGGGTGTGGGGCAGACAGCCAGGTAATAGGGGGTTATAAAGCATGTGCATCTATCTATCTATCACAGTGTGACAAACAAAATAGAAGAGCTAAGTTTTAGAGTTTAGCTTGTATTTAATTTTAACTGAGAGTGGAGATGGGCTTTGGTAGCCAGTCATCATTTGTGGACTGAAATGAGCAAGTCTAGAGTAAAGCCATAGGTTTGGATATATTTTTATTGAATCGATTTGTTTAGTGCTAGCAAATAGAGGGCAATTTTTCCTAATTTTAGAATTGCATTTAAAGAGAGACATAATGAGCGATGTGTGTTAGTAATACTGTCACATGGAAATCAATTTTTATACATGCAAAAGTCAGAAATACTGCTACACACATCATATGTTCACTAGATTTATACATTTCTCCCTGAGAGGTTTTGCTATTTAAATATATCTTTTAAAATTAAAACTATTTTAGGCCACATTCGCACTTGTGTGACTTGTCGTGCGACTTTGGACCCTAAAGTCACATGGCAAGTCACACTCCATGTTTCCCAATGGGGTACAGTTCATATCTGTGCAACCTAAAGTTGTTCCTGCTACTTTTGTCAAACTTTAATGCATCATATACATGCAACGTGTGTGTGTGTGTGACTTGTGAAAAGAATGGCAGCATTAAAAAAAAATAATAATAAAATAAAAAAAAAAACTGCGTGAGGTCCCCTCCATTTATACCAGGCCCTTTGGGTCTAGTATGGATTTTTAGGGGAACCCCACACCAAAATGTAAAAAAAAAAGTGTGGAATCCACACCAGACCCTTTATACGAGCATGCAGCCTGGTGGGTCAGGGAAGGGGGAAGCAATGAGCGAGAGTGGTACTATAGTGGTTGGGGGGGGGGGGGGGGGATAATCTGGATCTGGGGACATCCTTATTAAAGAGGACTTCCATATTCTGATCAGATGTCAGTGGGTAAATCCGCTGATGAGTCATCAGTCGTTAAGGACATGGTGGCTGTCTTCCTGGCCCACCTCTTAACAACTAGCTATTCTTCACACATTTTGATTTGTTCTGAAAATTTGGAATCCATTAGAAAATAAACCAAGTTAAACAAAACAAATGTTTCTGTTCTGCACATGTCTAGCGACTTTGTAGAGCACAAACAAAATGATCAGCTTGGTAAAAGTCGTAACAAAGTCTCACGGCAAAGTCACAATGGAAATCGCACATTTGTTTTAAGTCACACATGTGTGAATGGACACTAAATCTGTTTGCTTTCACAACAAATCTATATGTATAAGAAAACATTGAATACACGACCAGGGTTTCCCACAGTGCTTTGGGTTAGATTAAAGCCAAACTCCAGGTTCACTTTCCTTTTTAAATAATTTGTTTTCTCCAAGAACTCTATTCTTTTTACTAAGTGATTTATCTCCTGCCAGCGCTGTATAAATTGTAGCCAACATCAGTCACATTTAATATACAGCATTGTATTCCGGCAGTGGTATGGGGAGCTCCTGTCTGCTGCCAGAACAAAATCGAGTGGGGGCTATGGAGTGCTTCTCAACTATTCACAGAAAGCCTTGCATTTTTATCAGTAAATACAAGGCTTCCTGCGATTGGCTGAGGTGCAGACAGAAAGATGATGTCGCAATCTCCACCCCAGCCAATTGGAGATGGCCTTTTTTTACTGAGCCAGGAAGCAAAGAAAAACCTCCTCATACTCTATCCAAAATACAAAAAAAGGACTTTGGTTCTTTAATGACTACTATGTTAAAAGTATTTTTCTGCTATAGTTCAGCTCTAGTATCTAAAATCATGCAAACCATTTATACAGCAACAGAGAAATAAATATAATTGTTTGGCCCACTCTGTTGAACATGTATTTTTAATATTCTGGTATAGGTCAGCATAAGCTCAACAGGAATTCACACCTCCTTTAGCTGAAGGGTGTTTAAAAAGATGATATTCATGAAGAATAGAAACCATGCAACTAATCTGTAATCTCCAAGAACTGGTTTAGTAATCATTTAGCGGGACATGATCAAGATCTAAGAAATGCAATATCCATCTTTTGAAGTAGACATGTATGTCTTATCAGTCATTACAACTTCTTTTTTTTTTATTCTTTTTTTTTTTTTTTTAAACTGTATTTTACATAATACACTAGCTCTTTGTCCACTGCTCCTCCTTCTTCCTTTTTTTATTTTCTTTTTTCTTTTTTTTTTCTTTTGGCGAATTGCTTTTCTGGAGGTGTATGAATTTTGTAGTTTATATAGTAAGAAACTTTACAATGAAAGATTTGTCTTTTAGGCTTTATTTCTGATGACTTTCTTTTATATTAAGAAAAACAAAATCCAGTATCCTTTTTAAAAGAAGTGGATATTAATGTGGTCATAACCATACAAGAGTATTCTAATGATTGCTTAATAACATGACAACTATACTATTTATTATAGGCACTTGTATAGTGTCATCAATTTACACAGCACTTTCCTTATACATTCACATTAGTCCCTGCCCCTGCTTACAATCTAAGGTCCCTAACTCGCATTAATTCATATTTTGTTTTCTGTAATTGATTTATACAGTGTTATCTGGAGTTCAGCCTCAGTTTGTTAGTACATTTTACATCTGCTAGTACTTGCAATGCTGATGTCAAAGGTGCCCCTTTTTCTCATTTATTCAGAGTGGTATTTGTATACATAATACAGGAGATGTGTTACTGGCCTGATTACCAGGTGAAAACACAGGGAAAAGAGTAACAAAAAAAACAAAAAAACGTTTCTCAGGTACCACATCTAATGGTTGGCAAGCTGCAATATATTACACTTTTTTTTTTTTTTTTGAGCCCTGGTTCACATTGATGTCAAATTGGGGGTAATTGCTGGCAATGGCACAGATTCCCAAAAGTCGTTTCTGTACTACTTTTGGCAAAAACCCGCACAGATGTGTCTGAAATCACCCACAAAGTCGGGAATGAAATCGGCTGCATTTGCATAATTTAATTCCCTCAGTCAGTGTGAACCGGGCTAATACCGCTTTTAAAGATGTGTCCAGCTTGATTATGAAAGCCCAGTTTATATGGAATAACCCCTGACCCACTGTCTCATTTATTGGCCTTTTTTAATTGAGTTATATCCCATAAATTATTTTTTTATTGTTCTTGGGGGGCTGGGGGAGAAACTGAATGCCAATACTGGGTATAACACCAGCTGCTGGCATAGTTTTGACATTTCTATGAAATACCGATGGAATGTCTAGCAGACATAAGGGAACAGTCATAAGATGTTTATGTAATGGTGTTCAAGGCTAAGGATTTTTGGCTAAAAATCTACAGCCTTGTTTGACTTTAGATTAATATTTAACTTCCACTTTTGTGCTTCTATCTATAACTAGGAGTAAACAATATGGGAGGATATTTTTTTGTAAAACTTGTGTATATAGAAAACCCTATATACAGTATTTAGATTTCTTTTGTATGTTTTTATTTTTGATCCCCTTTCCTTTTTATTTTGTTGCCTTTTTGAGAAATGTTCTGCTTGAGATGCTTTCACATAAACAAAAGTTTTCATACTTTAGGTGTAATGCTGTTGTGCAACATGCCCACTGGCTGCTTGGCCAGGCAATGTCAAATTCTGGCATTTTTGAGTGCCCGGAAGGCACAGGTGCAGCACCTGGTTTTCGCTGATGGCCGCCTTTCAAAATCCACAACAGGCTGAAATGCACTGCTGCTGTATCTGGGTAGACGCTGTGCCCAGGCTAGACGCCTTTTAAGGATGTATGCCCTGAATGTAGGCATAAAATGTCCTGAATGCATGTAACCCTAACTTGTGAGTATTGCTCAGCAGCGTCCAGTCACTGTGTATTTCCTTTTGACAAATTGCTGGTAGCGGGACTAGACGTGGCGCCTTTGCATGTACACGGCCCGACAGGATTACACTTTAGCACAGGATTACACTTTAGTGTGTGTGGTTTGTTTTTATAAATTATTATTTTTATTTTTTTTCCCCCAAATCATACTTTACCTAAGTGGATGCTGCATCTGTTCCCCCCGCTGCCTTTACACTGAGAACTAAGTGATCGAACATCGCCGATTGGTCGGGTCTCACAGCTCCCTGAGCAGAGAGCTGCTGCCTGTCAATCATCAGCTCTCCATGCTGCAGGGGTTGGGAGTGGGCGTCTCAGGCTATCGGCGGCTCTCTGAGAGGGGTATCAGTCTAGGCACCTGGCGAATCTGGACTTTATTGTCGTGACAAGGTGCCTGGACTGATTCCAGTGAAGTGCACTGTTTAGGAGATATTTACTTGCAGAGACACCGGTATATGCGCTCTGAAAGAATGGCATACTTGTGCAAGTTCCTTCAGGCTGGGTTCACACCATGCGCGGCTTGCAACAGGGAGTCTGGTTTGTCCCCATTCATCCTTTAAGGTCCGAATTTTTGGCTGAATTCAGACCTGAAACGAAGCCAAAGACGCACAGGACCCTTTCTGCAGTGTGCTCCGTGGCCGCCCCAGTGATGTGTGAACAGACTCGATTGACAGCCGGTCACACTCTTCTGTCGTGCGAATTGGCTCTGGAGAAACCTGCAGTTTGTGATAGTGTGAACCCAGCCTATGAGTCCTGTGCCATGACCAGAAGCTCCCGCACGCATGTGCGGGAGTGATGTCATTGCGGCTCATCCACCAACCTGAAAGGAACTCTGGATGACGTTTGAAGCCCTGTGAGCAGTTACAGCGTATGCAATGCATACTAGCACATTATAACTTTGCCTTTCTGGTTTAAAAAAAAAAAAAGATGGTGATTTACTGCCGCTTTAAGAAGGTGCAGTGTGCATGAGGACTTCAATCTGTCTTTTTCTTTTCTGTCCTAGATGTGAGTGAACTGAAGGAATGCCTCCATGCTTTAGTAAAGGAACAGCAAGCGCTTGCAGCACAGACTGCAACCACCACACTCTCTGCCATGAGACTAAAGCAGAGGCTGGTCATACTGGAACGCTACTTTATTGCACTAAACAGAACTGTGTTTCAGGAAAATGTCAAAGTGAAGTGGAAATGTAGCACTATCCCTCCCCCTGCTGCTGAAAAGAAAAGGTACTCTGTCTTTAAGTATATGCATTAAGCTGTGTGTTGTGTTGTGTTGTGTGTTTTTTTTTTTTTTTTTTTTAATTACCACAAAAATGCATTGTTTGAAATGTATTGTGCGTTTTTTTTTTTTTTTTCTTTTTTTTTTTTATGAGAAACATTATATAATCTTTTGTTAACCTAAACACATGCTGAATCCTTTAGGGCACAGGTAGGCAACCTGGGCCCCTCCAGCTGTTGTCGAACTACATTTCCCATGAGGCATTTCTAGGCTGGCAGTTACAATTACACCCAGAGGCATGATGGGACTTGTAGTTCTGCAACAGCTGGAGGGACCCTGGTTGCCTACCCCTGCTTTAGGGCACACAGGTGGTTTTTGCTTCTACAGTTTAAAAACGTGGCTTCTTTGGCGCAGAAGGGCGGCACAGCCCCATTGTACTTCCTGCCAGCAGCCTGTCCAATTCAGTGACAGACTGAAATATGCTGCAGTTGGACCCTGTTCTGAGCAGTACTCGCCCTTCGAGTTCAGGGATGCCAAATTCCTGTGTTCCAGACATAAGTCCCTGAACTTGTGCAACTCTAAACGAGAGTACCGCTAGGAGCTGCATCCTGCTGTTGCGCATTTTAATTATTTCTGTCATTGCTTTAAAAAGGCTGCTGTCAGCATGCAGTACACTGTACCTGTGCCTCCCTACCCATATGCATATGCGCTTAGCCTATACAGCCAAATATTCACAGAAATGCTAATGCCACAGGCTTAATTAAGTAGTCTAACAGTAGCTACATCTGCCCAATTTAATATGATGCACAATTGCAGTAACGATTACTATATATATATATATAATTTTTTTTTTTTTTTTTTTTGAGAGTGTGTGTATGATCTATTATATCATACAACCTAATTGGGCCAGGAAACGTTATCCAGAGTTTCAAGCTGTATATTTATGTGACGTAGCCATTCTGAGCTTGTAAAATGCTCTTAACATTACAGAGCTACAAGTAAGTGGTAAGGGGATTTTATGTGTCCCGAAAACGCAATCTGAATGTGCTTGCTGTAGACTAGAGAATGCTGTTGCCCCTGATCTCTAGTGGCTACATTTCTCAGTAATTCCAATCCTGGCTGAGGATGATGCAAGATCTCGTGGCAGTACGCATAGAGCTGTTTTGTTTGTTCACCGAAAATAGAACAAGTTGCAACTGTAGTAATAGGAATGGTGTCACTGTCATTTACATACTATAAAACCTGTACAGTATTTGCTCATGTACCTCCATGAAATCAATTTGGCTGCAATATATGCTAATATATAGGCTGTGTATGATGAAATAGATAGAAATTATTGAGGTAATGGGAAGACTAATGGTATTGGGAGATATGCAGTAACCAATCAAATCTCTTGTTTCACTGGTACTGCACGTTGCATGTTAAGACTGCTCTTTATAATTGGTCATTGATTAGCTTTTCTAAATAAAGATATGGGAAGAAATGTTTTGCTATAAACATCCATTTTATAGATATTTTTTGGTATAAAGACATATATTTTACACAAGATTTACATCTTCTGTTCTTGGTGGTTTTCGGAGTACCGCCAAAAGTTTGTAGTAGGATTGATGGTATTGCATGTGCAATATGTTGTAGCCTGAAATGAAGACACACACTGTTATTTTTGTTTTATCCAGCTGTATTTATTCAGTGCAACTTATAAAATCCAGGTGAAAGATATAATGGCAACATGTCAGAAAAAGAAATTCAAAAACACAATTGCTGAGTCAGAAAAAAGGATTTCTCCGCCCCCCCCCCCCCCCCCCCCCCCTGTCACGGGGATAAAGTTGTGGACAAGCACAAGTCAGGAGATGGATACAAAAAAACATTTCTAAGGCTTTATCAATGCCTAGAAGCACAGTAAAGTCTTTTATTAAGAAGTTGAAGGTATTTGGTATATTGCAGACCCTCCCTGGATCAGGATGTTGCTCCAAACTGGATAAAAGAGTCAGGAGGAAACTGGTCAGAGGCCTACAGCAACCCTGAAGCAATTGCAGGAATTTATGGCAAAGAGTGGTCATTGTGTGCATGTGACAACAATATCACAAATTCTCCACAAATGCGGCTTGTATTGGAGGGTTGCAAGAAAAAGCCACTAAAAGGCCACATGCAGTCATGACTGAGCTTTGCAAAAAATGTACCTTGAAGATTCTGAGGCTGCATGAAAAATAGGATTTTTTTTTTAATAACAGCTTACCTGTAAAATCCTTTTCTTCGAGTACATTACGGGACACGGCCACAGTATTTACTGAATGGGTTATATAGGCACCTCTAGGTGATGGACACTGGCACATCCTAGACAAGAAGTTTTAGCTCCCTATATAACCCCTCCCCTTACTGGGAGTACCTCAGTTTTGTAGCAAAGCAATATACATGTATTACAAGAGGGGAGAGACCTCTGTGTCCCGTGACGTACTTGAAGAAAAGTATTTTACAGGTAAGCCGTTATAAAAATCCTATTTTTCTTACATCTCGGACACAGATCCCCGTTATTTACTGAATGGGATGTCCCAGAGCAATGCTATCTGAGGAGAGGGAGACATAAACAAAAGGTAGGGTGCAATCATACCTGAGGACCTTGTACCGCGGCCTGCAGCACACTGCGCCAAAAGGCGATATCCTCATGCCTTCTAACATCCACCTGATAGAATCTGGCGAATGTATTGACTGAAGACCAAGTTGAGGCCTTGCAGGTTTGAGACATGGAGGCTTGGTTATGCACTGCCCATGAAGCACTAACAGCCCTGGTGGAGTGCGCATTGATTTGAAAAGGTGAAACTTTCCTCTTCAAACCATAAGCTTGAATAATTACTTGCCGAATCCACTTGGCAATAGTAGATTTTGATGCTGCCTGTCCTTTTTTAGGACTTTCAGGCAATACAAACAAAACATCCGTTTTGCGGATCTAAGCAGTCGTCTCCAAATAGTTTTTGACTGCTCTCACTACATATAAACAAAATGGTGACTTTTCTTCCGTAGAACAGGGTTCTGGAAAAAATTAAGGCAGAACAATATCCTGGTTTAGATGAAAACTGGAAAACCACCTTCGGTAGAAAGCTAGGATGAGGATGCAATACTATTCTTTCCTTGTGAATAATTTAAATGAATGAATGAACAGGAAAAGCATGCACAGCTTGAGGAGGCTCCAGTGAACCCAAAGAAGTGGGCTTTTCAACCGACTCAGTTACGGGTAACTTAAATGTGGAGTGGACCTTTTCAGTAAGAGAATGCACCAGCAATTTCTTAGCCCGTGAAGCTGAAGAGGGTACTTCCCCACTTGATTCTTCAGAAGAGGAGTCGTCCGTCTCATCCCGGTCCTCTGAAGGGGATTCGTCTCCTCTTTCCCAGTGTTCCCCTGTTTGAGGGTCCTGGGTGGTAGATCGAGACCTAATGCGTTTTCTTCCACTTTGTGAAGATGCGATTTAAGGCCACTCATCTTTCTTCGAATCCACTTATGGCTGAGGAAAAAACCTCATGAGTAATATATATGGGGCTGAAATGCCAGAAGCAGTTGCGTCCCTGACCCCGACGGCTCACACTGGCCAGCCTCCCTAGGTCTTTCAGGGGGAGATGGAGTTGTGGGGGGGGGGGTCCTCAGAGCCTGAGGGAGATCCCTTTGAGCCCCTATTCTTCGGGGTATTTGTACCTCCCCTTCTGCTCATAGTGCTAAGCACAAATGCAGAGGTACTACCATCATGCACCCACTGCTGAGCAAAATAGTTCAGCAACTGCCACTGCTATCAAGGCTCAGTCTGATGCTAAGTAAATGTGCCTGAGAATGCCTATGTCACCCACACTCACTTGCCATCCATCTGCTCTGTGTCACTCCTGTAGCTGTGTGCACCTGCAAAAATGGCACCTTTTTTTTATAGCTAAGCCCCCCCCCCCCCCCCCTCTGCCCCAATCTTCTTTTTTTTTAAATCCTTAGGAATCTCCCTTACCTTATCCGGCTGCAGGATTCTGTGGTAAACCAAGCCGACCCAATCTTCACCACTCATGGTGGGCTCCGTTAAAAAAACCTTTAGGGACTAGGGCCCCCTTTTTTATCGGGGGATCCACAACCCTGGGCCTGTAAAAAGCAACCCGCCAGGAATATGGCTGGAAAAAAAACAAATACTGGATTCTGGGGTCCAGCTCTCTAAAAAGAGGTGTTTCAGGTAAAACCTAATTTCTTCGGACACAAGGCCCAGGTACCATTCAATTCGGCCTGGAAAAGACACTTTGAATGGATCCGGTTGCATGGCTTGCCCCAACCATGAATATTCCAGCCAAGTTTAGCACAGCACTTCTTTACTTGTGACCAACACCTAAGACACTGGTGAAAAAAAAAACTGAGGTACTCCCAGTAAGGGGAGGGGTTATATAAGGAGCTAAACTTCCTGTCTAGGGTGTGCCAGTGTCAATCACTTAGAGGTGCCTATATGACCCATTCAGTAAATACTGTGGCTCTGTGTCCCCTGATGTACAAAAAAGAAAAGGTGTTCTAGTCAGATGAGAATAAAATGTAATCATTTAGCCTCAACACCAAGCAATATGTCTGGTGGAAATCCAATACAGCTCACCATCCAAATAACACCATTCCTACAGTAAAGCATGGAGGTGGTAATGTCCTGTTTTGGGGGTGTTCCTCTACAGCAGGGACTGGAGCACTTGTCAGGATAGAGGGCAAAATGGCATCAAATTCTTGAGGAAAATCTGCTGCCCTCCTGGGTCATTTTCACGTCGGAAGGTAAACCTTCTTCCCACTGACCACTTTCTGGCAAAGTACACAGCAAAAATGACCGTGCAGTGGTTGAAAAAGGAAAAGGTGAATGGCCTAGTCAAAGCCCAGACTTAAAGCGGAAGTCCGCCGGGACTCCGCGTTTTTTTTTTTTTTTTTTTTTTTTTTTTTTTTAAAGCCACAAATACTGCAGCTGCTGACTTTTAAGATAGTGACACTTACCTGTCCAGCGCGCCCGCGATGTCGGCACCCGAAGCCGATCTGTAGATCGTTTTTGAATTTATTGTGTGTGTGTGTGTGTGTGTGTGTGTGTGTGTGTGTGTGTGTGTTATATCATTAACTTGCATAGTATAAGTTGCACTGAGTAAATATGTCTGGATAAAACAAAAAAAAAATATTTTATTTTTTATTGTATTTTTTTCCATTTCAGGCTGCAAATAAGCGAAATGTAATTTTATTTTAAAGGGGGGGGGTTATTATTTTCTATACTCCACTGTACATGAACCAAATATATTGGCTAATTATTTTGAACACGATTGGACTGGAAACTCCTCTTGCTGCTAATTTGTACTTTTTACGATTGAAAAGCCTGACCTCCTTCCCATCTGTAGTCTGCTTTGTCTCATAGAATGTGCTTACACTAAATTTATTCATTCTTTACCCCTAATTTTCTGTTGTCCAGAAGTTTTTATTTGTGTATAATTTTTTTGTTATTTTTTTTTACGTTCTATAGTATGGTGATATTTTGCTTTTAGTTGTGTTTTCATGGTAGTCTGGCTTTTTCTGAAATCAGTGGCTTCATCCCTTGCAGTGAGGACAATTCTGAGAATAACTTTCATGTACACAGCTCCCGTCCAGTTGGTCAAGGGGTGGAAGGACTTGCCAGGGTGGGCTCCCGAGCAGCGCTCTCTTTTGCTTTTGCATTCCTTCGCAGAGCCTGGAGATCTGGTAAGGAAATCGATTTAATGAAAACTATTTTCACATCGAATACCGAATGCATTGTGTTAGAGGAAATATAGGATGCCTTTTTTAAATTCCTTTTTGCCTACCCATAATAAAAAATGTATTCAATTATGTTTTTTTTTCTCTTTACGTGAGTAAATAAAAACCTTTCTACACATAAATCTTTAAATCTAGTGCCTTTTTATAGACATGTTACTACTGTGCTGGAAAAAAAAACTCTTACCACTGTGCTTACATTTTATTTTTATTTTATTTTTTTTTAAATGTTTTTGAAGCTGGGTTCACACTACTGCAAATTTGGATGCTGGTTTCCCCTCCTCCAATTTGCATGTCGGGAGATTGTGACCAACTTTCTCTGGAGCCAGTTCACACATCTCCGGTGTGAATTGCACAGGAGTCCTGTGCATCTTCTGGTCTGAATTCAGGCTGAATTCGGACCTGAAGCGGTGAACAGGGACGCACCGGACCCCTGCTGTGAGGCACTCCTTGCGTCAGTATGAACCCAGCCTAAATGAAGCTTTCAGACTAAAGAGACTCCATTAATCTGTATGGAGTGACACTGTGTTACCAGCAGTGTGTAGAGTGCAGCTAAATTCACATTAAATAAAACCTGTCATAAAACACACCGCACTTTGATCCAACGATTTTGTGCCAAGTTTCCACTATTTTCCAGAAGCAGTGACTTTGATACTATAGTATCATAAGCGCCGCATCAACAATCTTGCTGTATTAAAAGTTATCTTATTTTAGCAACTGGGCGAGACAAAGTATAGACTGAAGCAATGTACATTATGCTTACAGATAGAGAGGGGCTTGCGCGTGTTCGGGTTCCTAGTCCCAATCCCGCCAGACACTGCACACCACTAATCGACTTCGGGGGCCGATTTGAGAGACACCTGTGTGTGTTCATGCACAGACGTCCATGTTGCCGGCAATAGGCTAAGATTTGGCATGTGACTTAACATGTCAAATTGGCCCGGTGTGAACAAGGACTAGGGGTTTAACTCCGATGTTGCCACCAGAACGGAAAGTAAGAGAAATCATCTCAGGGAGCCCATAGAGTGCAATAGTGATCTGACCAAGGTTCTAACCTATACCCCATATGCCCATCCTTTTTTTTTTTTTTTTTTTTATATAAGCAACCATTATAAATATCTGAATCTAGACTTGTTCAGCTGCTTGCAATGCCTTTTACAGCTGGGTCCTGCCTGCACGTGTGCTGACAGGGAACATGCCGACAGGAGGAAAGAGCAGAGAATAGGACCTAATCAAGTTGCTGTGTGTGTTTGTTTTTTTTTTTTTTTTTTTTTTGCCAGTAATGGTCTGAGGGCAGAGAGGTGTCCTATCTGGGTTTCTTGCAAAAAGTGAGCCGCTGCCCCCATCTATAACTGGCCTTACAGCAAGGAGCATTGGAGGGCAACAAAATGAGGAAAAATCCTAGCTCTGCTTACCCCCCCAGCTGGCGACCAACCAACTAAATCTGTCTAACAGTATGCATTAAAAACGGGTTTAGTCTGGGCACATTTGCAAATGCATGCGCAAGCTAAAGGCCCTGGTATGGCACTCTTTATCCTGTAGTTCTTATCACTGAGCACTTATCAATGAGCATATCTCATTAGTCAGAGATGGGGACTACAGGTAACAGGGTGCCTTGCCGGGGCCTGTAGATTATGCATGCATTTGTAAATGTGTGTGGACTAAACCCCTGTTTTTGATACTATTGGACAGATTTATTTGGTCGGTCGCAAACTGGTTGGCAAGTAGAGCTTGGATTTTTCCTTGGTGTTTTTTTTGTCAATATGGGTTTCTTACCTGCAGCACACAAGAGTTGGGTCACAATGCTTACTGTGTTTGGTGGTAGAGCTTGGTCTGTGTCTGTGTGTGTGTGTGTTTTAGAACAGTTTTATTTAGTTATCATTATAACATGTTTTACAATGAGCACAGTGGTGTTTTTTATTTCCATTGCTTTGGAGTAACATGCCCTGTGACATAATGTTTGATTTATCTACCCGTGTTTTTATTTACGACTTTTATTTATTTTTATTTGTCCCCCCCCCCCCCCCAATTTTACCTTTTTGCATGCATGTGGTCATCTTTGCCTGTTATATGGTTAGAACCCAAGAATCTCTCATGGCCCTTTCTGCCAACTGTTGATACTGTCCAGATTTTACGACTGCTAAAGGGGTGGGTTTCATTATTGCTATAGAGGTGAGGCCGCGTACACACGCGCGGACTGTTGGCCCAACTTTGTCCGTCCAACAGTTTGAGCGTACAGTCCGCTCAAACTTAGCATGGACGGACATGGCCACACACGACGGACGAACAGTTTGCTGAAACCGTGCACGATGACGTGAACGGCACGTACGACGGGACGAAAAATACGACGTCCTATACACTGCAATGCAACCTTCCGACGTGGAAATCCTTTCTGAGCATGCGCGAGACTTAGTTGGCCGAACAAGCCTACACACGAGCGAACAGTCCGCTGAAACAAGGTTTCAGCGGACAGTTTTTCGGAATTTCCGTAAGACCTTGTTCGGCCAACTGTCCGCTGAAGCCCCACACACGAGCGGACTGTCCGCCCAAACACTGTTCAGCGGACAAGGTTGGGCGAACAGTCCGCGCGTGTGTACGCGGCCTGAGACTGAAAGATCAGCTAGCCCAAAGACAGATTTATTTTTTGTGTATGTGCTAGGATAAACAACAAATGTGTGTTTGTGTTTTTTATTATTATAAATCTCTATATATATATATATATATATATATATATATATATATATATATATATATATATATATATATATATATATATATATATATATATATATATATATAAAAAATTATATAATCTATTCACATTTTGGGAATCCAATAATGATTGAACTTCAAATAACAGATCTGCACACATTCTGTGGCTTTTTTTTAATGAAGGATTTCCACTTTCCATCGTTGTGTGGGTTTTTTTTTTATTTTTATTTTTTTTTAATGTCCTTCATGTAAAAAGCAGTAGGATTAGTGGAAACGCCATTAGGTGGGCATTACCAATCAAAACTCTAAGGTGAGCAAAATTGGAGCCAGGAACTATGGCAAGGCAATCCTGCTCTTGGAGTCCCCAAAAAACACCTTTCATGAAATGGCACATTGGGTGGTGCTTTAAAGAATTTGTGTAAAAGCTATTTGCAGATTTTCTTTTAGTGATGTGATTGTTTGTGTGCAGGTGAGGATGCCGACCTCTGCAGTGAACTGCTACAAGAGTCTTTGGATGCACTGCGAGCGCTGCCTGAAGCAACACTATTTGATGAGAGCACAGTGTCTTCTGTTTGGCTCGAAGTAGTCGAGAGGGCAACCAAATTTTTAAGGTCTGTTACAGGGTGAGTTTGCTGTGACTTTTATCCATAGATCTTGATCCAGCAGGATTGCTGTATTTTCTACTAAGCTATTTCTATAATCCTGATAATTGCCTGCTATATAAATGCATGTAGCACAAAAGCATGGACTAAAATCGCAAAACATTTACTCAAAGTTTTTTGTCCAAAAAAACAAAAAAACAAAACAAAAAAACAACAAAAACCACATACACTAAAATAAAAACTGTTACATGCACTGTGTAGATATTTTGATATGGAGTTGTTGGGTCTTCCTCAGTTCAGGTTAGGCAATGGTGATTTCTATATGTTCTTTAAAATCGATGGGTTTACTTCCACTTTAAACAGTAAAAAAAAAAAAAAAAAAAAAGGCATGCCAGGAATGCTAACTGCACATTAGCTGTGCTCTCAGCCAAACTATCAAACTATCCAATGGCTGGTGTCATAACGAATCACATGTGCAGCACCATAGCAGTTGAAGATTAAACAGAGGCAAAGATGGCAGCTTCCTTGGCTGAAACCAATAGGGGAGTTTACTTCCACTTTAAAGCTGCATTTCAGATAACAAATTGAAATTCAGACGAGAGAAGTTTTATGTGCCAGAAGAATTTATTTCTGTCTATTCAGTTCTGTGATTTAAAGCGGAGGTCCGCCTGAAAAAATAAAAAATAAAAATGAAGTCAGCGGCTACAAATACTGCAGCTGCTGACTTTTTTAATATAAGGACACGTGCCTGTCCAGGGCGCCTGCAATGTCCTCACCTGAAGCCTAATACACATGGGCCGAATGCTGGGTGACGTTGGCCATGTAATAAAAACTGTCCGACTTTCAGCCCGAGTGTATGGCAGCTGGTCCAACAGAAGCCGAGCGTTCTGTCAGGCGTGCATGCTGGAAAACCAGCAGCTGGCCAGCTCCCAATCGGCGCTCTTGTCCAATGGCAGAGAATGATGACTAGAGTTTTCTGGCAGGCAGGCTGTCCTGTCCCCCTGTCAGAACACAGTATCCCAGTGGGGAAGATCGCTGTACTAACATCGGACTGAAAAGAAAACAAAAAAAAAACTGTGTGTGTGTGTGTATGTACCAGGCTTTACACGGCACTGCTGTGCAATTCAGACCGGTCAGGCAGGGGAGACCTGGTCTTTCTCTGCTGCAGTTTGTTTCACTTACAGATCTAGTCTCTGCAAATAAATATATGCATCTTATGAATCTGCAAATAAATGTAAGGATGTGTTTTAATGATTACAAAGCTGCGTTTTAATGTCTTTTATGTCTGTCTGGAGCTCGGCTTTAAGACTACAGAAAACCTCTAGACCTATTTTTGAGAAAGGGGGCTGAGATTGATTTTTCAAATAAGACTGTAAACTATGGTGTCCACTGGTTGTAAGCAGATGCTTTCTTTTATCATGTGAGCGTATTTTACCCAAAAAATAAAATAAAAATGACAGCAGTCCTTGGATTTATAAGGGTTGTATGTTCATTAGATGTCTTCCTCATCCATCTTAGGCTACTTTCACACTGAAAGCGCATGGCGTTGGCGATAAAGCGGCACTAGTTTTAGCGGCGCTTTACTGTCATTTTAGCAAACACTTTTGAACCCTTTCCTTGGCTGCTAGCAGGGGTTAAAAGCACCTGTTTTGACAAAGCGCTTTGTAGGTGCTTCGGCAGTGCTGCCCCATTCATTTCATTGGGCAGCGGCGGTTTGGGTCAATATATACCGCACTCCCAAACCGTCCCAAAGATGCTGCTTGCAGGACTTTTTCTAACTTCCGGCAAGCGCACTGCCCCAGTGTGAAAGCTCTCGGGTTTTTGCACTGGGGGAGGCATGGGAGACATTTTTTCAGGCGCTTTACAGGCGTTCTTTCTATAGCTAAAATTCCTGAAAAATGCCTCAGTGTAAAAGTAGCCTTTCACTACTTGGCCAGTGACATTGCGCAAGAAAATCTGGCATTGGATTCCTATCGGGCTCATGCTTGCTTCAGGTCATTGTTTCATAAAATAATGAAACAAGGATGATGGCACAGGAGTCGGTGGCATTTCAGAAAGTCAGCAGTTGCATCTCCATATTCCTATTCTAAGGGCTCGTTCACACGGGTGTTTCTGAAAAACGAAGCAATGCTGTTTCATACTCCTTTGGAATTATGCGTTTATGATGGGTTTTCATTGTGTTCTATAAAGCGTTGAAAATGTTTTAAAGAATACTTTATAAATGCCCATGTTCTAGTGTGAAGTTCTTAAAGGGGAATGTTTAGGTTGTGGTGTGATAGACGTTTTTGTGAATTATCTGCAAGATCGATTTCATATACTTTGACACTAGGCTTGGTCCAACTCTGCTTTGCAGACACAAAAATCTTTGTCTGCTTCTTCCTGGCACTGTCAGTATTGCTGCCTGGCTTGATGCTTTTGCCTGCATGTAGAAGCAAATGGGGTTACCACACGGCTGCTCTGAACAAAACGGGAAGTGGCTGGAACTGCTTTGTCCTAATTCTCTCTTTCCAAGTGCATTCAAGGATACAGGAACCTCCACTGCCTCTCATCCAATGCCCAGTTAAAAATGCTACACTAACACACCATAAATGCTCTAGGTGCTGTTAAGGTGCAGTTTCAGAGCATTACCATTGAAATCGATGGAGGCGTCAACCTGATTTAAAGTGACCTGCTGCTTCATTTTTAACATGACAGCACACAACGCTACCACTCCTGTGTGAACAGAACTGTGTGGTGCCGATTGTAACATTCATGGCAGTGAAAAAATGCTCAATAAATGCCACATAAAAAACAGGATATTGGCACACGTGTGAATGAACCCTAAGAAATTCTGTTGAAAATGGTATGGAGAATGCCTAAAATCTATAAGAAGTATTGGCGTTTGTCTTCCCTTACTTATTTGGTGGTGCCCAGAACACCAAAGTACAAAGTACCAAAAATAGGGGGCGGGATGGGGCTGTATGTGAAAGGTTTGATCTGTCTGACCCAAATATAGAAAACCTAGAAAAAACACCTGGTACCTAAGGTACGGTGTGAGACCCCTTAGGGTCGTTAATAGACAGAACAAACCAAGTAAAAAGTTATAAATTGCATTACAGAGGGATTTATTTACTAAAGCCAAATCCACTTTGCACTACAAGTGCACTTAGAAGTGCAGTCACTGTAAATTTGAGGGGGACATGCAAGGAAAAAAAAAATGCATTTTTGCTTGATTGGATGATAAAATCAGCAGCGCTTCCCCTCATTTCAGAGCTTCCCCTCATTTCAGAGCTTCCCCTCATTTCAGAGCTTCCCCTCATTTCAGAGCTTCCCCTCATTTCAGAGCTTCCCCCTCATTTCAGAGCTTCCCCCTCATTTCAGAGCTTCGCCCTCCTTTCAGAGCTTGCCCTCCTTTCAGAGCTTGCCCTCCTTTTCAGAGCTTGCCCTCCTTTTCAGAGCTTGCCCTCCTTTCAGAGCTTGCCCTCCTTTCAGAGCTTGCCCTCCTTTCAGAGCTTGCCCTCCTTTCAGAGCTTGCCCTCCTTTCAGAGCTTGCCCTCCTTTCAGAGCTTGCCCTCCTTTCAGAGCTTGCCCTCATTTCAGAGCTTGCCCTCATTTCTAAAGTAAGTGCACTTGTAGTGCAAAGTGGATTTGTCTTTAGTAAATAACCCCCAAAATGTCAATAATATACATGTGAGAACAATACATATACAGCATAAAAGCCATATCTAATACCCAAATTTATACAATTGTATAGATTAATCACCATGGTGCAGAAAGGACTGGCGGTGATCGACAGTGTATATATCATCTTACATGTTAGACTGATGTTATTCAGATGGGTATAGAGTTTCTTAAAAATAAAAGTGTGCAAATAAATGTAACATTAATACAAAGTAATCCTATCCATAAATATTTGGCTAAACTGCAAACCATGCAGGGCAAAATGTTGCAATATCAATTAATTAACCAACCTGCAAAGTGAAATGTGCTCCCACTTAACTGGCCGCTCCTACAGCGTCTCAAAGATGCCTGGGGGACGGTATTGGAGCACCTGTAAAGACGTCTGCATCCAATTGCGATTTTACTGGTGTAGTGAATGGGATGGACTGTGCAAAGCCATCGCACGGTCCTCCTTCCTGGAGTGTCGTGACGCAGCCCCGCCCCTTATACGAGGGGTGTGACTGCGTCATGACGCCGCTGACTCGCTGTTGGCAACGTCAGCACTCAAGATGGAATGCAAACATATGGAGGCCCAGGAAGACCCCCTCTGCCAGAGAATGGGAGTCCCGAGCCGCTCCTTGCCATGGAATAGGAGGAGCGGACCAGGACCCCTGCGCACTGGGAGCATAGAAGTCCCCTCGGGGTTCACGCCCAGATAAACGTAAGGAAAACCTGCTAACAGAACAACGAATAAGAATTACAAAAATAGGGGACACACTTTTTGATATTGATGGTATAAAGGCCAATACAGGTGAACACTAGCTGTAAAGGCTTACAGGATGAATGGAATGCAGAATAATACAGCGATGATGTATTATATGTATTGTTCTGTGTATTATATGTGTTGTTCTGTGTATTATATGTATTGTTCTCACATGTATATTATTCACATTTTGTGATAAAATTTATACCTTTTTTACTCTTGGTTTGTTCTGTCTATTATGACCCTAAGGGGTCCCTCACCATACCTTTTGGTACCAGGTGTTTTTTCTAAGGACACTAAGTAATGGAATGTTTTTAGAGCCAGTTCTGAACTTAAACATGGTTTCTGTAGATGAACTGTAAGTCTGGGAAGAGAGTGCAAGTATCGGGAAGCCCTTTAATTGACTCCGATTAATTTTCCTCTGACACACCAGGCCATAGATGATACAATTTTCTTTCCTTCTACCAGAGGTGGAAGGAAAGAAAATCTCTCAATTCCCCCCCAGCAACACAGTCAATGTTGATGGGGTAATGCCTCCCACTGTGCTTTTGTATTCTACCAGCGAGGGGGGTGGCAGGATGGGGCAGCGTAGGGAGCATTCCCAGCCAGCAGAATACTATGGTTGTGGCTTAAGCTGCTGGCAGTAATCGTATGTAGAAAAATCTGACAGTCTTATTGTACTAGAGTTGATCAGTGGATCGACTTTGGTACAATCAACCTGCACATAAATGGGCTGAACCGGCCAAATTTCGATCCATGTATGGCTTGGGATATCAGCCACATAGTGAGTGTATGATTTTCAGCCAGATGGCCTACACTAAGGCCCCTTTTTACACTGGAACGGTTTTCAGGCGCTACAGCGCTAAAAATAGCGCCTGTGTAGCGCCTGAAAAAACGGGCCCCTTTCACTCCAGTTTGAAAGCCAGAGGGTTTTACCCTTTTTCGGCCACCCCGCTAGCGGCCGCAGACCGCCGCTAAAACGACGGTAAAGCGCCACTAAAAATACCGCTTTACTGCTGACTGCTGCACCACCCCGGTGTGAAAGGGGCCTTAGACTTGGATTGTGAGAGAGAGCATTAAAAGTTCATTGTAACCGTATAAAACAAGCAAATATCACACAGTGATGATATTACCTACATCAAGGTGAAGGTGTTTTCTTATGCAAATTAAGGCTCCATTCCTTTTACAGGGGCCGTTTCCAGTTTTTATTGTTAACCTGGCCTTGATAATATGAACCTGTGCATTATAAAAGTGGTCTTTCGTCAATATATCTTTGAATTGCTATTTTTATTTCAGTGATGTACATGGTGCTCAGAGTCCCAGAGGTGCCGGAAACATTCCACTACAAGACCAGCACTTGGCACTTGCCATTTTACTAGAGCTTGCTGTGCAGAGAGGCACCTTAAGGTCAGTATCAGATTGCATTTTTTGCATTTGTGTGTTTATAACTGTAGTACAACATATTTTGACTTCTACATACTCCACCTTAACCTCCCTAGCGATGATCCCGAGTCTGGCTCGGGCTGGGATTTCAGTACCACGAGCGGTAACCCCGAGCCTGACTCTGGATCGCATCGCTGGATACAGGGAGAGGTTCCTTACCTTGTCCCCTGGATCCAGCGATGTCCTCCACGCTGTGTGAGCGAGCTGTCCTCTGCTCGATTCACGCAGTGCTCGAGTGCCGCCAAGCTCCCTTCTCTGCGACGTTACGATGCACGGGAGCGGAGATTGGTGCCAAATTCAAAAAATTAAAGACACGCAATACACATACAGAACTGTCATCTTGCAGATTACAGTACTGTATAAAAAAAAATTACACACCCCCTTTGTCTCTAGTGGTCTGTCCAGTGTCCTGCATGTAGTTTTATATTCTAAATACATTTTCTGCCTGGAATTTGCAGATTGCCCATAGCAACCAAAAACTGTCCCTTTTTTTTTTATGTCAAAGGTGATTTTAGACCAGTGATGGCGAACCTTGGCACCCCAGATGTTTTGGAACTACATTTCCCATGATCACACTGCAGAGTGCATGAGCATCATGGGAAATGTAGTTCCAAAACATCTGGGGTGCCAAGGTTCGCCATCACTGTTTTAGACCAACTAGGAAACGGCGATCATAAATTAGAATCACTTGCAGAATTGAGGGATAGCGATTTGTGGGGAAATTCGTCATCAAACACTGAAAGTAATGACAGCGACCATTCTGCAAATTAGCAAATTTCAGTGTTTTTGGATTTGATTACATTATTGAATAATTTTTATTTATTAGCATTATTTATTATATTATAAATTTTATCATACCCGGGATGTCTGCTAGACTCTGGTTTGAACATATTTAAGAGAGTTATTCCTAAGAATTACAGGACTACAATATAAAACACTAAATTTCCATGCAAAATAATTGTACCGCTTTCAGCACCTAAAACCAGAACTAATCATACCGCCAGGGAGGTTAACTCTCACGTACACAGCCCAACGCCTACAAGTAATGCTTAAGAAATAAAGCAAGCCTAAAGTTTTATATACTTGCC